>NC_138162.1:103232480-103832480 GCF_964165515.1 Mesoplodon bidens
GAACAGTAGGGAAGCAGAAGGACTAGTGGAAGGGGGGAGGGTTGCAAGCCTACCCGAGGATGCACGCATGCGCACACGCACTCTCATTAGCCACACGGCTCAACAGACCAGACTTGTGCTACTCCCAGCAGAATCTCATCCCCTCTTTTCCTTCTGTGGAGCAAAGAATGCTGAGGATTCCCTTGCCCCAGAGAGAAAAATCCAACCAGGAATTTAAAAAAAGGAGGTGCAACTAAGATGTGTCAGAAACCACGGAGCTGGCAAGCGGAGGTGCCCTCAGCCATGGGACAGCAGCTGACCCAGGGCCTCCCACAAGCCATCAACCAGCACAAACTTACTGGATCCTGCACCACAGTGCCAAGGGCTGTGGGGAATACAGTCCTGAGCAGGACTGCCCCTGCCATGGAAGCGTGCACAGGTAGAGTTAGATCGGGTACCCATGAAAAGAGCGAGCAGCCCAAAGGCACACTGGGGTCAAGTGAGAGAAAGGAGAGGTTAGTACCCGTGGGCTTCAGGACTCACAGGGGGACGTAGGATTCGAGATGGACCTGGAAGGATGGTAGAGTTTGGCAGAGCACAGAGGAGGGCACGCTGGGGAGGGGACAGCATAGGTCAGGCACAGTGGTAAGAAGGGTTTGAGGAACCGTCCAAGCGTTGGGAGGAACAAAGGGCACAGGTGGGGAGAGGCCTGACAGAGAAGATCTGGAGGGTCCGATCGGGAGGTGCGGTGGAGGACAAGCATTGAAGGCTTAGCCCTTGTTCCCCTAGGAGCCACTGAAGGTGTTCGAACAGGCCAGTGGCATGAGAACAGTGTTTGAGAAGATTGTTCTGACAACTCCATGAAGGATGGAGACAAGAGACGAGTTAGGAAGCGATGTTAACAGCCTCAACCTGAAATAATGAGGGTCCAAAAAACAGGCAGTAGTGGTGGGCCTGAACACAAGGAGAGGGTTGTCAGAGGCTCTATGAAGATGAATTGTCAACATGTGATAGATTCAACACAGGGGACAAGGAAGAGGGGAATTACCTTCTACTCACACAGTGACCAGCCAGGGGACAGCCCTGACTTCTCAGACTTTGTCATTGGAAAAAATAATTCAGGTAGCCAACTTTATGGCAAGATACATGTTGATATTCCGTTAATTTTTAGAAGAACTCTATGGGGTAGTTACTGTTAATAGCCCCAATTTACAAATGAGAAAACTAAGTCAAAAAAAAAAAAAAAAAAGGTGATATAACTTGCCTAAGGTCATATTTTAAGTGGCAGAACCAGGATTTGAACTCTGGCAGTTGGGATCCAAGGCCCCACCCTGCTAACCTCTATGCCCTGAATAAATAAGCAAAGTAACAGCTCTCCAGGCTATAAGTTTTCATGTCCCAATTCAGAACATCTTAAATACCCCCTTTCTCCCTGCCCTGTCCAGCAACAGAGTAAAGAAATCATGAGAATTGAAATTTCTTTTTTATCTTTCCCATGACCTCGTCTGGCCTAATCCTTGGAGTTCAAATCTAAAGCCTAGAAAGGATCCTGTCTTACCATGGCACATGCCACAGTGTCCAACTTAGCGCCCTGGGCCTGAGTCATGATCATCCATGAGCTTTCCCAGGCCCGTTCCAGCCCCGTCCCTTCTCCTAATGGCAGGCTGACCCACTCACCAACCTTCCCTCCCCACAGAGGCCACTCCAGATCCCTGAGGCCCAGCCTGGCCAGAGTGAACTAGTCTGGGAATGGAGACCAGCAGGGATTTAACTAAAGCTTCTGATTCCCAAAGAGTGAGCAGGGCTGCTGGGGCAGGGTGGGTGGGACCAGGCTAGGAGGAAAGAAATGCATACCGCAGTCAGAGGCATTGATTTCTCTAATTGATTTCGGTCTGTGTTCCCATGCTTCATCATTCTCTTTAGAGGTAGGCACCAGCAAGAGGTGGGAATCTGGCTTTACTTAGCCTCTCCCCAGGGCCTCAGAGACCTCTCTGCAGCTGCACCCATGCCAGAGAGGCCCCCCTAGCCCCAGGGTAGCCCATTAGAAGGGGAGAAGGCTGCTGCTGCTGCAGCGGGGATGCAGGGATGCAGATGGGGAGTCACTCGGTCAGGAAGCTGTCAATACCACCTTATGCAGATATAGCACCTCAGAGTTTCACAACTTCTTTCTCCCAGATCTTGAAGCCCTTACACCATCCCCCCTCCCTCTGGGAAGAAGGCGTGGCCAAATCAGCATCCCTTCCAAGTGAACAAACTCAGGCTTGAAGATGGCCTATGACGTGGCCCAGGTTACAGTGCAGCCAGCCAAGTGGCAGAGCCAGGACTGGAAAGGAGGTCCTCCCACACCCTGGTCTCGTAAGCTTTCACCTTCGGACAGAGAAACCAAGCATCCAGCCAGCCGGGGCTCCAGGGCTCTCTGCTGCTTTCTCCCATGCAGGAGATCATGGAGGAAAGGGAGAGGCACCCAGCAGTTTTTGGCTCTTCTTTTCATCTGGGACAAGTCTGGGAAGGGCTTTTTCTCTAAACTCCTCTTTCCCCAAAAGTCACAGGCATCCTGAGAAAACTGAAGCCCCACACCTCGCCTGCCACCTTCACAACTCCCCACTGGCAGCAGGAGCTGAGCTGGTAAACAGCCCTTCTGATGAGCTACTCTCAGCTTAAAATATCCCAGCTACTGTCGAAGCCTCCGCCCCACTGGCCCTGGCTACGCTGCCCTCAGCTGATGCTGGCCCCATCCTGGCCGTGCCCCAGCGTTTCTCCTCATGCCAGCACTGCACTTGGCAGACCCCAACTGCCTTCTCTCCTGAGCATGCCACCCTCCCCAGCTCTGAGGCGCTGGTGATCTGCCAGGTTACCCAAGGTCAGAGGCAGAAGCCAGGGAGAGGGGCAATGATTGCTTCTGCTAAGCTGTGGGGAGCCGGCTCCTGCTGCCTGGAGCCCCCCAGGGGAGCTCTCAGCCCCAGCGGCTCCCCACAGGGACAGTGTCTTTATTTACCTAAGCCTGGCAAGGTGGGTGGAGCATCAGAGCTGGGTCTGCGATGGACTGTCACTTGAAGGACCCAGCTTGGTCTCCAGGGACTGGAAGGCAGCTCACAAGGGGCTCTGGACAGAAAATGGGGACCAGAATGTCCCCCTTGGAGCAGATATGGCTTCCTTAGGCCCAACCTAGAGTTTGGCCAGATGAGCACGTTTACCTGCGTGCCCACCTCCCTCACCCCAATCTCTTGTCCTGGGAACTTCTTTTCCCATCATCCAGAAGGTTGTTTCCTTATCCTCACTGTCCCCAGGTACTAGTGCTTTCCTGTTATCCTATCTCTCTTACTGCTCCCAGGGGGAGGGGTAATGTTTAATCAGGAAGAATGAATTCCAATCGTCATCAGCCCTCAGGCTCTTAGGGTTGGAAGGAACCTTCCTTGACAACAATAATAAACAGCCAACGAGTGCATAGCACTCAACAACTCACAAAGCTTTTTTCTATAAATTCATCTCTCTTAGGCCTCCCAAACAGCCTCCTGAGATGGGCATTTCTCAGACGAGAAAACCTAAAGTCAAGGCACCCAGTGACTTGTCCGTGATCACGGTGAGTGGCTGACCTAGGACTTGAACCCAGTCCTGAAGGATTTCAAACTCCCTTATTTGGGAAGTGGTCTTTGCTTAAACGTTTCAGGAAAACAAAATCAAAATAAAATCCTTTTAATTACAAAAACTAAGACAATTTCACAGAAACACTTCCCAGGACAGGGTACTCCTGGGGCCCCCATTCCCTGATTCCAGACAGCTTGGATATTTGAGTTGTTCCTTTGCCTCCCATAACTCCACCTCCACCCAGATGGGAAGCGTGAGGGAGTCTCCCAGAAATCCCTCAGACCGCACACATCCCTGGACAGCCAGCAGCCCATCGGCCTCCCTGGTGGCAGGCCTGCGTGGATGGCGTCTGCCTGCAGCAGAGCAGGCCAAGTCCGCTTCTGTCAAAGCCATCAGATGCAGTCCCCACCTCCTACTCCACAGCCCAAGTCATCACACCCCCAAAGCAGGCTCCGTGGGGAATGGGCCACTCCCCGGGGTCCAGGCACTCGCTGCCTCCCTATTCCATAATGGGTGAGTCCCTGCTCCTTGGAGAGTCCGGGGCTGGCTTCACTAGAGGGTCTGCACTGCTGATAGCAGTGTGCGCTTCAGGATTCTGCAATCGTCCTGGCCCTAGGGTGGGTCCCACTTCTTCATATTCTTGCTACCTGACTCCTGGGATGACACCCCAACTGGCAAATGTGGCATTTTGGTTTTTTGGGGGGTTTTGGGGGGGTTTTAACATCTTTATTGGAGTATAATTGCTTTACAATGGTGTGTTAGTTTCTGCTTTATAACAAAGTGAATCAGTTATACATATACATATGTCCCCATATCTCTTCCCTCTTGCATCTCCCTCCCTCCCACCCTCTATCCCACCCCTCTAGGTGGTCACAAAGCACCAACCTGATCTCCCTGTGCTATGCGGCTGCTTCCCACTAGCTATCTATTTTACATTTGGTAGTATATATATGTCCATGCCACTCTCTCACTTTGTCACAGCTTACCCTTCCCCCTCCCTGTGTCCTCAAGTCCATTCTCTAGTAGGTCTGTGTCTTTATTCCCGTCTTGCCCCTCGGTTCTTCTGACCTTTTTTTTTTTTCTTTTTCTAGATTCCATATATATGTGTTAGCATACGGTATTTGTTTTTCTCTTTCTGACATATTTCACTCTGTATGACAGATTCTAGGTCCATCCACCTCACTACAAATAACTCAGTTTCGTTTCTTTTTATGTCTGAGTAATATTCCATTGTATATATGTGCCACATCTTCTTTATCCATTCATCTGTCGATGGACACTTAGGTTGCTTCCATGTCCTGGCTCTTGTAAATAGAGCTGCAATGAACATTTTGGCACATGACTCTTTTTGAATTATGGTTTTCTCAGGGTATATGCCCAGTAGTGGGATTGCTGGGTTGTACAGTAGTTCTATTTTCAGTTTTTTAAGGAACCTCCATACTGTTCTCCATAGTGGCTGTATCGATTTACATTCCCACCAACAGTGCAAGAGGGTTCCCTTTTCTAAGTGTGGCATTTTAGAATGAGGGTCCAACTAGTGTTCAAGTTCCACTTTTGACCTGGGCTTGCTGGCAGCCCAGGAAGGAGTTCAGTACTGTAGCACTATGCACGTAGTCAGTGCTCAGTAAGGGTTTCCACATTGTAAGAAAGAACAAAAGGAAGAGGAAGGCTGAACTATGTGCTATTGGAATCTCTGTCCTCTCCTTGTCTCTGTCTCCATGCTAACTCCCCAACTCATCTTCCACCAGTGCACCCCATGGAATGAGGGAGCAAAGTGTCCTCGGGTTCTAGCCTCCAGCTCTGCCCCCAGCTACACATGTGACCTTAGGTCCCCTGGAATGATGATTCCCACACCCTGCCAGCCTCACAAGGAAGAAGGAAAATCAAATGAGATGCTGAACAAGGCAGTGCTTGGAAATGTATGCAGTGCGGCGCTCTGCAGATGCAGACAGCAGCCATTCTGTTTGGGGGCAGCCCACACCCCAGGGGGATGTCTGGGGTCACCCTCTCCCACCTGCTTCAGGGACGAGCAGCCCACGCCCCAAGCACTGCTGGGACAGCTCTTGCTGCTCTAGTGACTTGGACACAAGGTAAAGGGGAACATTCCCATTTCACAGATGGGAAAACTGAGGCCTCCAGAGCTCGGCACCTACCACACTCTGTCAAAAATACCTACTTCTTGTCTATCCTCCTCATTGACCCAAAGTTCTATGTAGACAGGACCTATGTCTTCTTCATCCATATATCATCAGAGGCTGGCACAGTAAGTGCTTGTTGAATGAATGGATGGATGGATGAACCAATGATTCCTCTCACCTGACATAACCTTAGTACAGAGACTCAGGCCAGCTTTGCTGACCTGGTTCAAAGCACTTATCCCCTGTCACTGGACTCACTGGGGTAAATGACCCATATATGAATATTTCTCTTTCCTCCTATTCTGTTCTTCTTAGAAAAAATTGATAAATCTGACCAGAGGATTTTTTGGCCATTTAAGTCCTTTTCATTCACACTAGATTGGCTTATACTCTTCAAAGTCTAATTCTGCAAAGACTTAGTACATTAATGGAAGTCAGACTCGTTAGAATTCCCGGTCTACACAGTGAACTGCCTGGCTCTTACTTGAGAACGTGTGAGTCCCCCACCCCCTGACACGCCGCCCAGTGACCCCAGTAATTGTTCAGTCTGAAAACTAAACCTTGGTCCTCCCCCAGCCTGACCCCGCTGAAGCCAGTGGCAAGGGTACAGCCCACAGAGAATAGACCACAGTGCTGGGAACACGGGGCTCCCCCAAGAAGGAGTTTCTGAACAGAAGAAAGAGTAAAGCTGAGCTCGTGTGCCCACCCCAGGTGGTCAGTGCCCCTGGTCACCTCTGGCCCCCTGGTGTCCCTGTTGCAGGGTGACCCTTGATGGGGGTCTTGCCTTCTGCCACATCCAACTAGTTTCCCGTTTCCTCTCAGCCGACTGCCACTTTGCAAGGCAGTCTGATAACCCATCCTGAGCCAAAAGATAATCTATGTATTTGAAGAGTTGCCAGTGCATCACTGCATTTTCCAGAACTAGAAAAACTGATAATGATCTGTTTTTGGTCATCAGTCCCAATCAATCAATCACTGAATTCTTTAATACCTTCTTGGTACTCCTCTCTGACGCATATGCATTTTAAAGAAATATGAACAGAGAGACAGGCCTTAACGCGAAGTAAAGGCTCTCTAATAGCAGAAATGAGGCACCAGGAGAAGGAGATTCAAATGAGAATCCGAGAAGATGAATCTGCATCTGTGGCATGTCAGCCACTCCCCTCTCTTCACTGGGGCAGATGCTGTTAATTGATTGCAGCTAAGACTTAATGCGACACACCAGGCAGCCATAACCAGTCACTTGAGTCAGCACATGAGTTCAGCTAATCCACTTGCAAGTGTGGCTCCATGAATTCTGAATGCCCTCCGGTTCTAAGATCTGGGGTTTGGGCAGGTACCTGGGAAGCTGCTCCCTCCGCTCTTCAAATCACACTCGGGGCTGACCCGCATATATGCCCAGCCGTGCCAGGAGTGTCCCATGGGGGTGTCCAAAAGGCTTTTCAAAAGAGAGGAAACTGGGCTTCCCTGGTGGCGCAGTGGTTGAGAGTCCGCCTGCCGATGCAGGGGACACGGGTTCGTGCCCCGGTCTGGGAGGATCCCACGTGCCGCGGAGCGGTTGGGCCCGTGAGCCATGGCCGTTGGGCCTGCGCGTCCGGAGCCTGTGCTCCGCAACGGGAGAGGCCACAACAGTGAGAGGCCCGCATACAGCAAAAAAAAAAAAAAAAAAAAAGAGAGGAAACTTCCTACTCCCTGAAGGAGGACAGGGAAGGGGGTGTGTTGGAGCAGAACTATTGTGCCAAGAAAAACCATCAGTCCCTGTTGGAATCTGATCCCTGCTACAAAAGCGCTTCCAGGGGCTTCCCTGGTGGCACAGTGGTTGAGAGTCCGCCTGCCGATGCAGGGGACGTGGGTTCGTGCCCCGGTCCAGGAGGATCCCACGTGCCACGGAGCGGCTGGGCCCGTGAGCCATGGCCGCTGGGCCTGCGCGTCCGGAGCCTGTGCTCCGCAATGGGAGAGGCCACAACGGTGAGAGGCCCGCGTACCTCAAAAAAAAAAAAAAAAAAAAGCACTTCCAACCTCCCATCAGTCCTGAGGGAGGGGGCATTTCTCCCTGAGGTGCTGCTTGGTCCCTACCGGACCACCACACCCAGAACCTCCATCCATCTCTCTCCTGGCTCCTGGGTCTGACTCAGGCCGCCTGAGGATGAGAAAGGGCCTCCCCTCCGGCCTCCCCCACAGGAGGAGCCACGAGTCGGGGAGGCCACAGGGCGTGCCTGATGTTGTGTCCGTTAACAACACGACGAAAGCACTTAAATGGGCTGCACAAGTGCCACACCAAGCCAGCCGCCCCAGCCCCAGGGCAGGAGACTGGGGATGCAGGCAGCCAGAGGGCACATGTTTGCCACCTCACACACTCCATCCCAGACCCCTGCTTTCAGAATTCAAGTTACAGTTTCCTTTCCTGCCTCCCCACACCTGCTTCTTCCTTCCCGTTGGTTCAAGAGGATGCTGTATTGAGCACCTGCTATGCTCCCGGTACCATCCTGCTGCTGAGGGTACAGCAGACAAGGCTCCTCCCCCGGGAGCCCCCCCCAGTCCTCTCCTGGACACACTACCTTGGGCCATCCAGGCCCATCTCCAGTTAGGACACCACCACATGGGCCTCCTTACTGGCCTTTGGAAATAGGAAATGCAAAAGTAGTGGAATGCCTCACCCTGGCCCATACGATCTCACTTGATCCTCAAAAGAGCCTGTGCACAAACAGGCAGGTCAGGCTCTCCAGTCAGAAGGAGGCTGGTTGGCTCTGCCACTTACCAGCTGTGTGACCTTGGGAAAGTCCTTTAACCGAGATGCGCCTCCAGAGGGGAACAGTAGGCCTCCCTGTCTCCCTCACACAACCGGTGGTCCATGAGCCATCATTAAAGCACCTGCTGCAATAGACACAGACAAACCAAATCGACGAGGCGCTGCCTCTGTCTTAGATAAGACGGTATCAAAGAGCTTCCAGCCTGGCTGGGGGAGGCAGATGGACAAGCAAATAAGTGCAACAGAGTTTGGAAGCTACGGTGTAGAATTAGGGTATAGTGGGGAGAGGGGTTGATTTAAAACTGGATATGTATAGAAATGGGGATTTTAGAGCCGTCAATGCATAAAGAAATAACACTAAGCTCTTAGCAGGGGCATTCCCATCTATGTAATTGTTCCAAGGATCAAAAACGATGGTTGGTGTGAGCCTGCTCTGTAATAAACTGCGGAAAGCTGTCCAGGGCAAGGTATTATACTATTAATGTAAAATGTCATACTTCACCCAACCAAGACGGGTCGTATTGGTTAAGCAAGGCTATGCTACAGCCAAAAAACAGCTGCAGAGTCTCTGAGGGTTACGCCACCAAGGTTTATTTCTTCTTCATGCAACGTGCTCCGTGTAGGTTGGCAGGGGGCTCTGTTCCACACAGCTGCTCAGGGATCCAGACTGACCGACGCGCTGACATCTTCCATCTCCCGGAACACAAGGCCTTCTCAGTCACGGAGGCTGGAGGAGAGAGAGCTGGAGTGTGGAGAGCCAGGAAGAGTGATGGGTGTCCCTTTCACCCACAACCCATTGGCCAGAACCAATTACGTGGTACTGTCTAACAGCACTGGGACTGGTCGATGTGGGGGAACAGATGGGATGTCTAGTGGGCATCAATGTCTTTATCACAGGGGCCAAAGGAAACCTCTCTCCATCTTGGGTGTTGGGCTAATCAGGGAGTCCTTTAGGGAACTCTGTGTCTGGTCCCCTAGGGGCCAAGCAGTCTCAGGGGGATGGGACTGGACCTGAATTCTACCCATCTCCAGAGTGACTAGCCATGGCAGAGAACTCAGGGACAACCACAATATTTGACTTATGTCAGTGACTCAGATAAGCCCAGAGTTAATAATAATCATAGTTAACATTTATTGAGCACCTACTATGCACTAAGTCTAGAGCACCTAAGTTGTTTCATTTAAGCCTCACGATAACCCAGGAAAGTAAATGGTATTGTTAGCCCCAGTTGATATATGAAGATAATAGAGGAGTCCAGAGCTCTTCATACTCTTCAGTGAGTAAAATAACAGAGCAGGAAGTTGAATGCAGAACTACCCTGTCTCCAAAAACCATTCACTTTACCACCAAGCTATACTGTCTCCCACTGTAGTCCCAAGATCTGGATTCTCCCTGGGTATATGACCTCTGGTAAGTCAGCTCACCTCTCTGAACCTCAACTTCCTCATCTGTAAAACGGGATTAATAGAAATACATTATCTCATGGGATTGTTGAGAGAATCAAAAGATTATCTCTTAATTATCTTAGAGAAAAGAGTTTTTGTCAACTATACACTTCTCTGCTGTTACATGACCAAAAAATAGCTGTGGATTAGACACCTCTGTGGAATCAGGCAAGAGTCTGAAGAAAGATCACACCTGCTGGATGGGGTTAAAGCAGGACAGATCCCTTATTCCCCGAGGAATCTTGCTGACATACTCGAAACAGCCCCAGCCAACCAGCCAACTACAACTAGGTATAGACCTTCCTTGCCTCTTCCTCTGGCCCCAGGCTCCCTTTGGCAACTCTGCTACAGCTTCATATTTGTTTATCTTTCCTGCAGAGGTTTCTGCAATATTTCTCCCAAGTGGGACAGCTACATCAATAAGTTCCACTGCATCAGGAATGTAATGAAGAGCAGAGTGTCTGGCTTGCTGGCTGGGGCTTCTGGTCCAGTGCACAAGGCACTGTGTCACACACACACACCCCTCCCCCCTCGACAGTTTGGGCCCTTATGCCCTCGCCAGCCCTTTTCCCCTTCTCCAGCCTCTAATTCCATTCTGCCCCAGGACCCCGGCTCCAGCCTGCTTGGTCCGCACATCCATCCCCCAAAGTGCTGACCAGAGATCCTACCCTTCCCCAGCCTGGAGCTTTCTGTCAAGACATTTCCTCCACCTAGAATATCCTCCCATCATCTCTGCCTGTCAGATTCTCTCCGATAACACACAAAAGAGTCAACAACAACAACAAAAAAGAGTCAACAGCGGTTATCTCTGGCTGATGAGATTACAGATTATCTTTATATTTTTCTTTCCAATTTTCTCTCTTCAGAGATTTGGGGGAATGAGCACATGTTATTTTTACACTCAGAAAAGCACAATGAAGTCATGCTTCAAGTCCCTGCCCTCCTGCAAGGCACACCCCTCACCCTAGCACACAGTTATCTTTCTCCCCTGAAATCCTATAGCTCTCAGCCCTATCACAAATTGTTTTGTACTCGAGTTAATTTACTGCCTGTGAATGTCTGATACCCACAACCAAATCATAAACGCCGTGAAGGCAGGGACACGTCATCCACATCTGCCCTCCCCTGCATAGCCCTTTGCATACATCAGGGCCCCAGGTACACATGAAGTTGTGAATGAGACTTAGCGATTTTCAGGGACAGCCTGGAAAAGTATACCAGGGACAGCTCTGGTATACTTTACATTGGCTTGGGCTTGTGGGGGGAGGCGGGTGAGATCATTGGAAGTTAGAATGAAGGGGCATTGGAGTGTGTATAACCCAATGGCCTGAATTTATACAGACTTTCTGACAGTGAATTTGCCCACTAATAGGACTTTATTACTCCCACCACATGAGCAGCCAAATTAAGGCCTGGAGAGGTAAAGCCATTTGGCTCAAGAGTCTAGAACCCACATATCCTGTCGCCCAGCCCACGCCTTAACCACTAAACCACAGCTGCCACTCCAAGATCTTATTAATAGCCATTTCTCCCCCCAGTCAGCAGCTGGACATGGCTTGCCAGGTTAATAATTTGCTCATTAGGCGCCTAATGAATTACTTGTTAATTGCTAACTTGATGCACAGCCAGCAGTCCCCATCTGCCTGGAGAAATGGCAGCAAATAACCATAGAAGGGCCGGCCAAGCTCCGGCCTCTGGAGAGCAGGAGTTTTCAGCCTGAGAGGCTGGTGGCAGTGGTTCCCAGGGGAAAAGCCTGTCTTGGCCAGTCGCCTGGAGCATTGAGAAGTCCCCAGGGAGTGGCACTCTCCGGGTAAGCCAGCACAGACAGGGCACCTCTTGCTGGACCGATAAGTTCCCTACAAATGTTCAGGGCTGCCCAGATCTTCATCCCCCATCTTTCAAGCCTCCTCTCCACAAGACTTCCCCTAATGATTTTCTTATATTTTCATTTTCTCTGAGCTTCCACCACTTGAAGTCAGCACTATTCAATTTAAACGTCACATCATGTTTTGTCTGAGTATTGGTCTTGTCGCCCCATCTTGAAGGCTGCTGCAATATCCCTATTGGACTCCAAGCTTCCTGAGAGCAGAAACCACATCTTTCTTGTTCATCTTCGTATCTCCTGTACCAACAGTGCCCAACTTAATAAGTATTTATTAAAGGAGTGAATAATTTACACTTTCCTGGATAAATGTGTACTAGTTTGCTAAGGCTGCCATGACAAAATACCACACACTGGGTGGCTTCAACAACAGAAATTTATTGTCTCACAATTCTGGAGGCTGGAGGTCCACGATCAAGGTGTTGGCAGGTTTGGGTTCTCCTGGGGCCTCTCTCCTTGGCTTGTAAACGGCCGCCTTCTCACTGTGTCCTCACGTGGCCTTTCTTCTGTGTGTGAGCATCCCTGGTGTCTCTCTGTGTGTCCAAATTTCTTCCTATAAGGACACCCTTCCAAGATTGGATTAAGGCCCACCCTAACAGCCTCATTTTAACTTCATTACCTCTTTGAAGGTAATTATCTCCAAACACAGTCACATTCTGAGACAGTGGGGGTCAGGACTCCAACACAGGAATTTGGAGACAGACACAATTCAGCCCCAAACAATTTCCCACCCCACAATGCCTATCTCAGTGCTAGGCATGTATTAAAGAGTCATTACATGCTCCAAAGTTGATAGGCCTTCCATTTTCTCTGCAGGAAGGGCTCACCTTTGTGACCTGGGTTCGCAGTCCTGCTCAGGTGCCAGAAAAACTCCATGGTGGAATATTGAAGGCAAACCCTCTTGGTCATGTTGGCTCCCAAATCCTCATAGCTCTGTTATTTTTGAAATCATTTTAGAGCAGCACTGAATAAAGATGATGATTTTTCACATTTGCATAGCAATTTTTTCTTATCAGAGCACGTACTCGTGTGATCCTTCCAGCATTGCTGTGAGGAAGAAGAGGGTTACGACGTCCATCTTACTGGCAAATAATTGAAATGGGAAGGAATTAATAAATTTTCCCAAGTCATGACTTTCACTCCCAGGTCCCTTCCTAGGAACCCCTGTAGGACGGGCCTCGGTCATTTCCTTCTCAGTGTCTCAACACCCAGCCTGGTGCCAGGCACGGAGAGGATGCTCAGGGGATGTTTGCCATTAACAACAGTGGAGCTGCCGGTAGAGCCTTGATCCACAGCGGAAAGAGGCTGATGAATCAGTACTGACTACCACCACCCACCCCCGCCCAAGCACCCTCAGGAGAAACCAGCTCGAGGGCCAAGTAGATGGCCAGCTTCAGTGTCTGAGGTTCCCATGCCGGCCTGCTTTTCAAATAAGACCCTGAAGGCCAAGGTTAAATTGAACATGATTCTGGGAAATAATACATCTATTATCACTTTCACACTGCTCCCAGAGACGATAAGGAAAATGTGTTTATGGTACAACTGCAAAATGATTTCACATATTATTTATTTTTATCCCTTTATACCGCAGGTGTTTTTAGAAGCTCTCTCAAATTCATTGCGGAGTGAAGCAGGGGATACATTTTAAAAATGCACTATCTCGGGCTTCCCTGGTGGCGCAGTGGTTGAGAGTCCGCCTGCCAATGCAGGGGACATGGGTTCATGCCCCGGTCCGGGAAGATCCCACATGCCACGGAGTGGCTGGGCCCGTGAGCCATGGCCGCTGAGCCTGCGCGTCCGGAGCCTGTGCTCCACAACGGGAGAGGCCACAACAGTGAGAGGCCCGCGTACCGCAAAAAAAAAAAAAAAAAAAAAAAAAAGCACTATCTCATTTCGTCCTCGGAACAAAGCTTCAAAGAGGTTGAGAAGGATATTACACCCATTTGGCAGAGAAGTAAAGCAAGGCAGAGAGAGGTCAAGTATTTGCCCAAAGTTGAACAAGGAGCAGCGGGCCTGACTCAGACTATCTGTCCTTTCCTTGGTATCACTGGATCGATGTGGGAAGAACTCTGAGGAAATGGACCAGGAGAGGTCCCTTCTGAGGGCAGGAGGCAAAGAGAAAACTTTGCACCAGCAGGTACCAGATTCTATCTGCAGATGTATCATCTTTGGCAGACACAGAGTTTTTAAACACTTTGAATGATTTCAACTGAGGTGCAGACTCCCCAGCCCCACACAGGCCGCACCACATCAATCCCCACTGTCCACAGTTATGTTGCCATCCGGATGCTAATGGCTTTTGAGTTTGTACCCCGTTTAGCCTGTGAACAGCAGCCTTGCAGTGGGCTTCCTTGGGCAGCCCAGTGGATGTTTGGGATGGGAGACATCTTTAGGTACGAGACTCAGGGAGGGGAGGGGGGGAACAGCCAATGCAAACTGCACCCCCCGTCACCCAGCAACAGAATTCTGCCACAGTCAGGTAGACCCTGAACCAGGTGATGGGATCTGGCGCCTTAAAGCCTCCAGAGGCTGCTTACCCTACAGTCCTGGGCATAACTGGACCACATTTTTTTTTTTTTTTCTTTTTGCGGTATGCGGGCCTCTCACTGTTGTGGCCTCTCCCGTTGCGGAGCACAGGCTCCGGATGCGCAGGCCCAGCGGCCATGGCTCACGGGCCCAGCCGCTCCGCGGCATATGGGATCCTCCCAGACCGGGGCACGAACCCGTATCCCCTGCATCGGCAGGCGGACTCTCAACCACTGCGCCACCAGGGAGGCCCTGGACCACATTTTTTTACCCTCCTTGATCATCCTCCAACACATGGTGTGACATAGGCAACAAAATAAACCAGCCGAGGTCTCTCATCAGCTCAGCCAACCAGGAGAAGTTGTGAGCCTCACAATCTCCATTAAAAAACCAATACAACGGGCTTCCCTGGTGGTGCAGTGGTTGAGAGTCCGCCTGCCGATGCAGGGGACGTGGGTTCGTGCCCCGGTCCGGGAAGATCCCACATGCCGCGGAGCGGCTGGGCCCGTGAGCCATGGCCGCTGAGCCTGCACGTCCGGAGCCTGTGCTCCGCAACGGGAGAAGCCACAACAGTGAGAGGCCTGCTTACTGAAAAAAAAAAAAAAAAAAAAAAAAAAAAACACAAGAAGCACATAGCTGATGACACAACAGTCCCACTGCCGCCTCCCTGCTGGCTTTTTCTCTGATGAACACAGGTGCCCCAAACCCAAACAGGCTCCCTGCTGCTGTGTATAACTCTGGACTCCTGTGTAAATGACCTAAAACATACAGTCCTTCTCCACCCCTCTTCACCAGGTACGTCTGTCTCTAGCTTGGGTGTGGTCAGCCTCCCTCCCTCTCCCCTCCTCCCTTAATTGGTCTGGAGCTTTAGAGTTGCTCTTTTGTGTCATACTGATGTCCCCACTCTCTTCAAGTCCTTCCCTTCCCCAGGCAGAGTCCATCCTAAGCATTTGCTGCCAACATAGATCAAAATCTATGACCACTTGGTGCCAACTCCTTGGCACACTGAGGATGCAAAAGGAGTGGCCTGGGCGTGGGGCAGGAGCATGACAGGTCCCAGCGGGATGGTGGGAAAGGGAGGCATCCAAGGGGCTGCCGCTCAGAGACCCCCTCTCAGCAGCCCTGCAGCACTGCCAAGGACCCAGGAGAATGCCATCGGGAGAGTGGGCTGCGGGCATTCAGTGGAGCCGATGGTGTTGGTGGGAATGTCAGCTACAGAGGCCGAATTCTCTGGGACTCTGTGGCACAAAAAGGAGGCGGTGCAGGACCAAGGCCCGGCTCCTGGAAAGGGGTCCCAGGAATGAGGTGAGACAGGCACTCAGACACGCCTAGTACTTCTTGTGCCCTGGGTACCAGTCTTGGTGGGACTGGGGGGATCTCCCAGCAACCAGGCAACCCCCATGGAGCAGGGAAACCTGGAAAGCACCTGTCTCTGCCAGGACCTCAGGGGAGGGGGCTGCCTCTTGATGGCCTTGCAGAAATATTTGACACTCCTGCCCTTCCCAGAAAATCCATTTTCAAATCCCACTGTCTTGGGAACAGGACAGTGGCTGGACTGGCCTCTCAAGCCCCCAGGAGAGAGGGGGAGATGTGGGCAGAGAGCAGGACAGACCCAAACCCCCAAGCTGGGCCAGGATGGAACATGCACTTGCAGCCACCTCCTTGGAGGCCACCAGGGCCCCTGTGGAGTGTCCCTCTGCTCTCTCAGCCTCATGTCTGCCCTGGAACAGAAGGCAGAGCTGGCCTCCCTCTGAAGCAGCATCACAGCTGGTCCACAGCTCAGCCAGTGCTGCAGGAGGTCCCAGCCGAGGCAGGGTCTTCCCTGCAGCTATAACCTCTTCTAAATTCCCAAGCCAGGACACCTTAACTGTCCACTTTTCCCGCTGTTAGAGAACTTGGGGCGGGTTTCCCCAGGCTGGATCAGCCAGATAACTGAGTGTTCTTCCCAGGACTAAACCCCAAAGAATGTCTCCACAGGGCTTCCCTGGTGGCGCAGTGGTTGAGAATCTGCCTGCTAATGCAGGGGACATGGGTTCGAGCCCTGGTCTGGGAAGATCCCACATGCTGCAGAGCAACTGGGCCCGTGAGCCAGGACTACTGAGACTGCGCATCTGGAGCTAGTGCTCCACAACGGGAGAGGCCACGACAGTGAGAGGCCCGCGCACCGCGATGAAGAGTGGCCCCCGCTTGCCACAACTAGAGAAAGCCCTTGCACAGAAACAAAGACCCAACGCAGCCAAAAATAAAAATAAATTAATTAAAAGAAGGCTCAACATTAAAAAAAAAAAAAAAAAAAAGACTGTCTCCACTAACCAAACTCTAAGCAAACTCATGGGCAGGGCCCGAGCGTGTGGAGTCTCCCCAGTCCCCTGTCCACCTGGGGTGATTGGTGGGCTCAGGGAGCGGCCCTTAATATTCCCAAAGTCCTGGGCCCCTTGTCACAGGTTCTTTAGATGCCAGAAACCCTGGGGTCCTCCTGCGTACAAAGCTTCCCCCTCCACACGCCCCCAAAGGCTGTCCTAACAGCTCCATCACGGGAGTGAACAGAGATCTGTCCCTCCACTCCCACCCCTAGGACACTCATTGCAGAGTCTGTCTTAGCTTCTTTTGTTTTCTTTAACTTTTAAAAAAATTAATTACAGATTCACAGGAAGTTGTAAAAAATAGCACAGATGCGTCTCATAGACCCTTCATGCAGTTTCCCCTAACGATTACCATTTACATAACTCTCTTACAGTATCCAAACCAGGAAACTGACTCAGTACAACTACAGTGCATGCCATTTTCTCACAGGTACAGATTCACGCAACCACCACTGCAACCAAGATACAGAACCGTTCTGTTGCCACAAAGGCCCCGCCTCTTCCTCCTCCCCCTCACCTCCCCAGCCCGAGGTTGTCACTGATGGTTTTCTATCTCTGTTAAGTGTATCACTTCCGGTCTTTGCCCCACTGAGCTAGTGCCCATTGGGAAACACCTCAGACACCAGGCAGACCCCAGGTGAGAAGAGAACTGACCAGAGCAGGCAGGCCCAGGAGAGAAGTGGCCCAAGGCATCGGAAGTCCAGCCTCACTTGGATTCAGACACCCCACAGACCCGGAGCCTGTGTGCCACAAACCAGTCCTCACCTGCCGCTGTCGGGCCTGCCCAGTCACTCCTGTCCCATTCTGCCTCCAGGCCTCTTGCTGCCCTGGACAGGGTCCCTCACCTGCCTGGTCCACTCCCCCACAGGTGAGTTCTCCAAAGCAGCTGCTCTCTGCTGCCCCCATCAGGCAGTCTGCCACTCAAGTGTCCCAGCCCCAGGATTTTAATTTGAAATTCTCCCAAGTCATGCTTCTCCATACTGTACCGACATAATTCATTTTTATTACCTAAATATAGAGCTTAATATTTGTCCCTGTTAAATTTCATCTTGTTTGTTTCAGGCATCATTTAAGCCTATCAGGATGTTTTCAAACCCTCAGCTATCTCTCTGGACCTCAATTATCCCTTCTAACTGTCATCTAAAAATTTAATAATCCTGCTCTCTGTGTCTTCACCCACGTCATAGATGAAGTGGTTGAACTGAACAGGGTTTAGAACTGAGTTTTGTGGCACAATACTAGAAACCCCCTTCTAAACTGAGACTTGAGATTTAATCAATCCCCTTTAGGGAACAATTTTTCAGCATCTGTAGGTCCCCCCAAGTGCATATCAACTGGACTTCATTTTTTCATTTATTCACAAGGCTGCCATGGATGATTTTACACTGTCTGCTCAAGGGTTGACCAACCCAAGTAGCTAAGCCTCATCAGCCCCTCAGTATAAAATGTGTGCTCACATTTCCTTTCATACCCAAGTTACGACGCCTTTTGAGTCCTTACTCACTTAACTAAGGTTCTGATTCCCAAATATTCCCAAGAATACCCAGGATTGTGTACATTTATCTAAAACACAGCCCTCCTCAAGGCTACCTGGCTGCTTTACCTGCAAAGAAACTGGAAACCCAGGGACCAGTTCTGCTCCCTGGCCTTGTTGTAGACCTCTGCCTGATTTGTGGAGGCAAAGATGGCTTTCTAAGGTGAGAGGGAGGACATCAAATCTGCTCAGGACCCAAGTTTTGCACCTGTAATTGGAAGTATGCAGCTTTTCCCCAGAATCACCAGGGTCCTGGGCCACTAGGGCTCCAGAGCTGTCCCCCACATCCCTGACTGATGGTCCTGGAGGCCTGGCCCCAGGCCCGATTCCCCCTGCCTTACTGGTGAGTTTCCACCCGTGGAGCCATGCTATTCTTTCCTGCCTGCTGGCCTCAGCGGCAGCCATCCAATACATCAATGTGGACATGGGGTCCCATTCCCCATCTCTGTGAGGACCCCTCCGCTCCTGTGTATGTTCAGGATAAAAATAGAGACTTAAGAGAGGTACCATCAACAAGGCCACCCCATACCTAAGTCCCAGGTGCACATGGACAATATCAGGAGAAGGGTGACCCCCACCCATCACCCTCGGCTGAGCAGAAGCGCCCTGTGCCACACTGCCGATCAATCTAACAGCTGTCAAAAAGAGGAAAGAAGGTGGGTTGATCTACTTTGTTCTAAGTGAACTCAGGCTGGCTTCTAGCAATCACCTTTCTTTTCTAAGAACTCACAGATCAAAAATTTCAGGTATCTGTTTTAGAATTTTGCCAAGAATCCACACTGAAAATACTGAATAATCATTTCCAGAATCAGGAAAGGTTCCAGGGTATCTGGGGCCTGATGAATGAGATCCTTAAGTGGAAGCCAGGCTTCCCCAAGCCCTGCCAGCTGTTCCTTCCCCTCTCACTCGCCATCATGATCACACACATGCACACGTACACACACGCATGCGCACACATGCACATGCACTCGTGAGGCACCCACACACACACACCAGACTACACTCAGAGGACAGACAGCCTCTCTAACACAGACGTGCCATCTGGCACAAAGACACCCAAAGTCAACGTTCCTGATTCTTCCCCGTCTTTTCATCTCATTCAGAATTGCTCTGTCTTCTGTCCATCACCCCCGCCCTCCCCTACAGGTGGTAATAAACATCTTCATATCTCTATAATTGTGACTGTGGCTGAGGAGCTGCATGATGGCAGGGAAAGGGGAACCAGGTGCACGGGAATGTCTGAGGAGCTGCGTGATGGCAGGGAAAGGGGAACCAGGTGCACGGGAAAGTGCTCAGGCGGGCTCTGACCCATGCCGCGCACACACCTCCATCTGGCAGTGGCCGCCCTCCCTGTGTGGGGAGTTGGTGGAGCGTTGGGGAGTTGACGGAGCGTTGACTGCCAGTTCACTAATGTCCTTGTCTGCGGACGCTGCAAAGACACAGTTTTCCGTGGAGGAATTCTAAGTCTTAGACTCAAGTTTTCTCAGAAGTATAGTACTTAAAGTTGAGAAGAGCAGCATGCCAGGGCCCCTCCTTAACCTGTCATTTCTGGGCTGATGAAGGGGATCCGACTTCAAGGTCACTCTGTCCTCCTCCCAGATGTCCTCTCTCTTTCCTTCCTGCCCCTCTGTCCTCTCCAAGCGAGGCCTCAGACAGCCAAGGGCCCAGCCTTCCCCGGTCACCAATGAGAGGCCAACCAGGTCCCCTAGAATGGCAGGAGCCTTCAAAAAGCAGCTCTTGGGAGGCCGCTGAGTCTTCCTGGGCTGGTCGTCTAGGTCTCTTGGGGTCTGGGGCTGTGTCAGAGACAATGTCAGAACTGGAAGAGACCTCAATACCATCAGAACCTGCTAATTCCACAAAGGAGGAAACTGAGGCTCCAAAGAGAGAAGTAACTTGCTCAAGTTCAGCTGGAGAGTCACAGGGTCAGAAGGAGGGCTCAATTCTCCTGACTCCTGGTTTATTCCACTACCTCAGGGCCATTGATTGAAGCCAGGCACTGTGCTAGGTGCTTTAGATAAATTATTTCTAATTTTGAGAAAATGGAGTGATTTGCCCAAGGTCACATAGATCGAAAATGGTAGGTGAGAAATTCAAGCTCATTACCCCATTCTTTCTCATAAATAGCTATCAAGGGAAGACAGAAGCAAGTCTAAGTAGGTTTGTGAACATAAGAGTGTTTCTCTCTCTCCAATGGGAGAAGTCCCAAAAGCTATGCCCCGACTATGAGGCTCCACTGATAACATTCAACTCAACATGTCCCTCATAGTAAGGACCACATGTGGCCAAATGTCATCAAAGGTGGGGTCAGGAAGGAGAGATGCACCTGAATACAAGAGACGAGAAAGGACGCATGGGAGAAGGTGTGCCTGGAGGTTGACCTTCCACGAGGAGGATCTGGAATGTCAGATGGAAGCAGGAAGAACCCTGGAATTGATGGAATCTCAAGGCAGACCTAGTAAGACCATAAGCCTCCCTTGGGTATGGTGGCTATTCGTAAAGGAAACAGAAGGAACACAGATTCCCAGTCTAGCTCCCAGACGTCTGCCCACTCCATCCCCGTTTTCCATCCCCTGCCTCCTGGATTGACAGGAGGATTGCTCAGACCTCAGAGAAAGTGCTGGGATCGTTTTGCTGCTGGGGCACTGGCTCCGTACACCACACACCTACCCAAGCTCTTGGGAAGTTAAGAGGTTTTGCAGAAAGAAGTCAGAGGAGAGGTAGTAGAGGGGAGGGAGCAGAAAGTGGCTGTCTGTGAGCCCACACAACCTGGGAATGGCCCGAGGGGATGACCACTCCCGTCATGGACTTAGGCATGTCCCCGAAACTTTCGCGGGTGGTGGGGCACTGCTTTCTTAGCTCTCTCCATGAGGTGAAACAATTGCCATGTCATCATCAGTTGAGTTATACCAACTTTCTCATCGTTTTTCTTTGCAAAACGTGGATGATAATAGCATGCACCACACAGGTTGGTTGTGAGGATTAAATAAGACACAAAGCACCAGCTATAGCGGCTGGCACATAATGAGCACACAATAAATGTTAGATTTGTATTATTGTTTTTATTTCTAGCTTGATGAAAAGTGTATTATTTTTACACTGTTATAAAACTAAGAAAACCACAAGTTAGGTCCCACAAATTCATTGCCAAAATCATGTATTTGGACAGTTCTATTACATTTGTGTTATTTAAACAAAAATTTACCTTCTCAAGCAAGTGGAGAGGAAAGTGTTCCCTCTACTACCCCAGGGCAGTGCTCATGCTCATAAAATACACTTCTTCATTTCAAGGTGATTTCTGACTGCTCCTCGTCATATGCTCACAGTATAATTCTGAGGTCAGTGGGGCAGACATTGTTACACTTCCTTTATTAGATGCTGAAACTCATGGCAAAGAGAGTTTGTTGCTGGACCTAAAGCCAGGTCCCTGATGTCCCGCTCAGCCCACAGTCCAAAAACACTGACCACAGATAGCTCAGCAGACTGCTTGCCTGTCTACCGCAGCAGGCACAGGGGGTTCTATTTATGACCTGCCCCTGCCCTTTGCTGAGTCCTGAAGCTGTCCCAGGCTTCAGCCCAATCCGACGGGACCCTCACCTGGAAATGAAATGTTCAGAATCTTGAGCAGTCTGGAATCGTATGCAAAGATGCTAAGACTGCTCTTTTAAAAGGAGCATAATACAGATCCCACAGGGGCTTCTGGTTCCAGCCCTGCCATTGCCAGCTCCACCACCAGCCCCTACCCCTGTTCACAACTAATCCTTTTCCTTGCCTAGCCTGTTTCCAGAAGGATGGCCAGGCTTACACTGGTATTATTGCTTTGAGGGGGGTCACAGCTGGTACATGTTCTGATTGGTCAAAGCCCATGTTCCTGCAGGTATCAGAGCTATTCTAGGTATTAGCTATTTTGAATATCACCCCTGCCTGTTTCCATATTTCCCATTATCCCCTTTTGCCCACTCTCCAACAGGTAGGCTGACCACCATTCACCAAACATCTAGGCTCATCCTCCAAGGCTTTGCTCAACCTTCTTTCCTAGAAAGACCTTCCCTTACTAATCTAGCTCCTGCCCACCCTCATGGATTCCAGTCAAGGGCTTTTCCCTACAGGAAGCCCTCCTAGACCATCCCAGCCCACAGCATTTACCACCACTTTCTAGCTCCCTAAAGGCTCTATTGCATAGGCTGGTTTTTTTTTTTTTTCCAAACTGCAGGTGGTATATCCTTAAGGGTCATGGAAATCAATTCTGTGGGTCACAATGAGCATTCTTTAACAAAATTGAAAAGAATACAAAATATCAGTATATATTGCCAGTGATAGGTATTGAAGCTGGCATACCCATGTACGTATACATATATATATGTGTTGCATATGGATGTAATGTAAGATCTGTTTCTCAGGGGAAGGTGCAGGTGAGGACACGGTGCCCAGGGACACTGCCCAGCTGCCCCTGCCCAAGAGCGTGCTCCCCAGCCTGGGCTCACAGGCTCCGGGACCCCGGTGGAGGCGGCAGCAGAAAAAAAAAATGTTTCACCCTGAGTTGCAGTCAAAACTTTTTTTAAAATATTGGCTATTAATGCTTTTCATCCTCAATAGAACCACGAACCTAGAATCTGCCTAACTTCTCCACAAAGATGCCAGGAGTGAGGCCGTCAAGAAGGGAAGCGGGGGAGCTAAGCTGGAGCCTCTCCCACCCGGGAGAGAAAATGTGAACTGGCAAAACACGGTCAGAACTGTCCACCACCTGGCGTGAGTGACCCGACGACACGCTAAAGAGGGTAGGGCCTCGGCACCCCCAACTTACCTCTCTCCCTAGCGCCTAGAACCAAATAGCAGGAGTTCAAAAGTAAGAGTTCGTGAATAGATGGTACAGGTCAGGCTAGATTACTCTGATAACAAAAGAAGAAACTCCATGGCTTGATGTGGTTTGTTTCCCACTCATGAAAAGTCTGTTCTGGGTAGCTGTCCTCCAAACAGGAGCTCAGATATCTGGACTGCTTGCATCATATCACACTGCCTGCTGCATCAACGCATGGATTCCAGGTAACTGCGGCAGGAAAGAGAGAGCTGGAGGGCTGCACACAGTGACACGTCACTTCCCCTCCCCGCCATTGGCCGGGCCTTGTCATATAGCTCCCACCGAACTGCCAGGAGGATGGGAAACACAGAGAAGCACACAGATACCTGGTGAGCAGTCGTCTCTACCACGACACCGTGTGACCCCTTTTGCCTTGTTGCTTAACTACGCTTCCCCATCTGTCCCGTTATTCATTCCACTGGGCTCTGGACGTCTGCTCTCAAGTAAGCACTGTGCCGACCTCTGGAAACACAGAGATGACTAAGATGATGCTCTAGTTTGGATCACCCCAGAAGCAGACCCTGAGCCAGGGACCAGAGCACACTTGGCCAACTTGAGGGGATGCAGGAAACACCAGCTGCGAAGAGGGAAGTGACGCAGGAGATGCATTTTATTAAGCCAGCTACCTGGGTGGGTGTCTGAGATCAACTCCATGGAGAAGCTCTAGAAAACAGAGTGACGCACATCTCAAAACGATCCCCACTTGAGGGTTAGGGAGCTCAGCTACTTCTCAACCCATTCCCATAAGCCAGTTATGAAATCCTCATCCCCTTGCTGGAGGCTTGGTCTTCCAGGCTCTCCTGCACCTAGCAGTGGTTGTGTAACCCCGTTCTGGCCAGTGGGAAGTAAAAGGAGATCTGCGGGCGAGGGTTCCGGGGCGGCATGTGCTCTCTCGCACCAAAGGGCAGATGCATGTGCTTCTGGCCCTTCCTCTCCTCTTGCCCTGAAGGCAAATGTGATGCCTTAAGCCACCATAGGCATCTTGCGACCATCAGGTGTTGAGGAGGAAGACAAAACGCTGACAAGCAAAGCATGGCGGTGTGGAAACGGAGAAGAGACTTGGAACTCGGACAGCATCACTGAACAGCCAAACAGTGTCTGGCAACTGCCTGTCTTCTTGTCATGTGAGAAGTATAAGGTCCTCCAGACTTAAGCCCCATCTATCCCAGCACCCTCTACTTGCAGCCCAACGCAATCCTAACCAACCCAAGTGGGAGACTTCAGACAGAGGGAACTTTGTGCACACCTAAGTCACGCGTGGGGCTGGTGAGAGGTCTGGTTTGGCTGGAGGATGGCGTGTGTGTTACAGACTGGAGGGAAAGAGGCTGCAGAGGAAGGTTAAGAATAGCATATCAAAGGTCCACTTTGCCATGCAAAGGGATTCAGTGGAGAGGTTTACAGAGCCCCACACAAAGACGTGAGATGATCATTTGTGGTTTAGAAAATAACTGTATCGATCATACAAAGGGGAAAGGAATAAATTAGGAGTTTGGGATTAAGGTATACACACTACTATATATAAAATACATAATCTACAAGGACCTATGTAGAGCACAGGGAACTCTACTCAATATTCTGCAATAACCTATATGGGAAAAGAATCTGAAAAAGAATGGATATATGTATATGTATAGCTGAATCACTTTGCTGTACACCTGAAACAAACACAACATTGTAAATCGACTATACTCCAAAATAAAATAGAAATTAAATTAAAAAATTTTTTAAATCATACAGAGGAAGAACTCTCAGCCCCTTAAAGACATAGATGATCTCCTGTGGGTGGCGTCCAGTACTGTCTTGCATTCTCTGCAATTTCTGATACAGTTGTCACTTAATACTTACTGAATTGAATTGAAATGAAGTTACCCTAATTACTTTCCTGCGACACATTGCTTCCATCAATTGCTAAAGCCATTCAGGCAGGTTTCAGGTGTGTTTCTGGCCCTGCCACTAACCCAGTTTTAGAGGCAGTTTAAGACCTTGGCCGTGTCACTTCCTGCTCCAGGCCTCAGCATCCTCACCTGGAAAGGAAAGTGTAGAACTTAGTCTCACTTTCTTGAATAATCCTGGGGACCTTGACAGACTGCATGCAGCAACCAGGACAGGTGTCTGAGCTTCCCCCTCTTTATTTCCACAGAACGGGCAGGAGAGGTTGGTGGGACAGCTTTATCAAGGCCCTTAGCCACCGAGTGCTGAGCAGAGAAAATAGGTCAATAGCTATGCCATTCCAAACCTGATTTACGAAAGAAAAACTACAGATAGAATACACATATTTCTATAGGTCTCTGATCCCAGTTTGGTTTTTTATATATAACATATATCCAAGTTCTGGGGGCGGGGGTTGTTTTTTCACTCTTCCAACTATTATTTCAAAACCAAAGATGAAGGGAGGGAGAAAATCAAATATTTTCTCATGTGGCATTCAAACAGTGATCAATTAACCCCCCAAATTAGGTTCGTACCAGGGAGACACACAAAGATAAGGCGTTAGACTTCATGCTCACACACCTATCAGCACTCCAGTCCTAAATTATATTTGACATTTAATTAAAACCCCAAGGCAGTGAAGTCAAGAGCTGAACTACTACATTTCTAGAAAAGGAGCTGCTCTTTAGGATGGATTCATTTATCTCCTGTCACCAAAGGCATCAACATCCCACCATCACCACCACCACACCCCGCCCCCGACCACTACGGGAGAAATACAGTGACAGGAGGAAGGGACCTCCCCCCTCCCTTCACCTCCCCCACACACTCCCTCAGACTCTGCACCTGTAAGGATAGAGCTGGTCCTTCCCAGGTCCCTGGCCATCTAGAGCCGACATCCCTCCTGGACACTCACCCACACTCCAGCCCCAATTCCCCACTCATTTCCTTTCCTAGAGACAGCATTTCTGCCTGTCCAAGGACGTGAAGGTTTTCAGCATTGAGCATTTTTCCTTTTCCCCTTCCCTCTCTCCCTCCTTCCTTTCCTCCCTTCCTCCCTCCCCCCTCCCTCCTTCCTCCTTCCTTCTTTCCTGGCTCCACATTCTAGGGCTGTGCTAAATGTGATGGAGACAAAGACCCATAAGACTCAACTCCTGATCTTTTGTCCCTGGAAATTTTTTTTTTTTTTTTGGTTGCACTGGGTCTTAGTTGCGGCAGGCGGGCTCCTTAGTTGTGGCGTGTGAACTCTTAGTTGCAGCATGCATGTGGGATCTAGTTCCCTGAGCAGGGATCAAACCCAGGCTCCCTGCATCGGGATCGTGCAATCTTAACCACTGCACCGCCAGGGAAGTCGCTCAACTCCCGATCTTTTGGTAGAAGCAAGGGAACTCAGGGCATGCTGAGGGTCTGCACTGCACAGAATGAGACAATGTGTAGTTCATGTCAATGGTCAACAAGGGCTTTGAGTCGGAGGGGAGGAAGGGGAGACTCAGACGGGCAGGAAGGTCTTCTTCTTGGAGGAGCCCGGGCTTGTGCTGGGCCTTAAATACGATGACATCTAGGAAGACAGCAGGAAGAGGAGAGGCATTCCAAGCAGAGAGAACAGCACATGCAGAGGTCTGGACACAAGAAATAGTGAGAATGCCTTTCTGCCTAAAGAGAAAAGAGGGTCCGTGAAAGGGGTAGAGAAGCTGGAGTGGGAGAAGCCTGTTGATAATAGGAAGGGTGGGCGTGGGGTCTGGACTTCCTCTGGAATCTGATAGGCCCTGCAGGGACTCCGTGTTGGAACGCTACAGCAGGCTGAGACTATGCTGCTTTCCGACTTTGCTGGGGATTGTCTGTGTAGCCTTGGGCAGGATGCTTCCTCTCTGAGCAGAATTTTCTTCTCTCTGTGAAGTGAGGAACATCACCCTCATCCCTGCTTCCTCCCAACCTACCTTTCGGGACCAGGTCAATGACAAATGGTATCACGTGCCAGGTTGGGGACATAGGGAGGGTCCCCAGACTCTTCTTCCACAGGTTTAGGTATCAGACCAAATGGTGCTTCCCTAAATCAGATCACAAACCCAGCACGGGAACAGGACACATTAGCAATGATTCAAATGCACAGAAATCTCACTCTGCTAACAACAAAGCATTCCATAACCTCTTGACTCGCCTGGCTCACAACTTCATCCTCAGAAGCTTTAGGAGGTAACAAAGGCAGCAGCCCTCTCAGACTTAATTCTGATCCACCGAGAAGAAATTACTGAGTAGTGGAAATGACAGAAGCCATGAACAGAGGCACAGAAGCTTAGAGGAAAGTAAACGTGTCATCTTAGCATTCAGAGCAGCCCAGAAAGAGAATACTGGTGCAGAGACTTTTGGGAAGTCTTTGGTGCAAAGAGAACACTGCTGCAGACTTTTGGAAGTCGAATTTCAAGTCATTCAGAGAAAAGGTGGCTATAATTCTGTGACCAGAGACTCCAAAGGGGGAGACAGCTCAAGAAAGATGGGAAACAATTCCTGGAGACAAGATGCTCACTACGTGACTGCAAAATATTCCAGTGGGCAAGAGAGGAGAGAGAAATCTAAAGAACACAATAAGAATTTTGGGTGCACCAGAAGCTCTCTGGCTTCAGCAAGAAAGCAGAATTACTAAGCTCCTATCTCCTTCTACATCAAGGAGGATGATCTTTGCCCTGAAAATCCAGCTTTAGGGTTTCCCTGGTGGCGCAGTGGTTGATAGTCCGCCTGCCGATGCAGGGGACATGGGTTCGTGCCCCAGTCCAGGAAGATCCCATATGCCACGGAGCGGCTGGGCCCGTGAGCCATGGCCGCTGAGTCTGCGCGTCCGGAGCCTGCGCTCTGCAACGGGAGAGGCCACAACAGTGAGAGGCACACGTACCACACAAAAAAAAGAAAAACCAGTTTTAGTCACATCACTCCTGGCTCTACAATGTTCCGTGAACCCCTCTTTCACTGTGAACGGCCTACCTGAAGTGGACCTGGCTTCCCCTCCCAGCCTCAGCTCCACCCCACCACCTCACTGCCACATCCGATGCCCTGGCCAAGGGTCAGCAGGCTACAGCCCACAGGCCAAACAAAGCTCACTGCCTGTTTTTGTACATCCCACAAGCTAAGAATGGTTTTCACATTTTTTAATGGTGTGGAAAAATTGAAAAAAAAATAATACTTCCTGTTGGTGGGAATGTAAATTGGTACAGCCACTATGGAGAACAGTATGGAGGTTCCTTAAAAAACTAAAAATAGAGTTATCATATGATCCAGCAATCCCACTCCTGAGCATACATCCAAAAAAGACAAAAACTCTAATTTGAAAAGATGCATGCACCCCAATGTTCATAGCAGCACTATTTACAGTAGTCAAGATATGGAAGCAACCTAGTATCCATCAACAGATAAATGGATAAAGAAGATGTATATATTCTATATATATATACAATGGAATATTACTTAGCCATAAAAAAGAATGAAACAATGCCATTTGCAGCAACATGGATGGGCCTAGAGATTATAATACTAAGTGAAGAAAAGTCGGACAGAGGAAGACAGATATCATATGATATCACTTATATGTGGAATCTAAAAAAATGATATAAGTGAACTTATTTACAAAGCAGAAACAGACTCACAGACATAGTAAATAAGCTTATGGTTACCAAAGGGGAAAGAGGAGGGAGGGGTAAATTAGGAGTTTGGGATTAACAGATACACACTACTATATGTAAAATAGGTAAACAACAAAGGCCTACTGTAAAGCACAGGGAACTATATTCAGTATCTTGTAATAACCTATAATGGAGCAGAATCTGAAATAGAACATATATATATATATATAATTGAATCACTTTGCTGTACACCTAAAACTAGCACAACGTTATAAATCAACTATACTTCAATAAAAAAGAATAGGGCTTCCCTGGTGGCGCAGTGGTTCAGAGTCTGCCTGCCAATGCAGGGGACACGGGTTCGTGCCCCGGTCCGGGAAGATCCCACATGCCGCGGAGCGGCTGGGCCCGTGAGCCATGGCCGCTGAGCCTGCGCGTCCGGAGCCTGTGCTCCGCAACGGGAGAGGCCACAGCAGTGACAGGCCCACGTACCGCAAAAAAAAAAAAGAATAATACTTCATGACGTGAAAATAATACAAAACTCGAATTTCAATGTTCATAAATAAAGTTGTATTGGCGCACAGTCACACTCATTCATGTACAGACTGCTTGTATCGGTTTGCTAGGGCTGCCAAAACCACAAACTGTACCACAGACTGGGGAGCTTAAACAGCAGACATTTATTATCTCACAGTTCTGGAGGCTGGAGGTCTGCGATCAAGGTGTCAACAGGACTGGTTTCTACTGAGGCCTCTCTCCTTGGCTTGTGGACAGCCGTCTTCTCCCTGTGTCCTCACATTGCCTTCCCTCTGAACACATCCGTGTCCTAATCTCCTCTTCTTATAAAAACACCAGTCATATTGGATCAAGCCCCACCCAGGGACCTCATTTTAACTTAATCACGGCTTAAAGACCCCATCTCCAAATACATTCACCTTCTGAGATACTGGGTGTTAGGACTTCAACAAATAGATCTCGGGGGACACAAGTCAGCCTATAACTCTGCCTGTGGCTGCTTTTGCACTACAACAGAATTAGTTGTGACAGAGACCATGTGGTCCCCAAAGACTATTCCAGGTAGACTTTTACTGTCTGTGGATTATTTGCTATACAGCCCTCTACAGAAAAAGATTACGAACAGCCCCCAAGACAATCTGTGCTTGCTAAAGATCCTCCCAATACCACACCTCCCTTTCTTATTGCTGATCTGAGCTCCTGCTGAAACTTACACGCCCTCTCATTTTCACTGATAAAGCCCTTCCTATTCTTCAGGACACCAGCACCTGGCAATGAGTTTGTGTGTGACCACTCCTGGGGGCATCTGCATTCAAGCCAAAGAAATGAATCCCTCATGAGATAACTTTCAGGTAGTCAGACACACTGAACAGAAGAACAGCAGCACCACCCACGTTCCACCCGTTCCACACGAGGGTGGGTATGAGGGCTGGAGGTCTGGCACCAGAGAGTCTGCATGAGGAACAGGAGACATGGCTGGGACTTAGATGTGGATGCAGCTGTCATCACTCTGGGAATGGGTGGGTCTGAGGAATGAGCTTTAGAGACACAGTGGGAAGAAAAGGTAGCAGAAGATTCTAGGCCAGAGAGCTCTAAAAGGTTAGGTATCAGAGGAGAGAAGAGGGGCAGCTGGAAGAGGAGGAGAGCCAGGTGACAGGGACTGGGAAGGGGGCTTGGAGAGAGCACAGGGGCACCTTGGCATCCCCTGGAGACAGGTCCCTGCGGCACAGAGTTTCCCGGCGCCCTGAGGGAGATGCTGGCATGGAAGGGAAGTGGCATGGAGAAATGAGTCAGGGACCTGGGGTTCTCATGCCACCAGGTTGCGTCACAGGGCAGGTTGACTGGGCACGAGTCTGTAAAGGACACAAAAACGTCAATGGGATAAAGAAGTAAATTAGTACCAAATAACTCGGGTCTCTCCACATGGCTTCTTCAGTAACCTGGTCCCCACTCCCAGTGAAACAGACAGTCTTGGGTAGGAACCCCCAAACACTCCTCTCGGGCACCAACTCCAACCCCACTAAAAAAGGGTGGGATGGATATTTCCCAAAGCCTGTCTGTAGCACACCAAACATATAACCTGCCTGGATATGTACATAAGTGGTCCAGGCCCAGGCTCCAGCTCTACCAAGCATTAGTGTGTGACCTCAGACAGCTGCATCCCTCCCTCGGCCTCAGCATCCTCATCAGAAACACAAAGGGCTGGGTCAGGCCCTTCCAGCAGTAATATTCTGGGAGGGGAAGGTTGAGAGAGATTGGACATAATGGGGTCCCTGTGGCGGCCTGACAGGTGTGGGGAGGGCTGGGGGGAGCAAGAGAGAGTGCCAGTTGGATGCAGCCCAGAAACCCTCACTGTGGCTTGTTTGCTTTGAAAGCTTGATACGGGAGTGATGCTGAGGGGAAAGACAGTGACTTTGCAAACGGGGCTACTGGCAGACAGAGGGTGCGCTTAGCAGGCTGAGCTCACTTGTATGTGTGCGCGTGCACACACACACACACACTCAGCTGGTGCACACTTGTCTTGAATGTGCCATCCCAGCTGAGGGGGAAGGAAGGGGCTTGGCAAGGAGCTGTGGAGAAGGAAACGACAGAGGGAGATCAGGAGAGCCTGTTCTGCTTCAGTCCTACACAAAGCCATGTAACTTTCCCCATTTTATAGAGAGAGAAACTGAGGCAGCCCTCAGGAGACTAGCCTCTTACAGAAGAAGGCGGACGAAGGACGGAAGCCTCAGGCACTGACAGTCGTCTGGGTGGGTCTCACTTGGACTGAAAGGCAGTCCTCCCTCGGAAACACAAAGGGCTGGGTCAGGAGATTGGTAAATGAAGATGGCTCAGATGGAGGGTGTGATGGAAAACATCTCACCCTTTCTAGAGGAAAAAGCCACAATGAAAGAGAGCTGCCATCAGCAGGGAGGAAAGAGCAACATTCTGGGCACTGAGGCCTGCGGTCAAGTAAATGGTCCCACAGCTTCATCTCCTGGCCCCTCCTTGGTGTCTGCTTCCATGGGCCCAACTTCTAGGAGGCGCCTTCCAGGGTGACTCAAGCCCTCATCTCTGTATTCCTACTCCTCAATTTAGGGCACTATTCTCTTGACTCCCAGACGTACTCCAGGCCTCACTCGCCGAAGTCCCCCTCCACAGGGATATCTCAGTCCCTCACAAACTTCTCTCAAAATGAGACTCATGCCCATCTTGTTAATTCTGCTCCTTCCGCGCCATGGAATGGAGTCCCGGAGCCGCTGGGGGTTTGGAGGGGACCAGCCTTCTTGCTTGTAGATGTTGAGTCCTGTCCTAAGTTAGGACCACAGGGAGGAAGTAAGGGTGGAAATCACACAACTAATTCTTACAGAACAACTGGCCTGGGCTTTACTACTCTATCGGGGTGAGAATTTCCCATCTGAGGTGAAACTCTGCTTTATCAGGCTCAGGCTCTACTCAGGAAGTGGCCTCGAGGGATGACTTCTGGGAGTGAACACACTGGGGGTGGTTGTTCTCCCACACTCTCATCCCAAAACATCCTTAATTTCCTCTAATATCACGTCATGGAGCCATCAGCACCCACAAAGTAGATGAAACTCTGAGTGGACCCATTTATAATTCCAGAAGGGCTCCTCTCAAGGGTGACACGCCCCATCCACTAGCTTTCTGTCTGGCATAAAACTGCCTCCATCAGCTCCCTGGGGCCCCTTATTCACCCCTTGTACTTGGATTCAGCATGTCCCCCCGGGCAAAGGCAAGGAGTGAGAGACTGAATTCTCTGGCCAGTCCTGCTGCCATGAGTTCAGTGTGGAGGACCCCAGTAGGCCTCAGGGGTCTCCAGTGGGGAGTGCAGTGGGCCCCAAACTGCCCTTGGGGAAGCAGATCCCACCAGCCTTCACTGCCTGTCACGTCCCTTGTTCTAAACAGAAGAACTCCTGGCTGCATGAGTTTCCTGCAGCTGCTGTAACAAATGACCCCAAACTAGGTAGCAGAAAACAAAAGAAATTTTCTCAGCAGTCCAAAAATCAAGGTGTCAGCAGGGCTGTGCTCCCTCCAAGGGCTCTAGGAGAGAATCCTTCCTTGCCTCTTCCAGTTTCTGTGGCTCCTGGCATTCCTTGGCGTGTGGTAGCGTCACTCTAATCTCTGCCTCTGTCTTCACATGGCCTCCTCTGTGTCCCTGTCTCAAATCTCCCTGTCCTATCTCTTATAAGGACACCAAACATTGGATTTAGGGCCCATCCTAAAGCCAGGATGACCTTATCTCGAGATCCCTAACGGCAGCTGCAAAGACCCTATTTCCAAATAAGGTCACCTTCCTGGATATCAAGGGTTAGGACTTGGATACGTCTTTTGGGAGGACACGGTTCATCCCACTATACTGGTTCACTGGGCATTCTCTTGAAGGTGATCCCCTCTACCCAGCTTTGAGGTCTAGACTCTCCTATGAGTTATTCAAGGGTCCCCATCCTACCTACCCTGCCCCATTCCATGTGCTCCCACAGCATTCGCCCATAGCAGTCTACTCCCTTCCCCCGCTCAGTGTCCTCATTCCTGTTAATAAACCCCACTCAAACTGTCCCCCTACCCGAGCTTTCCCCCCTTCTTCCCCCTGGGTCCCGCCTCAGAGCCTCCCCCGGCCACTCCAGCCCCTGAGAGATGGTGGGGAAGGAAGGACCTGGCCCCAAGGCCCTAAGCACTGGCTCTGTCACTTACCAGCTGCTTGAGCTTAGACACGCCTCTCAATGTCTCTGGGCCTCAGTTTCCCCACGCGAAGATGGAGACAATCCCTTCCTCACGGATTGGTAAGGAGTAAATGGCCTAATACACATGAGAGATTCTGTCACCCAGTAAATGTTTGTCCTCTAGTTATTCGATCTTCCCTTCTCTGAATCCAATTCCATTGACGGCCAGCCCTGCCCTGCATCATTCGTTTCTCATCTTCCCAGGTTAACCTTCTTGAGGAAAGGGACAGGATTTGAGTCTTCTCTGGAGTGTCTCACAGTACCTGGCATAGACTTTAGTCAGTAGAGATCTGATGCCTGGGATAAACTCCACGGCAACACCCAGACATCTGTATTTCAGACCAGAGAGGCAGCCTCGGTCTGGATCCCAGGTCCAGCATCCCTCTGGTCACCTCCCTGGTCTACCTACCCCCAGACCTCACATCTCATAGGAGAGGGAGGGCCGGCCTGGCTCCTGCAGGCAGCAGCCAGATGGGATGCAGTAATGGAATGAGAAGCACTGAGATCAAATTCCACAGTGATTAAGGTGAGAGGACGAACTCCAGAGGCCAATTGTTGGTGTAATTAGGGCGAAAAGCGAATCCGGCAGGCTGAGAACCCCGAGGCCAGAGAGGCCGGGCCCAGCCCCATTCCAGGAGGACCCCTGTGGTCAGCCAGGTCGAAGGAGATGGCTCTCCATTAGGTCCTGGCAGGGGAGGGTGAGCGGGCTGCTGCTCTGCATCAGCTGGGTAGAGTGCCTGAGTGGATGTGACATAATTGAATGAGGCCTACACATCCTGCACCCAGCGCGGGGGAATTAGCAGTCCGACCCTCGCCTGTGGAGACCGCGTTCCGCCCTCATCTGCCTGCATGGCTCCATTTGATGGCCGCCTAGCTGGGTGGGGGGTGGGGGGGTGGCCTGGAAGGGGCTCTGGCCAGGCTGTGGAAGGCAAGGAGGGGCAGAGGGCGATGGGCAGGGAGAGGGGGCTCAGCCAGGGATGTCCTAGAAGAGGGGGCCGTGGGGAGGGGGCAGGGGCAGGAGGGAGCCATGGGGTGTTTGCCAGACTGCCAAATGGATGGCAAGGTGAGATAACCAGAGTGAGGAGGGAGGATGGGGCTGGAGGGACCGGGGAGGGATGGAGACAGGCAGAGAGTGGGAGACGAGGGCAAGATAGGCAGGGAGATAACATGACAGCAGCCAAAGATAGAGAGAGCTGAGCCATGGAGGGGAAGAAAGGGGCAGATAAAAAGAAGCTTAGTGAGAAAGACGAAGGACGGACAGCCGGCAGAACAACACGGGGCTGGGCCCCCTCCTGCAGTAACAGCAAGATTTCTTTTTTCCTCTGGGCTCTCACTGTGTGCCCAGCACGGGTCTAAATGCTCCACGTTACCTCATTTTTTTCTTTTTTTCTTTTTTTCTTTTTTTTTTGTGGTACGCAGACCTCTCACTGCCGTGGCCTCTCCCGTTGCGGAGCACAGGCTCCGGACGCGCAGGCTCAGCGGCCATGGCTCACGGGCCCAGCCGCTCCGCAGCATTTGGGATCTTCCCGGACCGGGGCACGAACCCGTGTCCCCTGCATCGGCAGGCGGACTCTCAACCACTGCGCCACCAGGGAAGCCTCTTACCTCCTTTCTTCCTCGCAATACACTATCTTACAGGTGAAGAACCCAGAGTTGGAGAGGACAGGTTACCTGCCCAAGGAGACCCACGTAGACACAAAGGAGCCAGATGTGAACGCAGGTGGAGCCTGACTTCATGCCCCTGCCCCTCACCACCACACTAGCAGGGGCCCCTCCTGGGTTCAGCCCCAGTGAATCTGTCCCAGGCTAGGGCTCCCCCGGCTGGCCAGATACAGATGTCCTGGTGGCTGTAGGCGTGGAGAGCAGTCAGGAGACTGTGTCTTTTTCACCTTTCCTGGTCTCTGTCCCCTTCTCCTGAGACCCCTGGCACTCCCCCTTGCCATCGCTGGAGGCCCCTCCAACTCTCAACTGACCATCAGTAGATCTCCAAAGTGTGGACTGATGTCATTTTAAGGTATGGCCTCTGCCAGGGGGGCTCAGGGAGTAATAAGAGAGACATTTGAAGGACAGGAAGAGTTCCCTGTAACCTTTAGTAACCCAACATGGGTAGATTCCTCCTATACTTACTCATCAAGCTAGTTCTGGCTGTGTGACCCCTGTCCGGGTGGGGAGAAAAGATGTCTGGAGACCTGCTACCTGTTGCTTTTGTGCTCCTCCCCCACCCACCACCGCCCATGGAAAATTCCCAGCCACAGGCACAAGCTTGGAAAGCTCTGCCAGCCAGACCCACCCAACCTCTCCCCAGAAGCAGGGGCAGCCTTGCTTCTGGTAGGAACCACTGAGCACTCCTGGAAAGAGCTCAGCTGTCCTCCCTGGCTGCCCTCAGCCAGGGTTCAGAGGGCATCCCAGTCCAGGACAATCCCCACCTGCCTAGTTGCTGGGCGCTCGCTGACTCCGCCAGACCTCCATGAGGGTCTGGCGAGGGCCCTCTGCCCCGCCCAGCACCTTCCCAGGCCCCTGTGGGGAAGACAGAGGGGTTGCCCGTTTCAGCTCACAGACAGCTCTGCCAAGGGGCCCTGAAGGGAGGTGAGAGCCGTTCACCTCCACGGGCAGTAGCTTCCTAACAGCAAAGCTGGGATGCTCGGTGCCCAGGAAGGAGGTGCTGAGCCCTCCTCCTACCTCAGCTCTGGTGCAGCAAGGGAGACAGCAAATCAGCTTCTCCACTCTGCCTGCAGGAAGTGGACTGGCAAGGAAGGCAGGGGGAGAGGCATGGAGGAAAGGAGAGGAAGCAAGAAGAGGAAGGCAGGAAAGAGACTGGAGAAGAGACACCAGTGATAGAATTCACAGCTGAAGGGATGACTTCATCCAAGCCCCTACTTTTACCCATAAGGACCCAGTTAGGTGAAGGGACTCACCCAAGGTCACCCAGCTAGTCCCGATATTGGATGGGGTCCTCCCATAGCACTCTCATCGTCACATTCTGATGTATGACTCCAAGAGGAAGCTCATGGCTTAATTACCAAGGGGCCAGGAATCTAACTCTGCCCTGGGAACCAAAAAGCCATGTCTCCTCTCCTGCCCCAAAAGCCTCCATGGCCTCCCCAACCAAGGCTGCCTCCCGAGCCTGGTAGTCAGTGCCCTCCCCACCTGGTCCAACCTCTTCTCCATTTTGCCTCCCACTAATGCTCCCCACATATCCCTGATCCAGCTTACCCCTTGCAGTATGGTGACAACCTGTACTCTCCCACGTTGGCTCACTCTGGAATCCCCTTCACTTCAGTGTTAGCCTCAGGTGTCAACTACTTTGGGAGGCCTTCCTTGAGGCTCCTGGGCCTCAGGAAGCTGTCCCTGTCCTGTACTACCATGCCACATTTTGGTACCTCTTTTACGGAGGAAGGAAAGTAACATTTATTGAGATTTAGTTCTACCTTCAATAGACCTGGTATCATTATCTCTACTTTACAAATGAAGAAACAGATTCAGAGAAGTTAAGTAACTTACCCAGGATCACACAGCTAACTATTAAATGAATGATGGAGGCACAAATCAAATCTAAAGCTAACTCTAAAACCCTCTTGTGCTTTGTATTATAGTTGCTGTATACTGCTCATTCACAACCTCTTGTGCAGTAAGTTCCTTCATGTAGGAGCTATGCCTTCTTATCTCTTATGTCTAGCTAATCTAGTAGAGTGTTTGGTTTATAATTGGCACTCCAAATAACCAGTTTTAGGATGGATAGATGAATGGGTGGATAGGTGGATGGATGGATAAGTGGGTGGGTGAATGGATGGATGGATGGATGGATGGATGGATAGATGAGTGGGTGGGTGGATGATGGATGGACAGATGAGTGGATGGAAGGATGGATGGATAGATGAGTGGGTGAGTGGGTGGGTGGGTGGGTGGGTGGGTGGATGGGTGGATGACAGAAGAGTATAACATCTCCATATAACATCTGCAGAGTGGGGTTTGCGCACCACCCCACGGATCACAATCAGCCACCAGCAACATCTCAACAGAGTCTTAGGAAAGAAGTGATGATGGGGGCGCCACCTTGGAATCTATTGGGTGGAAAGTTGCTATACTACCAGGGCAGGAGAAGGCCACTTCAGCAAGTGGCAAGGATTCTTAGACTTGAAACATCAGCACTGAACTGGAATATCCTTAGAGATAATGAGGTCCAACCTCTCATCACCCCTCCCCTCTCATTCTGCAGATGAATAAATTGATGCTCAGGGAGAGGAAATGACAAGCAATACCACACAGCTAAGGTGATTCTAGGCACTCAGTTTCTATAGCAACAAAGTGACTTTTGTATTATACAAGAGGGCAGTCATTTGGATGAATTAGACGATATTCAATGTTGTGTCCTGATCACAGGAACCTCTTCTTGGAGACCCTTTGTGAGGGGACGTGGAAAGGTGTGATACAAGGGAAGTCCCTGACGGCCAGGACAATCGACCACCAAGCCCAGGGCACTGAAAGGGGCTGCATCTTCTCCCTGCTGGCATCCTTGCCCAGCCCAAAGGGGGCTTGGCAGTGCAGCCCCCTTAGGCTACCACGTGTGACCCCAAGTCTTGGACTGCATGGGAAGGACTCTTGATCTACTCCACCTGCCTCCATCTTCAGAGGCTATTACAACCCCAGGCCACATCAGCTTCTCCAGGCCACCCTCGGTCCAGCCTCTGGGAAACTGCCCTGGGGGGGGCGGGGGGGCAAAGGGACCCTATCTCTCGGGCTGTCGTTATACTCTGCCCTTTGTTCCAGGGGACACGGGCAGTGTGTCCAGACACATTTGTGGTGCTTGTTTGGGCCCCCATGATGGGTAAACTGAGGCACTGTGCAGCACTGGGCCATTTGTTCAGGCTCACCCAGGAAAGAGAGACACAACCATGACTCCAGGGCCCCTCCGTCCCAGCCAACCCAACCCTGCCCGCCCCCTGGGTCTCGGCAAACCCCAGAGGCACAGCTGAGCTGAAAGAAAATTCTCCCTGAGAGACGATATCTGCCCTCCTTCTTCTTGTATTCCAGATCCACATCCTCCTATTTACTAATTTTCATTTCTGAGTGCTCATGGGCCCCTTGAAGGAGCTTCACACGGAATTACCCAAAAATCCCAAGAAGAAGGGGAACATCTGGGGAGGGCAACAGAGGCACAGGGAGGGAGACGATGGGGCTCAGAGTAAATTATCAGGGCCTGTAAATGTCCACAGAGCCTGTTAGGAGCATAACAAGAGGGGCCACGAGACAGGCCCACCCCCGACCTCCCTCCAACCCCCAGCTGCCCTAATGGTGGCAATAAAGTCTTCAGAGACACAGGGCTGGGTTTTAAGCTCTGTGCAAATCCTTGATCCCTCCCCCTCCCCCAATGAGAAGAAACAGCAGCACTGTCACCCCTCACCCCCTCTCCCCACCCTTCATCCTGGCCCAAATGAGATCCAGAGGCCAAGCACTGTTACCCGGATCAAATTCCACTGGGAACAGTTCTCTCTTCCTCCCTCTGCTCTGCCCACACACCTCCTTCTAACCCCTCCCCACTCCCATTCCACTCCTGGAGAGGTCAACGGAGACAAAAGTTGCAGCCCAGGTATCTGAAAGGCCCTGGCTCTCAGGGGCGGGTGGAGGGGACTGGAGATCCACTTGCCTGGCTGACCCAGAACTGATCCGAGGGGCACTTCAAAAACTCAGGGTCTGGGGCTTCCCTGGTGGCGCAGTGCTTGAGAGTCCGCCTGCCGATGCAGGGGACACGGGTTCATGCCCCGGTCCGGGAGGATCCCACATGCCGCGGAGTGGCTGGGCCCGTGAGCCATGGCCACTGAGCCTGCATGTCCAGAGCCTGTGCTCCGCAACGGGAGAGGCCACAGCAGTGAGAGGCCCATGTACCGCAAAAAAAAAAAAAAAAACAAAACCTCAGGGTCTGGTGAACAGAGCCCCCCAGGAGCACCTGAGATGCGATTTCTAACTCTGCTTCTGCCACTCCCGAGCTGTGTGACTTGCAACAAATCCTGTCCCCCTCTGGGCCTCAGTTTCTTTATCTGTGTAATGAGTGAGCTCAGGGGTTGTTGCTGAGGAAACAAGGGGAGGACTTAGCAAGGCGACTGTGGCCCCTCATCTCATCCTGAACCAGAACAGCCCTGCTCTTATCTCTTTTATCTGCAAGGCTTCGGCTAAGATTTCATTTGAAAAAAAGGTTTGGTGATTGTAAAAAAAAAAATGCAGTTTAAATCCATTGGCCTAGAAATGACCTCTGTGATTCCTTTCTTCTCTCTCATTCTGTGATTCAATCTATGCAAATGCATTTTTTACAGCTGCCCCAACCTGGATTTCACGCTTTCTTGCCAGTGGTCCCTACAAGACAGTCGTAGTCACCAGGCCTCGTGCCTTGATTTGAGTTCAGAAAGTAGGTCCCCCCGAGCCTCTGGCTGGGTGTATAAGACATAGGAACCACCTTAAGGTTCAGGAAACAGGTGTCCCCCTGAGAAGATAAACAACCCAGCCAGGACACCTATGCCAAGTGTGGAGTGAGTACTTCAGCCAAGAAGGGTTGCAGGGCATCCAGGATGCAGAGGTGACCGGGGTCCCCAGATACATGAGAATACCAAGAAGGGGTTACACTGGGTATATGCGGGGGGCTCAGCAAATGGACTAATCAGGCTTCAGGGGTGAGCAGGGAGGTAAGATGTCAAGAGTCAGAATACCTGGGCTGAACTCTGATTCTGTCACCGACTTGCCATGTGACTTGGGCAAGCCATTTACATTCTTAGCTTCAATTTCCCCATCAGTGTAAACAGTACCTAGGATTCTACCCAGCTCCCCGTGATTCTCTCCTGCACCTACCCCAGGCTCTTTCCTAGAGGTGTCCTTGGTCATGGGGGAAGGGCAAGGGAGGAATCCGAGGCCTGACAGGTCAGACTGAAACCCACCAACTGGGGAGCAAACATAGAACCCAGGCCTGGCTGCCCGGGTTCTGCGTCTGCCCAACCCTGTAAGTCAGGAGGGGGCAAGAGGAGGGTGGGAGAGAGGAAAGACGGGATGAAGGAGGACCACATCCCACCCTTTGCCTCTCCAGATGCATCAGCCAGGCTGGAGGAATCCCCACTGCTCCGAAGGGAGAACTCCTAATGAATATTCATAGTCCCCAGAGGCCTCATTTGCATCATCCAAATCCCCAAATACCGCGAGGATCAGCGGTCTCTGTCCTCACTGGCTGCCCCTCTCGTTGAATAGGAGAGCCTGCCCACCTAATCATCATCACTCCTGCAACCCGTCCACCTCTTTCACCTCCTCTCGTCCTGGCCTTTGCTGTGTGCCCTGACCCAGGCCCTCCCCAAGGTGCCAGGCATGTGTCAGACCCTCCACAGCCAAGGAACCCCCTCCACCCCCCAAGCTGAGCAAGCAAGGAGGTCTGAGCCAGTTGGGTGGGCTGCCAGACCCCGTGAAGCAGGACAAACAATCCCAGGGGATGGTATTAGGTTGGCAAAGCTGTAAAATGAAGAGATGTGGGTAGGGGCATGCGAGGGACATGTGAGGCCCCGTCACTGGCTACTGGGAGAGGAGTAGGGGGGGGGATGTGGGTGGAAGGGATAGGTAGTTTTGTCATCTCAGAAAGGCAACACCCGGAGAGAGAGATGGGCGAAGGAAGGAAAGCCTCACGCCTAAAATCCTGAGAGCACTGTGCCTGCATCAGCCCTCACCACTCAGGCCTCCTTGAAAATGAAATTTCCATTTAGAACAATCCAGAAGTCCATCAGTCTAGGACTGGTTAAATAAGTGGTGCCTCCTGCATATCACAGAATACTATATGGCCATTAAAAGAACACAGTATAGATTTTTTTTTAAACCTGCCATGTCCACAATATGTTGGTAGGTGATATAAGGAAATTGTAGAACTACACTTAGCAAGGTCTTGCCTTTGTAACATGAAGAAGTAAGTAGATAGATAGATAGATAGATAGATAGATAGATAGATGATACATAATCAAAGTTAGTGGATAAACCAGAAAAACAACTGTAAGGACATACCGTAGCTATTTCACAGGGCGCAGGGTGGGATAAGAAGGGAATTTTTTGCTTTTCATGTTAAATATGCTCAATATTTCCTTCCTGTTTGAAGTCTGTGTGTTTTACAATGACTGATTTTATAATCAGGACAAAAAAATTAAATGGGAGGGAAACGCAAATTTCCCATGAAAAGATGACACTCTTGCTGCAACAGGCTGCCTTCTGCGATGCCAGGGGAGCCTGGGCCCTGGGCTGGCAGAGGGGCTGCCAAGGAGAGGGTGTCGGTGGGTGTGGCCCCTGTCCTTCCCCCACCCCAGACTGTCCTGCAGGCCAGGCTCCAATCTGGCCTTGACCTTGAAATTGGGCTCTGTTTACTCCAAGGTGTGTTTGCCCAAGGCTCACTCTCTGGAGAGGCACATCAACTAACTTTTGTAAATTCTTACCAACTTACAAAGCATGTACACATTTTCATTCATTCAGAGCCTGAGTCTCTCCTGCGAGGCAGGTGCCAGGCGCTGGGGATACGGAGACCAAATAAACCACAGTCCCTGCTCCCCCAGGGAGACGTCGATCAGCATGGGCGCATCACCCTCAGGGCTATATAACAGGTGTTCCCAGGTGGGTCGGAGCGCAGAGGCCCCAGTCCTAACTAGCGGCGACCCTAAGCTTCAGAGAAGCAAAGGCATTAGCCAGATGAGGAAGGAAGGCACTCCATAAACAGACGAGCCCTCATCACAGGACACCTATGAGGGCCAGGCCCTGTGCTAGGAGGTTAGATGCCCTCCTTATTTAATATACAGAGTGACCCTCATTATCCCTATTCCATGGACAAAGAGGAGCCGACAAGCATGGGAAACAGGGCAGAGGCTGGGAAGAGGCAACTTGGGTTCACAGCAACCAGGGCAAACGGGCCCTGCTTGTCCCACCGAGGCCTCCACAGTGACCTGGTCTCCCTCTCATACCTGCTTCCACCTCTGGGCTTGACTAGATAATTCAGAACCATCCCCCGGGTGCCCAGACTAACCAAAGTGCAGTAGCATTTGAAACCCAGGGTCTCCCAGGCTCCCTGGGTCTGGAAACAGCCAGTTCCGCCTGCCTTTACCTCCCGAGGCTGGGCACTCGTGGCCACCTCGGGAAGACTGTACCAGACACTACGATCCCAGGCAGATAGGTCTCCTTTGGGGTCCTCTGAGCAAATAAGGCTCATGTGAGTCTCCATCCCTTTGTTCATGCTGTTCCCCTGCCTGGAATGCTGTTCCTATACATCCCCGTGCACAGAGAATAAAATGCAAACGCTACTCCCACAGCAAAGCCTTCTTCGTGTGATCCAGCTGGACTGATTATTTCTCAGAAATCCTCAATCACACCAGCGGAACCCAAGTGCTTAACTTTCTTTCATGACTTCCCTGTGTGTGTGTGTCTTTATTTGTGTAAGAGTGTGGGCATGTCTATGTGTGCATATGCACGTGTGTGTGTGTGTATACAACTAAGTTGTAAATCCCTGAGGGCAGTAACGTGGTCCTGTTCTTCCTGAGTGTCCCGTATTCTCCAGTCCATTCCAGTCACGAAACAGTAACTCTGTACATCTGCTGCTATGGGAGTTGCCGCCAACTCCCACCCCACCCCCAAAGCCCCCGGCTACACCTGCAGCTCCATGAGCCCTTCTGCATCCTCCAGGGCTGGGTGTTTAGGGAGTGGTCAATGTGTAGATGTTGGATCGTGCACGTTGGATCGTGCACCTCTGCCTGGATCCATCACTTCTTTGCCTGTCGTGCCCTCTTCCGCCCGTGGTCACCTCCCAAAGGCACCTGCCAGTGACCGAGAACTCAGGAGCAGAAGTTCCCAGTGGAGTCTCAGGAACTCAGCCAGGGCTCCAGACTGAGGAAGGGAGTGGAGGCCCCAGGAACCCTAAGTCCCTGGGGGCCTCCCCACCTAGGAAGATGCTGGGGGTCCCTGCTTCCCAACCAGCCTACAGGGAGTGAGGACTGGCCAGGGGGCCTGTCCTTCAGAAAAATGACTCAAAGAGGTAGCTGGAGTGCCTTTGGGGCTTCAGCAACAGAAGTGGGTCACCATGGGGGAAAAAAGTCATTAAAAAAAGAAATCTGTTTCTGGAAACTGGTCTAGTGCTGGCTGGGAGCTGAGTGTCCCCTGAGGGAGTTCCAGAAATCTCCCTATTTTCTTCCCTGGCATCTCCTAAGCCACCAGGTCTCCAGTCTCTGGGACCCAGAAGCCAAAATGAGCTCTAGGTAGAAACGAGGGGGGCCTCTCCCGGCCCACCCCCCACCACTGCCACCTCGCGGGGGCTCCTATCTCCAACCAGTGGCCCAGAGCCAGCACTGGGCCCCTGGAGCAGGGGCTGCCGGGCTACGTGGGCTGCGTCGCTCTGCTTTCTGGGTTGTTCCTAAACTGCTCCACTTCCTGTTAAGTAGGACACACCAGGGAGTGAGAGTATGGAGCTCAAAGAGGGGCCGGGAGGATGTGCAGACATTCCCCAGGCCAAGGAAGGGCCTCTCAGGGTCAGCTAGAGGCGGCAAGGCCCAGAAGGGGAGGGGGGCTCACCCAAGACCACCCCCTTAATGAGTGGTAGAGGTAGGACTAACAACGGCTGCTCACAGCGTAAGAGGGCTGGACTGGAAGCCAGAACTCCCAGGGTCAGTGCCAGGCTTTGCCCCTGGCAGACAAGTGACCTCACTGCACCAGGCCTCAGTCTTTCCATCTCTAAAATGGGACTAACAATATCTACTCCATGGGTTGTTGTAAAAATTGAACCAAATACTTTATGCAAAAGACATTTGTGTACAGGACTTAACAATATTCTATACAAACAGGCATTATCATTCTTCTTCTTAACTACAGTCCCTTCGGCCAAAAATCCCCCAGACTGGCCAGCCACATGTTCATAACTGCTGAACCCAGGGGCAGGGGGGCTCGTTATAATATTCTCTCTCCTTTTGTACAGAAGAAACACAGCTGTGTTTCTGTTTCCACCTGCACAGCCTGCCCTGGCTCTGAGATCCTTGCGCTCACACGTGCAGCTCTGAAGGACTCTCAAGGCATGAGTGACCTCTGACCTCTGATCTCCAACCTCCAAGAGTGCCACTCACGAGGAAACAGGAAACGGGCCGCTATTGGGTGCCTGCTGTGGGTCAGTCACTTTAGAACATGTGACACCAGTATCATAACCACTTTATTACTGCTATTATTATTACCATTATTCCCATTTTACAGAGATTTGAGTGACTAGTTTTGAGTCAAATTCTGGCCACACTCCACACCCTGCCCTGCATGCTCAGCCCACTGCCCTTGGACCTGCTTTTCTCCAGCTTAAAGCCATCAACGGGGAAAGGCAGCTTCATTTTTCTCTTTTGTTTTAGGGCACAGGTGCAGACAGTCAGGTTCATCACACTCGTCCACCCCTGGCACGTTATTAAGACAGCGTCCAGATAAAGCAAGGTCCCCTCGTGTCTTCCTTCCTGTCCCCTCGTCCCCATCCCCACTCCAAATCTGTCTCCTCCACATGGGCACCTGCTCCGATATGTTTGCTGCATGTCCTTAACTATGCATATGTCCCTGTAAGTTATGGAGCATTGCTATAAGTATGTGTTTTGAATTTTCATAAATTCTGTTGTGTTATGAATTTCTAGTCTGCATTGTACTTTTTTTGGTCAACACTTTTTTGAGACCTATCCTTGCTGTAGATGGCTGGTTTGATGATTGCAACGCTGTGTAGGACATACCCATCACAGTCCATCTGTCCACCCCACACTGATGGACACCAAGGGGGGCCGCCAGCATCCCTCTGCCACAAACAGCATACCTGTCCCTCTATACCTGTGTGTCCCTTTATGTCCCTTTATCCATTGTGGGAGACCTTTGCCAAAATCCATTCCTAGGAGTAGGATCCTTGGATCATAAGGCATACGCATAGTCAATTAAGTAACTTAGTAAAGATGGAGTCAGAAGTTGTAAATTGCCTAGAATAGTATCTTCAGCACAGTAAGCACTAGGTGAGGTGTGTTCGATTAAAACAATTACAGAAAATAAATAGCACTAAATTGCCAGATTGCCTTCCCAAAGAAGGGTACCACTCTACACTCCTACCTGCGTTTCAGGAGAGGCCTTGCCTTCACACATCCTCACCAACTCCGGGCTTCATCCAGCTTTCTGACCTGTGCCATTCTGGGGCTCAAGGTTGCCCCTCGATTGTTTACATTTACACTTCTCCGATTCGTAGTATTTGAATCTCTCTTCAGATACTTGTTAATCATTTGGTCTCTTTTCAGGATAGAAGCGGTGTTAGGAACAGGCTTCCACTCTCCAAGGTGAGCCAGGAAGTCTGAGAAGCTTTGGGACCTCCCATGGTGGAGGTTGATTTCACGTCTTTGGGGGAAAAAAAAAAAAAAAAAAGAGGAAGAAGAGATGAAGAAGGAAGGGGAAAATGGGGCAGAGGCGCAAGAAAAGAAAGAGCGAGTTGTTTTCTGTGCAGGTGAATTGTTTCAGTCAATCGACAAAGGCCCCTCCCGCCCCTGCCAAAGGCCCACAGAGCAGTGGCCCTCACACGGTGGTGGCATCAGCATCTCCTGGAGGGCTTGTTAAAGCACAGCTCTCTAGCCCCATCCCCAGTTTCTGAGTCACTGGGTCTGGGGGGGGGCTGAATTTGATTGACTGAAATCAAATTCACCAGCTGAGGTGGGGCTAGAATTTGCATCTCTAGCAAGTTCCCCAGTGGCGCTGATGCTGCCTGTCTGCCCTCCTCTCCCCCTCCCCACCCCACTCTGAGAACCAGGGCATTAGAGGAGCTCGCCACCCCAGCCAGTGCTGCGTGGTCATCTTGGGCAGAGAGCCCCCTGCAAAAACACCACCCAAGCCTTTGGAAGCACATAAAAATCCACCAGGCCACCCAGAGTACCTACCCCACCTGCACAAATTAATGGCAGCTCTCACCTCCAGGGCCCAGACTAGGGGTAGCTGAGTAAGGCCCATAGGAGCAACAGTCAAGGAGGCACTCCCTCTCGGGGCCGAAATCTGCAGGGGTGGCAGCTGAGGGGACCCCAGGTAGGGTCACACGGGACGCACCCAGCCCTGGCCCAGGCCGCTCACCCTACTCCTCCCTTCCCCTGACCGGAATAGCACGCTGCATTCTGTGACGTTACTCATTTTCACATTATCTCATTTGATTCTCGAGACAACTTCCATCCCCATTTGACAGATGGGGACACAGAGGCCCGGAGGGTCCCTGCAGCAAGTCAGGGAAGAAGCTCCTTCTCTTGCCTCCTCAGCCAGGCGGACCCCTTTGCACCACTGTTGCTGCCCTGCATGTCCCAGGCCTAAAGGAAGCGCCACCAGGTCCCAGGCCTACACAGCCACCACCGTACTGCCCGACCAGAGCCTCAAAGGGTCCTCTCACCACCTACCGTGCCGCTCACCTCCAGCATCTTATCTGCATCCTCCCCGAAGCTCTTTGAAGGAGGTTATTGGGGGTTGGGCTGCATCCCACAGGCCTGCAAGCCCTGCACTTGCCCAGCCTCAAGGCCCAAGAAAGAGCCTGGAGTCAGCCACAAAGACATCAATGGTTTAATAGAAGGGGGAGCTTACACGTCTGAAGCAAGGTCCTGGAGCAATGCCCCACCACGTACGGCCCAGGCTGCGGGCAGGACATGGCAGCAGGGGAAGAGAGAGATTACTAGTTATAGGGGAATTGGCTCATTGGTTGCCAGGGAAACCAGCAGAGGGGAATGCCCCTCACCATGCTTTTGATAAATTATCATAGTGGAGATAGTTCTGATCTAAAGATTAGAATAATCATTAGCTGGGGTCAGGGGCAGGCACACAGGCATTTACTGATTAAAAGGGAAAGTCAGCCAGGTGAGTAGGGTGTAGATGAGGCAGGTTCTGGTCGAGCAGGGGACATACAGAGAGCAAGAGAACAGCCATCTTGGATGGCCTGATCATAATACAGAGAGCAAGAGAACAGCCATCTTGGATGGCCTGATCATACGTTGGGACTACGTTCCCATTTCACAGTGGAGGACATTGATGTTCAAAGAAGTCAAAGGCCTTGCCTGAGGCCACAGAGCTAGTTTGCAACTGCTCACACTCTAGACTTGGCCAGCCTGACCCACTGCCATTAATCCAACCACACCACTCCTGCCCTCCTGGTGCATGACCTCAAACACCCTTTCTTCCTCCTCCTTAGCTGCAGGCCTGCCTCATCCAGGAAGCGTTCTGTGCTCCCAATCCCTTCCTAGGCACTCCCAGAGGACCCCATATTAGTCAGAGTTCTCCAGAGAAACAGAGGAATTGGCTCATACAGTTGTGGAGGCTGGCAAGGCCAAAATCTGCAGGGTAGGCCACCAGTTTGGAGACCCAAGGAAGAGATGATGTTGCAACTCAAATCTGAAGGCCATCTACCGGCAGAATTCTCTCTTCCTCAGGGGACCTCCATCTGTTTTCTCACGATGGCTTCAACTGATTAGATGCGGTCCACCACACTGCACAGGGTAATCTGCTTTACTCAAAGTCCACTGATTTAGGGCCTCCCTGGTGGCGCAGTGGTTGAGAGTCCGCCTGCCGATGCAGGGGATACGGGTTCGTGCCCCGGTCCGGGAGGATCCCATATGCCGCGGAGCGGCTGGGCCCGTGAGCCATGGCCGCTGAGCCTGCGCATCCGGAGCCTGTGCTCCGCAAGGGGAGAGGCCACAACAGTGAGAGGCCCGCGTACCAAAAAAAAAAAAAAAAAAAAAAAAAAAAAAAAAGTCCACTGATTTAAATACCAATCTCCTCTGAAAACTACCTTCACAGTGAACACTGGACTGATGTTTGACCAATATCTGGGTACCGTGGCCTCACCAGGTTGACACACAGAATTAACCATCCCAGACCCTGAACTTCTCCTTCTTCGCCTGTATCTGACTCCGCCATGGTTACTTGTCTGAGTTGCCACCAGGCTGCACATTTCTTACAGCGGTCATGCATCTGTCTGTTTCACTGCTATATCCAGGGAACCACACAACGCAATGCCCTGCCCTCGGGAGGTGCTCTATAATCAGTCACCGGATGAACAAATGGGACTGGATGTCACTGCCTGACACCCCCCAGTGCTGTTGCCCCAGTGCACACTGCTGTTTAGTGACCAGTGGGCGTGGCCTGCTTCCCCGTCTGCGGACCCTCACCCCCTCTCCTCAGTCTCCACAGTAGCAGAGCCCATTCTGACTCAGCTAATCAGGGGACGTCACTGAGCAGACAGAGTCCAGCCCAACCGTGTGGCTAGAGGCAGATCATGACCACCTTCCACAAGGGCTCTTCTCCTCATTCTCCCCAGGGCCCTCTGTTCGTCTCTGGATGTGGCAGCCCCTACTACAGTTGCCCAGGCTTTCAGGGGTAGGACCAAAGGAGAGGCTACAGGACTGGCTTCCCTGGGGACACTCCTGTGCTAGGAAGGGCAGGGCTGTGCTGGGGAAGCCCAGGGTCCAGTCTGCCCCTGGGGAGCAGGGCTGGGCCATAAAACACAAAACCTGTCCCTGCCTTCCTACCATCCTCCCCCTAACATTTTATCTGGGTGACTTCACATAAAACACATATCAAGCTCTGTGCCCTGTGACTGAGGCGTGTGACACAGTAGGACATGCACATACCAGCCCAGCAGTGAGTCAGCTCCACCCTCTCGCGAGCCTCATCCAAGTCCATGGACAAGGAATCCATAGAAATACTGCCAGGGACCCACAAATCATCATCACTCATTGAGAAACATCTGGAGTCAAGCACCTTAAAATGTAAGACGTGTGCTACCTCTAGAACTCCCCAGGCCTCAAGAACTCTGGGTGGAAAACCATATTCTGATATTGCCCCGATCTTGAAATCAACAGAAGGTAAACTCACAAGAGGTTTTCATAAGATCCCACACCTTCTGCACATATCAGGCAACCTAAGGGAAAAGGAGAGAAATGTGACATCAAACCTCACTGCCCCCTTCTTAGACTGCCACGCCACCAGAGCTGCAGCCAACCGCCACAGCCAACTTGCCTCTCCCACCAAAAGGCAGCGTCCGTGCAATCCGTGATGTGTTTGTTCTCCAAACTAAACAATAGCTTGCAGCCTTCAGGAGGCAACGCCATCTCTATGACGTTTTCCTTCCTTGAAAAGCATCACAAAACCAATTTAACTCCTACTAAGAAGACATCCGTGGTATTGGACTTACCATTCGGGGGACACTTCCAGGAATGTCAAGCAATTATGGACCTTTAAGTCCACACCGGCATATTATAATAAACAGAATCCACCATCTCTGATCAGTATGCCCTACCTAACCCCACCCGGGCTGTGCTCAGCCATGAGATGCCAGAAAGAACAGATAAGCCAATTGCTTTTGACTTGAGCAACATCATCTGGGCACAAATTGATAAAGAAGCCCTAGAGATTATCACAAAAGTCAAGAAGCCTTAAAACTAATTCTATGTCCTTGCAATTATAAACCCTTTTTGCAAATCTTTTCCAAGGACGAGGCTTCCCTCTTAATTATGCCAAAACGTATGCATCCCTGAAATTAAAGGCTCTGTTCATCATTTATGACTATAGGCTTATCTTCCAGCCTGAAGATACACTTTCACATGCTGATGTGCTGAACCGTCTACTATGCCAGGTTCCAGAAAACTGCCCCTGAAAGCACCCTAGAGAGGGGAGAGACGACCACCACAATGGAGGTGTAGATGAGACATGGTGAGGAGTGCAGTCAAGATGCTGTGCTTCAGAGAGAAATGATGAAAAAGAACCTACTCCCCTAAAGCAGGAAAGACCCCTGCCCCAACCTGAGCCGTGGAACAGACTGAGGGGTGGGGGACATTTAGTACGGGGGCAGGTTTGAAGAATGAGACAGAGAAATGTAATACACGTCCCTGTTTCTAGGGTCCTCACAAGCTAATGGGGGGAGGCAATGCGCAAGAAATTTACAAGTTAAATATCCAAATAAGCCATGCAGAGCAAGTGCTATAGGAGCTCAGAGGAGAGTTGACTGCAAGCTTTGGTGGCCAGCAGGGGCCCTTAAGTAGAGTGGGATTTGGATAGCAAAGGGACCGGTCTCTCTAAAAGGATTTTTCCAATGGACTGTGGAGAGAGGTGATACTAAGGCTCTGAGGAGGCTGGAAAATGACCCCAAAGCCCTCCAGGGCAATGGGGAAAGGGTAAGTACAGAGGTGGGCAGAGACTGGCAGAAACCAGCAGAGGCAGACGGAATGTAAGGACTACGAATGCAAACTCCAGAGGCAGGGTGACCTTAGGTCCTAGTTTGCCTGAGACAGTCCCAGTTTACTTCTACTGTCCCACTGTAATTACTAATGGTGTTCCCTTACACCCTCAAAAGTCTCCCAGGTTAAATGAAAAATTGTATTGTCACCCCAGTCCGAAGGATCTTTGGGCAGTGGCCGACCACACCCACAGGCCCTAACACACCTTCTAACAGGGGGCTGAGATCATGCAGCTCCCATCCCACCCTGAGGGGGCCTTTCCAGGCCAGACCCATGCACAGCCTCATTCCCACCAGAAGCCTCCCCTTCCCCCAGAACCCAGATTCTTTCTTTCTCGAATTACCATCCCCTAAAAGCCCTTGACTTCCCCCAGCAAAGGAAAGGGTTGATTTAAATTGAAAAGCTAAAAAGACCTGTTCAGAACAAGAGACTCCATGAACAAATGAAAAGATACGCTGTGGACTGGGAGTAGGTGGCTGCAATGTGTGCACTGAGAAGGAATTTGTAGTCACAATATATAAGAAATCCCTACACCCCCAATGGGAAAATGGGCAAAGAAAATGGAAAGGCGGGCTTCCCCGGTGGCACAGTGGTTGAGAGTCCACCTGCCGATGCAGGGGACACGGGTTCGTGCCCCGGTCCGGGAAGATCCCACATGCCGCAGAGCGGCTGGGCCCGTGAGCCATGGCCACTGAGCCTGCGCGTCCAGAGCCTGTGCTCCGCAGCGGGAGAGGCCACAACAGTGAGAGGCCCGCGTACCGCAAAAAAAAAAAAAAAAAAAAACATAAGAAAATGGAAAGGCAAATCACAGAAGAAACCCAAATATTAATAAACATGAACGATGTTTAACCTCACTAATAATTGTTGAAAAATAAACTAAAACAAAAAGGAGACGCTCCTTTTTTTTTTTGGCCGCGCCACGCAGCATGCATAATCTTAGTTCCCCGACCAGGGATCAAACACATGCCCCCACCTTGAGAGCACGGAGTCTTAACCACTGGACCACCAGGAAAGTCCCAATGCTATTTTATATTCACCAAATGAAAAAAAAAATTTAAGTCTGACAATGTCAAGTGATGGTGGACTAACAGGTACTCTCATGCAGTTTGATGGGAGATCACTCAGAAAAACAATTTAGCTCTATTTGGTAAAGTAGAAGATGTACATGCTCCGTACCCCAGCAATTCAATTCCTTGGTACACATCTTAGAACGATTCTCTCACCCATGGCATAAGGAGACCCATGTCTTCTTATACAAATGAATACTTAGGTACCCAAGAGTAACAATGAAAAAAATGGAAAAAACCTAAATGTCCATCAACAGACAAATGGACAAATAGGTTTGGTACAGTCACACAATGAATATTGTACGGCAGTTAAAACGAATGAACCAGAGTTACGAGAATCACATGGATAAGCCTCAATAATGCTGAGGGAGGGAAAAACAATTTGCAGATTTATATAGTATATTTATATATTTATATATATATTTATATAGTATATAGTATATTTATATATATATTTATATAGTATATAGTATATTTATATAGTATAACTGCCTATATACACTTTAAAATATGCAAAACTTTATATGTACATGTGTATATACTCTATGTGTGTATACTATATACACATGTATATGGAAACATACATACATAGCACAAGTTTAAAAAGATGAGTGGGTGGGGTGATAAACTCCAAATTCAGGAGAGGGGTTACGTCTGGGGAAGAAGGTGAGACAATGGGATTGGGGAGGGATACTCAGGGGGTTTCTATTAGATGTGTAATTTTTTTTTTTAATGTGAAACAAAGACTTCCCTGGTGGCACAATGGTTAAGAATCTGCCTGCCAATGCAGGGACACGGGTTCGAGCCCTGATCTGGAGAGATCCCACATGCTGCAGAGCAACTAAGCCCGTGCGCTGCAACTACTGAACCTGTGCTCTAGAGCCCATAAGCCACAACTACTGAGCCCACGTGCCACAACTACTGAAGCCTGCACACCCTAGAGCCTGAGCTCCGCAACAAGAGAAGCCCGCACACCGCAACGAAGAGTAGCCTCCGCTCGCTGCAACTAGAGAAAGCCCGCGTGCAGCAACGAAGACCCAACGCGGCCAAAAATTTTTTTTAATTTTTAAAAAGAAGGTTGGTGCATGAGGGTTGGGTAGCAAAGGCGACAAACTAAGAGGTCACAGGCTGGGATGAGCTTGGGTGGGCCTCCCCAAGCCCTCCCCATGGCAAGCACCAACCCTACAAGCCTGGAGAGTCACACATGGGGTTAGGATGAGTCTCCAGCCTCTGGTGGATAGGGACAGAGCTGGCAGGTGGGCGTGTGGCTCCCCCAGCCCTCCTCTCCCTCCTCTGTCTCGGGCTGGCCTTTGTTGATCTTCCCCCCTCCGTTGGTCTTCAGCACTTTCCAATATCTACTTGGACACATTTCCTCTCCACTTTGTTGTGGCAGAGAAGAACACAGTTTCCATCCGCCAGATTGACAAAAGATTAAAATGTTTGATACAGCCCGACATAACAGGTATGGCCTTGTTCTGCAACATTCCGGTGTAAGAAATGTTACATTACTCATTTGTCTAAATCCAGTTAAACTTGGCAACAAGCCCTCACTCTCCAGGACTGGCAAAAATATTCAATCTTAGTCATGATTTTGAGGGCCCTTCTCCCTCTTGAAGATCATACTAAAGTCCTGGGAGGGTTATACATTGAAAAAAGAGGGGGGAGCTTCCCTGGTGGCGCAGTGGTTGAGAGTCCGCCTGCCGATGCAGGGGACACGGGTTCGTGCCCCATTCCGGGAAGATCCCACGTGCCGTGGAGCGGCTGGGCCCGTGAGCCATGGCCGCTGAGCCTGTGCGTCTGGAGGCTGTGCTCCTGAGTCATGGCCGCTGAGCCTGCGCGTCCGGAGCCTGTGCTCCACAACGGGAGAGGCCACAACAGTGAGAGGCCCGTGTACCGCAAAAAAAAAAAAAAAAAAAAAAGAGGGGGAAGAGGCACTGAACTTCAATCTGTCACGGGCGCCACTGAGATGCCCGTTGTCCCAGCTGCCATGGTCCTTTTAAAGGCACAAGCTCCATGCCCTCCATGCCCGACGTAGGAAGAGCTCCCAAGATCACATCCCTTAGTTCTGTCTCCTGGAATCTAGAAGCTACCCTATCAGAGGTCCAGCCACCTCCCAAGTCCTTGTGTGAGTCCAGTGCAGGTCCCTGGGACCCACAGCGAACTGCCACCCCAAACCCACAGCAGGAAGCTGCCTCTGGGGTTGGGTCACCCGCCAAACCCCTGTCAATTACAAAACAGCATGAGACGGGGGTATAAGCCCTTTGGATGACTACTCTGACATATTGTTGAGTTTGGGGGGAAACAGCTGCTATAGACTGAATTGTCTTCCCCCGTAATACATATGTTGAAACCCTAACCCCGCAATGGGACTTCTGCGAAAAGAGGGCTTTTAAAGAGGTACTCAAGGGTAAGTGAGGATATAAGGGTCAGGCCCTGATCCAGTGTGACTGGTGTCCTTACACAAAGAGGAAGAGCCACCAGGTATGTGCACAGACAGAGGAAAGGCCCTGTGAGGACACTGCAAGGAGGCAGCCACCTACGAGCCGAGGAGAGGGGCCTCGGAAGAAGCCAACCTTGCCAGCACCTGGATCTGGGACTTTCAGCCTCCAGAACTGTGCAAAATAGATTTCTGTTGTCTAAGCTACCCAGTCTGTGGTATTTATGGCAAACCTAGCAGACTAATACAACAGCTAAGCGTGTGTGTGTGTGTGTGTGTGTGTGTGTGTGTGTGTGTGTGTGTGTGTGTGTGTGTGTGTGTGTGTGTGTGTGTGTGTGTGTGTGTGTGTGTGTGTGTGTGTGTGTGTGTGTGTGTGTGTGTGTGTGTGTGTGTGAACTAAAAGCAGCAATCCTAGAATCCAGGCAAGGGGCATTCCTCAGCCTGTGTGGTGGCTTTCCTGTGCTGCTCTGCTTGGCTTTTGGATCAGGCTGACCCCTTAAGTCTGAATTACACACCCCAGGGACAGGAGGAGGGGGAGGCCCAGGATGGAGATACTGGGTTTTCTACTATAAGAAGAAGGTTGGCGTGACCATACTTTTAGCCAATCTGGGGAATGTTACCAATGATTATCTCTGGGCAATGGAATTATAATGGGATTGTACTTGCTTTGTTTGATTTATCCGTGTTCCCTCAATTTTCTACATGGACACAAATTGCTTTGGCAATAATTGAAAATAGTAAGTTATGAACTTTGAAGATATCTGCCATTCTTCTGGGCCCAAATCCAAAGCCACTCGCTCCACATTTTGCTCCCCAACAGGTGAATGCATGAGCCTTTTCTGCCCTGAAAGCCTTTGGGAGTCAGACTTCTCCCCTGCTTCCTCCATCTGGGCTGCAGTTATTTCTGTGCGTGATTTTGCTGCACTACTGGCCACCCACCTCCCTGCGATCTGCCCGCCTTTGTGGTCACTGCAGAGCTTAGCCTGGCCCTGTCCCATACTACTATTAAGCACTTTTTCAATCATGATTCTTTTGGTTTTTACAACAAAACTGAACAATATCTATTATCGTCTTTATTTTGTAGATTTGAAAAGTAAAGCTCAAACACTGACCAGCCAATGAGCCTCGGGGAAGGAGACTGGGGACCAGGTCCATCTGACTCCAAAGTCCTCATGGCATAACCACAGGCCATGCCAGGGGTCAGACCCCAGGAGGAGAGACTCTGAATCCTCATCTTCGGTGGGGTTTCCATTTCTACCTCATCTGGGTCTGGGCTGCTCTGGCTGCCATTTTAGGCAAAGACCAGTTTATTGGAGTAGGGAGGGGGACCGGGCACCCATGGCTCAATGCAGCGCACGCCCTCTTCCTCTGTCTGCCATGCCAGGCCCTATACAGAGGCCCGTGTTTTCAAGGGAGATGAATACATTCAACTCAGGAATGTTATCTCCCTCGCATAACAGGCTAAACTCTGTTCTACCAGGCACAACTGTGTTCTCCAACAGTTTTCAGTAATAAAAGAGGTATTTGATCTCCTTCTGCCTGATTCATGGTTCAGAACTTGGGCAGGGAAGAGAATGTGTCATATAAAGATCCCCTGAAATGCCACAAGAGTCCACCTGACTGTCGGGGACTCCGACATCCTTCCTACTGTTGAGCTAACCCTAGGGCACGGTTTCTCAACCTTGACATTATTGATATTCTGGGTGGGGTCATTCTTTGCAGGAGGGGGCTGTCCTGTGCGCTGTAAGATGTTTAGCAGCATCCCTGGGCTGCCAGGGGATACCAGTGGTGTCCCCTCAGTCAGGACAACCAAAAACGTGTCCAGACATTGCTGAAAGCCACGTGGAGGCATATTTGCCTCCAGCTGAGAAACACTGCTCTAGAGTCTTGTGCCCCAGATTTCTCACCCAGCACAGTGTCAGGACGTGAGCAGAAGTCCCAGACTGGGCCCTTCAGAAACAGACACCAGGGGAAGCGCACACAATATAACAGGAATAGGGGCTCTGACCCCGAGTCAAGACTGATTGCTGGGCAGGCACAGACACACACATTCCTAGCAGAGATGGTGAAAGGCAGTGAAGGACCCATTCATTCAATCAGGCAATCAACAAACGTATCTATTTATTGATCAATTAGTATACACTGGGTGCTGGTCTAGATGCTGAGGACACAAAAATCAAGTAGATAAGCAGAGTCCTTGTCCCAACATAGCTAAATCTCTAGCAGGAAAACAGATATTACACAATCAATTATAATAAAGTGTGTTAAGGGCTATGATGAAGTACAGGAGGCCCTGAATGAATTTAAAGAAGATGAACTCCGGGACTGGAACAGGATCCTTTGTATCATCTTGAACTATAAAATATTAGCCTATCCAACAAGCTGCCCTTTCCCCACCCCAGCCCCCTCCTCACCAGGCTCCTAAGTGGCCCCTTGGATCTGGAAGTCTGGTTGTGACAATAGCCACCTGGGACCAGGTAGGCCCCAAAGTACTGAGGGCATGTCAGGATGCAGTTGACTTTGCTCCCTCGTGTAACTTCTGATTCCATTTTGAGCCAGCTGAGGCCACAGAGTAATCGAATTAGGCAAATATTATGGGGAAGGAAATGGGCCTGTAAGTAGCTTAAAGTGATGGAAATGACCTGAAGGTGGCCATGCAAATGGTCTGTATAATATCCTGTAATAACCCTGTCCAGGCAGCCCGAGGAGGCAGGCTTCCAATAATGAGGTGTCTGATTAGAATAATGCTCAGTGGGAGAACGTGTGAGTGTCCACATAAATCAGGCCTGGAGAGCCTCCCCAGTTAGCCGGGAAGGAGACAGGCAAGGTGGGTACCAAAGCTGTACCAAGAGGGAGGCTACCGGGCAAGCTGCAGAGGTGGGGGAGGAAAACAAATCATCCTCATAATAATCCTGACATTTTATAGCACTCTACAGTTTACAAACTCTTTTCCTGTGCAATATTTCACCTGGTCCTCACACAGCTGTTCTCAAGATTACATGAGATAATGGTGTCTTGGGAGATAATTAATGGTCATGACCTTAACCCCAGCATCCAGCATGGTGCCTGACACATAGTAGTTGTTCAATAAACAGAAGCTATTAAGGACCCCATAGCAGAGGGATGACAGTTCTCCAATCATCTGCTTTTCTCCCTACTGGCACTGGGGACACTCAGGGAACATTCAGCTCGCATACATCCTCGGGGAGCTTTCTTTCCCTTTCTCTGCTTCCCAAACATTGGGGGTAGATTAGCATCGTCCTCAGCAGACAGTCACTTGAGAAATGTAAGTTTCTGTCTTTATCTTCCCATCTCCACTCCAGCCGACAAGAACCTAGGTAGGATGCTTCAATGGGCCCCCCAAGACACCCCGTTCCATTCAGTAACTGGTATTGTCCACAACGTGCCATTCATTCATTTATGTATATTCATACATGATTATTGAGGACCCAGTATAGGCCAGGGCCAGGCACATGGGGGAAGAGAAGAAAATGGAGCAAACCAGCAGCTGTGGGAGCCCAGACCTGGCAGAGGATGCCCAGCCTGTGGTCACACCTCCTCTTGGGGACAGCAGAGTCAAGGGACCACGGGAGGGGACAGTCAGAGAGCAGGACGAGGCCACACAGCCTCAGGGAAGGAGAGCTTCTGGAGTCCTCCCATCTGTGGGCAGCTGTAAGCTTACCAGGGTTTCCACACTCACTCCCCTGTGGGCCTCCCAACTCATCTCTGACAAACATTTCCATTCTCCCTGTTTTACAGAGAAGAAACTGAGACCCAAATAAATTAAGCCATCTTGCCTAAGATAACAGCTGATAAGCAAAAACTTAGTTTTGACCCAGCGTTTCAGACTCCAAATCTGGTCTTTTCTATGTGAACAAATATATGCAGTGATCGAACACACGGGCACACCCACAGCCTCATTTTGTAGGTCCCTGTGTGACCACTTACACTTACAAAAATGCTTGGTGTCCACACACAAACCCACACACGGGTACAGCTCCATGTTCATGTACAGCACTCTTGGGCTTTTATCTTTTGATGCCAAAGAGTGATAATTTGGGGAGAGCAGTTAAAGGGCCAAAACGGGGATTAAGGGACTGCATCCTGGGCCCTGAAGTGCTGGACTGCATGTGAGGCTTCTGGGGAAGTTTGGACCAAGATGGGAGGAACTTGACCCACAGCGACCTTGTTGTGATGACTCGAAGCCCAAACAAATTTGAAGATTCCTTATAGATAATCCATTATGCATGAATGTGCTACATGCTTGAGTGGATAAATGAATGAATGAATGAATGTTCCCTCATGCTTTAGTCAGCTCAGGCTACCACAGGCAGACCTCAGAGATACTGCGAGTTCAGACCATGGCAATAAAGCGAATATCGCAATAAATCAAGCCACATGAGCTTTTTAAAAAGCCCAGTGCACATAAAAAGTTAACACTATATTGTAGTCTATTAAGTGTGCAATGGCATTATGTCTAAAAAAAACAATGTACATACCTTAATTTTAAAAATACTTTCTTGGGCTTCCCTGGTGGTGCAGTGGTTGAGAGTCTGCCTGCCGATGCAGGGGACACGGGTTCATGCCCCAGTCCGGGAAGATCCCACATGCTGTGGAGCGGCTGGGCCCATGAGCCATGGCGCTGAGCCTGCGTGTCCGGAGCCTGTGCTCCGCAACGGGAGAGGCCACAACAGTGAGAGGCCCACGTACCGCAAAAAAAATTAAAATAAAAAATAAATTAAAAAAATAAAAATACTTTCTTGCTAAAAATTGCTAACCATCACATGAGCCTTCAGTGAGTCATCTTTTTGTTTCTGGAGGGTCTTGCCTCGATGTTGATGGCTGCTGACTGATCAGGGTGGTGGCTGCTGAAGAGTGGGGTGGTCGTGACGATTTCTTGAAATGAGACAAAAATGAAGTTTGCCACATCGATTGACACTTCACTTGAACACTTAAGAGGCCACTGTGGGGTTATTAACTGGCTTAATTTCAATACTGGTGTGTCTCAGGGAATAAGGAGGCCCAAGGACAGGGAGAGAGATGGGGGAATGACCAGTCAGTGGAGCAGCCAGAACACACACAACATTAATCAATTAAGCTCACCGTCTTATATGGGTATGATTTCTGATGCCCCCAAACAATTACAATAATACCATCAAAGATCACTGATTACAGATCACCGTGATAAATATAACAATAATGAAAAGGTTTGAAATAGTCTGAGAATTACCAAAATGTGACACAGACACAAAGCGAGCAAATGCTGTGGGGAGAATGACTTGCTCAATGCAGGGTTGCCACAAACCTTCAATTTGTCAAAAACACAATATCTGTAAAAAGTGCAATTACACAAGATATGCGTGTATAACAAGATACAATAGGGGGCTTAAGCAACAGACACTCATTTTCTCACAGTTGTGGAGGCTAAAAGTCTGAGGTCAAGGTGTCAGCAGAGTTAGTTTCTGGTGAAGCCTTTCCTCCTGGCTTGCAGACGGCCACCTCACTGTGTCCCAGACTGGTCTTTCCTATGTGCTCATACAGAGAGAGAGAAAGAGAGCTAGAGGGAGAGAGAGAGAGAGAGAGATCTGGTGTCTCTTCCTCTTCTTTTTTTTTTTTTTTTTTAATTTTTCGTCCTCTTCTTATAATGACACCAGTTCTATTGATCAGGGCACCACCCTTATGACCTCATTTAACCTTAATTACCTCCTTAAAGGCTCTATCTCTACATAGTCATATTGAGGGTTAGGGCTTCAACGTAAATTTGGGGGAGACAGTCAGTTGATAACACCTCCATATATAAGCTAGAGGTTAGCTCTGGGGCACAGAACATAGAAACACAGAAAGAGCTCCATGTCACATTCACCCCAGGAACAGCCCCTGCAGGGTCCTAGTTGCTGTGCATCTTGGATACAGCTTCCTTCTGCAAGTCTGTAGCATATGCTCGTGGAGGAGAAAGGCTGTCAGAATGCAGGAAGGCTAATGGGCAGATTCTTCCCTGGTACTCAGGAGCCTTCCGCCTTAGCCCCTCCCCAGTTCTGTAGATGGGGTTGGGGGTACACATGGTCCAAGAGCAGCAGGAAGTAACACAGCCTTTGGAGAAGTGGGTCTGAAAGGAGGAGAAATGAATATGCACATCTGGAATCAGCCAACCGAGGCGGAGCTATCAAACTCCAACTTGCACAGCTGGAAGGGAGCCTAGAGACAAGCCCATTTCACAGATAGGAAAACTGAGGCAAGGGATTTGCCCAAGCTATAACTGGTCTGTACACCATGTGCTACTGGCTTTCATGAACCCATAACCCAAAACTCTTTCAGCCAGAGCGATGTTTCTCAAAGCGCAGGCTAAGGACCCCCGTGGCTGTTTTTTTTTAAAGGCAGATTCCTAAGCCCCACACCAAGAGTCTGTTTCACAATGTCTGAGATGGACCCAGCATGTTAAAAAGCTCCCAAGGTGGAACTGGTCCCCTCCAAAACTTGAGCATGATGCCCCAGAGGTCTGCAGTAGCAACTCAGAAAGTCCCAAGTGACACAGGGACAGGGAGAGGCAGCATCTAATTGTGACATGGTAGGGGGAGGCAGTCCCCCATCTGTGACCAGCACAGAGCTTATGGACAGTTTCACGTGGAACAGTGAGGGTGGAGGTGGACCCCACCCATTTATCAAGGTCAGCCCAGTCCTCCTAGTGAGTACCAGTACCACAGCCAAACTGCCCTTATATCAGAAATATAGGCACACCCTTTTCATTGGGGATCCAAGGATTTAGCTCAAAGAATAGTGGTAACCAGCCAAGCATGGAAATCTTGATTCTTAACTTGGAAACTTCATGTACATCGAAGTATCCTGAATATTTGCATACTACCTCTTCCAGCCAATCAGAAGTCCCCTCAAACAGCAACTAAGCAGTGCTGCAGCTGCGAGGCCACCTGGTGGCCACAGGCGGAGCTGTCTGACTCTTCCTGATGATGCATGACTCACTTCCTTTTCTCTTTTTCTCTTTTATTACTTGTCAGTTGACTCCGTCTCAGATCATCTCTTCCATGCAAGTACACACACATTCTTTTTAATCCCCTTCCTCTTATTAAAGTACACCACTTGGGGTTTTCAAACTCAAACGCCTACAGGGTCTAACCAGAAAATACCTTCACTAAGTGAAGAAGACCTGGTGGGTAAGCAGCAGCGTACTGTCACCCTGTGGAAGTTTAGTGCCACAAGTCCAGGTTGCTAGGGCTTCCCATTGCCAGAAATCTGGATATTTTTTAATGACATTTTAATATCCTGGCAAGTAATTCTTTTAAGCTTTAAAATGCTATATGGCTACTGTACTGTACACCTGAAATTTGCTAAGAGGGTAGATCTTAAGTGTTCTCACCACACACACAAAAAGAGGTAACTATGCAAGGGGACGAATATGTTAATGACCTTGATTGTGGTGATTATTTTACAATGTATACTATATCAAAACATCGTCATACACCTTAAATGTATACAGTTTTTCTTTGTCAATTATACCTCAATAAAGATGGAAAAATGAAATTTTAAAAAACAGAAAAATAATTGTTATACGGGACAGCATGACACAGGCACAACAGCACATGCCAGAGGGTCAGCAGCTTGTGATGCTGGGATAATTCTTGTCTCCTGTTTTCCTTTCTTCTCTCTCCCTCTCTACCTGCCAAGGCCTAATGGCTACAACGACTGTTAGACACAAGAGGACTTAGGTCAATGCTATCTCAAGGAGAAGATAAAGTGGTACAGGAGAAATCCTTGAATTTTTCACCGAAATCAGACATTTAAAGAACTTGTACCATCAGCCCCAATCCCTCGAGAGAGCCCAGAAGAAGCTCTGCAGACTCTCCTCAATACATTTCCATAGACCTCCTCCTCTTCTAAATTAACCAGCTTCCCTCAAGCACCAGGATTCTAGATAAATAAAAGAGTTCTTATTCAATGGAATTGTTTTTCCGTTTTGTTTAATTACTAGTATAGTGGCAGTACTTTTTTTCTACCATTTCCAATGCAAATGCGCAGTGTTTCTGCTTCATGGTGGATTAAGCTGGGTTTTATGAGCTAGCTCAGGAAGCTAACCACCACTTAAAAACTACTCCTATGGGGAAAAAGTGCTAAATTCCAAAGACCCAACTTTTACAGATCAGCTCTGGGAAGTACAGTCTGTTAATACACTGAGGGCTGCCTGGAAAAATGCTGTGTTTTCAGGAGTACATTTTGCTTTTCACAGCATTCTTACTTGAATCACAGACTGTGAGGGTGAGAAGATTCTTAGAAATCACTTAGTCCACCCCCTCATCTCACAGATGAGAAAAATGTTTACATGTGAGAGAACAGCAAGATGGAGTGACACGCCCTAATTCGCACAGCTAGACAGTGACCCGGATCCCCAGGGCCCCAGTGCAGAGAACAGAGCCTTTTCAGATGATGGGAAATACCATGGCCACCAGGCAGCCAAAGAAGAAGAGAAATAAAACAATCACAGCCAATGTTTATTGAATACTTGGCACATGCCAGGCACCATGCTAGATGCTCAAGAGCACTTAATCTTCTAAACATCAGGTGGCACCAAATCTTACCTCCAATACACAGATGAGAATTCAGAGGTTAAGCTGTCAGCCAGTGCATAAGTGTCCAAGTTGACTGTCACAGTTAATAAGTAACCAGGAATTCAAGAAGCTATGCTCTTAATCAAGGTGCTCCTTCAAGTTGCCCAGTTTACTCCAACGACCCACCATACCCCAGCCATCTGGTGGACGTACTGCTTCACAAACCTCAGATCTGCATCCTTCCTTCCGTGTTGTAAGAGAGGTGTAGGATTCCTCTGTTGAGAAGTACCATTAGGACCTTTCATTTCAGGTAATACGACAGTCTAGATATCCAGGAAATTCTCCCAGTAAAGAACACCAAAAATATGATAACAAAAAATCAATTAATGCTGTAAATGCATAGCTGAGCTGGGGGGAAAGAAAAATCCCCAAAGGTCAAAAATCATCAGAAAGCCCCATCTCAAGAGGTAAGTGCCCACTAAAGCCCAGGGTGTGGTGAGGGGGGATTAGATGATCCCTGTTGACCTTGAGCTTGGGTTTTAATGGATCACCATGAAGGGGAGTAGCTCAAGAGACAAAATGGGCTCAAGAAGAGTGGAAAGCAGATGAGTGATCCCGCCACAAAGCCAGAACACCTCTACACCCGAAATAAACCTACCCCACACCTGGATATGGTGGGGATACCTGCCCGTCTCTGCACTGCGTAGAGTCTCCCCTGGTAACTCCTAATTCAAAAATGGCCCTGACATGGATTTGGGGTGAAACTTGTACCAGCTGTGAAGCATCACAACAAAAAAAATTATTTGAAAGTGGTTTTGCTGGAAAAAAGCCAACACACAGACTCTCTCTGGAGGAACATGATTCAAGCTTAGACATCAAAGAATTCCTGCAAAAAAGCACTAAAGAAATGATCTGCATTCCCATGTTCATTGCAGTATTATTTCCAATAGCCAAGATATAGATACAACCCAAGGCTCCATTGACAGATGAATGGATAAAGATGTAGTATATATATACCAAACGTAAAATGGATAGTTAGTGGGAAGCAGCCGCATAGCACGGGGAGATCAGCTCGGTGCTTCGTGACCACCTAGAGGGGTGGGATAGGGAGGGTGGGAGGGAGGGAGACGCAAGAGGGAAGAGATATGGGAACATATGTCTATGTATAACTGATTCACTTTGTTATAAAGCAGAAACTAACACACCATTGTAAAGCAATTATACTCCAATAAAGATGTTTAAAAAAAAAGATGTAGTATATATATATATATATACAATGGAATATTACTCAGCCTTAAAAAATAAGGTAATCCTTGGGCTTCCCTGGTGGCACAGTGGTTTAGAGTCCGCCTGCCGATGCAGGGGACAGGGGTTCGTGCCCCGGTCTGGGAAGATCCCACATGCCGTGGAGCGGCTGGGCCTGTGAGCCATGGCCACTGAGCCTGCGCGTCTGGAGCCTGTGCTCTGCAACGGGAGAGGCCACAGCAGTGAGAGGCCTGCGTACCGCAAAAAATAATAATAATAATAAGGTAATCCTGCTATTTGCAACAATACAGATGGACCTGGAGGCATTACGCTAAGTGAAATAAGCAGAGAAATACAAATACTGTATGATATCACTTACATGTGGAATAAAAAAAAAAAAGACAGAACTCATAGAAACAGAGTAGAATGGTGGTTGCCAGGGGCTGGGGAGTCGGGAAATGGGGAAAGGTTGGTAAAAGGGTACAAGCTTTCAGTAATAAGATGAATAAGTTCTGAGCATCTAAGGTACACATGTTGTCTACAGTTAACAATACTGCATTGTGTACTTGAAATCTGCTAAAAGAGTAGATACTAAGCTTTCTCACCAAACCAAAAAAAAAAAAAAAAAAGGTAACTATGTGAGATGATGTGTGTTAATTAACTTGACTATGGGAATCACTTCACAATGTATACATACATCAGATCATCACATTGTACATTTTAGATATATTATAATTTTATTTGTAAATTATACCTGAATAAAGCTTAGGGAAATCAAAAATTACAGGATGCAACAGGAAATGAGAAGTACCTATAAGGAAAAGCCAAAGGGAGAGAAGTGAGGTGGGCTTCAAGGTGCTGACGCCAATGCAGGTAATGAGAGCAGAAGTAACAACTGACAGTCACAGGGGCTACCGTGAGATGGACTCCGTGCTAACGGCTCTACACGGACAAACCCCTGTAACCTTCTGCTGCATATTCAACCCACCAAGCAATGACTGGCTTAGAAATAAGCTTAAAATAGCAAAACTGAGAAGAGCATTATCAACCACCTACTCTCATGTTTTTCAAACTGCAAGTCTTATAATTTTTGTCCAGTTAGATAGATAGATGATAAGTAGATAGATACATAGATAGATGACAGAGAAAAGTGCACACATATATATAAACACAAATGTATATGTGATGTGTGTGTATATATATATATATATATATATATATATATTAGTCAAGGTTCTCCAGAGAAACAGAACAATAGGAGACATATAGAGACAGACGGACAGAGAGAGATGATAGATAAATACATGATAGATAAATATATCTCCGTCCTCATATACACACACAATATGAATACATATACTGGGTCTCAATGTAAAACGTATTTTTTTACTGCAGATTGAGGTTATAAAACAAAAAGGCTAGGAGGGAATTCCCTGGTGGTCCAGAGGTTAGGCCTCGGCACTTTCACTGCCATGGCTGGGGTTCAATCCCTGGTCAGGGAACTAAGATCCTGCAAGCCACACGGCACAGCCAAAAACAAAACAAACAAACAAAAAACAACAAAAAGGCTAGGAAACACTGATATAGTCCCAAGTCACCATTTTGTTTCATGGGAAACAAGTCCAGAGAGAGATCAGAGCCAGAGTTGCTGGCCTGGCTAGGACAGAGTCCAGACAAGGGCTAGGACTTTCTGTTGTTCCCCATGGCAGCAAGGTGGCACTGGGAGCCTTCACCATGCACAGCTCCAGGCTGGGAGGCTTCCTTGCGTGCCCCTTGGAGAGGGACGCACAGAGCAAGTCTGGCTCGGTGATGCCTCCTCCTTCCCCACCCCTTCTGCAAAAAGACCTGTGGTCCTTCTGTTGTCTCTCCTCTCCCACTGTCAGCACTTGGTCTCGGGAAAGGAGTTCGTATCCTCCTCCACACAAAGCTGTAAGTTACTCCCATGCTATCTTATTCCTGATTATTTGCTCTTGTACTGAAGGATTGAAAGTTTAAGCCAAAGACAAGAATTCTTCATCCTAGAGATTCTCCCTGGCATCAGCAACCCAGCAGAGAAGCATTGAGGACACCAGTGGGGGAGGGGAGAACACACTTGACCTCCTTAGTACCTGATGACCCACTGTGTCTAGTGCTGGTTAACCAGGAACTACCAAAAGACAAGGGTGGTCCTAAGGGGTGACCAAGGGGTCAGCATTATTCATCTCCCCATGATCTCCTCCAGCTGCTCTTTTCTCTGACATGGAGCCCTCTATCCTCCGACTTGCAAGGCTGATAAAGAAATTAACAGATACGATTACAGAGTTATGCTTTTTTAACTGACTTAGCAAAATTTATCATTCTAGATAAAGTGTGTCCCTTCAAAGCCATCACCTTGGGGATGAATCGCTTATTTCAACAATTCATTTCAGGATCTCTGTTTTAGGAATATTAATAATTACCAATTACGCAATGCCTGTTATGGATCAAAAACTACAGCAGGCACTTTACCACTATACCTTATTAAATCCTGGAAAAGAAGTATTGTCCCTTTTTAAACAAGACAAAGCTAGCTTTATTCTATCCGTTATCAAATCTCATCAGTGGCTGCAAAACTCCAATCCCCAATTTTAGTCATCACACTTGGCCTAAATTACTTTAGGCTGTTTCCAGAAATCAAATCTACCCTTGAAATGCAAAGAGTGACCCCCACAGAGAAGAGAGAACAGTGTGTCACATACTAAGTTAGATTTCCCAAAAAGGAGTTCCAGGAATACATTGTGGCATGGCAACATCTTTGCAAGAAGTTCACGGCCCAAGATGACTACTTTGATGTTTGAACTTGTGTGTGTGTGTGTGTGTGTGTGTGTGTGTGTGTATGTGTTTAATTAGCCAAGGTACTTTAGAGATGCAGGTCCACAACACTGTAAATCAACTATACTTCAATAAAATAAAATAAAAATTTAAAAATAGAGATGCAGGTTATACTCTTAGAGAAACCTACCTAAATGTCTGACCTGGCACTTTGAAAAGGGTGGGAGCAAGAAGGAGGGGTCCCAGGAGTTTCCTGTCCTGACGGATGAGGGGGCGTGGCCACCACATCACCTGGTGCCCTCCTGTCTAGTCCTGCCTCTTCCCTCTCATCCCACTGGCTGTATTCTGGTGGCTGCAAACAGCTAGTGACAGAGGGGATGGCTTGTATCTCAGCTGTAAGGTCCAGCTGGCCCAGAAGGCTCTCCCTCCCCTTCCCCTGCTTATGTAGGACCTACCTGGGGGGTCTCAGGTGTTGGCCTTATTTTCCTCCCCCTTCAGCTCCCCGTCTCTCTGACCTGGATGATTGAAGTTTCTCAGCCTTATGTGGGTGTTTTGCAGGTTCCCTTCTGACTAGCTCTACATCTCCTACATCCTTCAAATACAGAAATTCTGGAGTGGCCACCAGTCAAGGCGGCCCTTGGTGCAATTGTTACGCTTCCTGAGTCCACTTTCTCTCCTCTCTTCAAACTCCCAACACCTCCTCCCTACACCTCACCCTCAGCCGTGATTCTTACTTCACTGAGGAAAGAGGAGCAACCAGGAGAGAGTTCCAAGGGCTCCCACCACGGGGTCTGCCCTCCTGCCTCTCTCCGCCTTCCCTCCTGTGACAGTGACCTACCCATCAGCAACACGTCATGAACTGATGGCCACCCCTCCTCCTCAAAACACTGGCTTCCCACGGCTTCCAGGACGACCGCTCTCTCTCCTGGTGCTTCTCTCACCTCCCCGACTGCCCGTCTCTGCTGTCTTTGCTGATCTGTCCTCGTAGCCTTACTGATTGCAGCGCCCCAGAGATCAACCCTTCGCCTTCTTATCTTTTTTCCAAACACTCGCTTCAGAGTGAGCTCGTTGTGTCTCACGGCTTTAAAATACCATCTAAACTCTACTAACAAACCCATACATTTCCATCTGCAGCCCAGACTCTCCCCTATGTTCCTGCCTCGCATCTGTACCTGTCCACCCGCCATCTTCACTTGAAAGTCCCATCTTCACCTTCAGCCACCTCGCTAGGAACCCTTGATTTTCCTTCCAGACCCACACGTTCTGCAGCCTTCTCCATCTCAGTAAACAGCAGCTCCATGCTCCCAGCAGCTCAGGCCAAACACCTTGGAGTCCACCTTGACACCTCTGTCTCAACACTCATCCAATCAGGAGCTCTCACTGGATCTACTTTTAAAGACTATCCAGAATCCGGTCATCTCTCCCCACTCACCATCACCTTCCTAGCATCACCCTGGTGGAAACCTGCATCACCTCGTCTGGGTTACTTACTGCTCGAGCTCCTCTCTGCTTCTCCTCTTGTTTCTCAGTCTATTCTCAGCACAGCAGTGAGGTGATGTGTTTGAAATTAGATGCAATGACTGACTTCTCTGCTCAAAATTCTGCCTGGGGCTTCCCAGGTGGCGCAGTGGTTGAGAGTCCGCCTGCCGATGCAGGGGACGCGGGTTCGTGCCCCGGTCCGGGAAGATCCCACATGCCGCGGAGTGGCTGGGCCCGTGAGCCATGGCCGCTGAGCCTGCGCGTCCGGAGCCTGTGCTCCGCAACAGGAGAGGCCGCAACAGTGAGTGGCCCGTGTACCGAAAAAAAGAAAAAAAAAATTCTGCCTGGACACTTAGGATAAAATACAACATCTTCACCTACATGGAATCACCAGACCCCCCCCACCCCGCCCCAAGACCTGGCACCCACCCTGACCCCCCGCACCTCTTACCTCCCTTTCCTGCCTCTTTCTTCCCTCCCTTTCCTGCCTCTTTCTTCCCACCCGCGCTGCTCCAGCCCCACTGGCCTCTGCCGTCCCACTCCAACCTCTATGCCTGCTGCTGCCCCTGCCAGGAATCCTCTTCCCTGTCCTCTCAGCCTGCTTTTTCTCCTTAGCACTGTCACCACCTGCTGGAGCGGCTGTCTGTCTCCCCTTCCCCTACTCGGTAGAGCTTCGGAGCTTTCTCCACTTCCGCCCACGGTGGGACCCAATAGAGATCTCCCACCCATGTCTCTGAAAAACTCCCCCTGGGCCCGCAGCTGCCTCTCCATCCTAGAAGCCACGGCATCTACCCCTCCCACCCCCACCTACCTCACCCACCCGCTTGGCCCTTTCCAATGTCTTTCTGCCTTGGGCTGCCTGTGGCCAGCCCATGAGACCAGCCACTCCAGGGCAACATCTGGGAACCCCACAGGGCTTTGCACTCAATGGGATCTCAGTAAATGCTGGCTGCTTGCAGGGAGGTTTCTATGATGCTGATCTTGGATCCACGGGGCTGAAGAAGGGGTGGCTGAGAGTCCTCGGTAAATACACCCACCCCAACCCTGGGGTACCTAGTGGCCCCAGAGCTGACTTATCAAAGGCCCATTCAGGCCTCAAGAACACCAGCTGATCTTGAGAGCTAAGGGGATCCCATGCTCCTTAGCCTAGAAGGAGAAGCAGGGGGCACCTCACAGCCTTCCCACCCCCCTTAATGTACTATTACTCCACATGTGGGTCAAGTCCCACTGCTGACCCTTGGACAGGCATCCAATAGCATTGACCACACGATGAAAAAGTTCTTTTTCGCTTCTCTTTCAAAGACCCTGTTATGGGAAGAATTGTGCCTCCCGAAAAAGATACGCTGAAGTCCCAACCCTCAGGACCTCAGAACGTGGCCTGATTTGGAAATGGGGTTGTGGCAGATGTAGTTAGTTAAGATGAGGTCATACAGAAGTAGGGTGGACCCCGATCCAACATGACTGTTGTCCTTATCAGATGATGGCCGTGGGAGATCAGAGACCCACGAGGAGACCATGTGACAACAAAGGCAGAGATTGGAGGCATGCAGCTACAGACCAAGGAACGGCAGGGTTTGCCAGCCAACCGCCAGAAGCTATAAGAAGCAAGGAAGGATTCTCCCCTACAGTTTCAGAGAGAGTACGGCCCTGCCGACATCTTCATTTTGGACTTCTGGTCTCCAGAACTGTAAGATGACAAATTTCTGTTACTTTAAGCCACCCAGTTTGTGGCAGCCCTAGGCAACTAACACAGATCCTGATTACCTAGGAGAAAGTCTCATCTGGGGGCTAGCAGGTTTTTAATGCCTTTCCAACACTTGCTAATTTTCCTTTTTACAAAGAAAAACCAGTCCTCGGGCTAAGAGCTTTTGGCAGGAAAGGCAGCTAACTAAATTTTAATAACCTTGTTTTGATCTCATTATATTTATTTTGATGATTACCATCTATTTTCTGGCAAGTGATAACTGATTTTCCTTGCACAATAGAAAAACAAAGTTTCATTTTTAAATAAATAAAGTTTAAAAAGAGTTCATTTAAAGAAAAATAGTTATGTCATATTAATAAAAGTGGAATAAAATTATTGCAGAAATAGCAAAGGTAGCGATGGTAAATAAAGATAGTCTCAAGGAAAGCCAGGCCCAGCTAGCCACTATAAAGCTGCCTGTGATGTCATGAATCATAAATGCAAAATGGATAAAATGAAAATGACAACACATACGATTAGAAAAAATATGACATAGCAAAACCGTTGTCACATTGGTCTTGCTTTTCTATACCTTTTCTCTGTCACAACCCATCCCCACCCACCTTCTTGGCCTTTCCTCATTTGGGGGCCAGGGCCTACAAATGGCCAGGTTCCCTCTTGTCACCAAAGAAAACTGATCTGATAAACTACAGCCCACTGAGCTTGGAGTCAGAGGATGTGGGTGACAGTCACATCGCTGTCACTAACGTGATAAGTGACCTTGGGCAAATCCTTTAGTCTCCCCAGACTTCAGCTTCCTCTCTACAAGAGAAGATAAAACCATCTTCAGGCTCTGAAATCTATGCTTCTGGGATGTTAGTGATTTAATGCATTTCCCTCTTAGGGACTCCTATCTCACTTCAAATTCATAGGAATGATTCCCCACTGGAGAAATTCCAGGTTCAGTGGCACATGCAGGAGACAGATTTTCAGGTTGGTGGTATGGGGCACTTCTAAAGTCACACAGCAGGCACCCTCTGTCTCTACAGGAGCCTGGCCCCAACCCCCAGAGGATGCATCTACCATCATCTCAGACCCCTCCTCCTCTCCCACCAAGCATGCCCCTGCCCCCAGGCTCTCTGCCTTCCACTCTATCAGGAGTCAAAAAGCCAAATGTCCAATAGGGCTGAATACTGCATGTTTAATTTTTAAAAGCAAAATATAGGTATTTATTTATATGCATGTTCGTACAAACACACACACACACACACAGTTGGGGGCAGGAAAGGGCCAAGGAGAAAAATCAGCTTTGACAACCTAATAAATGTCAATTTCTGAGGGGGGCTGATTTAGAAGTTGAATCCTCACAACTTTAATTGGAGACATGATGGTCTCACTTTGCCCAGCAGCTCTGCCCCTCCCCCAGATCCCTCCACAGATAGCAAGGCCCTTGGCTCACTCTAATTGACAAGAGGCCTCTGTCTGCTAGAATTTGTTTCTGGGATCTCAGAGATACAAGGGGAGGGGTGCTCAACTGCCCCTCTGAGAGGAGAGACAGAAGCAGCATGACATGGGACACAGCAGCCTCGGGATGGTACCCACACTGTGCTGGCCCTAAATGAGATCCAGTAGAAACAAAGGAGTCTTCCCCCCGGTGATGTTTATCCCCACCTAACAAAAAATCAGGGGGCACCTTTCTGACCCAGCGATGGTGTTCTAATCCAAGGACAGAGGGAGGAGGGACAAAGAGGGCTGAGCGCAGTACTAGGAAGGAGACAAGGAAGCCAAGGGCCTTCTCCCGAGAGGTCGTGTCCCATAGTAGTCGGAAGGACGGCCCAACAGCCAGACTGCCTGGAATCACAGCCCAGCCCCACCACCGCTGCACCTTGGATACAGTGCTTGACCTTTCTGGGCCTCAGTTTCACCATCTGTAAAATGGAGATAATCACAGTACCCACCTCTGCTTCAAGAGGTGGGAGACGACTGGGGAGAAGGTTTAAAGGGCTAACACAGGACTTCCCTGGTGGTCCAGCGGTTAAGACTCCGCACTTCCAATGCAGGGGATGCGGGTTCGATCCCTGGTCGGGGAGCTAAGATTCCACATGCCGCATAGCGCAGCCAAAAAAAAAAAAAAAAAAGTTAATCACTAACACAGGTAGTGTACTCACACCCAAGTCCAGTACACGGTAAGAGCTCAACAAAGACGAGCTTCTCCAGCCCAGCATGCCTCTCTCAGCCAGAGCTTTGGAGCCGGCACTCCTCAGACGACTGTGGAGCCTTGGCACCATCACCCAAATAAGCTGCATGTCGTGCATGAGATAGCTCGGCTGTGACTGACAACAGCCAATGTGATCAATCTGGGCGGGAACTGCAGTCCTCCACCAATCCCCAGCCCGCCACGTCACACCAACCAACCACTTTCCAGTAAAACACAGAGGAACACTCTTCTCTCAAGACCCCCCACTCCGACTGCTCTGCCCTCTCCAGAACCTCCAGCCATGCTCCTTTTGCCACCCCTGCAGACCCCAGTCCTAGCCATGCAATTTAGGTCATTTGTATATTAGTAATAGCCCAAGTAACTAGCATGTGCACAGTGCTTTACAGTTTACAAAGACACCTTTAATTTGCAGGTATGCATTGTTAATACACTCAAATGGTTCAAAAAATTAAAAATATATATTAAGAGGCAAACAGTGAAGACTCTCCGTGACCCATCTCCTGCCCTTCCAGAACCCAGACTCACCCCCAACACACACACACCAGTGACCACTGTTCTTAGTCTCTCAGAGATCCTTCTAGAATTTCATTATGTAGACACAAGCAAATACTATTTCCTCCTTTTTTAAACACAAAATGTAACATACTGTACATACTGTTCTACATCTTGCTTTTCTTCACTTAACAGTTTGTCTCATTCATCGATACAAAGCTTTTTTCTCTTTCCTCTTTACAGCTGCATAATACTCCATCACACGGGCGAACCATAGTCTCTCAGAGAGATTCCCCCCGATGGACATTTACGTTGTTTCAAATCTTTTCCCATCGCAAACAACACTACAACAAATAGCCATACACATAGACCTGTTGTACTTACACAACTGTATTTGTGGGATAAATTCCCAAAAGTGGAATTGCTGGGTCAGAAAATATGTGTATTTACAATGTTGCTAGCTCCTGCCAAACTGACCTCCGTGCAGTTTCCATGCATTTACCTTCCCATGAGAAATACGACATGTGCCTGTTTCCTTACAATTTCACCATTCAGAGTGTGTTATCAAATTTCTGGACCCTTGCCAGTCTGATAGGAAAAAATTATTTATCGGTGTAATTTTAATTTACATTTCTCTTATTTTGAGCGAGATCAAACATCACTGTATACGTTTAACAGCCATTTGTACATTTGTACAAAGTACATCCCTTAGATGTACTTTGCTACCCATTTATAGCCTTTGGTCTTCACAACACCCCTGTGAGATACAGAGGGCAAGTATTAATAAGATCTACATTTTTTAAATGATTAAAGCTCAGACTCAAAGCATTTAAGATACTGGCTCAAAGCCACAGGCTGGTGTGTGGCAAAGCCAAACTCCATCCTGCATTTTTCTCTCACCTGCCTTGCATCACCCCCCTGAAACTGGAACAGTGCTGATATGCATCACAAGGAAGAGCCAGGGGACAGGAGTCTGGAGACCTGGCTTCCCGCAGTGGTTGTGAGTTACCAGCTCTGTGCCTTTGGGCCAGAACCTCCACTCCTGGGCGGATTTTCCGTATCTCTAAAACCAAGATTTGAACTAAATCACCAAGGTCTCTTCCAGGAAATGATTAGAGTGAGAAGCACTCCATGAATCTTTTATTATTATTTCTTTTTGAGCGGAGGAGATAAAACCGTTTTCAAACCTCCCAAGATGAGAACTTTCAAAGCATACCTGATTATGTGAGCCTAGTCTAAGCAGAGGTGTCGGGAACGAAGCGGGGCGGGGCAGGGGAGGTGGTGCTGCACCGGAGCGCTGGACTTGGCCCGTACTGAGAGCTGACGGTGAGATTTTCGGGAGACTTGCAGGCCGACTGATGTCAGAGTGATAGCTGAAAGCGGCCACAGTGGGAATATGTACACCACGGAAATCAGCAAATGTTACAAATGACAGCATCCCCACCTCCTGTCCCCAGAGACGGTTGTCTCTACCAACTGACCTCTGCTGGAGGGTGTGCAGAAAATCACAGGCAAGGAGGAGACTGGGGAGTTGAGTTGAGAAGACTCGCCGCCAGTGTGGAGGGTTCCGAGACTGAGGCGAGCATGCGCAGTGCCTGCACGATGATGCGCAGACAGGCAGCTGGTTCACACGCTCCACGTTACCTCCAGGGCTAAGAGCGTGGACCCTGAGGCAGACATGGGGGTCAGATCCCTGCTCCCACATGCTAGCCGTGTGACTCTGAGTAACCACTCAGCCTCGGGTTCCTCGTCTGCAATAACCATGGTCCCTACCTTAAGGGGCTTTCTGCAGATTGCATGAGTTAATCCACAAGAAGCCCTTAGAACAGCTCCTGGCACGATCCTCCTTCAGTGATGGCTACTGTTGCTTTTACTGCAGCTGCAGGGCAAGCGCACCGGAGGAGCATCCTGGGAGGGGAACCTCCCCGTCTGTAGCTGTGGGGCCTTGGGCAGCCATCTCGCACCTCTAGAACATATCTGACATTCCTCCCCTTCTCTAGAGCCAGTGTCCTTTGATCCTGCTGGGTCTAACCGTGATGAACACAGCTGTCAGAGGAACGCCTGCTCTGAGCCTCCTCCCTGCCCCGCCCACCAGGCCCAGGATGGCGTCTTCAGGGTCCCTTCTTTAGAGGGGGTCCTTTCTGTTCTGAGACAGGCCTTCCTTCGCTAATCACACTCATGGCGCCGTCTGTCTAGTGACCAAACTCCCTGTCTGTCGGCCTGGAGGGCCCTTTTCTCCTCCCCAGTATAGGGTGCTGCTGCAGCACCTCCCCCGGGAAGCCTTCCCTGATGCCTCCTTCCTCCTGTCGGGTGCCTGAACTCCAGTGCTATGTCTGTAGCTCCCACCTCACCTCCTGAGCACTTAGCCTTGAGCATCTGCCCCACGAAATTCCTTGAGGTGGGAATTTGTCATTTTCTTCTCTCCCCCATTCCTGGCCAAAGGAGACCCTATGGGGGACTGATGGAACGAGGGAGGGAGGCAGGAAGGGACACACCCTCCCCTGCCCCCGACAACACCCTCCCCTCCCCCCACAGCACGATCCCCTCCCCCCACAACACCATCCCCTCCCCCCTACAACACCCTCCTCTCCCCCCACAACACCCTCCCCTCCCCCAACACCCTCCTCTCCCCCCACAACACCCTCCCCTCCCCCAACACCCTCCCCTCCCCAACACCCTCCCCTCCCCCACACAACACCCTCCCCTCCCCCACAACACCCTCCTCTCCCCCCACAACACCCTCCTCTCCCCCCACAACACCCTCCCTTCCCACAACACCCTCCCCTCCCCAACATCCTCCCCTCCCCCACACAACACCCACCCCTCTCCCCACAACACCCTCCCCTCCCCCCACAACACCCTCCCCTCTCCCCCACAACACCCTCCCCTCCCCCCACAACACCATCCCAAGCTCTGACTTTCTATTGCAGAGGGACCCCTGTTACTCCACACGGCTGCACTGCACCCTCCAAATCTTGGTGTGAAAAAAGAGAAATTGCTCAGATTAGGGCTGGGTAATGAGCCATGACGGGTGAGCAAGCACCATATTCCTCACTAATCTTGGCTGGTCCAGAGCTTGCCAGCTCCACGGGCTCCCTCCTCCTGCCAGCTGAGGGAACATTTCCAGCTGGTGGTCTGCCAGGGGGCTATCTTCCCAGGCTCCCCTCCACTGGGACCTGAGAGCTCTGTGGCTCTTGGGACACTGGGCAGAGGAGGAAGCAGGCAAGCACAGAGGGCGGGCCCCAGGGCATTTGCGGGCCCCTGAGAGCAACAGCCTCCTTCTACGTCCCAGAACCTGCAGAGGCCAAGAGGCTAGTCCTTCCCTCACAGCCAAGCCTCCTACGAAGAGGTTTGCACCTCCTCCAGCAGTAATCCTCCCCCCTCCCCTGCTTTATTCTTCCCCATAGCACACACTGCCATCTGACATCCCATAAATTGTATTCATTTTTTTTGGTTTGCTTATTGTCCCCTTTCCCCCCAAAGAATGTAAACTCCACAAGGGTAAATATATTTATTCATCTCTCCTTCACTCTGCATCCCCGGGACCAGGAACACTGGCTCTTCACAGGTGCTTGATACATATTTGGACAAATGGAAAAATACATCTCCCACCCTCAACCCAAACACACACACACACACCACACACACTGATACCTCTATCCAGACCAAATTTCTGGCTCTCATCTATTTCCTGCTAGAATAATAATTGAAGGTTTCACTGATAACGAACGTAATGCATGACCACTTTGTAGCGGTCTTTGCATTTTATAAGGGAGGCCTTTAGAAATGATCAAATCTTTCACGAGCAAATGCAATGAAGCCATGATGGGTGAATTATATGGGGGAGATATTTGGGGGCCCCCTTCTGCCCCACTCAGAGTATCTCAAAGCACATGAGCATATAGGGGAAAGGCCCCCAAATCACACAGCCCACAGCTACGCCCCCTCTGAAGCCCACTTCAGCTCCCTCTGATTCCTGGGGAAGCTGTATCAGACATCCTGACCTCTCTCCGTCTCTCACTGAGGCTTTATTTTGGCTTTTCCCAGCCTGCCAGGGCCTGGAGTTAGAGTGCAGGGGAGCATGGCTGTCTAGAGCAGCCATCCCAAACCAGGCCAGGCCCCCTGGCATTTCAGCTAAGTGTTACTAGGCCAGGAACCTCAGGTGCCCAGAAGAGCTGGCGGGCTGGCACTGTGGGCACAGCCCCCGAAAAACAAAGGCCAGATGATTATGGATGAAGCAGAGACCCCGCAGAGTGCAGGGGTCAGTGAGTCAATTGAGGAAATCCTCCTGTGTGTAAAGCACGTGTTTGGGCCCCAGGAAGAGGAACATGCCATGCCCCAGGCCACTGTCACCTGCCCCCAGGGCCCCCATCAGCTCTGATCTGACCAGGGCAAAGGCTGATTTAGGGAAGCCAATCCAGAGCCTAGCCCGGGAGGACCCCTGAAGGAGTCCTTCAGATTGTCCCCTCACATAGGGAGATCGCATGCAGCAGGAGTCTGAGCTTTCCCATCCAGGGACCCCAGCCGGCTGAGCCAATCAGATCACCTTTCCTGGGGGCTCTCTGTATGGGGGCCCATCCCAGGTCCAGACCTCCTGGAGGAGTAGCTGATGGACTAACCTCCTATAGCCCCACCTTCTGGAGGCAGGAGGAGACCCTGAAGACCAAGCCAGCAGTGATCTAAGGGTGACCACAGGTACCAGCAATGACAAGCCTGGGACATTAGAATGTGACGACATCCAGACACAACAGTAGAAGTACATTCTCTCCATCCCACCTGATCGGCGTTATCTGGGGCACCTTAAACTGCTAGTTCAGGTGGAGACCACAGCCCCACTCAGACAGAGCCTAGCCTGGGGTGAGGTCAGCAGGGAGGACTTCTGGGCTGTCCTGGGGTGGGACGTGCGGGTGGGGAAGGGCACTGGGACTCCAGCCAGAACTAGCCTCTTCTCTGGAGACGGGGCAGCATATAACAGGCTCCTGGGAACCTAGGCACTCACCGCCAGGGCCCTGAGTGCAGCCCCTTTATCCAGATGGTCTCCACTGATCTGCTGGAGATTTTGCCAAAAGATCAGTTCTCCATCCCAGTTCTTGCAACTCCAGCCTCTTCCTCCTCAGGCCGTACATCATCTGTCCACCTGCAGCAGGAAGGGGCAGCCTCTTAAAGGAGCTGGGCCCAACCCTCAGGTGCCCTGTCAGCTGCCCACAGGTACCAAAGCCTCCCTCTGCCCTGGAACCTTGACACTGGGTCTGGCCATTTGTGCTGCCTCCAGTGAGCTTCAGAGAGAGACTGTGGAGCCGAGATCAGGTGACCCCTCATCTCCTCCATGGGGCCACCTTGTGTCCTCTTCCCACTGCTCTTAGTCCGATGCCTCCTGGAAGCTCAGATGACTCCTGAGACATGCGCTGATACAAACTTAGGCATTTGTCTGCCATAGGGGACCCTGGAAGATGATCATGACTTACCATTGAAAAGAAGCACACAATTCCCACTCGCCCCCTGTGATCTTATTTAAGCTGCCCAACAACCCCATGAGGTTAATGGGTATTACTAACCCTATCTTACAGATGAGAAAACCGAGGCCCAGAGAAGTGAAGTGATTTGCCCAACCAGGACCTAGTTCTCTTTCCACTCTGTCACACTGCCTCTTGGAAATCTTCAGGTCACGGAGGACTTGCCTGCAGGGACTGTAATGAAGAGCATCGGCAGGCAGCTGCCTGGCGCTGCCACCCCACCACGCCAGGCGCTCTAGCAGGCTACAGAAGGCTTGGCTGAGCCCAACACGGTCACGTAGGAGCCTGGTGACCTTGGGCAAGTCATCAAGTCTCAAGTCTGAACTTCAGTTTTCTCATTTGTAAAATATAAAAAACACCCATGGCCTGGAGAGGGACAGAGAACATGGGATGCTCTGGATTCTAGGAAGCCATGTGCCCAAGAGAGGGGCCATGATCACCACACCCCCAGACGCACCCACACCCTCATGCTTGACACAATGTGACCTACTGTGACAAAGCAGCCTCCACGGCTGTGACTTCTGTAAACAAAGGCTGCGGTCTTCCTCTCATGATTCCCTTTGTGAAAGGAATCAAGAGCACCAGGCCTGTGGCTGAGAGAAGCAAGGAAGACAGCTACACAGAGCAGGGAAGGGCTCAGATCAGGGATGGTTTGGACCTGGAGAAGGGTGTTCCTGGTACCTGAACAAGGGTGAGCCCAGCTTGGGACCACGGGAGGGAGAAGAGGTGGCTGGACTGAGGGACAGCTCTGAGGCCAGCTTCCAAGGAAGGAGAAGCAGGATTTTAGAGCCCCTTGCAGGCATCTGCTAATAGAGGACCCCAGTCCATGAAAAGTGCCTCCCGGGTGTTGTTTATGGCTGTCCCCAGGTGCTGGCTCTCTGTCTTCCATCACTGATACTCCACATATAAGTGATAACATATGGTATTTGTCTTTCTCTGTCTGACTTATTTCACTAAGCCTAGTACCCTCCAGGGCCACCCATGATGTTGTAAATGGCAAAAAAAAAAAAAAAAAAAAAAAAAAACCTCAGGCACTGAGCCCTTGGATCTGTTAGCCTGTCAACCTGTAGCAAAGGAAGGAAACTCTCCCTTTCCTTTCCCTTCTCTGTCTCAACCTCCACTACAAGAATGCCCAAGCGTGCAGCCAGTGCTCTAAGTGAAAGCAGGGATGCTGAGAGACAAGTCTTAGAAATAGATACCCAGACATGGCTCCACTGTGGTCTATGTGAATGGTACCCCCTGCACTTGTGCAGTGCACAGCCTGTGCCACTGTACCTGATGTCCCTGTAGACACTATACGCTCCTCAAAGCACCCCATCTCTCTGACAACTTGTGTTTTATTCCTTGGTCAAGCATGTCAGGCTCACATGAGCCCTCATTATGAATGGTGCCCCCTAGAGGTGTTCATTGCTCAACCGGTACAACCAAGCACAGAGCTCCTGCAATGCCATCTCCTCCTATAGGGTAAGTCCTCTCCCAGGAGGCTCCGCTGTCCCTCACAGGATGGGACTCACCCCACCGATTCTCCAGACATTTCTGAATTCCAGCAGTGGGCCCCACTACATGTTTAAATTAAGACTTTGAAGCCATATTTTCCACACTTCCTCTTGTGAAAGTCATTTCTGCTTCCTTGCTGTCCTGGCGATTTCCCAAAAACAAAGGATTGTACAGTTCAGGGGAACTTCGACACTTTGACGTTCTTCTAATCCAGCTCTGTCATTTTGCGGATGGCAGAATAAGCCCAGAGAGGGTAAGAGACTTGCCCAGCATACCACAGTCCACAGCCAGTTAGTGGCAGAGGAGGGATTAGGAATGCTGGCTCAGTGCTCCGTCTAGCAACGCTCCTCATGGACAGATGGAGCTTAAGGGCACAGAGATGCTGAACAAGCAAAGGTTCCCCAAGCACAGAGGCCTCTACACCACTGGTGGCCTCACTGCCCTCACCATCAAAGAAATCAACAGGCTTTTTTTTTTTTTTTCTTTTTTTAAAGGAGGCGGTTCTGTTTTGTCCACTGGGAGGAAGGATCCTGTGCTGGGCCAGCCCAACCAGAAGGTAGAACCAGGAGAGCTCAAGTTGGTTCTCAGGGTGTGACAAAGCCTGAAGGTTGGAATGTCCCACAGGAAGTTGGCCCAGTCTCTGCCTCAGGCTCAGGCTGGGTTTGGCTGCTCAGTTCTGCCTGGTGGCCCTGCGGGCCCCAGACACTGGATGCCTGGCTCTGAGCACCCGTTCTTACTTCCTGCAGGCTCATCACCAGTCTCCCAGACTTTGCCGATGAAAGCCTGCTGAGTGCTCAATGTCCCTACCCAACAGCTGAACCCATCTTGCCTGGCCGTGCTCCCCTGACCCCCTCAACCCTTCCCCCAGCACCACCTCCCCACTGTCCAGAGCCAGCCAGGTTCCCACTCCTTCTCAGCCAACAGTGCTGGAGAGAACCAGGGCTTTTCTCACTGGTTCTCAGGCGTAACCCCAGGTTTGGACAAACCAACATCTCAGGCCTCCCAGCAGCGAGGGAACCTGGCTTCACCAACCACTCTGCTTTCAAAAGCTGCAACTTCTTTTTTTATAAATTTATTTTATTTATTTATTTATTTATTTATTTTGGTTGCACTGCTGCGCGTGGGCTTTTTCTAGTTGCGTCGAACGGGGGCTACTCTTCGCTGGGTGCGTGGGCTTCTCATTGCAGTGGCTTCTCTTGTTGCAGAGCACGGGCTCTAGGCACACGGGCTTCAGTAGTTGTGGCACGTGGGCTCAGTAGTTGTGGCTTGGGGGCTCTAGGCTTCAGTAGTTGTGGCACGCGAGCTCAGTAGTTGTGGCTTGTGGGCTCTAGAGCGCAGGCTCAGTAGTTGTGGTGCACGGGCTTAGTTGCTCTGCAGCATGTGGGATCTCCCCGGACCAGGGCTCGAACCCGTGTCCCCTGCATTGGCAGGCAGATTCTTAACAACTGTGCCACCAGGGAAGCCCAAAAGCTGCAACCTCTTGATGCTTCTCCTTCCTCTGTGAGCAGGCAGGGTGGTCTTATCCCAGTTGCTCTCCCGGAAGTTGCCCTAGATAACTCCTCCATCCTGACTCCTCCCATCCCACTGGAACCTCTGCTTCCCCACCCAGTCACCATCTCAGTCCTTTCCTTCTCTTATCCACACCTTCCCACCCAACCCATCTTCCTCTCCATCCTCCGTCTTCTCTCTATCAACCTCTCCCCTGCCCTCACCTCATACTCATGGACCAAGTCCTTCCTGTCTATAGGTGGAAACAGGAGCCTGGGAGCCAGGAACTGGCTGCTGTACCCTGCTTTGGAGTGGTCTGGGCAGGAAAGCTGCCCCTGAGGATCAGGGTCAAGGATAACGTGGGTGAGAGAGTTGGGGGCGGGGGGTGGGGGAGGGGTGGAGTATAGTTACTGGAGGAAACTAGAAAGGGAATAGGACCACATAGCATCCCTTCCCATATGGACCAGGGAGGTAACCAGCAGAAAGTGAACAGCCTCGGTCTAAGCTACCCTTAATTAACCTGGGCCTCTGGCTCAAGGCATTTGCTTGGGGACTTGCCAGTGGTGACTTTGGAGAAGGGAAGAAAGCTTTGCTCAGAGATAGTGAAGTAGGGGAATCCAGAATCCCCTCCCCTTTGTCCCTCCCCTATCTACCTAAAAGGCTACAAATGATCTCCCTGTGGATGTCGCCAGTGTCAACATTAATGGTTTGTTCCTGCGGATTAAGCACAACGGTAAACAAATTCTAATAAAATGTAAATACATCTGAGAGGGATTTAAAAATTAATTTGGCCTCAGTTTCTTTAAGTGGAAGATAAGGACTCAGGCGAGAGGATTTCTAAGGTCTCTTTCTGGCTCAGGCATTCTGCTCCTTGAAGTGTTAGGGTAGAGGGGTTTCTCGGCCCCCAGGGCACCCCAGGGCCCCAGCTGTGGAGGAGCAGGGCTGTGACACAGCATGGAAAGGGGCACAGGAAGACAGGCAGGCATCAACAGGGGGAAACCTGCCAATTCACGGTTCTGTTAAGAGTTTGGTCTGCTGAGAAGTGCGTCCCATGCCGAGGGCCTTCCTGCACCTCCTGCACCTACAGGTCTGGCTGCCACGTTTCCGGCTTCATCAGAGGCGCGGCACCAACCAGCCAGGACTCCAGACCCGATCAGGGCCTCTCACCTTCAGCCCTCCTTCCTGCCGCCCCAGGGACCCCCTGCCTCCAGTCCCAAGACAGCTCCTTTCACACTCCCTCTCCCAAGGGTTGTTAGTGGTTCGGGGGATGCCCTGCCCCAGGGCATTTGCATTTTAAAAGAGACCTGGGGAGTTCCCTTGTGGTCTAGTTGTTAGGACTCTGGGCTTTGGGTCTTTCACTGCCATGTGGCCGGGTTCAGTCCCTGGTCAGGGACCTGAGATCCTGCAAGCCACGTGGCATGGCCAAAATAAATAAATTTTAAAATAAAATAAAAAAGAAAAAGAAAATTTCCATAAAAATAAAAAATAAACAAATAAAAGAGGGCTGCTGGGAGAGATTGGGTGGCGGGGGGGGGAGTGGGGGTTGGACCAAAATGCTGAAGATGGGACTCCTGGAGCCAATGGGGGAAATGTTTCTGGATGAGGAGTCCCCGTAGGGCTCCACAAATCACCTGTGTCCACCCCACCCCAAGTAAAGTGGGCTTCATTTATTCTTTCCATCCTGAAATAGTTATCCCTGCCTACCTTGTGCCCAGCACTGCATTAAGTGCTAGGGGTACAAGGATGAATTAGGTTAAGAATGAATCCCACCCTTAGCACATTTGCAGTCTAGCGGAGAGACGGTAAACCTCCTTCCTGCCCAGCCTCCTGCTGCTGCTGCAGGGCAGCGGCCCCCGGGGGGTATGTGATCACACCCGTTGGCAGGCCTTGACAACTGGACCCCCAGGTGCTCCTATCTGGCAGAAACCTGCCCCCACGCCCAGACGTGCCAGCTGCCAGACCATGAGGGGATGCAGCAGCTCAGATGAAAGGAGGCAATCTCCCCTGTGGCTTCTGCTCTCTGGCCTTTCCTCAGGCCAAAGGCCTTCTAGTCTAGGAAGCAGCTTCCCTCCCAAGCTCTCCCATTTCTGGGCTTGGGAAAGTGCAGGCAAGCCCCACTCTGCCTAGGTGTACAGAATCTGCCAGCCAGGAGCCACCCAGTGGGGGGCTGAAAGGCCTTTGACGTTGCTCCCTTCCCCTCTCCTCAAATGGTCATCTGGTTTTCTTCCTTCTTATCAGAAACCCAACCAGGTCCTCCCACTTCCACAAAGCCTGAGTTCACCCCAAAGCGAAAGGACTCTGCTTCTCTAGGCCTCCATCCCCTGGCTTATGAAACAGACATCGCTGCCTGCCCACCTGGTGGAACCCCTGGGAGGTAAAAAGCAGTCATGGGTAACACGGAGCTCTGTGGTCCAGGCACCATTCTAGGAGCTATGCGTTCTTTCATTCACTCAGTCTTCACAACAAGCCTCTGAGAAACGTATTATCTCCATTTTACAGATGTGGAAACAGAGGCACAGAGCAGATGCCCAAAGACACACAGCTAGCAAGGAGCAGAGGCAGAATTCGAATGTGTGTGTGCCTAACCACCTCTACCCAGCTGCCCCCAGAGCACTTTATAAGTAAGGGAAAGCGGTACAAGTTCAAGAACATTATTATTACCCAAATGCTGTTGCCCCCTCAGGCACACCTCAGGCACTGCCTAGCCCTTTCTGATCAGACACCTGAAAGGACAAGCCTGAGCCGGTCCTGGGCTGCAGGTCCCAGAATTACTTACCCCGGCTCTGGGACTCCAGCTCCCCAACAAATCCCTCAGACCCTGGTGCCCCCTCCCTGAACCCACCGGCCACCTCTGGCCCAGGGATCCGGGAGCTGGTGTCAAGAAGAAGGCTCTGTCATAAAAAGAAATGAAATTGAGTTATTTGTAGTGAGGTGGATGGACCTAGAGTCTGTCATACAGAGTGAAGTAAGTCAGAAAGAGAAAAACAAATACCGTATGCTAACACATATATATGGAATCTAAGAAAAAAAAAAAAAGGTCATGAAGAACCTAGGGGTAAAACAGGAATAAAGACACAGACCTATGAGAGCATGGACTTGAGGACATGGGGAGGGGGAAGGGTAAGCTGTGACAAAGCGAGAGAGAGGCATGGACATATATACACTAGCAAACGTAAAATAGATAACTAGTGGGAAGCAGCCGCATAGCACAGGGAGATCAGCTCCGTGCTTTGTGACCACCTAGAGGGGTGGGATAGGGTGGGAGGGAGGGAGACGCAATAGGGAAGAGATATGGGGATATATGTATACGTATAGCTGATTCACTTTGTTATAAAGCAGAAACTAACACACCATTGTAAAGCAATTATACTCCAATAAAGATGTTAAAAAAATAATAATAATAAAATAAATGCTTGTGATGGAGGGAGAAAAAAAAAAAAAGAGGGCTCTGGAGGTGGGAGGGAGCAAGGAGGAAAGAGGCAGGCCTGGCCAGAGCCTGGAGATAGATGGGCCCTGCTCCACGCTGGCCAGCGTCAGGTGGGCCTGGGAGCTAAGGAGAGAAGCAGGGCAGTGATGTACAGCCCCGCCTGCCAGGGGGAAGCCAACCTGGTGCCTAATCAGATCAGACACCCCTTCCCAGACCCCCTCATTCCTCCCCCTCCCCCTCCCAGCTCACTGACCTCCCTGCTCGCTTGCCAGCCCCGCCCTCCCTGAGATCTCCAGCTGCTCCTGCTGACTTTATAAAGGGCTCTGGCAGGAGGCGGGCACCTTGGCCAATTGAATCAGCGCCCACGAGGCAGGAGGCAGGAGGCTGGTTAGCATCATGGCTGAAAGGTGGTGGCAGCAACCGCTTATGCACAGCCATCAGGGAGGAGTCTGAGTGAGCAGAGAGGCCCAGGCAACCTGGGTCTTGGTTTATTCTGAAGCTCCAAGGTGGGAATTCACCAGGGGACCCTGGCCGCTCCCACCACAGCCTGGGAGCAAGCTTATGGGTGGACCAGGGGCCAAGACACACACACATGAACACACACACACACACACACCACACCACTGCTATGCTCTGGGAGAAAGAAACTGTTATACACGGGGAGGCAGAGAGGGAAAAAAAGAAACATGAAGAATGATATAGCATGCTTGTGTGTGTGAACCCACAGTTACACCAATCTGTGTACGCATCTCTATGCTGGGCACCAGTCACGATGCCATTCTTATCTGCCCTGATGTCACCTCTGCATAATAATTAGCAAATAAAAGCAGTCCCTAAGTGCCCTGGTCACGGCAGAGGATCTCGTGGTATCGACAGCTGCCAGGTAGCAGACCTGGAGCCAGGAGACACTTTCTTGGTGGAGCTGTCTCTTGGTCTTACATTGCCCCCTCCCCTTCGAGACCAATCTGCTTCCTCCTGTATGAATTTGCCCCTTGACAACAGGCTGCCAGAGAAACACTGTAAGAAGGGCTTCATCTCTGTGTTTCTGTTTGCGGAGATTCATTGCTGAGGCACACGCCTGCATGAGTCCATTGCTGTATAGCCACTCGACGCGCAGGCTCCACGCAGCTGGGGGGCGGGGCTGGCCAAAGGAGGGAACTAAGGAATGATGCACGTGTCTGAGGCGACGGTGCCATTGAGGATGGGCTGACCCAGCTCTCTGCAGGAAGACCCGCCCGCCCGGTCACATCTTCTGAGAGGGACCCTGCGGGCTTGGTCGGCATTCTCAGGACTCTCATGGCCCCTCCCACTTCCCCAAACGCTCCCTTCCCCTGCCCCCACCAGCCCTCCCCACCTTTCCCCAGGGCCCCAATCTACCACTTTCCCTTTCGAGCAAAGCTAGCTTCAGAAGGAAAAGCTCCGAATTCCTCGGATCCCAGCAGGAAGGAGAGAGGCCAGGAGAGGAGCAATTTTCAGCTTAGGCTCCCACACCTCTCAGAGGCAGGCTCCACAGTCCTCCAAGCGGGATTCTGAGGTTCTGAAGGGACAAGCCCTGAAATGCAGATTCTTCCAATTATCCCGCATTCTTTTGGGCAGTAAATCCTGAAGTTCCCTCCTTCAGGACCAAGCCCCCACGCCTGGCAGCAGCTAAGCCCCCAGTGGCCTTTTCCACAGGCTAACACTGCCCCCTGCTGGGCTGCGCTGGGATGTCTGCCTCAAGTGCTCTGAAGGAAATGAGGGGGCATCCCTGCCTAAGAGCTCCCCAACTCCCACCTGGAGAGGGGAACTACTGAACCCCTTAGAGGCATTAGGCCTGCCTGCCTCCAGTGTATTCTAAGGCTGGGATTGGGTGGTGGCAACCGGAATAGCCCTTTGGCACAGACAAGAGTCAGGGCTCCTGGAAGGCTTCTCCCTCTGTCTCCAGCCTGCTCACTCATTGCTTCAAATTCCTTTAATAAGGAGCAAAGGCATGGTGTGACATAAAACTCGATCACAACCCACGTGGGAGGCTGGGCAGCCCACAGGTCTCTATCTTGTTTCCTCCCCGGCTCCAGAGCCCCTTTCCAGCTGCTGCTGAGACTCCTCTAGCTGGATAGAGTAAGGCCATCTTAGCCTCACTCAGAAACTAAGCTCACCTTCTTCCCCAGAACTGAATCTCTCCTGAAACCCTATTTCTCTGTGTTCCACATCCAATGTGACTCTAAGATCTGCAGGCCCTATCTCTACAATGGCATTTGAATCCCCAGTCTTTCTGCATTTCCCCTCCCAATTTAGTTCACTCTGCCCCCAGACCATTTTCCAAGGGTTGTCGGGGTTATTGACCTAACACACAGCTCTACGTGACGCCCTGCTCAAAAGCCTCGTCAATAAGATTGGCCATGTGTTGATAATTCTTGAAGCTAATTGATGGATTCATGGGGATTTATTACACTACTCCTTCCGCTTTTGTGTATGTTTGAAATTTTCCATCATAAAAAAGTTTAAAAAAAAGAATTTGTTATTCCTCCTTCCCCTTTAATTAGGTACAAATTCCTCCACATCACGGTTAGGATCTGCCTTCCCAACTAGATTGTCCCGTGTCCCCTCCATTCTTAATGTACAACTCTTTCCTGAGTGTATACGTACCTCCCCCTACACCTCCATTCACGTTCTTCTACCTGGGATGCTCTTTTCACATTCCTTCCCACCCTTGAAGGTCCACCTTAAATGCCACCTTCGATATGAAAACTTTCTTGGTCCCCCAACAAACAGCTATCTCCCTTGATCCCCAAGGCCTTGATTCACATCTTGTGGCACTTATGTCCACCTTTTGTGTTAGACATGTGTGCCCTCATCTCAGCCCCCTCTGGACTGTAAGCATTGTGTGGCCAGGGCAGGCCTTACAAGCAGTGCCCCGTAATATTGGCTGAGTTGGTCGGTAGCAGGAACGTACCGGCATCCCTTTCCATGGAAGTGGGGTGGGCTTTTTTGTTTGTTTTGTTTTGTTTTTTGCGGTACGCGGGCCTCTCACTGTTGCGGCCCCTCCCGTTGCGGAGCGCAGGCTCCGGACGCGGAGGCTCCGGACACGCAGGCTCCGGACGCGCAGGCTCAGCGGCCATGGCTCACGGGCCCAGCCGCTCCGCGGCATGTGGGATCTTCCCGGACCGGGGCACGAACCCGTGTCCCCTGCATCGGCAGGCGGACTCTCAACCACTGCGCCACCGGGGAAGCCCTGGAAGCGGGTTTTGATGAGAGGAGACAGCCCAGAGCCTGCCCGTGGGGAAATGGGATACAAGGGCCAAAGGGGAAGTTCAACGCAGGAAGGGTTCTCAGTGCCTACATGGGGGAACCCCCTCAGTTTAGAGACAAAGAGGGCAAGTTTCAGGAAGGCAAGGGATCGTGTGGAAGTAGTCCCATTTCTAACGCTGAAGAGGCTCAACTCTTGCCTATCTTCCAGTCCAGGTTTACACACACACACACACACACACACACACACACACACACACACCCCTTCCCTGCTATTTTTCTGGTGTTGACCCTACCCTAGCAAAGGGTTAGAGATGCTTGAAGATCTTTCCTGGGGCTCCCTGACTTGCACAGACTTCTACCTCTGTGAATAGATGATGCTTGGGATGGAGCTTAGGCCCAGAGACGACCTTGCTGCTGGGAGAGGAGGTGTCAGTGGTGGCTGGTTGAAGCATTCACCCCCAGCAGGGCTGTGCCTGCCCCATCCCCGCCTTGTACACTCATGCCACACAAAAATATTTCAGAAATGTTTATGCCACAGAGAAGTCCAAAACCTGCAGGAAGCTGCAGCCAACCTCCAGGCTGCCCGGAGCCACGGCTGTCTCCTGAAGGGGACACCAGCAGGCAGGTGGCCTGCACAAGCCAAGGAACCAGGGCGAATTGCTGACATCCTTTTGTCCTCTGCCCTAAATCTGGAGGTTCCATTTAGGCCAGTGGGGGGCGGGGGGAAGAGGAAGTGGAAAAAGGGTAGGAGAAGTATGGGTCTCTTCAGGGCACTCTTCCTGCTTTGGGATGGTGACTCACCCAGCTGGCCCTGGGAGGGACAACTCCTCAGGCCAGACTAAGGCGGCCAAGCCTAGCGCTCTGGAAGGAGTGGAGGGAGGTTCCTGGGTTGCGGTGGCCAAGAGGAGTCGCCAGCAGAAGCTAGAAGGGGAGGCCCACCTGCCCCCCCCCCCGCCTCCGGCTCCTTCTCACCAGCCTCTAAGCCCCGCCCAGCATGCACAGGACCACTTCAGCGCCGGCAGTTGATGGGGTCTGCATTTCCTCCACCCTCCATCACTTTGGGCCTTTCTTAAGTACCATGACATTGTCATACTCGGTCCCCTGTGGCCAGCCAGAGGCAGCAAAGTCCTGTCCCGCTGGGTACACATGCTGGAGGCCGCTGGGATCCCTGTCAGCTGCGGCTTGCCCCCTCCAGGCCTCACCCCGGAGCTCCTGCGGGCTGTCATACAAGGACAGGGCGGCCACCCCCTCAGGCTCATCGTATATGTGGTCGTGTCGGGAGGGCGGGTGCTCCTCGATGCTGTCGTACAGAGGGTCGGCCGGGGCCTGGGGTGGGATGACCAGGACGCCCCTCAAGCTCTTCCCCAGTTGCCGTGCCACTGCATCAAAGGGCACCGCGTACTCCCCCTCCGGGCCCCGCTGCAGCCGGGAGGCGGGACCCCGGACGGTGGGCGATAGTGGTGGGAGTGAGTCGTGGGGTCGGGAGTAGGGACTCTCCGGCCGGGGCGGCGCCGCAGGGACGGGGACTGGCTGGGTTGGGGGCCCAGGAGGGGAGGCGTTCTTCTGGGCAGAGATGGCCTCTTCCAAGGCCAGGAAGATCTCATTGCCCTGCCGGGTTTCAAACTCAAAGTTGCCCTCCCCTGAGACGCAGCGCCGGCCTGCTTCAAAGGAAAAGGTTACCTGGGTGGAGAAGAAAGCCGATGACTGGCAGGCCGCTGGGCGGGGCCGCTTGCTACTCCTGGACCCAGCTCCCCGCCACACGCCTGTGACCTCCAACCTCTCCCCAAGCTGCTTCCCCTTCCCTCCCGCCATGCTTTTGCTTACAAGCAAAGCCCTCTCTCATCTTTTCTCCTTCTTCCTCCCATCCATCCGAGTATGAAGCTTGATGTAGAACTCATCCTCCACCGCGCCAGCCACTCTCCACCCTCCCACCTCTCCCCACCTCTTCCTCTCCGTTCCTTCTCCCCGACCTCGACCACCATTTCTCCCTGCCGTGGTTCTCTCCTCCAGCCCCTGGGCTGCGCTGTTTTTCTCTTCTGCCGGCCTTTATCTCGTCGTTTCTTCCCTCCATTCTCTCTTACTTTGAGGGCCCCTTCGTCCTCTCCCTGACACTCTCTTTTCTCTCACAGCTCATCCTTCCTCTCACCTGCCCGCGGCAGCCCCTGCTCACCTTGTCCCGCCCAAAGCGCCGCAGGAACCTGTAGGGCCATTCACACAGCTGGGTGCCTGACTGAGGGCCGCCCCACAGCTCCAGGGCACTATCCCCAGCCCGGAGGGTGTAGGATCCCGAGAGCCGGCACCTCTCACTGGCTTCTGTGGGTCTCATGGTCACAGCAAACTCCTTGCGGGGGGCCCCTGGGGAGGAGACGGGAGAGAAGGAGGCAGTTCATGGGAAGCAGCCAACCTGTCTCAACTCTGCCCTGCTTTACATAGCATGCTGGGTCTCCAGAAAAAGTATTATCCCCGGTCCCATGACCCTGCAGCCTGCATCCTGAAGGCTGAGCTGCCCTGCGCCAGGTCAGACTCCGTAAAATGCCAGGAACCTCCACCCTCTCCCTCAGGAGGCATCATGCCCTAGCCACATGCACCCCAACCCCGTACCCACATCCTTCCTGCCCCTCTCACCAGAGCCACAGCCTTGTCTCCATCTCATCTCTCGCCCCAAGCCAGCTGCCTCCCCAATCCCGACTGTCACAACTGCAGATGCAGCTGACCCTGCCCTCCCAGCTCTCAGCCTACCCAGCCCCTGCCCATGCCATCAGGTGCCCTCCGAGGGGTGGAGCCTCGATGTCCCCCCCACCCCGTGTCCACCTGCTCTCCCCACGCGCCCACCCCGAGGGCTAGACAGATAGCAGGAAGGGCCTTGCCCGGTCAGCAAAAAGCTCCCTGCCGCAGGACAGCTCAAATCCACAGAAAGAAAACCATTCTTTTCACAGACGATTGCTCGGGTGCCAACAAGGCAGAGTTCAAGAGCCCCACCTTCACCTGGACCCCTCAGCCGGGCCCTTTCCCACCAGCAGGGCCTGGACAAGAGGGAGTGGGCCAAGGGTGCAGGGCTGACATTTAAGGCAGGCCAGCCTCCCCGACCTTGGGCTGTGCCGGAAGCAATGCGGAGAGACTGATAAGGGGGCTGGCCAGGGGCCGGGGGCAACCACAAGGCAGGAAGACTGAGCCGGCAGCCGGCCAGCCCTCGCCTCCTCCGCACCACGCCCTGGAGAGAGCACCCGGGGAGCAGAGGCAGGGCCCTCACCTGTGGTCGCACTGCTGTACAATTCATTCTCCTCCATGCGGGGCCGGCCGCCCTTCCCCTCCAGCTCCTTCCTCTGGCCCTGGGGGGAAGGCCCAAGACTCACCACCATCGCCAATCCCAAGCCCCACCACTGGCTACTGCAAGCTTTCTTTCAAAACACACTCAGCCTACTGCCCTGTCTTTATTCTGAACTGGGACCCCTCACCCCCACCAAGGAACCACCTCCAGCATCCTGACCTTGGCTCTCACAACATCTGCCCACGGCAAGCATCCAGTGCCCCATGCCCTTTCTACAGCCCTGGGCGACTCACGGGCAAGGCCAGGAGGCAGATGGCCTGTATCCAGTCACCCCGCTCTGCAGTGGGGGCCGCCAGCACGTACAGGCGCTCCGTAGTCTCCAGGAAGAAGGTGCTGGTATCCCGGGGGCCGCTGGCCTCCCCTCCAGCCTCAGCCACCCGCAGGCAGTCACTGAGACGGATGACCCTCCGGGGGACCTCTCCCCGGCGAGGCTTCTCCGGGCCCTCCTGGAGCTCCAGCCGGGCCAGGGCGCAGCCCGACCCTCCGTACAGCGCTGCCCCGAACCGGCGCCATTTCTGCCCCCAGATGTGTGGCAGGTGGGGAGATGGAGAGATGGTGACCAGGGGGGAGAGGAGGACCCGGGGGAGACAGAGGTGAAGATCGGGGGAGATCCAAGGAGGCAGAGAGCCTAACAGAGGCCTTAGGAGTTAGAAAGCATTGGAGATCACCCGAAGCAACCCAATAAGAGGCCTACAATGACAGCAGAGAGGAAGCCAAAGGCAAGAAAGGCACAGGAGTGAGCCCCGTGGAGGCGACTGCAGGGCAGGCCCAACCCAGGGGATCCAAGTCAAGAGGCAGAAAACCTGCGACTCCCGGAGCCCAGAGGGGTGAGGAGGGCAGCCCAAGGGCCCAGACTGGGGAGCATGCTTCTCATTCTGTGTGAGGCCCCATAGAAGGCCCTGTCCCCCGGAGCCTCAGCTGACCCTTCTGAGCCTTCCTGCCTCATCCTCTGACAAGTTAGGCCATGAAAGAGACAGAGGAACCCCAGGGTGTGTCCTCTGAGGGAAGGAAGATGTCCTCATGCAAGGAGGCCAAAGAAGGAAGATGAGTTTGGCCACAATGGGGCCCTGGCTCCCAGAGACCCCAGTTCAAGTTCAGTAGCAGCCAAACATACCCCACTGGGGCAGGAAAGGAGGAAGGAACCTCCACGGCAACCCTGAAATACCCCCTCCACTGTGCCTTCCATTCCCTCCCAAGGTGTCCCGGTGAGAAGACGTCACCACAGAACAAGAAAGGCAAGAAAAGCAGAGTCAGGGCCTTCTATTTCCCCCTCCTCCCGGGGTGACGGCTGTCAGCAAAGAACACAGTTCGGAGCCAGCTCGCAGAGGCAAGCAGCTGCTAAGGAAAGAGCCCTCGCAAGCTCGTACTCTGGGCCCAATGTGGTAGACGGCACAGTCTCCACCATCCCATAAGGGTTTTGGAACATTCCGGGGCCTCCTCTCCTCCCCGGGGAAGTCTCTAGCAGCCCCCCAGCCCCTCGGCTCAGCCCCAGCCCAGCCGTGCTCTTCCTACCTTCCCAAAAGTCTGCTGCTGCTGAAGGTACAGGAAGCCCTGCTTCACCGCCACGTCCTCCATCTTCCCACCATCCTGGGCCCCTGAGCTTCAGCTCTCTGCTTCCACTCCCGCCCTCTTTCTCTCCTCTCTGCCCTATGTTCCCCCTTCTCTCAAGTTCATTTCCTCTCTGCCTAGAGATCTGCACTATTCTCGTCTGCTCGATGACGACAGGCTGATAAGCCCTGTGGTTTCTTGCTCTGTGTGTATGTATGTGTGTTTTCTTTCTTTTTTTTTTTTTTTTTCGGCACACGGGCCTCTCACTGTTGTGGCCTCTCCCGTTGCGGAGCACAGGCTCCGGACGTGCAGACTCAGCACCCATGGCTCATGGGCCCAGCCGCTCCGTGGCATGTGGGATCTTCCCGGACCGGGACATGAACCCATGTCCCCTGCATTAGCAGGCGGACTCTCAACCACTGCGCCACCAGGGAAGCCCCTATGTTTTCTTTTTGATGACTGAGTTTCATGCTCAAGCCTCCTGCATTTTCAGTGAGTAAGAGAGAATTTCCAAAAAGCCAAACTCCAGCGCTTTGGTGAGCAGCAACTCGGGTACAGAGACCCAGAAATGAAATTCGACAGTAAAACCAGTAGCCAAAGGCCCCCCCATGCTCAAGCTGGATGCTTAGCATGACGGAGCTAGGAGAGAACTTAGAAATCAATCAGCCCAAGTCTGTCATTTAAAAATGAGGAGACTGAGGCTCAGGAAGGTCTGAGGGATGGGTTCAAGGCCACCAAACCAGAACCCAGGTCTCTCAACTCAGTAGGAGCTGAGCCACACTCACACACACTGGACACATTAGCCTCACTACTTTCACACGCTCCACTGCAACTGTTTCAGTCTGTGGGGAGCACTCCCTGTCCCCCACAGTGACACACACTTACACCACCTCCTTGAGCTTCTAGAAACATGAACACTCCCACACTGAAACATGCTATGCTCCCCGAGCACATCTCAAGTTCACCTTCTTTCCAGCCTTTGAGAGCTTTATAAAGACACTGGAGTTCCATCTGAAGGTTATCTTTTTAAGTTATGGTAGCAATTCTTATATTTAAAAAAAAAAAAAAAAGCTTTAGAATTATCAAAAGTGCTTCATAGTTACCAAAGGTTCCAGGCACACACTGTCTCCAGGCACCTTATCTAACTCTGAAAGAAGTAAGGGTAGGTATGAACACACCTGTTTGCAACTCTTCTAAGGTCACAGGGGCAGAGAAGGAAGTCCCGGGGCACCTGATCTTTAATTCAAGTCTTTTTATTGTTGACCCCTAAGTGGAATCCAGACTCCATGCAAGAAGATACATTGCTTTGGGGAAATCTAAGCTCCCCAGAGAATACTTAACTTAGAGCCAGATGGTTTAGAGAAGTAATCTAAAGGAGGCATGGTGCAGAAATGTTGGGGGAACCAGAGAATTAGACCAGCACTCTTGGGGTAACCCCATAATGGGTGCTTATGTAACTGAACCATTTCCTCTACCACAGGGGTTCTGCTGCCTTAGGAAGGAGAGCAGAACAGTATACCGCTCAGACCTTCTGCTGTACATGCCATGTGCTTTACCAAAACAGCTCTAAAAGATACATGTTATGAGCTCTGGGAGGAGAGGACTGAGTCACGTAAAGCTCACGGCACTCAGCCCAGCTGCCTGGGTTTGAACAGGTGAATCCAGAGACCAAGGGGGAACCAAGGATGTCCGTGTGGGAAAAGCTCCTTGGGAAGTGGTTAGGAGTATGGAAATGGGTGGCCTGTTCCATTTCTCTAGTCCCTTAGGGGAGGCAACATTACCTGGGGGCTGCATGGTGTGTGGTGGACTCAGCATCTCCTTATGGAGTGAGAAAAAAAAGGCTTTTCTTTTTTTTTCTTAGGGCCATCCTGGGGGCTGCCAGAGCAGTGCCTTTCAAACTTCAATGTGCAAATCTTGTTAAGAGTGCAGATTCTGATGCAGTAGGTGTGGAGTGAGATGCTGATGCTGCTGGTGGGTGGACCAGACCTGAGTTTGAGGAGCAAGACAACAGAGGATGTTCCCCCCACCACTCTGATCACCTCCCACACACCGAGGTCGATTGGACACATTCCACTCAGAACCACAGGGGGGCACCCGAGCTTGCCAGATTACTTGGAAACTATTTAAACCTGGAGGCCTGAGCCCCAGGAATTTCAGACACCCCGCATGCCATCCCTTGCCCGTGGGAGCTAGAAAAGTTCTCTTCCTGTGGCTGTTGTCTGCAGCAGGAGTGAACTCAGAGCAACACCCACTTTTCCTAGCAGGACTTGTGGGAACCCCACATAGGAAGTACTAACCCCAGTAACCTTCTGTCTGGCCACAGGCAAACCCTGTGAGCAGGGACCCAGAAGAGATAGCTGCAAGACACAGCAGAGGGGCAGAGAACCAGAGGCCCTTAGGTTACCCAGGCACCAATGATAGGGAGAGAAAGCAGCAAAAAGGAAAGGGTCCCAGTGGTTTATACTGAGGCCCGGGGTGGGGGGGCGGGCGCCTTGGCTCCTCATGGCTCTTATTGGAAAGAAAGGGACACCTCCCCCCACCTCATTTGTGCCTCAATATTCGCCACCAGGATCCTTTCCTTTACAAAGGTTTCTCTCAGCAGGAGTTAGGAACCCTACAGATCAAGAGATCACAGCTGAAGGAACTTGGTAACTTTTTGTTACTATACTCACCAGTGATTAGCAACTAAATCTTTAATACAAAAGGGCTTCTGGGCTTGTCATTGGAGGCAAGAACGGAAGGAGCAGAAGAGACTGATTCCTTGGACAGGTCTGGAGATTAGGCACACACACACACACCCCGGGATGAATGGGGGGGTGCAGCTACCCAAGGGGCAGCTCTGGACACACAACAGGAAAGAAGGTATAGAATGGGCAAGGAGCTGGGGGGTTCCTGAGAAGGATGGAGGACTGAGCACAGAAAAAATGTGAGCGGGGTTCATGAAAGATTCCATCCCTGCCTCCTCCCACCCCAGTGGTTCCTGACCGTGGGGAGGAAGGACCAGTCTCTTGAGTTTCATTCCCAGTCCTCACCCTTTCTCCACTAAGTCTATCATTATTAACATAATAATAATGTTACTTAACATTGACATAACACTTCAAACTCTTTATGTTCTCATAAGACCCCAAATGCACCCTAGAATGAGACTGAGATAGGAAGAATTTAATTAACTCAAAAGTTTTGGTTTGGGTTTTTGGTTTTTTGGTTTTTTTGTTTTTTTTGAGCATCTACTCTGTGCAGAGGTAGGAGGCACAGAGCATAAACAAGATATATATAGAATCCCTGTTTTCATCGTGGTTCTTTTCTAGTTGAAGACTCAGTCAATGAAAAGAATAAATATGTAACTAAATAGTTTTGTACAGACAGTGATCAGTGCTGTAAGTATGACAGGGAAGGGGTCGGGGACAACTTTCAATAGAGCCGGTGAGAAAAGCTTCTCGGAGGAGATAACAACTGAACTAAGACATCAGTGATAAGAGGGGACCAGCCACTTAAAGATCTGAGGGCAAAACATTCCAGGCAGAAGTTCCTTCAAGGGCAAAGGCCCTGAGGCAGGTACAGCTGGATGTGAGGAAGTGCAAGAAAGGCAGAATGACCAGAGCATTGTGAGCCAGAGGGGACACGGAGAGAGGGTCCCATCACATGGCCTCTTGGGCTGTAGCAAAGATTTGGAATGTACTCTAAATGTAATGGGAGGCCACTTGAGGATTTTTAAGCAGGGCTGTGAATGATCTGATTTATGATTTTAAAAGGATGTTCTGCAGCTATAGGGAAAATGGAGTATCATGGGGCAAGACAGGAAGCAGGGAAAGAAAGGACTCTATTATCAGAGCCCAGGATAAATGTGATGGTGGCCTGGATCAGGGTGCTAGCAGTGGTGATGAAGAAGAGTGGCCAGATTTGGGTATGTACCGGATATAGATTCAACAGGACTTGCAAGTGGATTGGATATGGGGGCACTTTTGAAACACTAAGTAATCAGGGCAACTCCTGGGTTTTTAGTTTGAGCGACTGGGTGAATGACGGTATTGTTTACTGAGAAAGGGAAGATAGAGGGAGAGAAACAGGTGTAGGGGAGTGTTTTGGTTGGGGGGGGGGGGATTTGGGCCTGGCCCACAGGGAGCTGCTATTTTCTACCCAATCAGGCAAGTAGGGAATTCGAAGACTGCCACTGCAATCGTCACGTCAAGAAGATACCAAGGAAGCACCTGACCCACCACCCCTGCTCTCTACCCTCAGGGAGCTAAGGATTGGACATTGGAAAGTTTTTGAAAAACAAAAACAGAAAAATCCCACATCTCAGGGACTAGGCCTGCCAAAAGCAACAGTCAAAAGCTCTGCCTCCAAAGTCTTCTCTGAGTGAATCTAATTGGCGGAGCCGAACTTGCATACAGAACCCTAGCTGCAAGGAAGTCTGGGTAATGTAGTTTTTAGGTGTCCTACCTCTGCAAATCAGGAAGATACACTCGGAGGAGGACGAAGCTTGATATGAATGCTGAGTACCAGTCCTCGCGATCCACAACAGAAACTGTGTGTCATTCACTACTATAATCTGTTCCATCGCACGTGGTGGCCCCTAGTCAATACAAATTTCAGACAACCAATACTCTCAGAATCCAGCTAAAATCTAATCTGGGGGCCATGATTGGAAGCCAGAGTGGAATCCAACTGAAAACGGGATCCGGCATTATCTAACACGGATCATTCCTAGTGGGAAAGGCTGGAATTGGCCTCAGCAGGCAGAGCCTTACCTGACCTGACCCAGAGGGATGGCTTCCGCACTCAGACTGAGCCAGGGGTCCTAAAACTCCTTTATCACTCCCCACCACCACCTCCCCCAGCTTCTGACCCCTCTCAGGAGGCAGCCTAGACTGCTGGTTAAGATAACAACCTATTACGGAAGATCGCAACCGTGTCTTCTGCACGTTTCCAACATCACCACTCTTTGGCGGCTACTTCCATGAATGTTCATCGTGGAGAAAAGGATAGAAATGGAAACAAGAAGATTTGGATTGCTGGTAAAACCCAGCATCAGAGAGCAGTGGCTCCTGTCCACTGGAGCAGAAAGACACAAACAAATTCGGCCACCGTCGGCAGTGTAAAGAATAATGCCGGCGTCCCAGGCGGGGGTTTGGGGCGGTGGGCGCACCGGAAGACCCCCCTGGGGGTGTGGTGTTACAGCAGTGGCGCGGCCGCAGAGCGGTAGGGAGCGTCCGGGGGCACGTCGTGAGGACACTCGGGAAGAGAGGAATCCGCCAGGTGCAGGGGTCTGGGCGGGGACAGGTCCCGGCCCCTCGAGGAGCCCTCGCGAAGCCGATGAGCTAAGGCTGCGCCACCTCCCGCTGCCGCTCTCGCCCGCCCGCCGGAGCGAGCACGGCCCCTTTAAAAACCATGTAAACAAAGCTTTGTTCCCCCGGCCCCCTCCCCTCGCGCCCCTCGGTCCGCTCCTTCCTCCACCCGCCCGCAGCGTCTCCGGGCCGCTGACGTTGCCGCGCCTTTACGCCATCCCAACGGCGCTGCGCATTCTCCAACCGCGGCCCCGGCCGCCCGGGCCTACGCAGCCGGGCGGTGCTACGCCGCGAGCGCAGCGCGACGAGCCCCCAGCGCGCAGGCGCAGCGGCGACGGCGGCGGCGGCGGCGGCCCGGCCGAGGTGCGCGCTGGGGGGGAGGGGGGCCGGAGAGGAGCATGAATGGAGCAAAATGGCGGATCATGTGCAGGTGAGAGGAGCCGCGGGGGAGGGGGCGGCCACGGAGAGTGGGGAGTGGGGTCGCACGCAGCCCAAGGGGCTCGGGCCGGCTCGAGGCTCACCGGGCCCGCGCCGCCGCCACTCGGGGCTCCGGAGCCGCCGCCCGTCCCGGAGCTCTGGGGCCTTTCCCGCCTCCTGGGCCGGGGGCCTCCTCCATCCCCTCCCACCCCGTCCCACGCCTCTCGCGCCGGGCTGGAGGTTCAGGGATCGGCGCCCCAGCTGGCACAGCCTACATCGCTTATCAGTGACTGTCCTCCCACTGGAGGGAGGCCTCTCGCAAGTCCTCAGTGCCCCGCAAGACGGGGAGGGGAGGGAGACCCCTTGCCGACTCTGTCCTGAGGGGAACTTCCCCATCACACCCGCCAGCCCTAAACAGATAACAAAAAGAATACCTCGCACTGACAAACCTCGCTCTACCGAGTTTTTCCCGCCGCCTTCCTCTTCACGCCCCCGAGTACAAGAGACCCCCCCTCCGGCCTCCTCCCCCCTCCCACGGATGCGTCCTACACTCCCCCACTGCTGATCGCACCGCCTGCAGGGCCGAGCTCCCCCGTCCTCCAAAATGGGTGCTCAGGCCTGGGCCCGCCCTCCCTCCGGTGCCCCTATCCCCAGTGAAGGAGTTGAGTGCCCACACCTCCTCTGAAACACGGGGTGGAGGGGGTGTGTCTGAAACGAGAGATGCAACGTTGGGTGCAGACGTTGCTCTGGAGGGTCTTGATCGGGCTCCAGGGCTGCCCCAGGCGTGCTTTGGGCCCAGGCCACTTTTCTTCAAAGACACGGCACAGGCCCTAGGAAGGGACAACCCATACCGAACCTAATAGTAGCTGTAGGACTCAGGGTTATTTCTTGCAAACTAGATAAAGTTTTTCCTCTCTGTGCTTTAGATCTGATATTTTTATGACAGTTATTGTTACAAATCTGTTGTCAGAAACCTTCGGATTTTCTAGCAGAGGTTTTGTGTTGTGGGAAGTAGAAAGAAAAAAGGATAACAAGTGTCGCCTTATTTTGCATACTGTATAGTTATCATTCCTCGAGTAAAGAGGATGATCTTATTCCTCACATTATGTCTACAAGGAGGTGGATGGTGTGACTTCTACCAATTACTTGGGAGAGAAGGGACTAAATAAATTCTCAGGCCAGGGATCAGTAGAGTAAATCTTAGAAGTGTGAGGTTATCAGAACCGAATTATATCAAAAACTGTAACCACAGATGGAAGACCACAGGATTTGTGTTTCAAAGCCAGTATCATGGCCTAATTCAGAAGTACCAGTAAAACTTGGTACAAGGTGATAGTAATAATAATAGCAGCCATTTCTAAAGCGTGAAGGATTTTTTATGTGTGTTTTTTTTTAATTCTTCCATTCTAAAAGAGTAGATAGGCAAGAACTACTTCTGTCATTTTGAAGAAACAAACCAAAGCACAGAACTGATATGAGATTTGCTTAAGGTAAGGCTAAAGTGGATCAAAGCCTTTTGACTTTGGGTCCCGTGCTCTTATCTATTGGGGGAAAAAGAACACTTACGCAATAAAACAAAATATACTACTGTAACGGAATCTCTATTTGGATGGAGGTAGGAGAAAGGAGCATTAAGAAGATCCCTGGTCTGTATCTTACAGATAAATTAACTTCCATTTGGTCCAGAAATTGATATTCATAACCACCAGCTGTATTTTCTTTTTTCTTGGTTGGGTTTTGAAACCAGTATTGTACTGTGAGCATTCCAGAACATGGTTTGAATAGATAGCCTTTCTGAATGATGCTTTGGAAGGCAGAGGAAGTCCGTGTACTTTTATGAATATACATCTGTTTTATCTCTTGCAAAGAAGTTTCTCTTAATGTGATCTCTCCCACCTTTTGAACAAAAAGGTTGTCATTCCTCACCAGAGGAAAGTCAAGATGGGTCAAAGCAGTCTTCATAGCAATTATGTCTCAAAGGAGGGTCTGCCTTATTTTTAGTAAGGGGATTTTTCCCCCACCCATCCCAAAATAAAAATCTACCAAAGTACGAATTTATTAATTTTTCAAAACAAAGAGGACTCTGCCAGTCCATTGTTTTGTTTGACTTTGGAGAGTTGTAGTATGTTACTCTCTAAATTAGTGGTCTTTATAACAACAGAGTAAGTTTGCGAGAGTTTTTTCTCCTTAAATAGAATGGGGCATATTGCTTTTCTTTGTTAGAACACTAGATTACTTTTAGTATTGGATACTCGGAAAGTTTAACGTGGTACCTTATTGTAGCGGAAAACCTTCCCAAGAAAAAGATAGATTCTCCCCTGTGTGGAAAGGGTAAATAAATGAAAAGATTAAAGACAAATCTGAAGTGCGTTGAGGGGGAATATTTTTCTGAAAACACTATTGGAACATGAAGTTTAAAAAGGAGCGTATCAAAGGTTCAAGACTGATTATTTGAAAGTTTCATGCGTAATACTAAATAGTTGACTCATTATGTATCTAGTGCTTGTCTGAACCACCAGGGTGAGCAGTTTTTTTTGTTTTGTTTTTTTTCTATTGACACTAAGCAAGTGTCATGTGATTCTCAGGCTGGAGTCCTGAGCATCTCTTCTGATAAGTTAATGGAAGTCACAAAATGGTAGTAATGGGAAAATTGTAATATTCGTGTCTTTTAGCTCTGTTGGTTCATAGTCAAGCCTCTTAAGAAGAGAGACTTGTAAGAAAGAATCTCCTTGTTGTGATGAGTTTCTTATTCTTGGTCTTAGATGACTTTAACACCCACCATAGAGGCAGTGATTAACTGTAAAAAAAAAAAATCAAACTCATTTGTGTTTATCTTCATAAAATGAACACTCCTCCTTCCTTTTTTTTTTTTAAATATCTAAAGTTAGATAAGATAATGAGGATTCAGTGTTTCCACTTGCTGACTACTTATTGTTAGGAAATGAAGATGGCTTAGTGTACAGTGGTAATGAAAAAATTAAGAAGGATCAGGTGTTAGCTTTAATAGTGCTAGCTATATTCAGGCTCTTGAGAGGAAAAGGAAAGCGTATATAATAATTGTATATTAAGTATATTTAACATATAATTATATGTAAATATATTAAATGAAGGATAACTCTGGAGTTCCGTTGGATTTATTATGTTGTTATGCTGGGCCTTACCTACAATCTTACAGTATTATTTACTGGGCTCTATATTATGACTGTGTAGTAACAGAAAATACAATTTTCAGATAGTCATATTTGTTTAAATATTGACCACCAGTGTAACTCTAGAGAGTCAAGAAGAATCATTTAAACTGGCAGGTTAAAATTTAACAGAGTGCAGAAGTTTAGCCTGATGAGAGCAAAAGATAGTTGTCTTTTTAGCTTTTAAAAATATGCAAGGAAACATGAGAGGATCTACCCCGTGGTTCATTTTGAGAAGAGAATTCTGTACAACTTTCGAAAATTTTTAATGGGGAAAAAAAGAAAAAACAGTTACTTTTCTAACTTTCTTTCAGTTAAGCTAATACCATAAAGTTCAATGTGTGCAAGGCCCTTTGCTGTGCTGGGCACTGCAAAGGATTCCAGGCTGAGAAAGATACTGGAGCCTGACTGCTGAAGTGTCAAATTCTAATGCTGTGTTGGGCAGGCTTCAGAAGTCAAATGGATACAAGAACTTAATACATTGATTTCAAAGCATGCTACGTTTGTGTTGGCTGATATGAAATAGCTACGTCCCCTCACTCACCCCAGCTACCTCTTCTGTGGATTTATACAAATAATATGTCTGTATTTTAAAAGAACATATTTATATGTACTTGATAATTCTGATTTAGTGTTACTTCCTCTCGTGAGAAAAACCTTCAGAAAAATTAAGGGTTGTATATATGCATGTAGTATCATTCAAACACTTATGCAATAAAACAAAATATATTACTGTAATGGAATCTCTGTTTGGATGGAGGTAGAAGAAAGGAGCATTAAGAAGATCCCTGGTCTGTATCTTACAGATATATTAACTTCCATTTGATCCAGAAATTGATATTCATAACCACCAGCTGTATTTTCTTTTTTCTTGGTTGGGTTTTGAAACCAGTATTGTACCACAGCCCTTCGAGAAGGGAAAGTTGCCAGTTTAAACCGATAAGCTGATGTCTCTGTAGGTACAACTACTGAGGCCACTTCGCTCACTTTAGTATACGTAAGGAAGATAGTATTTGGATGTTGCATCATTTTTTTTTTTTAACACCAAACATATATTATCTCACAGGTATTCTGAGTCAGGAATCCGGGAGTGGCTTAACTAGATGGTTCTAGTTCAGGGTCTTTCATTTGCCCTCAAGCTGTGAGCCAAGCCTGCAGTCCTTCTCAAGGCTTGGCTGAGGATGGAGAACCTGTTTCCAAGCTCACCCACATGCTCACTGGCAGGCATCATCAGTTAGTTACTTGCAGGCAGATGGGCTGTAGGGGCCACAGTGCCTCACTGGCTGTTGTCTGGAGGTTTCAGCTCTTCACCACATGGACCCTTCCTAGGACATAATTTTTAAGGACTTCTTTTTTACATTATGTAATGATTTCTGCTATGTATAAGTGACCCATCTTTGTTATGTTTTTTTTAACCTCTTATTGAAGTATACCTTCGGACAGGTGCAAAAATCATAACTGTTCAGCCTGATGAATTTTCACAAAGTGAACACTCTTGGGAATTCCTGGTGGTCCAGTGGTTAAGACTCCACACTTTTCCTGCCTAGGGACCAGGTTTGATCCCTGGTCAGGGAACTAAGACCCCACAAACCGCACAGCGCTGCCAAAAAAAAAAAAAAAAAAAACCCCAAGTGAACGCTCTTCTAACCAACACCGAAATCCACAATATTTTCAGTGCCTCAGAAGTCCCTCTGGTTGCGCCCCCGCCCCCCGCCCCGACAACTACTCATAGATCCTTCTGCCTGAGGGTAACTATTGTACTATCCTGTCGTTTGATTTTTAAGTATGCTTTTAGGAGTCCAGCTGAGGAAGGCCTGTCCATGAGAGCTTGAGCTTGAGCTTGAGCCAGGGGAGAAGCTGTATAGAGCAGTGGTCCTTCAGCTTTGGGGGGTAGTTGGGGTTTTTTTTTTTATTTTTTTAGAATGTAGTGGAAGCTGTGTGCTCTCTAAGGAGGGAAAGTATACCTACACAAAGATTTGCCTACAGTTTCAGGCCATTCATGAACTTTAGAACTCGAGTTTAAAGATACATTCCTTTTTAGATGAAACGCTTACCACATTTTACTGAGAAACTGATTTACAAGTCTTTCTCTTTTGACCTGTGTGAAAGGCTAGTTCTCGGTCTCACTATGTATTCCTGGAGAGTTACATGCAGGCTGAATTTTTAAGTATTGAATTCTTGAGGATGATTAAAAACAATTAATGACTATTAAGCATCTGATGACCTGTTCTTAGACACATGCAAGAAAGTACAAGATGTAATGTCCTACTTTCAGGGGTGTTGCATGTTAATTGGAGAGATAATGAGCCTGGGTTGAGTTGTGAATTTGTAGTGAGACATTGGTTTTTGTCAGCATGTCTCTGAATGAAGGGACTATTGCTCCCATCACCTTTTTCCTCCATTCCAGTACATCTGAGTTCACGCCCCACACTTACAGTGACTCACTGTGACAGGGAATTCTCAATGGAATGAGATTGGTACCCAGGAATCATCTCAAAATCTTGCAGAAAGGAGGGGAATTGTCAAAAATTGGGTCTTAAGTATATCTGATATTTGCATCCCTCGCTCTTCACTCCTTCATACATGTTTGTGCGCACGCACACAAAGACACACATACACACGTGCTCCTACCGTCATAAATGGAAAAGATGTGTTTGAGAGAAGGCAGCGTTGGAAACTTCATGCTAGCATTTATGGGACTTTTAGCTGCTTGCCATTTTACATGATGTCATTTAATGCTCACAGCCAGTCTATAAGGTAGGTATCATAGAGATAATAGTAATGGAATGTTCCTTGAAATAGGTTGGTGAAAGGACCTCGTGTCTCCAGAAGACTGGAGAACTGTTGGAAGATTTAGGTGACAGTTGTGGTGGTCGTTATTGTACAACTTACTGGTGGGGGACCTTGGTTGGGGGTAGATGAAAGGATGACAGTAACATTTATGGAACATCTGTTATGTGCCAGCACCATGCTAAGCCCCTTTATTTGTATTATGCAATTTAACTGGGCAATTCATTTAGTCTCCTTGAACCTGGATTACGTGATCTCTGAAGCCCCTTATACTTCCAGCATTGTGGCTGGCATTTCCAGTTGTCGTTCCTTACCATTCTCTCCCAAGTAAACCACCATGTTCTCAATTCATGTGTACGTTGTCATAAATTTTCCTAAAATATTTATGCTCATGCTAGTATTTCCATTTCTTCTATCTTAAATATGCCTTCCTCTATCCCACCTCCCAATCTCTTAACTCTCAGAGGTGGTTGTTTTTTTTGGGGGGGGGTGGTACTAAGAGTCTGTAGGACATCTCACAAATTGAGCTCTGATATACCCCAAATAATAAGTAAAGAGCTCTCTTAGTTGGACAGTAAGTAGTGAAGGACATTTTCTGTGGGCCAAGAAATTAACATTATTAGTCAGATGTTGTTGCTTGTAGACTGAAAAATGATTCTCACTTAAAAGTCCCTGGGTTTAAGCCTCTCTTAGAGAGAAACTAGTTAGATGAAAAGCAGTCAAAATGCTTTCCTATAAATACCTTGGAAAACAATTAGATGAATAGAATATCCCTTGTACTACATCAGGAAGTTGTGATCCTACAGCTGTGGTGGCCTTTTAGAAGTTTTAAGTGTATGAATGTATGTTGGTCACAAAAGCTGATCTCATTTCTATTTTGTATGATAAGCAATTATATTTGAAGTGTGTAGTCTCAGAAAGAATTGAGAGCTATGCTAGACATATGCCCTAAAATTTGAGTCAATTTTATGATTAAATGGGGTGTATTTAAGGTCAGAAATGGGAAAAGCAGGGTTTTTTAAAGGATTTTTTCCAAGTGTATTTGGTATTGTTTGCAGAGTTTTGAAAGCTTGTGTCCTAAGTTTGGCAAATCATTTTAAATCTCTTTTTTTTTTTAACTGAGTCACCTCCACTAATTCCTGAATTTTGGTATTTTATTTCTCTCTTCCAAAAGGACATTGTCTAAAGTCAAGCATGACATTTAATTTGACTCTAGGAACCTGTAACACCATTTGCTCTGAAAAGAATCTGGGAAGCCATATTTGCATTTCACATATCTGTACTCAGTTAAAAAAAATAAAACTCCATCCCAATTTTGCCCAATATATAGCCACAAATTATTTAAAATATTATTTATTTTGTGTTAGTGGGTGACTTTTTTTTTTTTATCATCAACTTGTCATTGACCCAACTGACAAGTCGCTGTAAGGTCTTGTCAAAAACTAGTCTAGGGCTTCCCTGGTGGCGCAGTGGTTGAGAGTCCGCCTGCCGATGCAGGAGACAGGGGTCCGTGCCCCGGTCCGGGAAGATCCCAGGTGCCGCGGAGCGGCTGGGCCCGTGAGCCATGGCCGCTGAGCCTGCGCGTCCGGAGCCTGTGCTCCACAACGGGAGAGGCCACAACAGTGAGAGGCCCACGAACCGCAAAAAATAAATAAATAAATAAAACTAGTCCAGAATTTAAAAGAATGAATAAAACGTGCTAGAAAATGGGACCTTGTTTTCTTTCCTTTTAATATTTTGAATTGATAATGTCATTCCAGAGTTGAGCAAGTTTCATCAAGCCTTCGTAAGACATATGACAAATGTTTTTAAACAAATTGAATCTGAGCAACAGGTTCGTTGTTGTTGTTGTTTTGTTTTGTTGTTGTTTTTAAATAAGGACAGTATCTCAGAGGTGTTAACAAATGAAAGCTTGTTTTAACATAAAGCATTATTTACTAATTCTTGGAATCTTACATTTTAGTCTGACTTAAAATACATGTTCCAAACAGGGAGATCAGGATGTTGTGAACAGGAAAGATTTCAATTCACGGAATTCCTAAAACCTGTCCCTTCAAAGCTCTTTGGTACAGGTTACCATTGATGTGCCCTGCAGATCCCATCCGCTGTGGTAGTGTGAGACTTCAGAGTAACTTATCTATCCCTGCCTTACTCATCTCCTCAAATTTAAACAGCACTTACAAAAGTGAATGTATCAGTTCACAGAGATCGCTGTGAGTAAATCTGATGCCGGTGGAATCAAGACTTTCTTTAAATCACCTTTATGTGTACAGTAAACAGCATCCATTTAAAGTGTACAATTTGACAAAGATATACCTGTGACTGTTTCACCACAATCAAAATACAGAACATTTCCTCCTAACTGCAGTCTACCCCTCCCTGAACCCTCAGCCCCCAACAATCCTGATCTGCTTTTTGTCATTGTAAATTAATTTGTATATCCTAGAATTTTATGTAATGAACTTACTATGTACTCTGGTTTTTTACTTGTTTTGCTCAACACAGTGATTTGGAGATTCATTCAGGTGGTTGCATAGTATTAGTAGTTGGTTACTTTTTATTGCTGAGTAGTGTTCCATGGTATGAAGTACCACCCTTTATGTATCCATTCACCCCTTGGAGTGGGGGGTGGGTTTCCAGTTTTTAGTCCCTGTGGATAAAGGGACTATGAGTATTCATATGGAAGTCTTTGTGTAGACACAGATTTTCTTTTCTCTTGAGGTAAGTACTTGGAGTAGGATGACTGGGTCCTATGGTATGTTTAACTTTTTAAAGAAACTGTCAATTTTCCAAAGTGATTGTACCATTTTACTCTCTCACCAGCAGTGTAGAACAGTTACAAGGAATCCATATCTTCACCAGCCTTTGGTATTGCCATTCTTGTGGGACCTTACTGCGATTTTAGTTGGCATTTCCTTGATGACTAACAGTGTTGACTGTCTCTTCCTGCGCTCACTGACCTTTCTTGTATCTCAGAGGTTCGCAAACCAGGCTGGTGGTTTGGCCCTACAAACTGTTTTTGTATGGCCTAAAAACTAAGAACAGTTTTTACATTTTTAAATGGTTGAAAAAAATTTAAAAGAGAATAATATTCCATAACACATGATAATTACATAAAATTCTGATTTTTTTAATCCATAAATAGTTGTAATGGAACACAACCATGCGAGCTCCTTTACACATTCATTGTGTATGGCTACTTCTGTGTTACAATGGCAGAGTTGAATAGTTGCAACAGAGACCGTTTGGCCTACTGGCCCACAAAGCCTAAAATATTTACTATCTGGCCTTCTACAGAAAAAGTTTGCGGACTCCTGGGGTTTATCCCCTCACATCTATTGCCTGACTTCTGAGTGGGGAGAGGACTAGCCCGGTATGGTTCTAACCCAAGCCCAATTTGACAGGAACCAGATCAGACTTGATCCATTTTGTTGACTGTGGCATTTATACTGCACTGTCCAAAATGGCAACCAGTAGCCACATTTTGCTATTTTAATTTAAATTAAAAATTAAGTTCTTCCCTCACATTTCAAGTGTCCAGTAGTCACATGGTGACTGCCATATTGCACAATGCAGGTATAACATCTTTCCATTATCATGGAAATTTCTTTTGGACAGTGCTACTCCAGAATAATAAAAATTTGCCACAAAACCAGAGATTGGACGCAGAGGTGGAACATAGGTTATAGAATTGCTTTCCTGTGTGCCTATAAAAATAAGCTAAATCCTCATTCTCCCAGGTATGTGAATATAAATGGATATATTAAATAATTTACTTAAGATTACTTACGGGCCTCCCTGGTGGCGCAGTGGTTGAGAGTCCGCCTGCCGATGCAGGGGATACGGGTTCGTGCCCCGGTCTGGGAGGATCCCATATGCCGCGGAGCGGCTGGGCCCGTGAGCCATGGCCTCTGGGCCTGCGCGTCCGGAGCCTGTGCTCCGCAACGGGAGAGGCCACAACAGTGAGAGGCCCGCATACCGCAAAAAGAAAAAAAAAAAAAAAAAAAAAAAAAAAAAAAGATTACTTACTTACTGTTTATGCTATGAACCTATGATATGTTTGTTCTCTTAGCCAAGGGAGTGAGAGGAAGCAGTCAAATCATAAAAGAAATTCAGAATTCTACTGATAGGAAGTAGTGTTTTAAGGACTTCTAAAAAGAACCCATAGGAAGTAGTGTTTTAAGGACTTCTAAAAAGTACCCTAAACGTATTCTCCCTCAAAGCACTTTGCAAAAACAGACCTTCTAAAATCCCCGTGTATTTGTAACCATTTTACAGATAAGATGGAGGGAGAATATTGAGGAAGGTATTAAGCCATTACATCACTTATTCAAGGTGCTAAGTCTTGATATGGTAGCAATTCTGGTTCCCTTCAGCTACTAATTTTAAAATATTATTGAGCCTAAAGTATTTCATAATTATAGAGTTAGCTTTGAAAATAACCCAGAAATATTCTAAATTAAAATGGTTGAGATGGCCTATCTTAAGGTTGTATTTAAAGGCTTTCCTTCACATCAGTGAAAACTGTTTTTTGTGGTTCTACCCTTGGAGGCAGGCATAACCAATTCTAAATACTGAAGTGATGGTCAGTAAATATATTATCAAATAGTCATCCTCTTTTTTAGCCCCAAAAATGTAATTATTATACTGGATGAATTATCTTGTTCTTAACATGACTAGAAGTGTTTATAAGTTTTTGGTGACTGTTCAGTCGTGTCAGTATAGTACAACCTAGAAATGTTTTGCTGAAGTAAGAAAATAAATGCACCAGCTAACAGTAAGAAAGTAGCATGTTGGTATTCTAGTGATGTTCTTGTATGTAGATATAAGGAAATGTGTAACGAGTGAGGTACAGCATCAGTGCTCGAGGACCTGAATAGCTAGAAATGTATACCAACAAGGACTATAGAGTGATATAGGTGATGTGACACATGTATGCATAGAACATAATGAGACATAAATGTTAGTCCTCCTTTGGAGAGCCAGGAAAGGCTTCTTAAAGTAGTGAATGCCTAAGCCAGATCTAAAAAGACATGGTATGGTATTCTTTCTCCCAGTTGGTAAGCGTATACCAGGCAGAGAGAATACCATAAGCAAAGCTATATATGTTCATGGAACATTCCAGGAAAGTGAAAGCAATGAAATATTTCAGCTGTATAGGGAGTAAAGCGGAGCAAGGTAAGAAATGAGACTCTAATGGTAGAAGAGAGCAGAACATGAAGACCCTGTTATATCTTAATAAGGAATGTGTACAGTAGATGTGTAGTTGAAGGTTTTTAAGTAGAAGTCACAGAATAATGACATCACTGTGGTGATGGTATAAAAGATTGATTGGATGTAGACAAAGTAGGGAGATGAAGCAGTAGTCTGTGCAAGAAATAATTGGGACTTGAACTAACATAATTTAGCTGTAAGGATGGAGAATAGGAGATTGATGTTAAATAGGTTACACTATGGGGTTTGGTTAACAGTTGAATGTGTGAAGTGAGAAGGCAGGCTCCCACATTTCTGGGCAGCAAAGTTGAGAGCAAATGAATGAACAGGATGTTGAAAAGATAGTAAGGTCAGTCTTGAATATACAGATTTTGAGGTGCTGTTAAACATTTGAGTGGACATGTCCAGTAGGTATTTGCTTACTTGTTGTCAACTTGGGTTGGAACTCATGTTTTCATAGTGAAAGTTCATTTCAGTAGCCTTCAGATATTGTAAATATGTAAAATGTTAGCTGCTCACAATATACACCTATCATATTTCTTATTAAGTCTTACAGCAACTGTAAAACTTGAGTGAAACCCTGATGTTTTATTCTAGTTTGTTTTCTGAAACAGCCTCATATTACATTAACAGCAGCAGGAGTAAAAGGCTTTTGACAATCAGCAGTGAAATTGGCATGCATGTAATGCGAAAAAGAGGTCATATTCCAAGGAGTTTGAGTAAACCTTACAGTGTTGACAACTCTGGCCATCAATATGTCTTAAAGGTTTCTTTATTGTTAAGGCAGTTAAAACTAAATCTGCTTGATCTTGAAGTAAATCTATAGCCCTTGGTCTGTTTTGTCTCCCCATCCCATTTTTATCTTTTGGAAAACCAGATTCGTTTTTCTCTATTCCCTATCAGAACTAGTGTTTGAGGGGTATCCAGAAAAGACTTCTTTTTAAAAACTCGTGATTTCTTCTCTTAGAGGATTCTCCTAAATCTTCTATTTCACAGCTTGCCTGGTCTTCCTTATTTGGTGACTTGATGAGTTCTTGGAAAACATTTTTCATAGATCGTATAATAGTGTAAACTTAAAGGGCAAATGATACTTTACAAAACTGTTAAGGGAAAAATTATTTAGAATTCCAGAAAATCAGAAAACTGGCATGTACGGGGCGTGTATGCCAAAACATCTTAGGAAACATTTACTCAAAAACTCTTTTTTACTTTTTTTTTTACCAGAGGGTAAATATGGAACTCTAAATTCTTGCTTCTCTGAATCAAAGTTCAGGGTTCCAAAATTAAGTATTTGTGATTACCTTTATCTTTCTTCCTTTAATATTCTGTTTTGAGCTTCTTATGCTTCTTTGTTGAGTCTTCTAAAGGAGTACATACGGTGTTTGGGGTTTTCTCATGGGAAAAGAGATAAGGAGAGTTGAGAAGCTTTCTTCTGAATTTTTAGGCCAGTAGAAACTCTCTTTTCTCTTTATCCCTTCATTTCTTAAATTTCTTTCATTCTTACTAACAAGCTTTTAAACATTTTTTAACAATAGTTAGACTACTAGTCAATAGGCCAGAGGAGATGCTGTCTTAATACCTCAGAATATTAAATCTCAGTGTGGCTCAGAAATTTACAGGCTGTTCATTCTTGATACAAACAGACTGTTCATTCTTGATACCTGTAATACACAAGTATAAAGAAATAACATACAAATGGGAGAATTTAAGGAAAGTCGGCTTATACACATTGTATATTGTGTATTTGATATACCCATTGACTTAGAGAACCAAAGACGCTTTTCTGTAGGGCAAGAAAGTATTAATTGGCATGTGATATACTGTACTACTTTACTGCTACAATTATAGGTGTATATGACATTCTGAGGTATTAGAAAACTATTAAAATGTCTCCTTATGATGTTATCGTCATTACTGTTGTTTAATAGTTGATGTGCTGTTTTGAAAAGTTCCTGTAATTCAAGGATTCAGGATTATATCAATCATGAGTTCCCCAATCACATGTACAGGTTTGTTTAAGATTGGAATACTGCCCTGACGCCTGGTTTAAATAGACAACTATTTTAATGATGTACAATAGTACCTTGCTTCCTATTTAATATTACATTTTATTTAAGAAAGCATTTTAAAGCCAGTTAACATGTCTCCACCAAGTGTACTGTTTTTTGGTTTTTGGTTTTTTCCATTTTTGTTTAGCTACAACTGAGTATTTAATGTTTCATTTATGGGTGCTATAATTGTATTACATGTCCATGGTAATGAGAATAATAGTGTTACCAGGTTAATGAAATGGGATTAGAATCACATAATTTTTAAGCTAAAAAGAATCTTAGAGTGTGATGATAAAATTTTTTAAAATTCATATGCCCTCTTTTTGGAGGATAACTAGCTGTATATTATTGTTTTTTAGAGATAATGCAAGAATTTTAACTATCCCAACCATTAAAATCTTAATTTTGTTATACAATTAGCAGAATTAAAGAAAAATTACAAGTCATCATGCTTAAGGAAGGTTTATTAGACAAGAATAGGTTTAGACAAGAAAATTTTTTTTTAATTGTGTATTTCATTTCTATGGGGCAGGCACTGTACTAAATACTAGAGATAAAGCAGTGAAGAAAATAGGCATGGTACTTGCTCAGAGATAGATACTCAGAAATTGTACCAATAAATATATATTTACAGTTTGTGATAAGTGATATGAAGGAAAAAGTTTGTATTGAAATCTTTTGAGAGTGATTTCTTATTTTAATTTTTGGGTGGGCATATTAGGGAGAGGAAGGGGACAGTGTACCAGACAAAAAGAAACGGCATGTTTAAAGGCCCTGAGGTCTGGAAGACCTCCCCTCACAGAACTGGAAGAGATCATCCTGGCTGCAGCTTAGTGAACCAGGAAAGATGACACTACAGAGATTAGCAAGCCCTAGCATATGATGGATTGCTTTGCAGGTATTCAGATCAGATTTTCAGAGATTTAAATGATTTATTAGAATGCTCATTCTATAAATTAAATGAAAAGAGCAAGGAGTGAAACTTTGTGTAGTGTTCCAGTTCTGATTTTTAGTTGCCAGGGTGGAAGTTGTAATGGCCAGAAGGAAGCACACCACAAAGGAGATCGTGATTATCTGTGTGATTTTTTTTCCTTCCTATGTTTTCAGTTTGGGTATTTATTAGAGTTATGAGAAATGATATGACTAAAATAAGCATATTTGTGTTAGTAAATGGGGACTGTCTTTTGAATAAAATACCTTTTTCCCCAAGATAATGTGTTATCTCTAAGAACTATAATAGTTGTATATACGTTAAAAGTTGTGTTTTGGTATATTGTGTGTGTGTGTGTGTGTGTGTACCTTATTGTGTTATACATATATAACCTTGTAACCTTAGTTCCAACTAGCTGGAGCATTTATTCTGGTATTCATCAAAAATCAAACTGTTTTCTCCAAGAATATTTAATGTCCTTTGATTAAATCATTCTATTCTGAATATATTGCTATTTTCATGAAAAAGTAAAAACTCCCATTTTTATTATACTTTTCATTTTATCCATTGAAATTCATTTTGGGGTAGAGATCTAATTTCACTTTTTCCCATGTGGCTTTTCTCAACCTTGTTTATTGTGTAGTCCACTCAGCTTTTCTCCACTGATGTGTATTACCATGACTGTGATACAACAAGTTTTCTTTTGGTGTTCTGTCTGTTTCATTGATCTGTTTCTCTGTCCCTCTGCCTATACCATACTCTTAATCGATGTAGCTTTATAATAAATTTGGGTCTCTGGTAAGGCAAGTTCTCCCAAACTTGTTCTTCTTCAAAATATTCTCCATTATTCTTGGCCCTTTTTCTTTTCCACATGAATTTTAGGATCAGCTGGTCAAATTTATTATATTCAATTTGGATTGCTAATATTTTATTTAGGATTTTTGTAACTTCATAAATGAAAATTGGCCTATACTTTTCTTCTGTCATACCTTGCTCTTCCATTGTCTGGTTTTGGTATCAAGATTATACTAGCCTTAGACTCAGGTGAGGAGCTTTCCTATTTTTCTTTCATCCCTCCCTCCTCCCTCCCTTTGTTTCTTTTGTAGAGCAATTTAAGTAAGATTGGTATCAGTACTTAAATGTTTGATAGCATTTACATAAATGTTTTTTGCAGTGGGGCAGTAAATCTTTTCAGGTAAGTTGTAATTTTCTAAGATTTTTCATTTTATCAAAGTTTTCTAATTCACATAATGTCCATAGAATTGTTATTTTTTTTAATTTCTGTGCTTTCTAAGTGAATTTCCTCCTTTCTGATATGTGCATCTTTTAGTAATTATTTCAGCAATTTGAATAAGAAGCTCAGTCTGCTTTTGTCTGAAAATGTTTTTATTTAGCTCTTACTTTTGGAAGATAGTGTAGCTAGAAATAGAAGTATAGAAATACAATACTGTCACTTTCTCTCACCCATTGAAGAGATTATTCCATTGTCTTCCATCTTTTGTTGCCAGGTATTCTGTCAGTCTCCTTATCGTTTCTTTAGTAAGATTACTGTATGTCTTGGCTGGGATATATAGTCTGGAACAGTCCCAATTCTTTACTCCTATTGTCTTGGGATCCCATCTGGTTTAACATTTGTCTCAGAAAAAAAAAGTGTCCCAGTTTGGAAAATAAATTATGTGCTCACTCTATTTAAGATCTAAGATCTTCTCCTCTTTGTTTTACTGCAAAGTGGGATGGGTTGATATTTATTGATTCTGTTTGATACATGTTATATTTCTTGAAATTGGGGATTTCTAGTTTTCATCAGTTCAGGAAAATTCTCTGAATATTGCCTTTTGCATCCTCTATCTTCCCTTCTGGAAACCTTTTTAGACATATGTTGGATCTTCTTGTTCTGTCTCCTGTATGTCTTAACCACTCATATTTCATGTCTTTTTTTTTTCTAGTCTGCATAATTTCCACAGATTTCTCTTTTAGTTCACTAACTCATTCTTCAGCTGTGATTTTTCAGCTGTTTAACTCATCTACTGAACCTTTTGATTTGATTGGCTTATATTTTCCAAAGTTTTATTTCGTCTTTATTCAAATCTCCCTCTTCTTTTTTTCAAGTGTCTTGTTCTCTTGAGGTTTTGATTATTTCAACATCTGTACTCATCTCTGTCATGTTATCTTATGTGAATTTCTTACAGGTTTAATTCTTCTGTTGGTCTGCTGATTCTTGCTCTCTTCATGTTTTCAGTCTTAGATTATGAGATAAACTGGAATAGAGAGTTGTCTGTGGAAATCTTGTGTGGCCTGGATCAGAGGTGCCCTCTAGTGGAGAGGTTTTATATTTAACTCCACCCGTCAAGAAGTATCATTGGCCCAAGGTCAATTTATATGTTACTTTCTTGACCTGTGATTTCCTGAACCAGAGTTCGACACCAGTCCTTGGTTACAGATTCTTAGGAGATTTTTTTTCCTTTTACCCGGAGTCCAGATTAAGATAGACACGCTTCCTTATTGTCCCTATACAGTGGGCAGATTTTAAACTTATATCTTTTATTTTTTTTAGTCTACCTTCTCTCTGAGATATTTTATTTACTAGAATGAATCAAGAATCCTTGGGGACTCATTTCCAACTTGGACCCAATGCAGGCCCAGAGCATCTCTTTTCCTTGCACAGATGTCAAAACGTAAGCCCCTAGATTACCAAGACCGAAAACCAACACCCCACCCCGCATCTGCACCAGGACAGTCACAGGTTATCTTTCATGCTTACTTCTCTGGTTTTTAGTTCTCTCTTAGTTTTTGGCCCTCATTGATTCCCCCTACTCTTTAGTTACCAGAGCCACACATTTAAAATGATTTTTGTCTTATTTCAATAGCAGCTCTAGATGTTTGTGTCAGGAAGGTTTGAAGCTAACTGGTTGGCCATATTGCCAGAACCAGAGGTATGAACCTCACTTACAAAGTATTTTTAGATGCACTATTTCTTTTGATTTCTATATCAAGGTGCAAGCTTCCTCCGGACAAGCAGAATAATTGGAAGTTGAGCTTTTTGCCCAAATCAGTGAGAGCCAGGATTAAAATTCTAGTATTATGCTCCAAGTCTAGGTCTCTTGCCAAAACTCCCTCTTTTCTACTAAATACAGATAGTAGAAACTCATGTATTTATTGGAATGTATATTTGTTTTTAGTAAATAGCTTGGTCTTTTGCTTCTTTAGGATTTAAAAAGGAATTTATTTTTTCAGGAAATATGGTTTAGTGGAAAGAGCATTGGATTTGAAGCAACACCTAAATTTTAATTTATTTAATGGCAGCGTAACCTTGGGCAAATAATTTTAATCGTCGGAGCTCTAGTTTTCTTATATGTAGGTGTTGTCTGGGGTATTGGGACTTCCTTCTAAATAAATCCGGGGCCCCTCTCATGCCCCTGCAGTCCCTATGAAGAGTATGTATGGGCAGGATTTTTCTCTCTCCAGTTTCTGCAAACCCCAGGGACTCAGTCTGCTTTCATTTTTGTGATTTCATTTTCATGTTTCATGTTGCCCCCATCTTTTCTGTCCATTAGGGTTTTCTTTTCCCAAACATTTTTATGGCTTATATCCCCCTGAAACAGTGTCATAGGGCCTTTTTTTCTAACAGTTTTACTCCTAACCACTACTTGAAGACTGACCAGGAGTAACTATAATAACGGTATATATTGAGCTCTTATCATATATCAGGCACTTTGCTAAGTGCTTTTATATATTATCTGATTTAAACCTCACAACACAATCAGGTATATGTTGTTATTTTCATTTTATAGATGAGGAAGCAGGCAGAGAGGTTAAATAACTTGCCCAGTTTCACACACTTAGTAGGTTATGGAGTAGGAACCCAAATCTGAACTATTCCAGTCATACAGTCCTGCAATATACACTGTACAGTAAAGCTCCAAAGGTTACCGAGTTTTAATGGTCGTGGTCCATGACCTAATGTTTCTGGATTTCCTTCTGAGGTGGCAGCTGGAGGCGTCTCCCCTTCTGTTCTGTCCTCCTGAAAGCCAAGCTCTCTAATCTCTTCCCTCTGTTTTCTAACACTACCTTTATTAGAATCACCTGGGACCCCACCTCAACCTGCTGAATCAAAATCTTGATTGTGGCAGTTTAATTTTTTTAATAGCCCCCCCAAGTGATTCTGATTAGCAGTCATTTAGGGACCACTGGTACTTATTTCTTCCACCATGACTTCCCTTTAAGCCCAGAAGATATAATCAACAGAGTAATTGATTTTTGCCCTTTTGTTTCACAGAGGCTGTTTGACTCTCAGAATCTACAATCCTTCATAACATCCAGGTCACTAGATTTCGGTTCTGTAGAGAATGATTGTGAATGATGCCTGTCCAGACCAACGATACTATAATGATTGAATCATACGTATTCTGTGATAGTCTCAAAAGCTTAACTCCCAAACTTCCATGAATCTTCAAGTTTTGTGAGACCACAGTAGCAGCATGTCTTAAGTTATTTCATGGCTCGTTGGTCTGTCACCTGTTCTACACACACAAAAGGTTTATGTGGCCTTAGAAGTTAGGAAGCTTACATATTTCTCTCTTAGAAATCCATGGTATACATTTGCATACTGAAGTACTCTTACAAGTTGTTCAGTTAAAAAATTCTTTTTGTTTTGTTTAACTTGGCAGTTCACAAACTGGAATGTCTTTTATTTGTGTCTTTTATCCATGTAATTCTGTTAAGTAGCCAGTGTGAAACACTCACTGCTCTGTAGGAAGAATTTTCTGTTTTTTCATTCGAAAAGGGGGAATAGTATCTACTTCATATCGGGTGGTTTTGAGGATGAAGTGGGAGTTAAGAGGTCACTGTTGAGCAGTGAACTAGGCTACTTGCTACCTACGTAAGTGCCTAGCTACTACATACCAGCCTCAGCAAAATAGAAAACTTACTCTGTCATCAACCTTTGGGTCACTCTTGATAGACTCAGGCTTTGACTAATCAAATCTATGAGTTTCCAGTCATAAAAAAGAATGATATACTGCCATTTGCAGCAACATGGGTGGACCTAGAGAATATTGTGCTTAGAGAAATGTCAGACAGAGAAAGACAAATACTATATGATATCACTTATATGTGGAATCTAAAATATAATACAAATGAATGTATATGCGAAACAGAAACAGACTCACGGAAACAAACTTGTGGCTATCAGAGGGGAAGGGGGAGGGACAATTAGGGGTATGGGATTAACAAATACAAACTTCTGTATATAACACAGATAAGCTTAAAAAAATTTTTTTAATAAATAAAATAAAGTAGATAAGCAACAAGGGTATACTGTATAGCACAGGGAATTATAGCCATTATCTTGTAATAACCTGTAATGTAACATAACCTGCAAAAATACTGAATCACTATGCTGTACACCTGAAACTAATACAATATTGTAAATCAACTATACTTCAATTTTTAAAAATCATATTAAAAAAAGAAAAGGAATAATTTTTTAAGAAAAAAATAAAAATTTCTAATTTCACGGTAATGTGAAAAACCAGAAGAATATAAAAAAGAAAAATTTTAGGTCATCCGTAGTCCCACAATCTAGATATAAACACTGTTAACATTTTGTTGTATTTTCATCCAGTCTTTGTAATACGTAAAATTGGAATCAATATAGCATTAAAAGTGTATTTTCCTATTTAAAAAAAACCAAATCTATGAGTTTCAAAATTGGACTATATTTTTAAATGCCTACACAATAAGGGCTCCAAAAATTTTAAACTTAAATATTTTCTGGAATTTTCAATATGGCTAGGAAAATTTTAGATTGACATCTATCTATAATTATTGGTAGATTATAAATTACCACCATAAAGCATACACAAATTCTTATTGGTTGAATGGATGAATGAATGAATCTTATTTGGGCTTATTAAATGTACTTCCAAAATACACTTGTCATTAAACTATCTGCTTTTTAAAACATCTTGATTTGTTGGCAGAAGTTACTTTTGATCTCTCTACTACCAAGATTAAACATCTCAGTACTCGTATAATAGGAAAGCCTTGTGTCTGCTATTTTGCTGCCTGACTCCACAGGATCTGAGCTTAGTATACTTTTCAAGCTGTGCTTGTCTAATTCCTTAGCATTCAGAAGTAGCTCTTAGCCGTTTCCTTCCTATTCCCATCGCTGTTCCTTTCACTGCAGGGTCCCGATCTGAAACAGCCTACCAGTTGTCAGAACAGGGAAGGTATTCCTTTTTTGAGTTGATTAATTACTAAAAGGCTCACTAAAATCACTGCAAGTTATTGACTAGTAACTCTGTTTAATTGTAGCGGATCAAGCAGAAACTGAAGTACCCTGGACCAACACAGAAACCTGCATTTCTGTTTCTCAGTGCCTGATTCTTGGTATCTTTGTTCCTCTTTCTTAAAGCAATGTGTATTTGTTGAACAACTACTGTGTTCAAATTGGTATTCAGTTTTTGCAAATAGAAATGATACACGGATAAATGAGAATCTTGAAAGGTCTTGGATTAATTTCTAAAGAAGATAGAAAATTTGTATTAAGTTCCCATTTTTATTAAACTGTTTTATTACTAAAGCTTCAGAGAAATAAGGTATGGATAATGTTTATGAGTCTTACATATCAGTTTTTCTAAAGCTTTCTTAATGTATAGCCATTTTTTCAAAGGCAAATTGTGTCTCACAGATCCCCAGTATTAATTTAGTATATAAATCAATATATCTGTTTTAACCCGTTTTAATGTAACAAATAGGAATAAACATAAAACTAGACATAAATTTCACAGAGTTATCACTCTTATGCAACTGTAAACGATTTTACAAATTTAAAACAAACCTTAAGACCAGTTACATTCAAATTGGCAACATACATTTACCATGCTAGGTGATGATGTCTATAATGCCAACTGCTGTGCTCTAAATTCTTTTTTATTGAGGTAAAAATCACATAATAGAAAATCTACCATTTTGAAAATATATAATTCAGTGGCTTCCAGTATATTCACAGTGTTGTTCAACCATTAGCCCTGTCTAATTCCGGGACATTTTCATCACCCCAAAAAGAAACTCTATACCCATTAAGAAGTTTCTCTAAGTTCTGTTTTGAGTTCAACATGCCGGTACTGTTGTGGGCCATTGGATGACCCAGTTCTCCCTCCATTTTTCTGCAGAGGAAACATTCATTCATACTGTAACTTGGCCTTCAGTTGGTAGAAGGCATCGTTTACATATTAAGCCTGCCTCTGCTCCTTTTTTATTAGCCCTCAATTATTCAGGTAGAACTGCTTGACCCAAGTATATCCTTAATCAAGTACATGAGCACCAAAATCATGAGGTAGTACTTGATATTAAGGTGGTTAGGCAGATGATCCAAAATAGCCTTATATTATTTTAAAAACAATCTTAAAAGGGAAAGTACATCACTAAAATTCTCCTAGAGCACTTATGGACAACTGAGACTAAATCTGAGGATCCCAAATTGAAGAACACTGGTTTATGTAATCACTGAGGTCTTGTGTGTACTTAATGAGAATGAGGAGCATGGGCATTTTAAGTCTCTTATTATACTTGAAATTTTTTAATATAATTGCCCTGCAGTGTGAAAATAATTTTTGGGAAAGTCTTATATTCCTGTGTCATTTTGGTGAAAACAAACTTTTTATTTACATAATTTTGCTCACTGGGAACATGAAAAATATTTTCTCCCTTTTGGAAACTTCAAATTGATAATAAAATGAAATTTCATTTTTTGCCCTTTTGATTATTATTTTGTTCCATATGTATTCTTTGTAACTAGATACACATAGATTTTCCTGTAGAATGTGCGCATGATTTTCAGGCAGTAACTTATTTTCAGATTTTAAAATTTGCTTTAGAGAAATTACTTCCAACAATTGAGCCGTATTTTTTATGCGAAAGTTGAGTCAGGGTCTTATAAAATAATTGTAATACGAACTGTCTTTAGATATTTATGAATAATTTTTCAACATTGTATTAGGAAAACAGCTTCACCAAAACTGACAACTTTTTTTTAAAATTTATACTACCCAAAAAGATTAGATTCAGTTTATACTACCCATATCTTTAGGTATTTATGAATAATGTTTCAACATTGTATCAGGAAAATAGCATCACCAAAACAGACAACTTTTTTTTTTTTAATTTATACTACGCAAAAAGATTAAGTGTGACAGAGTGGCAAAATATTAGGCTAAAGAGACCAAATCATGACATGCCTTATGAACTAAGTTAATGAGATTTAACTTTATTCTGAAAACCAAGAAGTCACTGAAGAATTTTTTAAAATATAATTAGCAAACATTTCCTAATCTTTTATATTTTGTCTGAACTTATCTTAGCATTTGTGTTAAGAAAATCATATTTTTAAATGTACCCTGAATTTTGTCATATATTTGAGAAGTAATTAGTTACCAGCCTTTTCCATAACTAAAATGTCTTTGCTAAAGGAGGTAGACCTTTTCAGATGTGAAGCTGATCTTTACACAGCTAAATCTATAGTTAAATCTAGCCCTTGGTGGCCAGAATGTGCTGTTTGAAAATTTGGCAGAGAAGTTAATCAAATATGTTTAAGTCCATTAATTCTTAATCGTATTTTAAAAGTAATAATAAAAATAATTGGTCACCTTCAGAGGGTGATAGGAAACCAATTCATTTCTTGAAAACTGGTAAAGGAAAAGAATCAAGTATTACCCCTGCCTTTTCTAAGTGAACGGAGCCAGTAGATAACCAAATAGTAGATGAGGGGTAGAATCACTTTATAAATGTATTCCAACTAATAAGTGAAAAAAATTGTAGAATTAAAGTATCACCATTTTATAATCCCCACTGACAGTGGCAGTAATTATCAGTGGCTCCTAACATCACAAAAGAGAGATAATTAGGCGTTATGTGCCTCCTGTCGTCTTGCCAAAGGGGGACAGAGCCTGAGTCTAATCCAGTCTCTGGATCCATCTGTCAGTTTTTCGGAAATACCAAGGAACAGGAACATGCTGAACTGCACCAAGAATATGCAATTGGCAAAACCCAAACCTGGGGAACTCTATAGATTCCTGTCCTATAGAGCAGCTGGGTTCTTCAGTAGACACATTATATGTAAACGAAAGGGAAGCTGGGGAACCCTGTGGATTGAAAGAGACCTAGAAGACACCAAGTTTTTTTTTAAATGGGGAGAACTAAACTGTAGTGTCTAGGGAATTAACAAAAAAAGGAAAATGGCAAGGGATTGATTAATGTAAAAGCAGGATAATGGTACATAACAGCAGGAGAAGGAAGGTGCGATTGGGATGGGGCTTCTGGGGTGGTTGGCAAAGTTCTATTTCTGGACGTGACTGGTGTTCACCTTAGAGTAGTTTATTAGGTCATCATCGCAATGTTGGAGAAGATGTACAAGTAGCAAATAGTAATCCTAAGTATTTCTTGGTAAGTAAGATAAACGAGGTAGTTTGTAAGTCCTGCATGAAAGTGGAACCAGGACTTCCCAAAATGATGCTTTCTGTCAACTGCGGGAGCAGTTAGTTGTCAGATATTTTGGTCTCAGGACCACTTGACACTAAGATTATTGAGGACTACAAAGAGCTTTTATTTATGTGGTTTATATTTATCAGATTAGAAATTAAAGCAAAATTTTTAGAGTGTGTTTAATTCATTTAATACAATAATCATAACTCGTTGTAAACATTTTAAAATTTTTATTAAAGTATAATTGACATACATTATATATAGTTTCAAGTGTACAACATAATGATATATTGTATATATTGTGAAATGATCACCACAGTAAGTCTAGTTAACATCTGTCACCATATACGAACTGGAAGTTTGTGCCTTTTGACTCCCTTTACCCATTTCGCCCACCCCCAGCCTCTGGCAACCACCAGTATGTCCTCTGTATCTATGAGCTTGGCATTTTTTTTGTTGTTTGTTTCTTTCTTTCTTCCTTTGTTTTAGATTCCACATATAAGTGAGATGATACGGTATTTGTCTTTCTCTATCTGGCTTATTTCACCCAGCATAATGCCCTCAGTGTCCATCCATGTTGTCGCAAATGGCAAGATTTCATTCTTTTTTGTAGCTGAGTAGTATTCCTGTGTGTGTGTGTGTGTATCATATTTTGTAAATAATGCTGCAGAGAACATGAGGGTGCATATAGTTTTTCAATTTAGTATTTATGTTTTCTTCGGTTAAATATCCAGAAGTGGAATTGCTGGATCATATGGTAGTTTTATTTTTAATTTTTTAAGGAGCCTCCACACTGTTTTCCATAGTGGTTGTACCAACTTACATTCTTATCAACAGTGAAGAAGGGTTCCCCTTTCTCCTCATCCTCTCCACAACCTCACTTGCTATTTATTTATTTATTTATTTATTTATTTATTTATTTATTTATTTAGATAATAGCCATTCTAACAGGTGTGAGGTGATATCTCATTGTGGTTTTGATTTGCATTTCCCTGATGATTAGTGATGTTGAGCATCTTTTCACGTGTCTGTTGGCCATCTGTATGTCCTCTTTGGGAAAATGTCTATTCAGGTCCTCTACCCATTTTTAAAACGGATTGTTTGGCTTTTTGCTATTGAGTTGTATGAGTTATAAACATTTTTATGAAAAAATGTCCCAAAACACAAAAATATAGTAAAGTAGCATTGTTCTGTATTTATTTCTAAATCTCTTTAATGCCTTGTTTAATAGAGTACACCCAGATTCTCATATTTACTTCTACATACATTGTTTTGGTTGAAATGTATTAAAAAAAAAAAATGCAGCCTCACACAGGTAAGTAGTTGGAAAAGGGAGGAATATTTTAATAACCTTTTCAGATAATTATGGATATTCTTCTTGGATGCTTCTTTGACAAGTAGTAGTTTCATGGAGATTAGTTGCAGTGTGGAATCTGAACTTTCCTTGCTCTGTTATGTGAAAACCCATTGGTATGCAGGAGAAATGTTTTATGCATACTTCTCATTCATCACATAGAATATTTTTTAAAGTGCCCTCAAGGTTGAGATTTCATAAAAATAATAATTTTTCTGTTCCCTCCATCAAGGATGTTCTTAAGTGAAACTGTCTTTTTTTTTTCCCAATAAGTGTGTGGCAGTGAAGAATATGAATACAATGACTACTAGTACACTCTGATGCCACTGCCTTGGTTTGTACTAAGTTACCAGCAATTTTATCCACCATTGCCTTTGTGCACCATTTGTGCAAATGTCAATACAGTGAAAAAGGTAAATAATGTCCTAGTATTATTATGAAGATAGCTTGGATCTTATAGAACTCCTGAGAGAGTCTCAGTAACCCCCAGAGGTCCATGAATCATAGAGAAACACTGAACTGGAAAACTTTGTGGATTCTCACTGGCTGTAATATTCAGCACTCGTCTTTGTCATTTTTTGAGAAAGATATGAAATTTTAACTTCTTGTGTATTCAAGAATTGGCACACAATGTGGCTTTCCTAGGCTTGTCAGTAATTAAGTACTTGATAATTTATGGAAGTTCCTTTTGGGGCATCATCAATTGGATAAAATATTTAGGACTGGAGTGTTAATATGCTACAGTGGTTGACAGTATGTTTCAAAATATTCTATTTCACATCATCTGTAAGGTGTATAGGCCCTCACTCTTTGGGTTGCTGTAACTGAATACATTTCTTTCACAAGTGTTTGTTGCTCTGCTGTTTGAAGAAATAAGATTTTAAGGATATAAAAGCAGATTTTAGTAGTATTAAAGGGTGAGTAATTTTATTAAACATATACAACATTCTTTATTTACTTCCCTTGAGGGTAACTAAATACAAAATCCTATTTCTTTCCTACAATTTTTCCTCCAGTGAGGGTGGGACTAGAGATGAGTTCTCCTTTTCTCCTCAAATATCACACATTTAAAAGGCATTCTGCTATAAAAAGTAATTATTTATTGACACTTTGCTATATGAACAATACTGTTAAATATCGTGGGAAGATAAGTTATAAACTCATTAAACAGTTAATAAATAGGCAGCATTAGTTGAAGTGTAAAAATGTGTGTTGCTGAGTTCAGAGTTGTACTAAAGAAATCAGTATGATCTGAATGTTTAGAATGGCTTCATGAAGGATTTAAGATGAGTCAATAAGGCTAGTAGAAAAGGGAAATGCTATAGACAGAATATATCTGGATTGCAGCAAAGCACTAGATAAAATCTTTCAGGATATCCTCATAGACGTTAGGTAATTGGCTGAAATGTAAAATTTAATACAGTCTCAAATATTTGTTCAGTCATTGAATAACTAGTTGAATGGCCATACGCAAGCGTGCTAAACAACGAGTCATTGACAGCTAGGAACAGGGTCTCTGTTATGGCTCAGGGCTCTGACCATGGGCTTATCCTGTTCAGTACTTTTATTAGCAACTTAGATAAGGACATCCATTCAGTATGCATTTATTGAATATCGCCTGTGAGTTATATTCCAACATGCTCTCAGAACTCAAAAATAACAAACATAGGGCTTCCCTGGTGGCGCAGTGGTTGAGAGTCCGCCTGCCGATGCAGGGGACACGGGTTCGTGCCCCCGTCCGGGAAGATCCCACATGCCGCAGAGCGGCTAGGCCCGTGAGCTATGGCTGCTGAGCCTGCGCATCCGGAGCCTGTGCTCCGCAACGGGAGAGGCCACAACAGTGAGAGGCCCGCGTACCGCAAAAAAAAAACAAAAACAAACAAAGAAAAGGGAAGAGTTGAGCTTTTCTGGGTTGTTGCTGTTTTTTTTAGTTTGCCTTCTCCAGAAAGACAGGTATCCGCAGGCCAGGATTCTACATCCTATGAAAAACATCTGTGCCAAAATCTTCCTAGATTTATTTAATATTTTACACACCAGAAGATGTCACAGGCTTTGGTAATGACACATTCTCAAATGAGAGGTAGATGTTGGATTATTTCAGAGAAACCATTTGGCTCCTCCAAGCATCCTTTTAAAAGCCAGTTAGTACACTAAAGCATATAGGTACTGAATGTGTGGTGTCATCCGTACTTTGAGTCATCACCAGGAAATATTGACACTTGCCTGGACCTGGGGCTTTATGTAGCAAATTAGGGGTCCTGAGATCAAACTAATTTTCTAAAGGTTTGTTAATATCTCTGTTCAAAATTCTATAATGCCCTCCTGGTTTCTATTTCACTGTTGAATTACACAAATTGACACAGTAGTTCAAGAAATTAACATTATAGACAAAATTAGTCTATTATTCTCACTCGGCAAGGTTTAATTTCCACATATATAATTAAGTGACTTGTGTTACTTCCTCCTGTAACACAGATCTTCCTGGCTTAACTAACTTTTGCTCCTTGGGATTCGGTTGTTGCTCCAGCAGCCATCAAAGGCTCACCCGGGTATCATCTTTAGCTCCTTGCCTGCCCAGAGACAGTTGCTGCTTAGCTGCCTTTCTCCCACACCTACATTATTGAATAACATGAAACTGACAAATAACTTAGATTCGTACTATGTGTGATACTTCTCCCATCATCATCACCACTCAGAAGAAAGTTATTTTTCTGCACTAATTGTACCATAATTGGTTAAAAGCAATGTGATGGGGGTGCGGAGTTGGGGGGAGCAATGTGGCAAAAAGGTAGTAGTGTTCACTGTAGCTTTAAAGGCTAAACGCTCCCTGACTTTTCTTTCAGTCTTGTAACAACCAAGGTGTTGCAGTGGCTGCTCTAACTGCCAGGGGCCAGGTAAAGCTGTCATGCCAAGGGCAACCTTTTTAAAAACTGTTCTACCTCAGCGTCTTCAAGTCTCACTCTCATTTACTGTTCGGTTCTAAACTTTACTGAGCACCGTTGATTATTTTTGGTAGGGAAATACAGGTAACACTTGTAGTTTATTGCAGTTTGGGAAATCTTAAGTTTCTGAAGAAATATAGTTATGAGCACTTTGCTTTTAACCTAATTACCAAAGTAGGAACAGATGGAAGTTCCAGAATATATTTTTAAGATCATTTTTACTGGGATCTAGGTTTGGTTTGAGGTTTTTAAAAAAAAAAAAAGACGGCTTCTCTGGTGGCACAGTGGTTGAGAGTCCACCTGCTGATGCAGGGGACACGGGTTCGTGCCCCGGTCCGGGAAGATCCCACATGCCGCAGAGTGGCTAGGCCTGTGAGCCATGGCCGCTGAGCCTGTGTGTCCGGAGCCTGTGCTCCGCAACAGGATAGGCCACAACAGTGAGAGACCTGCGTACCGCAAAAAAAAAAAGCAAACATATTAGGTAGGTAGGTTTGTTTTTGACTTAGTTCACAGCCCTACCCTGAAATATTTCAGAATCCAGTGGGCTGAATGGACCTAAAATTATTTCATTTCCTTACAAGTAGTTTCTTTAATCTTATTTGTTTCACAGGCTTTTAAGGACATTTTCAAAGAAACACTTGTCCGAAGATTTAATTATCATTAGTACCATTCATCGAAGGAATATATCATGTTCCTAAATTATATGAGCTGATTTTTGTTCTCCTAAAGAGAAGAGTAAATTGTTCTCCCCATCAAATAAGTAAAATTTGTTAGTGAGGTTATGTTGAGAAGTTTAGGTTACATGTCTCTTTCTGGGATTATTTCTATGTTTTCATTTCAGCTGCTGGATGGTCAGTTTATTTCATGTTATCTTGATCAGTTTGCAAATGTTACATGGACTTTCTTTGGCTGAATTCAATTTGAAGTATCTTGCAATATACCACTGTTAATTTCAAAAACAGCATTAGAAGGATGAATTAAATATATTACATATAATATATACACATTTATCCCTATTTCTTTTTCAGTACTCTTTCTTTAACTCCTAAAATTTACATTTACCTTTTACTTTTTTAAAAATGAGAATAACTTCCAATGGGATTTTAATATTCTGCCTTAAATTTTTATAGAAAATGAGACACGTATTAATGTATAGCACAGGGATTAACACATAACCGGTACCCAGAAAAATGATAGTCTTTCCCTTTGAGGACTTCATGTATATCGTCTTATTCATAGCGAATCCTTGTGAAGAGTCATAAGTAGATGTGCTTACCTCTTTGGTCAACTCCCTCCCTTTCTAAATGTGTTATTTCATTTTTTCACCTCTCTATGAGACCTACCTTAACTACCCTATTGCATGCTGCATCCTGCCCCCATCCCCATATATACTCTCTTATTCGTCACCTTGTTCTGTTTTTTTCCCGTAGTATTTACCACCTTCCAACATACCCTATAATTCATTCATTCTGTTTATTATGATTTGTCTTCCCTCACTGTAATGTCAGCTCCGAGAGGGCAGGTGTCTTTGTTTTTTCACTGATATGTTTCAAGCATTTAGAGTGGTGCTCAGATATTTGTTGTCAAATGAATGCCCCTGTTTCCTATATGGTGGAATAGAGACCTTCAAGACTTAGGGAACTTTCAGTGTCACATAAGTAATCTAAAGCAGAGCTGCACATAAAACCACCAACTAAATGTAGATACAGTGAACAGAGTAGAGGTTACTAGAAAGGAGGTCAGGGTGAGGAGGGCAAAATGAGTAAAGGGAATCAACTGTATGGTGATGGGTGGAAACTAAGTTTGTGGTGAGCACGCTGTAGGGTATACAGAAGTAGAAATATAATGTATACATGAAACTTACATAACGTTATAACTCACTGTTACTTCAATAAAAAATAAATCTTAAAAAAACCAATTATTCATATCTTTATATGCTATTTCACACACACACACACACACGCATGCACACCACCAGTTAAAACCATCCTTTCTTTTCATTGTCCGCCATTCTGTCTATTTAGTTAAAACATTGATGCAGCTTGTCAGTATCTGGTCACACTTGGAGAATCCTGTAACCATATAGGTGTGTTATCAGCTGTTTTGTTATTGAGGGTCTCCAGCTACTGCTGATGTTTTTTCAGAGCCTCATGTTGTCAGCCCAGTATTTTTGGAAAATTACTTTTAAGGAGTATGGTATTTGTGGTACTAGAACTTAGAGTAAGGTCGTATATTAATTATGAGTATAGTTAAATATGAGTACTGTGGTTATGTTGACTGTGAAAGAGAAGATCCTGTGCTGTTTAAACAGTGGGAATCCCTACTGGGATGATGGAGACATCATAGTTAAAGATAGGAGTGATTATCAACCTAACCCAGTCTCAACAAATTTAAGTAAAGATCATCCAGCACCATCCCTACATTGTTAGAAAGTTCCTCCTTGGTATTAGCGACCTGTTTAGCAGATGTCTCTTCTCTTCTAGAATATCAAGTGCATTTGGCCTCTTTCTTTTCTAAGAATTTAACTCAGGATGTGAGAGATGGTAAAATACCTGTAGTCATTTCTTACAAGTTTGTGAATGAAGACATTAGGGCTGTTCAAAAGTAACTTTATTGGTATGTTGCACACACTAGTTTTTTGCTGTTGCACGTTTTGTTAGTTGCATATGTGGCAACAAATCTGCTAAAATTTACTGTAAACTCTGTTCTTTGGGTGGTGGTGTGCTTTTTTTAAAAAATGAAGACAAGCGCATGATTAAGCTGAAGAAACTTACAGAGAAGATATTTTCGATTGTCAACGTGCACCAGAATTGTATTCCTATTTTTGAAGGAGGGCAGAACACCAGAGATACTGTATAAAATAGAAGGCTCATAAGGCAAAGCAAGTTACATTTTGCTGACCTTTCCCATATAGACATATTTTTGAGTGGTGAGGGATGATTTAGATGAGTAACAGCAAGTTATTTAAACATGAGCATTACTTTGCAATGACCGTATAAATCTAACTTTTGAAGATTTTTCCTGTATACATCCTCTAGCAGAAGAGTATTTTATACCAGATAGATACAGTATGGATTCTAATTTATATCTTCAGAGAACCACTGTCAATTACATCATCTCTGAATGATAGTGTTATAATGCCTATATATTAAACTAGAGAATTTTAACCGTTTTATTGCCCTGTCCAGTGGACCAGCAGGGTGAAAGCTAAGATATGAAATGGCATGTTTTATTATAGAACATTGGTTAGTAAACTAGACAAGATTACGATAAAATCTGGGGAAGAAGAGTAGGAATTTTTATAAATTGACCTATTAGATTTGTTTTTAATAGACTGTATTTTGTAATATACTTTACTTTTTAGAGCAGTTTTAAGTTTACAGAAACAGTGAGTGGACTGTGCAGAGTTCCCATCTACCTCCTTACCCTCAAGACAGTTTCCTCTGTTACTAACATCTTGCATTCCTGTGCTGTATTACGATTCATGCGCCAGTACTGGTACATTATTGTTGTACTAACTGAAGTACACTCTGTGTCGTATGTTCTGTGGGTTTTGACACATGTGTAAGGGCATGTATTCATCCTTAAACTATCATACAGAGTAGTTTCTCTTCCCTAAACATCCTCTGGGCTCTTCATCCCTTCTTCCCCTTCCAACTCTTGGCACCCACTGTTCTTTTTGCTGTTTCTGTAGTTTTGCCTTTTCCAGACATGTGCATGGTTGGAATCATACAGTATGTAGCCTTTTCAGAGTGGCTTCTTTCACTTAGTGATAATGCATTTAAGGTTCCTCCATGTCTTTTTGCAGCTTGATAGCTCATTTCTTTTTAGCAATGGTTAATATCCCATTTTCTGGATGGACCACAGTTTATTTTTCCATGCACCTGTTGAAGGACATCTTGGTTGCTTCCAAGCATTGGCAGTTCTGAATAAACTTGCTGTGAACACTCATGAGCAGGGTTTTGTCTGTAGACGTAAGTTTTCAACTCATTTGGGTAAATACCAAGCAGCTCAATTGCTGGATGCTATGGTAAGAGTATGTTTAGTTTTGTAAGAAACTGCCAAACTGTCATACCAAGTGGCTGTACCATTTTGCATTCCCATCAGCAATGAGTTGAGAGTTCCTGTTGCTCCACATCCTCGCCAGTAATTGGTGTTTTCAGTGTTTTGTTTTTTAGCCATTCTCTTAGGTGTATTGTAGTATCTCACTGTTGAGATTTGTTTCTTTTGTTTGTTTGTTTGTTTGTTTTGTTGTGTTTTTTTGTGGTACGCGGGCCTCTCACTGTTGTGGCCTCTCCCGTTGCAGAGCACAGGCTCAGGACGCACAGGCTCAGCGGCCATGGCTCACGGGCCCAGCCGCTCCGCGGCATGTGGGATCTTCCCGGACCAGGGCACGAACCTGTGTCCCCTGAATCGGCAGGTGGACTCTCAACCACTGCGCCACCAGGGAAGCCCTCACTGTTGTTTTAATTCGCATTTCCCTGATAATGTACAATGTTAAGCATCTTTTCATATGCTTATTTGCCATCTACTTTGGTGAGGTGTCTGTTCAGATCCTTTGCCAGATTTTTAATTGGGTTGTTACTGTAGAGTTTTAAGAGTTCTTTGTATATTTTGGATACCAATCTTTTCTCAGATTTATGTTTTGCAAAGATTGCCTACCAGTCTGGCTGGTCTTTTCATTCTCTTAAGCAAATTAAATTCTGTTTGTAACTGCAATTCCTATCAGCCATGGAAACTGAAAGAACTAGTAACATTAAAAGAAGGGGGGGGGCCTCCCTGGTGGCGCAGTGGTTGAGAGTCCGCCTGCCGATGCGGGGGACACGGGTTCGTGCCCCGGTCTGGGAGGATCCCATATGCCGCGGAGCGGCTGGGCCCGTGAGCCATGGCCGCTGGGCCTGCGCGTCCGGAGCCTGTGCTCCGCAACGGGAGAGGCCACAACAGTGAGAGGCCCGCATACCGCAAAAAGAAAAAAAAAAAAAAAAAAGAAGGGGGGAGGGACTTCCCTGGTGGTGCAGTGGTTGAGAGTCCACCTGCCGATTCAGGGGACACGGGTTCGAGCCCTGGTCGGGGAAGATCCCACATGCCGCGGAGCAGCTAATAAGCCCGTGCACCACAACTACTGAGCCTGTGCTCTAGAGCCCGTGAGCCACAACTACTGAGCCCACGTGCTGCAATTACTGAAACCCTCACACGTAGAGCCTGTGCTCTGCAACAAGAGAAGCCACCAGAGAAGCCCATGCACCACAATGAAAAGTAGCCCCCGCTCACCACAACTAGAGAAAGCCCACGCGCAGGAACAAAGACCCAACGCAGCCAGAAATAAATAAATTAAAAAAAAAAAAGAATGGGGGAAACCCTAAGATTCCTGAAGTTGTTTGAATACTCTCCCAGCCAGTTGCATTTATTTGGCTGTGCTATTAATAAAACAAGTATAGTGCTTGAACCTGAAATTCTTTTTATTTAGTCATCGGAAAACATAGTCATGAAGCTTAATGATTGGGGGCATCAGATAATTGATGATTGTGTGCCTGATCACTTTCTTTGCTCTATTATATGTATTTAATGGCACTTCTGATATTTTAATATGATTCTGCATAAAATATCCCCAGTACTCTAAAGTTTGGATCTTGTACCGTATTGATATTAAGAACATAAAATTGAAATAATAAATACACACTGACCCAACAGTATCCCTCTACAGTGTAGCTTAAATGGTAAAGAACTCAAAGACAAATAGCTCTTGGAAACAGGACTAAATGAAGTGAAAGACTATACAACTCTCCCGTTTTGGTCCCTTTAATGCTTAACCAATAAGCCATCACTTTCTGACCTTTAGAAGTCACTTGTTTGACCATACTTGCTATGTGGTAAAGAAAAAAAAAATTACTAAATTTGTAAGGAAAAATATATTATCAGTAGACAGTGTCATTCCAATTGACATTGTTAGAGATGTGATTTAACACTCTTAACAAGAGTATTGAACTATTACAGGATTTTTCTCCCTGCATAGACCTGCTTTTAAAATTGAGGTTTTAGGGAAATGATAATGTAGCAGAAAAGCTTATTTACAAGTAGATTGTTTCAGACTGCAAATTTGGGTTCCCACATGGCTGGGTGTTGGCTTCCTTTTCTGAGGTGATCTACTTGGCCTTCATAATCTACTCTCTTAATCAGCCATTTTCATAGCAAAGTACATTGTTTTGGTCTTTTAATACTGTCAGCATGGCAAAATCAAGTCCCATAAAAGGCATCTGAGAGACAAACAGCCTTTTTTATAAAGGAAGTAAAGGTGGCAAAAACCAAGTATGTTCCTTTTTTTTTTTTTTCGTACTGGAACTCCATTTATAAATCATAGGATGCAAAGTTTTTGTGCCTGAAGTCTATTACAGCTTTTAAATGCTGCAAGTAACCATACTGTGCAGTATTCATTTCAAAGCTATCTTTTATGTTGCACAACTGCCTTTGTCCTTGGAATGTTAGTTTAAAATGATTTCATAGCTCTATAAAAAAACTTGCCAAAGTTAAATGGAGAATGCTTACTTTGTCAGTTAAGGGCTTTTCTGTGAGCTAAACTTCAACATGGATTTAGGTGAAATCATCTTCACATGAGAATTCTGTCCTCAATGGCAGCAGGGATCTTGGTGATGACGTCCTCAGCATGACTTGTCCCTTGAGCCACTTTGCTTGATTAAGGCCTCGTTGCTCTCCATGGGTAGCTCAGTTGTCATCCTAGTATCTCCCTTCACCATCCTCCCAAAATTCCCTCGATATCACTCTCCGGTGTTGGAGTTCCCATTTGCTGCACTCCATGCTTATACCTTTTTATGGTATTACTCTTATTTTGGTGTGATGCACATTCTTTAATAGAAGAATGGGTGATAAATTCTTGTGGCCCTAGGTGCCTGAGATAGCTTTGTTCTGCCCTCCCACTTGATTACTTGTTTAACTAGGTAAACATTGTGTGTTGATCCTTTCCCTTCAGAATCTTGGAGACATTGTTCTGTTGGCTTGTGGCTGAGTTGCTTTTGTGCTGCCCAGAGCCATCTGATTCATGATCATTTATGTGTTTACCTGGCTTGGGTTTTGGTTTTGGTTTTGGTTTTTGTTCCCATCACCCATCTCCCCACCCGCCTGGGCAGCTTATAGAATCTTCTTTTTGTCCTCAGGTTTCTCAGATTTCACAGCAATGTGCCTTGGGAATGGCTTGATTTTCATTTATTATGCTGGGCTTTGGTAGACCCTTTCCTTCTGGCAACTGATGTTCTTCAGCTCTAGGAAGTTTCCTTGAATTATTTTGTTGATATTTTCCTCTCCTTCTCTATTCTCTGTTCTCTCTCTCTGGAACTCCAGTTAATTAGATGTTGGACCTCCAGAACCTGGCCTCTGATTTTTATCTTTGCTGTCTTATTTTCCATCTCAGTTTTTTTGCTCTATTTTCTGAGAGACTTTATTTTCCAGACCTCTGATGGAATATTTTGTCTCTGCTATTATATTATTAATTTCTAAGATCTCTTTTTTATGTTCCTTGAATGTTTCTTTTTTAGAGCACCCTGTTCTTATTCCACAGTTGCAGTATGTTTTCTCTCTTGGGTGAGCTTGATAATATTTTTGTCTTTTTTACTCCCTGTATCTTTTTTCCTTTTTTCAAGTTTCCTTCTCCCTGCATGGTCTCTGTTTGTTCCAGATTGCTTTTTATGTGTTTGTTTTGATTGCTATTGTTAAAAGAGAAACTGAGGCATGTTAAAAATTTTAAGAGCTTATTTGAGCAAAAATCGATTCCAATCAGGCAGCATCCAATCTAGCATATAGAAAGGTCCGAGGAGCTGTACAAAATAAAAGACTTTAGGTGGGAAAGGAGTGGGAACAAGGGAGTCACACTAAGCAAAAAAGCAGGTTAGTTATTGCAGAGTTGCTTTCCTTTAGGGGATGGCAGGGGTCTATCAGGCAGGTTACCTAACTAGTGCTAATCAGGCAATTCCTGATTGACTGGTTTAAGATTCCATTTCTGGGAGAGCCGAAACTATAATTTAGTCTCTTTTTTTGACCAACCATAAACAATTCCATTTTAGGCCTGTTTTGTTTTTTAACACTATCTTCCATGTTAAAGGCTTTCTTCACATTTCTGGTAATCCTTAATTATTTCCTCATAATCAAGATTGAGAGACTATAAAGCTGACTGGAAGCTCTAAATGTGGAAGTGAGGCTTGTCTGCTTGAGGCATCACAGTACGGTAATCCAATTGTGTCTTTTGTTGGGTAACCCCCATATCAGTGTATCTTTAGGTATTTCCTTTGTGACTAATGAGATTCTCAGGGGAAGATTTTCCAAACTCCTGCCGAGGGAGTACAGTTTGGACACAGGCATTTCTGGGTAGAAGGAGCCCAGTAAGGGAAGGCTCAGCAGCATTTGATGTGTATGTGGCTGCTATTCGACCTGTAAACTGTCTGGTGCCCATGTCGTCAAAGGTGCTTTTGACTGGCTTGGTGTCCCCCAGTCCAGAGGAAGAGGGGCAGTTATTCAGAGGCATCGAGTAAGGGAAGGTATCTGGGAATCTTAACTTCTCAAAAACACTTTTACGCTGTTCTTCCTTGCTTCGGCCACCCCACTTCACCTTAACATCTGAGCATGGAGTGTAAATCAGGTTGGCTTTCAGGTTTTTTTCACCACTGGCAAGATATTTGGCTTTCTTGAGTCAGTTAAGTCAGCTACTGCTGATTTTTCTATATTCCAAAATTTTGCAGCTGTTGTCCTGTCTCCTGTCATAATCCTTGTGGGATTATGATTTTTTTTAATCCCTTTACTGTTATTTTAGTTGGGTTTGGGAAAGGAACAAGATTAGATATGTTGTCAGTCTGCCATTTTAATCCAAACCCCTTTAGAAGCTTTTTAAGAGTTTATGCAAGACATTTTTATGAAACTTCTACTGTGTGCCAAACACTCTTGTCCTTTCCATGCAGTGTGTGCGTTAGTGCTCATTTACTAAAATCACAGTACCTAAATAGTATAAATGGCCACTTAAACAAACATTTGAGTCATCTGCAAGAGTTTGAGAGTTACAGTTATGTAAGTTAATAAATACCTCTCTTTGAACAAATGCCTATAACAGTGGTAATGTAGTTCTGTTTCTCTGGGGAAATATGTACTGAAACCACCCAGTACTGGAAATGGGTGGAAATACAACTGATCCTCATTATTTATGGTAGTTTGTTCTATAAAGTCGCTGAGAACACTGAATTAGCAAATACTGAACCCTTTCTCCTATAGGATATATAGGGTTAAGTTCCTGCCAACCTCTGGTCACATTTTCATCAGGCAACCTATAACCTTGTTTTATTTGTATTTCTATTTACAGACACCTTTTTAACACACCTGAATGAAGCTTATCTAACACGTTTTTTTCACACAGCCTTCTTGAGCTTAGGAGCGCTAGACAGCACTGCAGCACTGTGCTTGGGACCACTTTAAATGGCAAAATCAGCAACAAAAAGCACAAAACTGCAAAAACTACGTGGCGTTAAATAAACTACAAAAAGGACACTTATACTCTCATTGTTTGCAGTATGAGAGCTGAAGCAAGAACACAAAGCATTGCCTTGTTCCACCTCACCTGGGAACATGTGTGTCTGGCCACTCAAAATTTTCACCATTCTGTGCGTGTCCACAAATGACTGCACAATTGCTGAGAGTTTTGATTTGGGGATTACAAATAAATTTTAGCAGGTAGGTAAATTTGCAAATAGGGGACCCATAAACAATAAGGGTCAATTGTATATCCTGTCCCCTAGCCCTGCAGGGAAAGGTATTTATAACCCCTCTAGAAGAAACTGCAGCTTTTATATGCATTTATGCACGTGCTTAAAAAAGCTGTTGTTCTCCAGCTGTTAGTAGTAAGTAGCCAGTGTATGCCATATGAGCAAGTAATAAACGCAGTAATTAAGTTTACATAACTTACCTCATTGACTTTTACATTGATTTGTGAAATAGATATTATTTCTACTTAAAAGAAATGAAAACTAGTTTGAAAGATTTGAGTAACTTATTCACACTCCCACAGCTAGTAAATAGGGGAGTGGGGATTTGCCTGACATCTGAGGTCTTAACTCAGATTGTACTGAACCTCCACTCCAAAAGGATCCTTGTTCCTGCTGCTAGGTCACGGGAGTTGTTTGTGAGTTAGAGGGATGTGTGGGAGTGTTCACCTGATTTTTTTTTTTTTTTTTTTTTGCTTTATGCGGGCCCCGCACTGCTGTGGCCTCTCCCGTTGCGGAACACAGGCTCCGGACGCGCAGGCTCAGCGGCCATGGCTCACGGACCCAGCCGCTCCGCGGCATGTGGGGTCCTCCCGGACCGGCGCACGAACCCGTGTCCCCTGCATCCGCAGGCGGACTCTCAACCACTGCGACACCAGGGAAGCCCCCACCTGATTTATTTTTTGTTGAATTCTCTCTTTTAAAAATATTTGCCTGATTGTTTTCATGATCTTTTCAATTTTAATATTTGCTTACTTTTAAATCTGATTTACTTGTATAATTAAAAAGTATAGAATTTAGGGACTTCCCTGGTGGCACAGTGGTTGAGAGTCCACCTGCTGATTCAGGGGACGCGGGTTCGTGTCCCGGTCCGGGAAGATCCCACATGCCGCGGAGCGGCTGGGCCCGTGAGCCATGGCCGCTGAGCCTGCGCGTCCGGAGCCTGTGCTCCGCAACGGGAGAGGCCACAGCAGTGAGAGGCCCGCGTACCGCAAAAAAAAAAAAAAAAAAAAAAAGTATAGAGTTTAGAACTGGGAGTATCTTTGTTAAATAACATAATAAAATCGACTTACTTTACCCATGAGAAAACTGAAGCTCTAGGAAATAAACTTGCCCAAAGTCACACCGTTAGTTACTAAGACCAGTATCCACATTGCTTAACTCTCAAGCTAATTCTTTGCCTAAGCTTTATGTAGCCCCATGTACTCAATAGATTGTTTTAACCAAGTTTGATAAAGAGTTAGTACCCAAAGTTAAGTCAAAATCTATTGTAATACGACATGCTCACTACTTTTAACTTTGACATCCAGGAGTGAACCACTGATATGAGACAAAACTGCATTACAGCAGGTGGAGAAAACTCCGCTGTCTACAGGGGCCAGACGCTTAGGAACTGAGTCAACGAGAGAGAGCCTGCCCCCTGGGAAGCACTGTGCTCTTACTGTCATTTGATTAGTGACACTTGAAAATGCAGGTCCAGTGTAATCAGATCTTCTAATTTTTCATGGGAAGCTAGAAAACCAGATATCATTATGAAATATTGGCAACTATGTCAGACTTTAAAACCACGCTATAAGACGAAAAACAAAAATGTCTGTGGGCCAGTTTGAGGCTACCAGTTTGAAACCTGTGCTTTAGAGGATTCAGCTTATACTGCAGCTTTCATTTCTCTGCACCATTAGTGACTATGAGAAGGAACCAAAACTGGGTTCTAGTGACATGTTAAATGGAAACTCTTGAGTTAAATTTATAAGTCAATAAGCCAGGCACAGTTAGTCTGGCTGTTTACCTCATGAAATAATTTGTTTACATGTGTTTTGGCTATGTGTTACCCACAGTGCAAACATCATATGTGTTTATTACAAGTTAGGATTAATACGTATTTTGAAGTTAAGTGTAGAATTTTGCAGTCTCATATGTTAGCAGACTTGCTCTCCTTATCTAATGCACGCAAGGCTCTGGCACTGCATTATCACCTGCTGAAAATACGTATTTTATCTTGCTTTACGACAGTAGACATTACATAGCATCTGCAGCCAAAAAGCTTTACTCACCCTCTTAGTACCCTCGGAAATAGAATGTCCCCACATGCATCCAGAAATCTTACCTTATTTATTTCCTGAGCAAATAATGGGAGTTACAGTTTTAAAAGCAGGAATTGGTGTAAAACTAAAGCATTCTAAACCTAATGTGCAATTGTCAGTTATTGATGAACTTCTTTTCCATTAGTATCAGAAAGAAAGAGATGAGAGTAAATACCTGAAGAATTTGGGGAGAACTGTGTCATTCTTCCGTCTTTTTTAAAAACTTATTGAAGTATAACATACTTATAGAAAAATACACAAATTATAAATGTACAACTCAATGAATTTTCTCAAAATGGATGTGCCTCTGTAATCAGCACCCAAATTAAGGAATGACACATTTATCCATATTACTATTGATGGACATTTGGCTTTCACGTTTGGGAACTATTACATTTAGTGCTGCCATGAACATTCCTATACAAGTGTTTTGGTGAACTTAGCACGTATCTCTGTTGGGTTTATACATAGGAGTGGAATAGCTGGGTCATAGGATATTTATATGTTTAGCTTTAATAGATCCTGCCAGTTTTCCAATGTGTTTGAACCAATTCCGACTCCACTAGCACTGTGTGACAGTTCCAGCATCCTAACCAGTGCTGGATGTTGGCCTTTTCATTTTAGTCATTCTAATGGATATCTCCTTGTGGTTTGGATTTACATTTCCTGATGATTATCGAGTTGAGCACCTTTCACTTATTGGCCCTTTGGATATTCTCTTGTAAAGTACAGATTCAGGTCTTTTGCACTGGCTTTATAAACTTTTTTTTTTGACTTTTTAAAAATAAATAGTCTGCCTATATAAATGTTCTCATTCAAAAAATGAGAATATCCCCCCCCCAATTGACTCCACTGCAGTTGCTAACATCTTAGAGATCTGCTGATGTATGTATAAAACTAAAATGGCTTTGGCCAAGATTGCCTTCTACATAACTTTATAAACAAGAAGAAACCTTGCGTGGCATGTTCTTTTCAGCCCATTTAAACTATCAGCATTTATTATTAGTAAGAAAGAACAAAATAAAAGTAGTAATAAACACAGACATAACTTTTTAAAACTTCAGCTATTAGAATATATTGCCTTTTTGGTTTCATGGATTTGTTTTATGAATTCTGACTGGAAACAATCAGCTGTTAATTAGTAATATATTACTAATTAGAGGAGTTAATTTAGAAAAAGAAGGTAGCTTAAATTTTTCCTTTTAAAAAATATTTATCTATATAATTGTTGGGGTTTTTTTCTGCTTACAAGTAATATCTGGTTGTGGTCAAAAATTTTAAAGTTATGGAAATACATGATAGAAATTAAAAGTCTCCCATAACCTAAGTTCCCAGAGATAATTGTTGCTGTGTTTTCATCCAGATTTTCCTGTATGAATTTGCTAACATATATCACAAATGATATACTCTACATACTGTTTTGCCACTTGCTTTTTTTAAATTAGAGTATAGTTGATTTACACTGTTGTGTTAGTTTCTGCTATACAGCAAAGTGAATCAGTTATACATATATATATATCCACTCTTTTTTAGATTCTTTTCCCATATCGGTCATTACAGAGTACTGAGTAGAGTTCCCTGTGCTATACAGTAGGTCCTTATTAGTTATCTATTTTATATATAATAGTGTGTATATGTCAATCCCAATCTCTCACTTTTATCCCCTCTACTTTCCCCCCTGGTAACCCTAAGTTTGTTTTTTACATCTGTCACTGTATTTCTGTTTTGTAAATAAGTTCATTTGTACCATTTTTTTAGATTCCACATATAAGCGATATCATATGATATTTGTCTTTCTCTGCTACTTGCTTTTTTATACATATAAATTTATTTATTTTTAATTTATTTTTGGCTGTGTTGGGTCTTCGTTGCTGCACACTGGCTTTCTCAAGTTGCGGTGAGCAGAGGCTACTCTTCATTGCAGTGCGTGGGCTTCTCATTGCTGTGGCTTCTCTTGTTGCGGAGCATGGGCTCTAGGCGTGCAGGCTTCAGGAGTTGTGGCACGTGGGCTCAATAGTTGTGGCTCGCGGGCTCTCGAGCAGAGGCTCGGTAGTTGTGGCGCATGGGCTTTGTTGCTCCGCGGCATGTGGGATCTTCTGGGACCAGGGCTCGAACCCGTGTCCCCTGCATTGACAGGCGGATGCTTAACCACTACACCCACCACTTGCTTTTTTAACCTAACAATAGTTGTCACTGGATTTTTAGGAGTTTTAAAAAACATTATCTATGATAATTGGATATTCATTATTGACAATAGGAACGCCTTACTGAATAGATAAAAAATAAATTTTAATTAGTATATCAGTTTTATTAGCCTTATACACCTCTTAAATCGTTCATTTTCTGGCAGGTTCAGTATGCATCTTTTAATTTACCCAACACAGTTTTTTCTGAATACACAGAAAAATTCCAACTAAGGAAGATCTAAATTAATAGAGTTTATGAACAGGTTGGAAGTGGCTTGATTTTTCAGCAATTCTTTTTATATTTCAGGCATCCTAATCATGAAAATTCAGCTACCAAATTGATAATTCTGACTATATATTCTTCATGAGAACTTCTCTGGATTGAACCTGTACTTTTCACTTTGTAATAGGGTGGTGCTTCTGATCATTTCAGGTGGTTTGGGTGGCTGTCAAATCAAGGATGTACTTTGTAGAGAACCTAGTCACCCAAGGGTTATGCTTGTTTTCTAGTTCACTACTCAGCATTATTGGGAATGTCATCATATCCTTCCTAAAAGCGAGTATCCTGGTGTCTGATTGGAAATCTCCAAGTGGATTTTTTTTTCCCAAGCAGTGAGGCTAAGAGTATATACTGTCGGGCTTTTTAAAGCAATATGTGACAAATTAAAATAAATTCCAAGGTATTCTGCTTTTTGGTGTAGTATAACATCTAATGCAGAAACAAAGTCTTCATTTTCCTGTAATGTACAGGCAACTCTTCAGCTAAATCATTAAATTCTGAGGTCTGTAGTCTCAACTGGTTGCACCTTATATTGAAATGAGAATAATTGAGCTGCATTTTCTCTATCCAGACTTAAAAAACTGTATAAAATAACGTTGTTGCTAAATATTAAGGAAGATATATTCATTTAATACCTTCATGGTAACTACTGTTGGTGAAATCCAGGTGGTTTAGGTTTGGAGGTTTGACTGTCTTGAGTTTCTTGTACTAAAGTAGTGCTTTGCTAGTTGAAGATCACTTTCCAGTTTTGTTAAGTATTTCACCCAGACATGCTTTTATGTTCCAGTGGGACCAGATGGACGTTTCTCTGTGGATTATCAATTTGGCAGCCTCAGGAATAGAAAATAGACATTCTTCTCTGGAGGCTCTTCTGTGACTGAACCGGCATCGTGTAATAGATGTCCTTATTAAGAACTGGTTGAATGGAAGAAGGGACTGCGTCAAAGGGGAAACACGGTGGTGTGTTTGCTGCTAAATGTGAAATAACTAGTTTCAACGGCTAATCAAACATTGTAGGATAAATTGTTTTATTCTGGGTCCCCAAAAAAGGTGATTCAAAGTAATGTAGATTTGCTTTCGAAACATTAGGATCCAAGAGAACAGAAATGTAAATGTCTCATTCCCCTCTCCTTCGATGCGTAGTACCGGCAACCCAAATAAAATGACTTGGTTTTTAGATGTTTTCACTAGTTGTTTGGGAAAACAAGATTGTTTCCCATTTGTCCTTCTGGAAACAAAGAAATAGAGCTTCGGTTCTCCAAACTGTTTGTGTAAATGGTCAAATTACTCTTTTGTTTTTTAAACGGTCTTGTTTCCTGAGCTGAGAACTCATTACCAGACTTACCCTGCAGTATGTTTTTGTCTGCTAAATTAAAGCAAATCAAAACAAAGCAACAACCAAAAAGCCCACCATAACCTGCATGTAGGTTTTTAGCAGTAAGGAACTACCGGTGACAGATGCTTAGCCATCATCTTGTGAACAACTTTGTTGTAATAAACACAAACAAGAGTTGCACTGGGGGAGCTACGGAACTGATTGATGAGACTTCAAGGAGAGTCATTATACCTTAAGCAGCCTGACTCTTTAGGGAGTGTCTGTTGAGGATATTGGGAAGCTCTCGTAGTGCGTGGTAGCTGTGGAGGTTAGGAGGCTGCTGCTGCTCCCTGACACCTAATACCAGATTTTATAGCTATCTTTCAGTTTCAGTTAGGGTATCTTTCTGTTGATGTCCTCTGTGTTACCTATTTTGAAAATAATTTGTCCCCTTTTAAGTTAGTCATTTCATGGGGGGGGGAGGGGGGAACCAGCCTGCTGGGTTGAAACAAAAACGTTGTGAAAGAGATTTAATCCCTTGCTTAGGAATGTGGGGATTTATAATTAAACTGATTCACTGGATGTTTGGCCAGTACTGGCAGGCGTAACACTGACTTTCACATGTGTTTTATGGAATAAGTGTAGTTAATTAGCCTTATTCTCTATTCCTTGTATTTATATGCTGTATGAAAAAATCAGCTATTGCTTATAGAACTTTCATTACTTGAGATCTGGCTTTGCAAGTACAGTTTTCTCTGTGCTTTTGAATTGAGGAGGGTATTAAGGGGGACCTCTGGAAGTCAGAGAGGGACAGATTAAACAGGAGCCTAATCAGAGTCCCAAGATGTTTTGAAGGGTGGTTTGTTTATCTTGTTTTGGAGTGGAGGTGGGCGGTTTGTAGAGGGCTCCCTGAAGTGAGACTGATGATCTTAGTGGGTCAGTATTTGTCTTTCTTGTTTTCTTTAGGTTAATGTTTGAAATCTATTAATCAGATTGAATAAAATAGGTATCCTGCCCTAAGGGCTTTACTACGTAGTAGAAAAGCTGTGATTTATAAAGCCACAGCATAATGAAATAAAGTGATAATGAAAAGCCTTGGGCAGACTGTGTAATGTATTTTAGGGTATTTACACAGGTTGGTTTGTCTAATTATTATTATTATTATTTTTGTTCTTGTCAGAATTGTCTTTTCTAATAGTAGGATCCTTCAAACTACTTAAACCAGATCTTGCTCGCTGCTGTAGAAAATAGGCTCAGAATTTCTTCGTAAAGTCCAGACTGGCCCTTTGAAAACTAGCAGATGTTTGCCCTTCTCTCTAGTCAGTGAAAGCTGACAGTCACATGAACCCTTACACATTCCTTTCCTCTTTGCTTTTGAACACATTAAGTGGAAGTGGATTTGCATCCCTTTGGGGTTTGGACCAAAGCACATACCCATCTCCTTCCTGCCTCCCTGGAACTGGTTCAAGATTTGGAGAGAAGGGTTTGTTTGGGGGCGTTTCCCATGTCTTATCTCTGAGCACATGCTAGGGTTGAATTTATTTTGACCCTGCGTTTTAAATTTGGATCCAAAGCAAGAGTTTAAAGTGCAACAGAAGAGAATCGCTGAACTTTAGACATGAGGGATCCGGAGAGGAAGGTACGTACTTGCATTCGGAAGCTTTCTCATAGATGTTGGCCATCGTTGTGCATACACATAACTGTAAACTGATAACTACTAGGCAAAGGGAGAATGCTTAAACGTGTGTAAAGATCTGTGTGATGCTTACATTGTGTGTTTATGTGCTTAATTTTACAGCGATGACTCTAGTATTCATAATCTTGAAATGGATGGCGGAGCAAGTAAATTCTGAATTTTTATTTGAAAACCTTTTGGAAAAGCTTAGGATGGGTATCTGCAAGGAAAAAAATATGTCATTTGTGATTGATCTTTAAGGGAATGACTGAAAAAGTATATAGATATTTTAGGCATTCTATCATTTTGTTTTCTAAAGCATCAAATAAAGAAGGCTGTAAATGGCTTTTATTGAAGGTCACCCAGATTCTCCTCCATGTTGAGAAGCAAGTCTGTCTTCATTGATTATTATTTATCTTTATCCAGTCATTTCGAGCACAGTACCTGGTGTATATAGTAGGCTCGACTGATTTCTTTTTTGACTGATCTTTTCCAGAGCCTGGCCCAACTAGAGAATCTGTGCAAACAGCTGTATGAAACAACAGATACAACCACTCGACTCCAGGCAGAGAAAGCCTTGGTTGAATTCACCAACAGCCCTGATTGCCTGAGCAAGTGCCAGCTACTCCTCGAAAGAGGAAGTGTACGTAAGATTTGAAAAATCCTAAAGGGTAACAGGTTTAGGAAAATATATTCTGGTTCTGAGTTTAGGGGTGGATTGGGATAACTTCTGTTCCTTGATTTTTCTAGGTACCTCTGCCTTGTTAATTTCACTTTTTTAAAATGTACCAGAACTGCCAGGTTGGCAAAAAAGACCTTACAGACTCATCGGGGAAAATCTCATTGAGCGTATATTTTTGTCCTGTAATTTTTCGTCTTGAATCAAATTTCTGGGACTCTTTTTCTGTTTTTTACACTTAAGTACCACTTCGTATCCTTTACAAAGAAGACAGGGTTGTCTATAATTGACATTTCTTATCCACAAAGTTCATGTCACCTTGTAAGATCCCTAGTCTTCTCTGTTTTTCCTTCCCTGTACCACAGCTGCTTCTTGTCTTAGAAGTGTAGGGGAAGAAATTACCTCGACAATGAAAATTACAGGAAGTTACAGTTTTTAAAATGGAATTAGAACCTCTTCCAGCTTAAAAATGGCATTAGAACCTCTTCCAGCTTAAAAATGGCATGCAGAGCTTCCCTGGTGGCGCAGTGGTTGAGAGTCCGCCTGCCGATGCAGGGGACACGGGTTCGTGCCCCAGTCCAGGAAGATGCCACATACCACAGAGAGGCGGGGCCCGTGAGCCATGGCCGCTGAGCTTGCGCCTCCAGAGCCTGTGCTCCACAATGGGAGAGGCCACGACAGAGGCCCCCGTACCGCAAAAAAAAAAAAAAAAAAAAATGGCATGCAATGATCAATAATGCTTTTAATGAGACATGACTTAATTAAGTTAATATTTTTGGCAAGATGGAGGTCTTAGGAAGGGTAAGCATCCAATCAGGGTATCATGAAAGGGCATCAAGACAGTTAGAATCCCAGCTAGACCAGGAGCCAGCACTCTGCTGAAGACTAAAAGGAAATGTGAAAAGGAGGAAAGCAGTTAATTTGTTGAGAGTATAGAATTCTAGATGACTTCATTTTTGAATTTGCATTAGTAGTGTTACAGAATTTATGCAGTAAACTGAACAAATTATAGTTGGCTAAATAATATCCTTTAGTAGCTGAGGGAGCTAACTCTTTTCCCAAGCTTACAAGATTACAGTCATGGTCAGAGACTGTGTAGGGCTCTGTTCTATTTTCAGATTTTTTTGTATTTCTTTTCAATCCCTTGGTTCTAGGATTGATCCACTTGGATTTGTATTGTGGGAGATGCACAGCTAGCTCTCATTTGACTCCCACTGGAGCCCCACAGTGTCATTTGTGACACTGTTAACTCCAGTTCCTCATGTTGTCAGTCAACAGGCTGGAATAAAACAGGGTTGGTGCAATACTGAAAACACTTAATTATAGTGGGTTCTTCCTTTTTAATCTCTATTGACTTCTTAGTGACTTAGCAGATTTATTGGAATTATATGCAGAAACCATTTACATGTTATATAGTGTATAGATATACACTATGTTCTATAGTTATAGTAGCCTCTCTTGCATTATTAGTGATTTGACACACCTGCTTTAGTCAGTTTAAACCATGTTCAAGGGTGTTGAATAAAAATCACATGTCATACACCATGATCAAGTGGGGTTTATTCCAGGAATGCAAGGATTCTTCAATATATGCAAATCAATCAACGTGATACACCATATTAACAAACTGAAGGAGAAAAACCATATGATCATCTCAATAGATGCAGAGAAAGCTTTCAACAAAATTCAACACCCATTTATGATAAAAACCCTGCAGAAAGTAGGCATAGAGGGAGCTTTCCTCAACATAATAAAGGCCATATATGACAAACCCACAGCCAACATCGTCCTCAATGGTGAAAAACTGAAACCATTTCCACTAAGATCAGGAACAAGACAAGGTTGCCCACTCTCACCACTCTTATTCAACATAGTTTTGGAAGTTTTAGCCACAGCAATCAGAAGAAAAGGAAATAAAAGGAATCCAAATTGGAAAAGAAGAAGTAAAACTGTCACTGATTGCAGATGACATGATACTATACATAGAGAATCCTAAAGATGCTACCAGAAAACTACTAGAGCTAATCAATGAATTTGGTAAAGTAGCAGGATACAAAATTAATGCACAGAAATCTCTGGCATTCCTATACACTAATGATGAAAAATCTGAAAGAGAAATCAAGAAAACACTCCCATTTACCATTGCAACAAAAAGAATAAAATATCTAGGAATAAACCTACCTAAGGACACAAAAGACCTGTATGCAGAAAATTATAAGACACTGATGAAAGAAATTAAAGATGATACAAATAGATGGAGAGATATACCATGTTCTTGGATTGGAAGAATCAACATTGTGAAAATGACTCTACTACCCAAAACAATCTATAGATTCAATGCAGTCCCTATCAAACTACCACTGGCATTTTTCACAGAACTAGAACAAAAAATTTCACAATTTCTATGGAAACACAAAAGACCCCGAATAGCCAAAGCAATCTTGAGAATGCAAAACGCAGCTGGAGGAATCAGGCTCCCTGACTTCAGACTATACTACAAAGCTACAGTAATCAAGACAGTATGGTACTGGCACAAAAACAGAAATATAGATCAATGGAACAGGATAGAAAGCCCAGAGATAAACCCACACACATATGGTCACCTTATCTTTGATAAAGGAGGCAGAAATGTACAGTGGAGAAAGGACAGCCTCTTCAATAAGTGGTGCTGGGAAAACTGGACAGCTACATGTAAAAGTATGAGATTAGATCACTCTCTAACACCATACACAAAAATAAGCTCAAAATGGATTAAAGACCTAAATGTAAGGCCAGACACTATCAAACTCTTAGAGGAAGACATAGGCAGAACACTCTATGACATAAATCACAGCAAGATCCTTTTGGACCCACCTCCTAGAGAAATGGAAATAAAAACAAAGATAAACAAATGGGACCTAATGAAACTTCAAAGCTTTTGCACAGCAAAGGAAACCATAAACAAGACCAAAAGACAGCCCTCAGAATGGGAGAAAATATTTGCAAATGAAGCAACCGACAAAGGATTAATCTCCAAAATTTATAAGCAGCTCATGCAGCTCAATAACAAAAAAACAAACAACCCAATCCAAAAATGGGCAGAAGACCTAAATAGACATTTCTCCAAAGAAGATATACAGATTGCCAACAAACACATGAAAGAATGCTCAACATCATTAATCATTAGAGAAATGCAAATCAAAACTACAATGGGATATCATCTCACACCAGTCAGAATGGCCATCGTCAAAAAATCTACAAACAATAAATGCTGGAGAGGGTGTGGAGAAAAGGGAACCCTCTTGCACTGTTGGTGGGAATGTGAATTGGTACAGCCACTATGGAGAACAGTATGGAGGTGCCTTAAAAAACTACAAATAGAACTACCATATGACCCAGCAATCCCACTACTGGGCATATACCCTGAGAAAACCATAATTCAAAAAGAGTCATGTACCAAAATGTTCATTGCAGCTCTATTTACAATAGCCCGGAGAGGGAAACAACCTAAGTGTCCATCATCGGATGAATGGATAAAGAAGATGTGGCACATATATACAATGGAATATTACTCGGCCATAAAAAGAAACGAAATTGAGCTATTTGTAATGAGGTGGATAGACCTAGAGTCTGTCATACAGAGTGAAGTAAGTCAGAAAGAGAAAGACAAATATTGTATGCTAACACATATATATGGAATTTAAGAAAAAAAATATCATGAAGAACCTAGGGATAATACAGGAATAAAGACACAGACCTACCAGAGAATGGACTTGAGGATATGGGGAGCAGGAAGGGTAAGATGTGACAAAGCGAGAGAGAGGCATGGACATATATACACTACCAAACGTAAGGTAGATAGCTAGTGGGAAGCAGCTGCATAGCACGGGGAGATCAGCTCGGTGCTTTGTGACCGCCTGGGGGAGTGGGATAGGGAGGGTGGGGGGGAGGGAGACGCAAGAGGGAAGAGATATGGGCACATATGTATATGTATAACTGATTCACTTTGTTATAAAGCAGAAACTAACACACCATTGCAAAGCAATTATACTCCAAAAAAGATGTAAAAAAAAAATCAGATGTCAAAGTCACTTTTATAGATTTTTTCCATAAACTTAAGTTATTTTTATAACTGATGGGATGATGTAATGCCTATGGATAGCCTACTGTCTTAAGGACTTATAGTTTCATGGGAAATTATGTTTAACCCTTGATTAAATTGTTTTGATGATTCTGAGTCTGTCCCTGTTATGTGACATTATATAATATAGCCACATGGGGGAATCTGAATTTGCACACGGCTCCTCCTTATACATTATGATCAGATAGAGTACTCTGATTCTCCATAAGGTTAAAATTCATTAAAATCCACACTTGAGAATGATAATGCTATTCCACTGCCTAGGGCATAATTTTTCTTTCTCATAAATAATTGTTAGGAATTTACTACTAAAACTAGCATATACATTCCCCAAAGCTGTAGCTGATTGATAGTTGTGCTGATGGGAAGATACAATGGGGGGATTAACTACCCAGCATAATGTGGTGGTTCCTTCTAAAACTACTTCTTCTTGTCTTCTTTTTCTTTTTTCCCCTCTTTCTAATGCCATACTATAGGAGTATTATGAGGTGAAACTTTTTGAAACATCATTATAACAAGGCTGTTGGAGGGAGAAGATTTCTTGACTTAAATGAAAGAAGAGATTTAGCTTCTTTTCTGAGAAGAGCCCCTCTAACTTCTGCCCTCTCAAAGTGATACAGATACCTGTATTAGGTTCAGTTTGATCAGCCATTCACTTTATCCTGCCCTTTGCTCATGACTGAAATCGGCTTAATGAGCACTTATGCTTTGTGGGGCTCATTTTTCCTTAGTATGTGACCCTTTAAAATCCTGAGGATTAAGTATAGCAAAGCCGATTAATTTTCTTGAATTTGAGAACAGATCTCCAAGTTAAAAACTTTATGACTGACTAACTCAATAAAATTGAATTCTAAGTCCTTTCCCCCCTCTTTTCACAGTCATCTTACTCCCAGTTACTGGCAGCTACATGCCTTACAAAGCTTGTATCGCGCACAAATAACCCTCTACCATTGGAACAACGAATAGATATTCGTAAGTAGAGAGTTATCTTTTTTCTCTTAAAGAAATTAGTTGAGTGATGTTCTAGTAATAGTTACATTTATGTTGCTTGTCTGATAATGTTCTGAAATTGCTAAGCATACAGAATATCTAGAATCCAGTTTCTTTCCAGAATTTGGGCTTAAAAGTGAAGAGGACCCGATATAATTGTTTCTAGATAAAGCCTGCATTATCCCTTCGGTTTTCAGAAGGTTTCTTTCATTCAGTCTTTACTGTCACTAATAACTAAGAAAAACATTGTTAAGGATTTTGAATTCTGTGCAGACCATGCTATTTAACCATCGAGGGATAGATTCAAGGCTGCCTTACCTCAGATTCTTCATTGGGACACGTTGTATATTCTGAGTTGGAAAGCCTATGAATCTTAAATTCCAAGTCCCATTTCTCAATAGTGTGAATAATTAGGGAAGTTTAGGGTAAATAGTTTAAATTTACCACTTCTTAGACATTTAAAGATGTACACCCTTCCCTGGCAGAGCCTTCTACAACACAGATTACTTTTGTTTTATAGGGAACTATGTGCTCAACTACCTTGCCACTCGGCCAAAGTTGGCTACTTTCGTGACACAAGCACTTATTCAGTTATATGCCAGAATCACAAAACTGGGCTGGTTTGACTGTCAGAAGGATGACTATGTCTTCAGAAATGCAATCACAGATGTCACAAGGTTTTTACAGGTATGATTTATGTGTTTGATGGAATAAAAATGGGTGAAGCAATATATGCTTACTTACATATTGATCTATAAGTGGAATTACTTGGTATATATTCTTCTGTGTCTTTTTAACTCTTCATGTGTCTCGGCTTTACATGTTTAGATGTCAGCACAAAACCTGCTTCATTCTTTCTAATGCTTACACACCATTCCAGTTTAAAATACCATAATTCATTTAACTTTTATAGGTGGGCATTTAGTTAGTATCTATATCTTGACTTAAATAAATACTTCAGTGAATATCCTAGTGTGCATGTGTGTATATATATATATATCTTTTTATACTTTGAGTTAAGTGTGTTTATAGTGTGACTTCCCAGCCTTTGAATTATTCAATCAGAGGGATGTGTGTATTTTGGGTTTGCAAGGATATTTCCAAATTACCCTCAAAAAAAAGTTGTTCCCTGCAACAATTAAAAGAATGCCTATTTCCCTGTACCTCCACCCTGTGACCTCAGCTTTATTTTTCCAGTTTGGTAGGTAGAAAGAATTGGTAGCTCAGCATCTGAGTTACAGATGAGACAGAACAAATTTTCATATGCTGATTTACTGCTTATTTTTGTTTTTCTGTGAACTTCCTGTTTATATCTTACGTACATTTTTTTATCGGGTTCTTTGCCCTTTTTTGTATACAGTCTCTTTGTAAATTATCTTACACGTTCATCATTTATCTTAAATGTGATTTGCTAGTTTCTCTTTCTGTGGTATGTATGGTACTTAAGGGTATTTTTAAAATACAAAGGGTTTCAATTTTGTTGAAGTCAGATTTAGCAGTCTTCTTTTATGGCAGGTTAGATTTTATGTCCTGCAAAGCAGAAGTTTTAAACTACAGTTTCTTGCTACATCGTCTAGGCAGTTTTAATAGCAGCACAGGACTCTGTTATTTCAAGAGTATGACTGCATTCCAAATGCTGAAATCAAGCTGCACAGGCCAACTCTTTCTGCCTTTTTTTTTTTTAAACCAGGATAGTGTTGAATACTGCATCATTGGTGTCACAATTTTATCTCAGCTAACCAATGAAATTAATCAAGTAAGTGCTACAGCCTTCCTCATTGAAGTAAGTGCCATATTTTTTCTTAGTATTGGTGTTTTCTGCTGTGTGTGGGATGATCTTTTTTGGCAGTTGTGTGCTTTTGCGGTAAGTGATTAATGCCCTTTTGAAGCAAACTAGTTCCATTGGGTTTCCCTCTGTAAGTGCAGTCTGCCTCACTCTTAATATCCAGATCCCCTTCTGTCTCTGGAATATTTTTTCCTCTCATCTCAGCTTTCCTCAGTGGTATTAATGTTCATTGTTAGAGATGAGAGCAACGGTCCTAAGTCAGAACTTAGGAAACCAGCATCATTGGTGGTGCCCCTTCTGCTGTATAAATTAATGTGTTGGTAAAGATTCAAAAATCAGTTCTCATGTGCTGTTATTAAAGATTTTGCTGATAGTCTTTTCAGAATGCACGACACGTTCTGCTAAATACCAGGTAATTTTTTTAAATAGTCATTGATGTCACAGATTACTACAGAGGAAACACCAGTGGCTTTCTTTTGCTCTGGCTATTATTTTTTAGTCATTTACTTTTGTATCCAGCTAAAATGTTATAATTATTGAACAGGCCAGAATTAATATTAATTGTAACATCTCACCCTTCAGTTGTCAGCTATTAATTACATTGGCATCGTTGCTACTGCTTGTATTTATGCAGACATTTCTATTAACCCTGAGAAATTTTAACTGTGAGTTGGTACTATTTTAAATGCACTAGCTTATAGTCCGTTAAAATCTGGAGTCCATCTTGTGTTCTCTGTCACATGCAATCCCCATTGCGGTTGGTAATTATCGAAATAATAGCTCACACTTTTGAGTGATTTCTATGTGACAGGCACTGTTCTAAGCACTTTACTTATACTAATTTTATTCTCACAATAGTCCTGTGAGATAGGGACTCTGGTTATCCCATTTCCTAGATAAGGAAACTGAGGCTCACAAAGGTTGAATAATTTGCCTACAGTGTCACAGTTACCTGGCAACAGTATATGAATTCAAACCCCATATAGGCTTATTACAGAGCCTGTGCTCTTAGCAACTGACTTATTATTTACCCACTATTACCCTTGTAGTAAGAGAGCATGCGTTAACTTAAGTACAGAGATTGTGGGGTTAATGCTCTCCCCTTTGAAGCTTGGTTCCAGAAAATCCATCAGTGTCGGTATTTTTTAAATCTTCGAAATTTTGTCTTTTTTAAGAAAATAATAGAAATGTGTGTGACATACTTAAGATGTAATTATTCTCTGTATTATGATCAGTATAACAGATTATATATAGCATCTGGTATATAATCTAGCATCACCTTTTTATCCACGACATTTATGATAACACAGTGACACGGAAGCAAAAATCGGAACACTTTGAACCTCTATGTAACTTAGTTTCCTATTGGCTTTTTTTTTTTTTTGGTTGTCATTTATATCAGAAAACATATTTCTGTTACCATTCCTATTTGAACTTAGAAATAAAATTAAGGGGGCATTCCATAACTTGGTTGTCTATCAGAAATCTTGCTGCATTTTTTCTTTAATGTGCCAAAAGCAAAATGAACTCCCTCCTGGTTGAACTAAACAGCATATAGAAGAGATTTAAGCTTACAGTAAATGGTTGGACTGAAATTACTCTAGGCAACCTTGAAATTCCTTTATTGCACTCATTGAGTACCTACTATGTGTCAGAAATAGAGGGCCTACTAAAGAAGTAAAAGACTTAATCCTTGACCACAAAAACCTTTAAAATATGACGAAAAGACAAGAACAGAGGAGTAAATGAGAGACAAATACAACCACTTAATTTAAGTACTCACTTCTGTGGTATAGACTGCACGTTGAAATACGTTAGAGAAGGAAGAGAGTATTACAGGCTATCGTCTATCCTAAGTTCACGGCTGTTAGTCAATGACTGTTTTAGAAATTTTGTAGTAACTTCAGCCCTGACTGGATTGTTTACCAAAACCCAAGCCTTGCTACTGTCTGGTTTTGAGACTAAGCCACAATACAACATGATAGAAATTATTAGCAATGTCTTCCAACAGTTTGTTAAATTTTACCTCCCTGAGTGCAGAGGAAATTAAAACTTTGCAGTGGAGATACTCACCTCTCCTTCTGTCTTCCCTCTGTATGCAGTAGAGACATGATATCCTGGCTAGCTGTTATTAGCAGCTTATTGTCATCTGCATTCTCTCACTAAATATGGTCTAACAGTAACTTAAATGTTTAAAATGTATTTTGTTATTTATGTTGGTCTTACTGAAAATCCTTCTAGTTTACTTGAAGTCTACAAGAAAATTTTTTTCTTTGCAACTAATTCTAAAACTTGCGTTGGTTTGTTTTTCTGCACAGGCAGACACCACCCATCCTTTAACCAAGCACAGAAAAATAGCCTCTTCTTTCCGAGATTCATCGTTATTTGATATCTTCACTCTTTCCTGCAATCTGCTAAAACAGGTGAGATTGTATGTTGGGACCTGCTTCACAGGTCCTTTTGAAAGGATGAGAATAAGTGGGGACTTGTTATGACCCCACGAGAGTTTATGCATCTCTTTAATCATCGTCATGTCTCACGTAATACATATGTCCGAGCTGTGGAAGAAACTTACCAAACTGTAAGAAAGAATTGTGATTTCCCTATTTCACATCTGTTCCCCTAGGTAAAGAGCAGTATGTGAACACTTATCCCATGCTCCTATTTTAAAGGAACTAGTTTACCACAAAGTTTGAGGTTTTTCTTGTTGGCTTTTTTTATATCCACATAAGATCTTCCTATGTGGAGTAAAGGCATCTTCACTTTATGGTGTTTGGATTCTCAGTGCTTTGAAAGCCGTCTCAGACTACATTGTTAGCATACTAAAACTAGGCTGGCTTCCCTGTCCCCTGCTGAGTTACAGGCAGCAAATAAACAAGCAACATCTGTAAGGAAAAGCAGATTTTGAATTTTTAACATCCACTTAGATTTCATAACCTGAAGGGGTAGACAGTATCACAGAAGGAAATCACCAGTTTTAAAATAGAAAGTTGTATTTCATTTATTGATAGACTTGAACTAAGGAAGAAATGTTAACTTGTGAGTTCTACACATGTATAACCATGTTTGGATGCTTCGTCGCTATAGAAAGCCAAATGGAATTAGCCTCTGGCTTTTTGTTCGTTTGGGGGTTTTTTGTTTGTTTGTTTTCTTGTTCTTGTTCTCATTTTCCAGTATGTCTCAATTGTACGATTAGAAGCAAGTTTGGATTTTTCTTTTGTCCCAGTTAATGATGTCCATCTTTTCCTTCAGTTACCTAGTTTTACTTCAGGATTCCCAAAAAATTCTCAGTTTGGGCAAGCTGCCTCGCAAAAGCTGTTGTAGCTCACAAGCTGCCTCGCAAAAGCTGTTTCTAGAGGGAAAAAGCTTTTGAGAAAACTGAGCCTTGAAACCTCCTCTAATACTGATTCTGTCAAAAACAATGAGCCAGCCAGTCACTGAGGTCACAGCTGGTAGATATTTGAATCTCATAGTCACCGTAGCTCTGGACCACTATTGAGCTATAGGCCAGTACACTGCTCTGATGAATAAATAAAATTCAGTGGTGATTTTGTTTTGATTGTGGTCTGAAAGATTTTTCTTGATGCTGGCGATGGTAATGTTAAAAAGAGGAAGGAAGACAGGGCAGGGTGTAAAATTTACTAGAACTCCCTCCAGAGTTTAGTCCAGCCCTGTCTAGAAATGATAAGGATCTAAAATTCAAATAAAGTAACCAAACATCCCATACTGCTTCAGAATTCACTGTGGCCACGATGCCAACAGCATATAAAGAGTAAGTGTCAAAGGGGGAATTTCTTTAAATACGAGCTTCATGGTTTTTTGTGATTTTATTTTTATTTATTTATTTTTTTTGCGGTACGCGGGCCTCTCACTGCTGTGGCCTCTCCCGTTAAGGAGCACAGGCTCCGGACGCGCAGGCTTAGCGGCCATGGCTCACGGGCCCAGCTGCTCCGTGGCATGTGGGATCTTCCTGGACCAGGGCACGAACCCGTGTCCCCTGCATCGGCAGGCGGACTCTCAACCACTGCGCCACCAGGGAAGCCCCCAGCTTCATGTTTTTATAGTAAATATGTTTTAATAGTAAATAAGGAGCTAGGAGTTTCATAGTGATGGAAGGACTTTGAAGGCGATGGAAGTGCAGCATCTTTTGGGAGAGAAACGTCACTTCACTGTGTTGGAATACCACCCTCCTTTTCTGGCTTAGCGGCCTCCTCGTAAGTCTGGTAGCAAGCGTGGAAGAGAGGAGTGATTGTTTGGGGCTCATATGTGGTCATTTTTACAGGCTTCTGGAAAGAATCTGAACTTGAATGATGAAAGTCAGCATGGCTTGCTGATGCAACTGCTCAAACTCACTCATAACTGCCTAAACTTTGATTTCATCGGCACTTCTACTGATGAGTCCTCAGATGACCTGTGCACGGTACAGATTCCCACCAGCTGGCGATCAGGTAATACAGTCACACCCTCTGAAACAGGTTGCCTCTCCACGCTACCTGGAGTCTGCAGGGTGGTCTCAGGAACCCCTGGCAAATCCCCTGCTTGCTCTTAGAGAAAACTTAGGATGTCAGTATGGGTCTTTTTAAAGTCAGAGAGAGGCTGTTGGAGGATCCCCCAGCCAGGGAGAACTCTTTAATTACTGGGTTCCTGGCGGATGTGAGTTTGACCTTACGTTAATCACCTAGAGACTTCTGATATCTTACTCATTTGAGGGAATTTCTAACTTTAAAAACAAAATCAAATAAAAGAACTTGTGCTTATGCTTGGTATTGTATTCCTAAGGATAAAAATTCTTGCTATGAACAGAGTTCTGATTGTCTTAAGTTGTTTGAGGATCAGAAGAATGAATCCATTTCTTAGAGGAGCTAAAAAGTGCTTAAAAAAAACAAAACAAAAAAAAGAACGGAAAACAAAAAGCCCCTATTAGCTTATCACTTTCAACTGAAATAAACATTCTGTAAGATAAGAAATCAGGAAGATATGCTCCCCGATGACTATAGCACCGGAGTGTGCCAGCTGCATTGTGCAGACGTACTCAGTAAAGTGCTCTTTTGTCTTTCAGCGTTCTTAGATTCTTCAACTCTGCAACTGTTTTTTGACCTGTATCATTCCATCCCTCCTTCGTTTTCACCTCTGGTGAGTCAGGACCACAGTTTCTATTTCTAGTACATAGCAATTGGTGAATAAGCCTTATGTTCATTCTGTTGTACAAAATCATAGAAGTAAAGCATAGAAATACTAGGGTTAGTTGTCTAGCCTTTTGAGATAAAGCTTGTCACCTAAAGGTTCTCACAGTAAAGTCTTAATTCCTTCTAAATTGTTCCTGGGAATTCCTTGGCGGTCCAGTGGTTAGGAATTCATGCTTTCACTGCAGGGGCCCGGGTTCAGTCCCTGGTTGGGGAACTAAGATCCCGCAAGCCACGCAGTGTGGCCAAAAATAGTTGTTCCTGTCATTAATGACAGATTGCTGCAGATGTCAAGCTCTTTTGGTCTCCCCTTTGTATCTGGCTTTTTACTATCCCTCAAATTGCCACAGGCTAGAATGTGGGGAATTCACCTTATATTGCCTATTTGAAGATTGTCAAGACTAAGAAAATTTCTGAAAATCCCTCAAGCATATGTTACATAAGTGCTAAATGGAAGCTGTATTGGGAAGGCATATTTGCATACTTACCCTGAATAACATTTGAAACCTCTTGGGAATGCTGCATTTCTCCTTTAAAGCAATAATTAACCTCCTCAAATCTCAAAATTCATTCAAGTCCTAAAAGGCGTTGGTCTGATATTTCAGATTGTTGGTATAAAATACCATTGTACAAAACATGCAAAGAAAATACAGTAAAGTAAGTGGGTGTTTTGCGTAGTTTTTCTGCAGTAGACTACTTTCCTGGTAATAGCACTTTTCCAAATTAATGTGGACCTTCACTTTAGCAGAAACATGAGTTCGTGTTTTTTGTATCGTTAAGTTTACTTCAGGAAAAGGTAACACACTTAAGAAGGGTAATGAATGAAAGGACTGTTCGTAAAGGGGTGGGCAAAATTAAGGGAATCCAACAAGGGGTGGTGATGTACACCCCCTGGGGCTAGCAATAGTGGGCAGCCTCAAGGGGCAAGAGGAAGAAACCCTGGAGAGAGCTGAAGCTGTGACTCAGGGGAGGGCTGTTCACCAGAGGTAGAGAAACTCTGCCAACCATGGCCCAGCTGGGGGTGGGGAGGGGGCTCCTCTTTCTTCCTGCCCTTGATCTCCTGCTGGTACTTTCCAATGGTTGAAGCCAATGAGAAGCAAGAAGGCAAGGGAACTTGGCTGTTGTTAGTCAACAGAGGTCAGCCTCCCAGGGAGCAGAGACAGGGAGGAGAAGGGCAGAAAATAGATCTGGAGGGGCAAACAGAATGTAAATACCTAGCACAGCGGGGAAAGGGGAAAATGCTTTCATTTTAAAACCTGTTTTCTTTAGGGCACAGATCTGACTTGGTTATTTCATTATAGCAGTACATAGCAAAGGCTGATTAGCCAAAAGGCCTTAATAAAACCAAAAAAAAACTAAATCTAAAGCATTATTTAAACTATGAATTGCTTGGTATTTTCAAGCTTTCAATATATATCTTAAACACAAATCAAAGAAGCCATCAGGGTGGTCAAAGAATAAAATGTAGATGAATTTCCAAACTATGGATTTAACTAGTTGTTACAATCAACCTGGATCTGATGCTCTTTTTATGTTTCTTTTAATAAAGCTGTTTCAGATATCCTAAGCTACATCCCCGTTGATCTTTTTTTTAATATCATTATAATGGTAGCAGGGGTTGAAAGAACAGCATTAGTGCTATATGTAAAGAATATTTACAGCAGGGGAAAGGGTAATGAAAATAGCTATACAGTCTTTTTGATCATTTGTGTTTGGGTTGTGCCCTGCTTTAGGTATTATCGTGCTTAGTACAGATTGCCTCAGTTAGAAGATCCCTGTTTAACAATGCAGAGAGGGCCAAGTTTCTCTCTCACCTTGTTGATGGTGTTAAACGAATACTGGAAAACCCACAGGTAAGGTTTTTGAGAAATTATTTTTACTTGTGTGTGTATATGTGTGTATGATTAGTATATGCCTATCTGTTATGGCTCCAAAGAAAAATCAATCTAGAGGTCACACTTAGCAGAAATCAGAGAAAACAGTTCAGTCTGTCATCCTTCAGAAGATTTAAGTGAGTGTATATTTGTAGATCTAAATAATACTTACCCAGAAGAGGAGCTTGTATCCTCTAGTTTAAGGAACGTAGGAATTGTGGGAAGGGATCCCCTTTTGTTGTTGTTCATTTTTATTGGAGTATAGTTGATTTACAATGTTGTGTTAGTTTCAGGTGTACAGCAAGGTGAATCAGTTATACATATACATATATCCACTCTTTTTTTTTAGATTCTTTTCCCACATAGTCCATTACAAGGTATTGAGTAGAGTTCCCTGTGCTATACAGCAGGTTCTTATTACTTACCTATTTTATATACAGTAGTGTGTATATATCAACCCCAGTCTCCCAATTTATCCCTCCCCCTCTTATCCCTTGGTAACCATAAGTTTGTTTTCTACATCCGTGACTTTACTTCTGTTTTGTAAATAAGTTCATTTGTACCCTTTTTTTTAGATTCCACATGTAAGCGATATCATACGATATTTGTCTTTCCTTGTCTGACTTACTTCACTCAGTATGACAATCTCTAGGTCCACCCATGTTGCTGCAAATGGCATTCTTTTAGGGAAGGGATCACTTTGAAGGAAAATAAGGATAGAGCTAGTCATTTTTCCCAAAGAAACTAAGAATCTAAAATTTGTTTTTTGTTTTCATTTCCATTTTTTTGAATGTACATTATTTACCTAAGTGTATAGGGCTACATTTAGGTGGGAGGGGAGCTATTTCTCGTTCAGATATTCATTCCATAACTCAGTTGCCCTTTTGTCTTTTTCAGTCCCAAAGACTCAGCTAACACCTCTTTTTTTTAAGTATTTCTTCTCCACACTAGAAAATATCATAAAAACAGTTCACTTTTAAATATACTCTGTTGTCTCCCTCTTTTTAAAAATTCATTTATTCTATCAACAAATTGTATGGAGCCACCTACCATGTGCCAGGGATTCAGTGGTGAGCAAAACAAAACCTGCCCTCCTCTAATAGAGGAGGACATATGTAAGGAAACAAGTATGCTGGTGTAGTATGCAAACAGATGAAAAGTGTTTGATATAAGTATATAATAAAATACATAAACATACTAATATAGGAGTACGTTTATTGTAGCAAAGATGATATAATATATGAAATATTTGTGTAACTTTGCCACTGTAGTTTAGTTGTGCTTAATGACAGATTTAACAGATGTGAAAATAAAAATCTCATTACTTTTCATTTGATTGGTGGGAAGCAAACAGACCAGTCACATCTTAGATCGTGCGCGTTTTCTGCCGTTAATCAACTTTACAGCCCTGGGCAAGTAGTGTTGTCCTTCTGGGCTTCTGTTTCGGACTCTTCCAGTTGAGGCTAATAACCCCATCTCATAGGATGATTATTATGGACAGATGAGATAATAGATGTAATAATCCCTTTTAAAAGTGACTTTTAAAAAATTGCTTTTAAACATTATACAGATGTGTCATTCTGAATGATGACCTGCAGCAGATTCCCCCCTCTCCTCATGCCATCATCCCAGATGTCATTCGGGAAGAAGTATAGTGAATCACATTTTACATTTTATTTTCCTCCCTGTGCTGTCACCAGAGTTTATCAGACCCAAACAATTACCATGAGTTTTGCAGACTACTGGCCCGATTGAAGAGTAACTATCAACTGGGAGAACTAGTAAAGGTGGAAAACTACCCTGAGGTCATCCGATTGATAGCTAACTTCACAGTGACCAGCCTACAGGTTTGTCTTTGATTGCTTGTCCCTTTCTTCCTAAACGTTGGAACCTCTTCTCTTACTCATTGGTTTTATTTAACCTTGTAAGAATTTCTTTTTCCCTCGGCAGAAGCGAATGTAAGTATAGGGCAACCCTGCACAGAGTGGTTACTATTGCAGCTACTCGTTCACATTACAAAAGTGCAAGCAGTGTGGATAGAGGAGCATGAGGGAACTGCAAGAATAATATTTAGATTCAAGACTGGGAGACTTCCCTTGTAGTCCCCCAGAAAAGGCAAGACTGGAACAGGGAGCTGGGCAGAAGAGTGAAGAGAGACTCGGCGCCCTCTCTTTCTTAGTCATGTGTAGGCAGTGGTTCTCACAGGCGATGGCTTGCATCAGAATCATCTGGGCAGCTTGATGAGAAATGCAGGTGCTTGGGTCCTACCCCCATAATTTCTGGTTCACTAGGTCCAGGTTGGGGCCTTGGCGTCTCTGTTTCTAACAAGTTCTCCACAAGATGCTCGTGCTACTGATGAGAGCCAGTTACTCAGCCAGCTCAGAACAGCTCTTCTCACTGGATGTTTAATCTCTGAAATACCACTAAACACATGAGACTAGTTGCCGTGCACAGAGCAAAGCCCATCAAAGTTTATCCTCATTCTCTCTCTCTCGTTTTTTTTTTTTTTTTAAGAAAAGTCTTTATCTTTTGTGTTAGATGGCATGGGACTAATGTATTACGTACAAAAATGAGAACTATGCCTCCTACTCTCTTGGTTTTCCTCAGCACTGGGAATTTGCCCCAAATAGCGTGCACTATCTCCTGAGCCTGTGGCAGCGGCTGGCAGCCTCCGTGCCATACGTGAAAGCCACAGAGCCCCACATGCTGGAGACTTACACTCCTGAGGTCACCAAAGCCTACATCACATCCCGTTTGGAATCTGTGCACATCATACTGAGGTAAGGACACTGGGGCAGCCTCCCTCTTTCCCCACAGGTGGCCTGGCGTCCGACTTGCCAGAAGATCAGACACCCAGTTGGCAAAAGCGTACTTGATATGAGTCATAGTGGAGCTACCACCATAATGGGCATTTTTTTCACGTTAGCACAATAGCTGAGGAGAGCATGAAGTCCAGAAGAGTCCTTCTCTTTAATATCCTATTCGTGTCCCTTCGTCAACCATAGCAGTAGCTTTGAGTACAGAGTATATCAGTATAATGTTTGTCCTTGCCACTGATTTCCTTTAAACATGAGAGAAGCATTGATAAGCTATAGATGACAACAATTATAATGTGTAAAATATAGGTGCTTAACGTGAACTTCTAAAGAAATAAGCAGATAAATAAGCTACACAATCCAGAGCTTACTAGAAGATGTAAGAACTCCAGGCAGCCGATCACTGACTGCATTATACTGACACATGGTTTCTGTCTTCCTTGACTACTAACTGGACCAGAAATCTATAGTAAAGAAATGTCAGACCCTTTAGAAATGACCTATATGAAATGGAGTTATTCTAGGGACTTCCTGGCGGTCCAATGGTTTAAGACTCCAAGTTTCCTGCAGGGGGCATGGGTTCGATCCCTGGTCGGGGAACTGAGATCCCACCTGCTGCATGGCGTAGCCAAAAAAAAAAAAAAAAAAGAATGAGGTTATTCTTTGTGTAGGGACCTATCTTGTATACTTTTTTCATTGGGTATTTCTCAGGGGAATTTACTTGGACTCTGAAGGTTTGGGGTGTTTTTGTTTTTTTTTTTTAACTCAGATTCTTAATTTGCTCAGAATCAAGTACATTTAATTGTCGTAAGAATTATAGTCTCAACTGTTTATGACTTGAATCATTTCAAAATCTGAGTATTTGTGAAGGCCGCCCGTTGGAAAGCACTGTTCTGTTAGCTGCATAGTTTCTATTCCTGAGGACTCAGCTAGTTTCAGCAAGGCCATGCTTGGGAGGGTTACATGTATGGGCTCTGGGCCCACGTAGCCGGTTAATAGCTGTGTACTCTTGGGCACAGTTGTAATGAGGATTAAATTACTGTGTCCCGGCCTCATGTGTGGGTCATGGTAAACGCACAGCTCTGAACTGCTTGCTGCTGTGGTGGTGCTGCTGCTGGGTTGTCATATGATGATGTAACAGTACATGGCGAACTTACGGTAAGACCTTCAGGTCTAGGAACCAGTGGATAAGGCAAGACCTGGTATACAGCCACAGTGCCTCATCTGCATTTCTGAAATTTAAGATGTGAAAATTAATTTTTCTCCTAAGTTTGGCACAAAACTCATTTGGTGGCAAAACTTGAGATGTGCTGACATGAGACCATTTATAGTCATTTTTTTAAAATTCTACTTCGGGGCTTCCCTGGTGGCGCAGTGGTTGAGAGTCCGCCTGCCGATGCAGGGGACACGGGTTCGTGCCCCGGTCCGGGAGGATCCCACATGCCGCGGAGCGGCTGGGCCCGTGAGCCATGGCCGCTGAGCCTGCGCGTCCTGAGCCTGTGCTCCGCAACGGGAGAGGCCACAGCGGTGAGAGGCCCGCGTACCGCAAAAAAAAAAAAAAAAAAAAATTCTACTTCGTGTGACTATTCATAATACTTACACATTTTGCTACAGGAATATTGTATTTGACATGCCACAGCCCAGGGAGGGTTCATATTACATGGTAGAAGCATCATAGTGCCTCCCTAAAATCTGAAGATTTCTGAATTCCAAAACACATCTGGTCACAATGACCTCACACAAGGGACAGGTTACTTGTAGTCACAAAGTTTACTATAGTCAGGAACAAACAAGAGGCTGAGAACCAAGAGCTTTTTTAGGGGTGAGAAGCATAGGACTGAGAGGATCGTGGCAGACAAATGTTAAGCGACTGGGAATTGGAAGACTAGACACCAATGGGCAGAACATACCTACGGGAGACTGAAGCTAGGTTGAGACACCTGCCTTCCACCTGTTCTTAACCTTCCTTCCTTGGTAAAAAGTGGGGTTGGGATGTGGGCCTCTACAACTGCACGGGGTGGATACATGGAGGAGAACTGCTGCGACGGAGAAATCAGTAGGCCTATTTTAAGAGAGCGCCTTCCTTCTTCCCTTGGGAGTAGAGATGGACTGGAAGATCCCCTGGAGGATACAGGTCTGGTCCAGCAGCAGTTGGACCAGCTGTCTACAATCGGGCGCTGTGAATACGAGAAGACGTGTGCGCTCCTTGTGCAGTTGTTTGACCAGTCTGCCCAGTCCTATCAGGAGCTGCTCCAGAGTGCCAGCGCCAGCCCCATGGACATTGCAGTGCAGGAGGGTGAGTGGACAGTGGACTGGGCCTGGCAGAAGGTGCTGTCAGCACGCTTTCGCTCGTTGCTACCTCTCTTTCACCTTTCCCCCCAGAATTCTTCCATCATCAGTTAGCTCCATATACACAAAAGAATATTTGATAATAAATGCCACAGGGAACTAGGGAGGAGCACCTGAAATCATACCTGCAGTGGGTATGTTTAACTTTAAGAAAGCACTGCACTGTAAACGACCCTGTCTGATAGGGGAGCCTTGGTTATCTAATGAATTTCGCCCTTGGCATCACCCTTACCAGAGCAGAGTAGTAGCTATTCTCTGGAAGAAAAGTTAAACTTTATGACTTTTTCAGTTTCTTGAGATTAAGGAAGCTCATAGTAAGAAATGAACCTCACAGTGTGGAATTTCCTCATGAAATGATCACTGGTGGTGACACTAATGGGTCTTCTTCCTGTTGCAGGAAGGCTGACGTGGCTGGTTTATATCATTGGCGCAGTGATTGGTGGCCGGGTCTCTTTTGCCAGCACTGATGAGCAAGATGCTATGGACGGTGAGCTTGTCTGTCGGTAAGTGCTCCCATGGAGGCTTCCTATTTCACTGCTATGACCCTCCCACCCGCTTTTGGGTCGTGAGACCAGGGAACTTGACATGCTTCTGTTAGTGCATTTCTCCCCATTTATAGAATATAAATATAATCTTATGAAGCTGCTTGCCCATGAAGAACTGTTACAAGTTCAAATTCAAAGCTTTTATTAAGTACAGCAACAACTATGCCTACAGTCCTTACTAAAAAACCATCTGCAGTAATTCAGCAAAGGAAATGATGGATATAGAATTAAGCATATTGGATACAGAGTGGAGAGTAGCTTTTAGTTCTGTTTAAGTGCAGTATCTCAAGAGTTAATGAAATGTGGACTGCTTTTGCCTTACCAGAGTAAGTCTAATAGGAAACTGTGGGTCTTCAACTATCCCCAAAGATGGAATTACAGAATTTCTACAGCCTTTCAAATCTCTTGACCATACACTTTCCCTCGTACAGGATCTCAAGTTACTTCGTGTTTGTGATTCTAATCTTACTAAAAACCTATAAATGAGCATCTAGTGATTTCTGAAACTTGACTTAACATAGAAATAAAAAGACAGGACTGTTTAATAGCCTGCAGAGGTTCTCAAACCTTTTCTTCAGGACTCTACCTTCTTAAAAAGTATGGAGGCCCTCAAAGAGCTTCTGTTTATGTAAGCTATATCTATCGATACTTACTGTATTAGAAAGTAAAACTGAGAAGTTTTTTAAATATTTATGAATTTGTTTAAAAGTAACAAGCCCATTTCATGTCAACATGTTTTTAATAACTTTTTTCAGAAGAAGTGAATGAGAAAACTGGCTTTATTTTAATGTCTGGCATAGTAGAAGTCAGCTGGATTCTCCTCTCTGCTTCTGCATTCAGTCTGTTGTGGTATCACACGTCTTATAGCCTCTGGAAAACCCCACTGCACCCTCATGTGAGAATGCGAGTGAAAGGGCAAATAATGTTTTAGTATTTTTATGAAAGTGGTTTTGTTACCTTGCAGAGAACTGCTACCCTGAAGGGTTCTAAACTTTCAGATGCTCTCCTTAGGGATAAACACATTTTAACATGATGCCTTAGAATGTATTGGTCCCCAGACATTTCAATGCATAATTTTTGTTCTTATTCTGAAAATCCCCATTTGTCTCTTTCCACCCCCACTTTATCTATCAGATGCCCATCTGCCCTTAGGGGCCTTAATCCTGACTCAAGTCTCCACGGCATATCACACTGGCATTTTTTGAAGAGTTGATCAAAGATTTAATAAAGATGAAATCCAATACCTTTCTGATTCTGTAGCCTGCTGTGATACTGTGTGTCATAATATAGATTGAATTTAGACAGTGTCTCATATACTGGTTCTCAACTTGAGTGTTCCAACACGATCAATGAGTCCAATTCACTCATGATGTCACAAATAGTTTACCTATTTTCACACTATCAAAATGCCAAATGACTCACTTGTAATCGCATCATTCTTATTCATCCCAGCATTCCAGTATGCTTTCTTTTGAGGGGATGGGTGCAGGGAAGAGGGATAAAGTCACAGGTAGCATATCTGTTCTTGGTCCCTGGAAGGGTTATCTGCCTGTGAACATCGTCCTTCATGTGTATCCTTTCCTTTTATGGCTCCATGAGAAAAAAGATTGAGAGCCACTGGTATTTAGTCCAATCGACCTCATTTTATAAATGAGGAAGTGGGGCTCAGAAAATAAATTGCTTTACTCAAGGTCTCACAGAAGTTTCAAGGATGACCATTACCCTGGTACTAGTGTTTTTCCCACTATTTTTAAGCAATTATGAGTTCTGCCTCTCAGGCGACTGGAAGTTTTAAACACGTAACTGGTCATTCATACTCCTCGGCTGAGGTTCCTGCAGGGCAGAAATGGAGAATTTTGTTCCCTCAGTGGAGCTTAGAGCCTGCAGAGAATGCCTTTCCAATAGGATGGGTGAGGAGAGGGGACGTGTGCCTGTTTCAGGGGAGGTTGGTTTTCTGCAGGGACCAGGATATCCTGCTGTTGAGAGAATCATTGCTCTTCCACCTCTAGGGTGCTCCAGCTGATGAACCTAACAGACTCTCGCTTGGCTCAGGCGGGTAACGAGAAACTAGAATTGGCCATGCTGAGCTTTTTTGAACAGTTTCGTAAGATCTACATTGGGGACCAGGTGCAGAAATCCTCTAAGGTAACAGACTCTCAGTTGGCTCCATTTAGTTCTCACTTCTGGTTGTGGCATTTCTGATTAAGAGAAATGACAGAGAGCAGCTTAGATACAATCTCCAGATTTTATGTATCAGGATAAACCAAATAGTTCCTCTTGGTCTGTAGAATTTGGGGAGACTCATCAAAGAATTGGGTCCATTTTTCTAGTACTTGATGTGTTTAATAAATGACCAGTCAAAACATCTGTTGGTCTCCCCCAAATTGGCAATTCTCAGTCTCTGTACATGAGGTGATGTTCAGAGCAACAAAAGGTTTTGACAGTCTTTTTGTAATTTCAGGGCTGAAGATAACTCACAGCATCTATCCAGTATTTAGTAATACTTAGAAACTAGCTCATTCCTTCAGTAAAGACTTCCCCAGCATTGTTGTCCGTTTTCTTCTTATATCTTAGCCTCCTGAATGAGGACGAAAACAATACTGGGATATGATTTTTCTAATCCGTATTTTCTGGTTACTATCTCTTCCCTAAACACACCACCAGCTGTACCGCCGACTCTCAGAAGTTCTGGGCTTGAATGATGAGACCATGGTCCTAAGCGTCTTCATAGGAAAAATGTAAGTGTTTTGGCTTGCCATCAGCAAGAGTCCCTTGCAATCCTGTTGCAACTGTAAAATGTGATCTTGGCATTGTGCTGCCAGTGCCTTGGTATTCCAGCATTGATCGTTTGCGTCAGAAAACTGTGCATTTGAGTGTGTGACAAGCTGTGCTTAGAGATATGGCCCGGCCCCAGAGCATTCCAGGCTTGTACAGGCAAGGATTTCATTTTGTTCACACGGAATCTCATCTACAGCTTCTGGAATCACGGGTGAAGCCCTGCCATGGCATTAGCAAAACAGACCTTCCTCCCCAGCGATTGGGGCTCAGCTCCTCACCAGATCACCCTGCTGCCAGGATGCCCAGAGCGGGCTTTCACTTTCTGGCACTGACTTCCACTAGGTGTGCCCCCAGGAGCAGAGTGCCACTCTAAAACAGGCTTTACTCCTCTCAAGAAGCGTAACACCCTTTGAGAGTCTTGAATCTCCAACATCTAGTGCTATTGTTTGGATTGTCATCAAAGTTGGAGCTCCTGATTGGCCCTTTTTTGGGGTTTTTTGTTTGTTTGTTTGTTTTTTAAGTTATGCCCCTTTGTTTACATTTCCCCCTTTTTAGGAGCTCAATTTATCAAAGCACACACTAGGAGCCACATAAATATATTACCCAGGGCTGTGTGCAATGTGACGTTCTGCCTCCTTCCAACCATCCCAATCCTAAACACTCGTATCCATGAGCTGGTTAATCATTTAAGATGAAAAAAGCAAAGGGGGTCTAAAGGACTCTGCCAGCCAAGAATCCAGAAGCAAGGGCTACTAGAATTCTGCAGCTGACAGTGGATGGTGCAGGTGCAGAATTGCATACGTCTGCATGTTATCACTGCCGCAGAAATCTCTTACCCTTGCTGCAGAAATCAGCCCTGGAGTGCCCCAGAATTCCAAGGGCCTGGGTATGGGCCAGTGTAGCTTTGGAACCAAGTAGTGAAGATTATCTGAAGGATAATTTTTCTAGTCAACCAAATGTAAGTACGGAGATTTTATACCCATTTTTTGTGGTTGTGATGTCTGTGAATTGGTGATGCAGATGTGTGGTGATTCTTGATGGATGATTTTCTTCTTCTCCCAACTCTCAAAGATACCAGACGTATCAAAAGTATCTCCTGCTTTTTTTTTCTTTTTGTCCTCCAGCATCACCAACCTGAAGTACTGGGGCCGTTGTGAACCAATCACCTCCAAGACACTACAGCTTCTCAATGACCTCTCCATTGGATATCCTTTTCTAAGCTGGCTTCTGGGCAAAACAGGAACTGTGGAGAGCCACAATCTTAGAAATCACGGCCTCCTCCATTTCTCTTTTAATTTAGCCGTATGTGTACTTAAGAATCTTCCATTCTCCTAGGAACCAAAGGCAATACCCAAACAGAATCCAGGAATAATTCCAGACCCTAAAAAATAAGCCAACTGACAAGCTAATAGTCTACCACAGATTTATTCCTGGCTATCTCTAAGATCCAGAAACACCCAACAGGTCTGTCTGATAGGTCCACACTCTTTGTAGCCAAGGTTTTAGCGTAGGTGGCATTAGAGTCCATCTGAATTTTTCTATCAGCTTATAGGCAGAAGCTGCCTGATTATAAACTTTGCAATCAAAGTAGCCACTACACTTCCTCTTGACTTGGACTCAGTCTGCTGTAAAGGTTGAATTGCTCTAAGACGGCCTTTCACAACCAGGGATCTGCAAGAGAAGTAAACCCTATAAAAATGATCTGAGTGACTTTTTTCTGAGTTCTCCCAAAGATCGTACATAGCTCGTCTCATTCTAAATGCATAGGAGAGAGGTTAATTCACCACACAGTGGATGCCTGACGTGGGCTTTAGGGCTTAATTCTCTCTTAGAAGCCCCACTGAGAGAAGCTACTCTAGGATATCATGATTCTTGGGGGAAACTGCTGGGTTTTATCTCTTTTCTTACAGATAGGACTTTGGTATGGGTATTCTCTCACTGATCAGTTAAATGCTGCTTAGAAGAGAACACCTGTTTTTCCCATTTGGCAGTGTCATACTCAGATGGTTAAGAAAAATAAGATAGCTGGGTATGGAATTCATAGGACTCTAACCTAGAAAGTGCTCATCCTACATTAAAGATTCTTAGTTTGCATCACACTTTCCTTGACCCTCTTCCTTTGTCTTTACATACAGTAGTGTAAGGAAACTAGTGAAGCTGAGTGCGGTACAGTTCATGCTGAACAATCACACGGTGAGTGGCTGAGCCCCTCTTCCTGGTTCTGCTCTCCAGCCACACACACTCTCTCAGCAAACAAGGGAGATGTTTACGTTGAGCTCCTCGGCCCTGCTGCCGCCAAAGGCTGTGCCCTGACTCCTGTCACACTGCCAGGTTACACTTACTGTCGTGAGAGCTGCTGTTTGGGATCCAGATAACCTGAGTTACGGTGAAGTCACCGACTGTTACTCATACGGAGATAAGTTAGTTGTGGGTAACAATAACAGGAGTTTTGTTTTTTTTTTTTTAATTTTAACACCCCTTATACCCTTAAGGAATGATAATAGAGCCATTAGCTTGAAAGGGCTCAGTAATTCGAAATTACTGGCTTGCATTCTACCTCTGACCCATGTTTTTATCTTTTTAACTTGTTTTCTTTTTTTCAATAGAGCGAGCACTTTTCATTTTTGGGTATTAACAATCAGTCCAACCTGACAGACATGCGGTGTCGAACTACCTTCTACACAGCACTTGGGCGTCTCCTCATGGTGGATTTAGGTACTGCAATAAATCCTAGAGGCTCGTGAAGTAATCTGGCATGGTTCTAAATTTTCACTTGAGGCTAGAAAACTAGATGTGGGGGAGGTTTTTTTGTTGTTTCAACGGTAACAAAACTATCTGAAATAACAGTCTGATTTCACCAAGAACAGATCATGCTATCATGGTCCCTGTAACTGGAAGAGAAAAACAGTATAAGTCTGAAGTTTTCATTTGATGTGCAGCGGTTCTAAGATTCTATTCAGAATTCTCATCTATAAAATAAGGGAATTGAGAATTGAGAATTCCTAAATGCATCTTGTTGGCCAGATAATCCCCTCCTCCCACATTGAGGTGCAACCCACCTGAGACGGCCAGCACTCCTCAGTACCCACTTCACTGGCACATGTGAACCAGGAGGGCTTAAGCGCCTTTCTGGCTCTGGTTGTGATATTAGCAGTTTGGGCTCAACTTATAAACTGAAGCTTAATAGTATCATAATTTTTTAGCTATTTAAATTTAATCCTACTAAAATTACATTATAAAACCTTCTATATTTACGAAAGATTACTTAAAAAAACAAAAAGAAAGGTATAAAAAGAAGGGCCTCCACAAGCACCTGATTCAAGTTCAAATCTCGTCTAGTTCTCATACCCCAGCCTCAGTCCTTTCTCAACTGACTATAGTTCTCAATTAAGGAAACATAAGCAACACAGTACGTTGTACACATCAGAATCTCCGATATTGAATCTTAGTGTTGAAAAAATTGGGGCATCCCTGGACTAGGTGATTTCTGCCATGACGATTTTTCTAGTTTAAAAATTATTTCTATACATACATTTTATTCTGAAATTGCTACTAGTACCTATCGGGATTATCAAGGGACACCCTCTGAATTATCCTTGGGTCTGCGCATCTGTCATACCATCTTATTTTCCATGCATACACAGCCTTGCATTTTTTTGTACTGGGGTCACACCCCGGGTTGTTTTCCTTGCAGGAGAAGATGAAGATCAGTATGAGCAGTTCATGCTGCCGCTCACAGCAGCATTTGAGGCTGTGGCCCAGATGTTTAGTACTAATAGTTTCAACGAGCAAGAGGCAAAGGTGAGTCCTTCCCCCACTGATTGAACAGCTTCGGGTTGAGGGCAGTCCCTGAGAGAGACCAGATTGGGTGGCACTGCAGAAAATAGTGCTTCTCCGTAAACTTTCCACTAATTTAGCTTTTTACTCAATCTCTTGGACTTCAAGGATTTTGAAATTGAACCAGTGTAAGTTTATAAACTCTATTTTTATGTTAAAGTGTGTTCTTAAACAGCCCTTAGGATTTTTTATCTAAGTTTTTAAATGTATTAGCATCAAGTTATTTTATATGTTTTCTCATTGCCTTTTTAATCTCTGTTGTATATTTAGTTATGCCCCCTTTTCATTTTCAATACTGCTTATTAGTGCTTTCTCTCTTTTTTCTAGATGTCTTGCCAGAGATTTGTCACTTTTTGCTTGGTTTTCGCTCCGTTTTATCTGTGTTTTGTATTTCATTCATTTCTACTCTTCATCTCTATCTTCATGCTTCTTCCTTGGTGTTATTCTGTGGTTGTAACTTCTTAACTTTCCAGCCCTTCTTTCCTGATGTAATCATTTAAAGCTATAAATATCCCTCTAGGTATATTATTCCACAAGTGTGTTTTGGTTTTGGTTTTTTTAATTGGCATAAAAAACACATAAAACTTACTGTCTTAGCCATTTTTAAGTGAATGGTTTAGTAGCATTAAGTATATTCATATTGTTGTGGAACAGGTCTCCAGAATCCACAAGTCTTCTTTGACCCATGAGTCATTTAGAAGGGTTTGTGAATTTCCATCCAAATGGAATTTTAAAGTTACCTTTAGTTATTAATTTCTGGCTGTCAGAATGGTCATTTCTTGGTTTTTTGCTTTCCTCATCTTTTTACTTCATGCACACCTGCTCTCTTTACCTATAGATCTCTGTACCCAAACCAGAAAACACTAGACTATTAATATTTGTAGGACTTTTTTGCAGTGTTCATAATGACCCTGATACTGAATTTTAGACCCACCAAATAGCCCAGGGGTATTGCCCCCCAAAGTGCCAGACTTTACCTGACACTCTAAAATTCTCCTTTTCATCTTTCGAAAGCCTCTTAGTTTTCTCTCTCCAGATTAGCAGGTAAGTCAGAGAGCAACACCATTTGCCCAACTCTCTCCTCTTTACTCCAGCGTTCTGGGGTCTGAGATGGGTACCATTCCAAGCTAAGGTTAATGTGGAACAGATCAATAACAGGATAGAGTATCAACCACTGTCAAGGATAAGTGAGGGATATCAGTGAACATCAGCCCTTTCCCCCATCAAAAAACAAGTAAAATTAATGAAAGAACCACCTTGGCCATGAACTACAACCATCGCCATATCTTTGTCATGCCTCATATAACAAGTCTTTTAGATTGCCCATGTCTTAGACTTAAAATTGAGCTTATGTTATCTGTTCAGGAATAGAACTGTTTGCTTAAAGCAGACTGTTAGCAGAAGTACAGACATTTTTGATAAATGAGTCAGGATACCCAACTGTGCCTACTGATGATTGTTAGCTTTTGAAAGCGGTTATATTGCTGTTCAGAGCCCACTAGTAAAAGTTCTACTGAGAAAGAGAGCACTGGATTTGGAGTCTTGGTGTTGTAAGTCCTAACCCTGGCCCTCTTGCTACCTGCCAGCACAACTATGGGCAAATTATTTAACCTCATTGGGTCTCACTCTTTTTCTCTAGAAGTATAGTATTAGTACTTTATAGGTCCAAGGTCCAGCACATCAGTCTAATTTCCAGACCCCCCAACCAAAGGGCAGATACCTGTAGACTCTTGTCTTGCTTCTGGCGGAGTCTGCATTTGCATTCCTGTGGCACTGGCACCTTTGTAGTTAGATGTGGACCAGACCTTTAGGAATATGCTTCTTCTCCCTCTTCTTGTATGTACTTTTTTGCCTTTTTTCCCCCTACCTCTTCTTGAATAAGCTTTTTTGCTTTTCTACTTTTTACATATGATTTATCACATTAATGTCTTAAAATTTTATCAGCCTCTATTTTTGCCATGATGGGCCAGGAACCATCCCTTTCTCTTGGTATAAAAAGCTTCCAAAACTAATTTTCCAAGTGAAAAGATTCCATTCTAGTATGGAAGAGATCGATTGAGAATATTTGGGAAGGAGTATCTGTTGAATGATGGGAGGAAGAATTTGATTACAGATATGTGAAATCCCCGTCAGGTGGTTATAGGTTTGGTTTTTCTTGTATCTTAACATATTTTTGCCTTCTACTACAGCGAACTCTAGTTGGCCTAGTAAGAGACCTGAGAGGGATAGCTTTCGCCTTCAATGCCAAGACCAGCTTCATGATGCTGTTTGAATGGATGTATCCTAACTCAAACTAGGAGCGTACCACAGCAAGCCTTGACTGGAGTGTGAATGGGTGATGAAGTCATCAGGGAAGGTGGGGGGAAGGAGTTGTGAGGCAAAAGAAGGTGAAGAGTTACCCAGAAGGCCTGCCATATGTCTTGTAAGCTGTCATCCCACAGTGGTCCAATAATATGATGCCGCCTGCTTTGGTCACTGAGATTGGGAAATGAGTGAGGTGGCTTCTCAGTTTCTCTTTTGGGTCCCAGTTATATAAATGCCTGTGGAATTGCTGTATGTGAATTTTGCTACACTTAGAAAAGAGAGACATTTCAATCTACTAAAAAAAGATAGCTGTACTAGGAATTAGAAAGTCTGACCTTACTAACTTCATAACCTTGAACAAATCACTTCAAATCTAAGTGCCTCTGTTTCTCAGATAGTTATGTAAAGGAACTAGCTGCTTCCCTGTCACATTACAGAAGTGGTAAGAGGATAGAAGAATATGAAATATATTGTGCTCCTCAGAAGAAAGGCATTATGTAAATTACAATGTGTCGTTAGATGCCTATTACAAGTTAAAGGACACACAATCACTTTAGCATCTTCTGGTTAGAAACACTCTTAAGATTAGCAAGCAAGAGACAGGAAATTAGAGAACTATAATTTGGCAGTTTGTGCTTGACCGGTGCTGAGAAATTATTTTAAATTCTGTACCTTTCTGGATTCAGAATTCTTCCTTAGCTTTTCGTTTACAGCTACCCATCCTACATGCCAATTCTCCAGCGGGCAATTGAGCTATGGTACCATGATCCAGCCTGTACCACACCTGTGCTCAAGCTAATGGCTGAATTGGTTCATAATAGGTAAGCAGGGAGATTTTCAAAGGGTACAGCTGCCCTTTTATCTGAGAGATCCCTAAGATAATTTGCCTTATCTAGTGTTTACAGCAGATTGTGGAAGATATTAAGATTCACTGCTATCAAAATTTGAAAACCTCTAGAAGATTACAGTGTATGTTTTTATTTGTTTGAAAGAAGGGTGTCCCCAACCACACAAAGCCATAGCTGCATGCAGGAAATAAGTCACTTTAAAAAGAGTCTCAAGACAGCCACTCTTAAGAGAAGTGAATTTGGCAACCAAAATTCTGATTTCCCTGCCCACGTGTATAAAAGTTAACATTTAGTGATGGTGCCACGTCCATCACATTCCACAGTTCACATTTCCTAGAGACTACTGAGAGGGAGGCAGACGTGTCAGAACTCTTTCTGCAGAAAGGGATTTGTTAGGCAGATTACAGCTGGACTGGTAAAGATTTATCTTGAAAGTGAGAAAGATTTCCAAAATACCACATTTTAGATTTGCCCAGCAACTTAGGGATGGAAAGGAAAGAAAATTCTAGCACCTTGACTTCACTAGAATTTCAGGTCTGTATCTGCCTCTTAAGGCACCCTGAGAATTAATAATTTTTAAAACTGTCTTAGTGAAGAAGTGGGTAATATTCATAGAAGCTATAGCCTCCCATGAGGCTTATAGTTAAGACTTATTCATTTATAAAATAGACATTTAAGAACATCTACTCTTTGCCACTTAGGCACTTTCATATCGATTGTGCCAGACAAAACCTCTGCCCACTTAGATGTTGCATTCTGGGGGGATGACAGACAGTAAAAAAAAAAGTGTGGAAGATAATTTCAGACAGTGGTACGTGCTATGAAAAAAGTTAAATAAGGTAATAAAACAGAGGGGAATTGGAAGGAGAGAAGGCCTCTCAGAGAAGGTAATATGAATGAGCAGAAAGATTCTGGTATCCTGCAAGGATAAGGGGGAAAAGCATTCTAAACAGAAAACAACTGCAGAGGTCCCAAGATGCGATGAACTTGTTGGGACTTGAGACAGCAGAATGCCACTGGCTGGAGCCTGGTGGAGGAGGGGAGGCCAAGGTAGGTGACGAGTCGGGCAGATCGTGTGGGGACTCAGTACAGCAGTGGTGAAGAATGGCGTGTACTCTCATGACACGGGAAGCTACTGGAGTATACTAAGCAGGAATTAAAATGATATCATGACGTTATTAAAAGGTGTCATTCTAGCTACACGTGGAGAATGAGACTACAGGGGCAAGAGTGGAAGCAGAAGGACCACACAGGAGACGGGTGGGTTCAGGGCATATTGCAGAGCTGGCTCTTGATGGATTCTGTGTAGGGAGGGGAGGAAGAAAGAATCAAGAGGACTTCTGGGTTTGAGACCTTACCAGCCACGAGGTCCGTGACGCTCATTAAGCAGTAGAACACACCAAGGAGGAGGAGCTCTGGTCTAGGGTACAGTCAGGAACCCAAAACTCAGGTTGTTGACATTGTTTGCCCTCCTGACCTCACTCCCCTTGTAACATTCTCAGTCCCTTTACAGCTTTTCCTCTTCTAAAGTGGACGCGATGCCCATACCCCTCCTTCAGTTGCTACTGAAGCTGTAAAGGTGAATGTAGATGAAAGTCTGAAGGGCTGTGAGTTAGTACGACCAAGAAGTGACTGCGATAAAAGCTAAACTTTAAGCAAATTGAGAATTTTAAGAGAATAATTTTATCTACTGCCTCATATTCTTTGTTTCTTTTAAATGTTTTCAGTTTGAGCAGCAGAACTTGAATCTAGTATGTTGGTCTTCAAGATACAAGCTACGTCACTGGTTATCTTGGGTTAACTTGGTTATTTCACATTAGGATAAGTAATCTGCATGTCTTCGTGCAAAAAGTATCACCTAACGTACTCAGGGGAGAGCCTGAAGTAGCCTAGTCTTCCAGCAACATACCTCCGACTTTGTCTCCTCTGTGTTCTCTGCTCAGATCCCAGCGACTCCAGTTTGATGTCTCTTCCCCCAACGGCATCTTACTCTTCAGAGAAACCAGCAAGATGATAACAATGTATGGTAAGTGCTTACGAGGAGCAGAACCCCGGAAGTGAGTTCCAGCTCAGTCACCACACTCTGCAGCATGGGTCTCATACGCTCGTGTCACAGCGCCAGCTGGTGCCAAGAGGATTGAGGCAGTGTGTGAACTGTCAGTTAGCACATGATTGAGTAAATATGTATCTTGTCTACTCAGGCAATCGCATCCTGACACTAGGAGAGGTCCCGAAGGATCAGGTCTACGCACTGAAGCTCAAGGGCATCTCCATCTGCTTCTCCATGCTGAAGGCCGCTCTCAGTGGGAGTTACGTCAATTTTGGAGTCTTCCGTCTCTATGGGGATGATGCCTTGGACAATGCTCTACAGACCTTCATCAAGCTGCTTCTCTCTATTCCCCACAGCGACCTCCTGGTAAGCCCTAAGCTTCGTTGACAGGGTCCGAGCCCTACATCATGTCAGTCTTTTTTTTTTTTTTTCCTGCTGTGACCATGATTGAATGTTTCTCTGAAGCTGGCTCCACCTAGGTCTTCTGTCTTCCCGTCTGAAGGGAGCTAAGCTATTTTATTGAAGATCTTGCTCCACACGTGCTGAGGTACACAGCAGCTAAGCTGATTTTCATCCTCCTTCTCCCACAGGATTACCCCAAGCTCAGCCAGTCTTACTATTCACTACTGGAAGTCCTGACCCAGGACCACATGAACTTTATTGCAAGCCTGGAACCTCATGTCATCATGTATATTCTCTCTTCCATTTCTGAAGGACTTACTGCACTTGGTAAGCACCTGGGTGGGCGGGCGGGTGAGTTGGTTGGTTGGTTTTTACCACTTAACTAAACAGAAGGGAGAGTCTTACCCCAGCATCCAAAAGGATTACTGCTTTGGGGAGCGCACCCTAACAACAGAGTGTATAAATTCATGGGTACGTTCTCACGCAGCAAATACTTAGTGATGCCCTCCTACGGACCAGGCACTATGGTTGGCACTAAGGGTACACTCATCAGTCCTTGTCCTTTAGGAGCTTCTTATCTGGTAGATGAAACAGACAACTGCCTGTTTACCACCTTCACTTACGTACACACAGCAGTAGGCTAAGTACGGAGTGCTGTGGGAGGGCTCAGGAAGAATACCTAAACTCCCGGCTTTGAGGAGGTAGGGTCCTGCAAGGCTGGCTGAAAAAGCTGGCATTCAAAGCGTAAACCTAACAGCCGAACCGGCATTATCAGATTAGTGGAGGAAGAAGCTTCCTAGCAGCAGGAACAGCGAGCACTAGCACCTGTTGGCAAAAAAAACCCCAGGAAATCCAGATGGCTGGCACACTTGTGAAGAGAAGAGGAGGAATGAAGTGAAGCTGGAGGGAGAGAAGCAGGGGCAAACCTGGAGATCACAAAGGCTGCCCTTAAGCCATATCAGTACGTTTGGGTTCTATCCTTAGGGCAGTGGAAGGTTTTACACAGCTAGCTCCGTAAGTTTTTTCATCCGATTCTACCTGGTTCTTGTCAACCATTTTGTTACCAAGCTGCGTTCCAGCAGTCTTAGTCAGTGTGTATGTGTTCAGAGAATACAGTACCTTTTTATCTTAGGCTGAGCAAAACATAAATAGGAAGATGAAGTCAACTGCAAAATAATCACGACATATTGCAAATGACAGAGAATGACTTTTGGATTGTCTATCGTGGTGAGTTAGCCACACCTCTGCTCTGGGCCACTTAAGTCAACTGCAAAATTATCATGAAATATTGCAAATGCACAGAGAATGACTTTGGATTGTCTACTGTGGTGAGTTAGCCACACCTCTGCTCTGGGCCACTTCTTTGATACGCACTTACCTCCAGCAGGGGGCGTAGCCGTATCTAGAACAGTCCAGCCAGGGTATCAGACCCTGCTTTGGAAGGCTGTTTTTTAGCTTCTTGAAAATAGAGGAACCTCTGCATGAACGGAAGCAGCATGCTTTACTATTTTAGTCCTGTGGCCTGTGCCTCACCTAGTCAGCTCTGTCTGCAGGCTGTGCTGCAGTGTCCCCTTAATAAAATGAATAGACAAGTCTGCAGCTTCCCACCACACACTCCCCCGGAGATGCTATAGATAAACAAATATTACAGTGCCCCACTCTAACAAACTGTAGGTGTTGATAGGCTGTATTAAGCTGGGTTTAGTGACAATCACCCAGGTAACTCAGAGTATAGGCTCACACCTCAGACTTGGATTCTAATCACAGCTCTTCCAGTGACTAGCAGTGTGACCTTGAGGCAAGTCACATAACCTCTCCAAACTTCAGTTTACTCATTGGTAAAATGGAACACCTACCTCCTGGAGTTCTCAAGAGGATAAAATAGAGATGATAACCTATGAAGTCCTTAGCACAATGTCTGGCACAATAAAAGTACTTGCTATATTGTAAGCTATTTGATATTTTTTATGAAGCAGAAGACATAAATCCACATCATATGGGGTCAATAATTTCAATATTGTTTATATTATTATCTATTATGACAGGCTTATTTTCAGACTCAGAATTGGACCTTGCTGTATGATGAGGGTGAGAGGTTAATAGGCAGCATCCCAAGCCGTGGTCTTGGCTGCACTGACCACAGTTCTGACTGGGGCCCTCTGTGGGATCTCAGCTAAGGGCAACTCATGTTCACCCAAGTCACCATAAGCAGCTCAGTATCCCTGCTCTATTCCACCCCTGCCCGTCTTTCTTCCAGACACCATGGTATGCACAGGCTGCTGCTCCTGCCTGGACCACATTGTGACATACCTCTTCAAGCAGCTTTCACGTAGCACCAAGAAGAGGACGACGCCCCTGAACCAGGAGAGTGACCGCTTTCTGCATATCATGCAGCAGCATCCAGAGATGATCCAGCAGGTAAGGAGCATGAGGGCTAGGAGGCAGTGTGGGGGTCCCACGGTGGGAGGACCTCTCTGTGAGAGAGGAGAGGCCAAGCAAGATGAAGAGTCTGACTAACATCTCACCTGGTTCATGCTGCCAAGGTGAATTTTACACCTTAAAATGGCAGTGGATTTTCAGTTACCTGAGTAATCATTGGATATGGATATAGAAAATCTGAAAAAATCAAATTCTGAATTCTTCTCCAAGTGTCACACTAACCCCCATGCCTTGGGCCTATCCCATGAGCACTGTCCTCCTTCCGTGACAGTGACTTTGCTCATCCATTGCTGTAAATGGAGCATGAGTTAGCAGTATCCAGCTGTAAAACTTGTACTGCCACTTGCAAAACAGAAACAAGAGTGCAGGACAGGGAATTCCCTGGCGGTCCAGTGGTTAGGAGTCCAAGCTTTAACTGCCAAGGGCGTGGGCTCGTTCCCTGGTTGGGGAACTAAGATCCCCGCAATCCTCGTGGCGATTGTACCACCTTTGCTTTCAATTTTAAAAAAAAGAGGGGCTTCCCTGGTGGCACAGTGGTTGAGAGTCTGCCTGCCGATGCAGGGGACATGGGTTTGTGCCCCGGTCCGGGAGGATCCCACGTGCCGCGGAGCAGCTGGGCCCATGAGCCATGGCCGCTGAGCCTGCGCGTCCGGAGCCTGTGCTGCGCAACGGGTGAGGCCACAGCAGTGAGAGGCCCGCGTACCGGGGGGAAAAAAAAAAGAGTGCAGGACAAAAAGAGATAACTGACCACATGGAGATCAAACCATATGCTTACCATTATTTTATTTGTATACAACATCTTTTCAAAAATAAGATTTGCAGGAATATACCAGATAAAAATACATAAGGAGGGCTTCCCTGGTGGTGCAGTGATTAAGAATCCGCCTGCCAACGCAGGGGACACGGGTTCGAGCCCTGGTCCAGGAGGATCCCACATGCTGCGGAGCAACTAAGCCCGTGCGCCACAACTACTGAGCCTGCACTCTAGAGCCCGCAAGCCACAGCTACTGAAGCCCATGAGCCACAACTACTGAAGCCCGTGCGCCTACAGCCCGTGCTCCGAAACAAGAGAAGCCATTGCAATGAGAAGCCCGCCACTGCAACAAAGAGTAGCCCCCGCTCACTGCAACTAGAGAAAGCCCGCACACAGCAACGAAGACCCAACGCAGCCAAAAATACATAAGGAGGGCTTCCCTGGTGGCGCAGTGGTTGAGAGTCTGCCTGCCGATGCAGGGGACACGGGTTTGTGCCCCGGTCCAGGAAGATCCCACATGCTGCGGAGCGGCTGGTCCCGTGAGCCATGGCTGCTGAGCCTGCGCGCCCAGAGCCTGTGCTCCGCAGCGGGAGAGGCCACATCAGTGAGAGGCCCACATACCAAAAAAAAAATAAATAAATAAGGAAAAAGAATCAGTGGAAGCAGACTTTTAGGCAGTAATATTTTAACCAATCTCATCTTTGTCTACGTTGTTCTCTAAAGGAGTAGTGAACATCCCCAAAATGCTGTAAAGCTCTCTCTTCTGAGAAAAGATCCCAGGAGCTATAGTGCAAGGTGATTTTGCCTATTCTAATCATTTACTTGACCCATCCCATTACCCACAGAACTCTGGGTTAACTGGAAAGGCCCATTTTTAATTGAATTTTCAAACCAATTTAAAGAACAAGAAAGGAAATATCTTAGAAACAAAACTTACCTTGTAATAGAAGATTTAAATGAAGCTTCACGAAATATTCGTCTGGTTTACTCTAGACAGAAAAGGCCTTCAAGCTAATAAGCGCCTCTGTCTGGAATCTGTGATTCCCCTCGAGCAGCCAAACACTAGCTCACCGCCTCCGACTCTCCATTTCCAGATGCTGTCCACGGTGCTGAACATCATCATCTTCGAGGACTGCAGGAACCAGTGGTCTATGTCCCGACCCCTGCTTGGCTTGATACTGCTTAACGAAAAGGTGAGAGAACAGCTCCCTGGTGTCCAGGGCACCCCACGGTGGTGAAAGAGGGAAAGGGCCCATTTTCTGAGCATGGCCTATTCATGCTCTGAACAGCGTATAATCGCTTAACGGTTAGAAGTCAGCACCTGTGGCAGTTCAGACAAAAGGGAAAGGATGAGGAGGTGTGACCAGGAGAGAAGATACCTAGAGGTCACAGCACCTGAGGCCTAAGTTCTAGTTCCAGCTCTGCCATAAACAGACATAAATAAGTCTAGAGATTCCTATAAAAGAAGAATCTGGATCAGATGACCCTCATAGCATTTACAAATTTAAAATTCTAGATTTTTAAGTAAGATAAAGATTATTATCCTACAGGTGCTTGCTTGAACTTTAAAAAAAAAACAAACAAGTATCCAATTTTAATAGATATTCCATTTCTTGGAGGAGAACACTCCTTCCATTCTGCAGATGATGGAGGGCTAGTCAGCCTTTCCCCATCTTCTCTCCTTACTGCCCCCCCCACTTTGCCCTACAGTATTTTTCTGACCTAAGGAACAGTATCGTGAACAGCCAGCCACCAGAGAAGCAGCAGGCTATGCATCTGTGTTTCGAAAACCTGATGGAAGGCATTGAGCGAAATCTTCTAACGAAAAACAGAGACAGGTGAGTGTAGAAGGCTCTGGCAAGAAGCCCTAGGCAAGTGTTACTTTTCAAGTCACTGAACTGAGGGAGACTCCTTAAGTCTTTTAGAGCCCGTCTAAAGCAGTGCTGCCCAACAGAAAAGTAATTTTAAATTTTCTAGTTGCCACAACTAAAAAGGGTAAAAAAGAAACAGACAGCATTCGTTTTAATATATTTTATTTAACCCATGTATCCAAAATAATATCATGTCCATGTGTAATCAATATTTTTAAATTGAGAATTTTAAGATTCTTTTTATTGTACTAAGTCTTCAAGATCCTGTGTATTTTACACTTAACAGGGCATCTCAATTCATATGCTACATTTTCATCGCAAATACTTGATTTGTATTTAGATTTCATAAAACTTACAGTTGCAATTAGATTCCCATACTCAAGTTGTTCCGAACATACTTAGAAGTTGTCCAATAACTGAATTGAACGTCAGGTTTTTCTAAATTGATATTTAAATTTTCTTTAATTTTAATTTATTTGAAATATGGCAATTTAATTAAGGTGCGATTGGGGAACTGAATTTTACATTTCTTTTAATTGGATTCAGTTCCTCAGGTGCACTGAGCACAGTTCAAGTGGTCTACAGCCACGTGTGGCTAATGGCTGCCATACTGGACAGCACAGGTCTCTTGGCATTAAGAAATGAGACAGCTTCATCCTCTCCCAGCCCTCACTTCGTGAGGGTTACTTCCCGTCTCTGTCAGTGAGATTCCTTTTGTGCTGCCATGAACCCAAGGTGATCCTCAGAGCCCCAGATTTGACCAGATCTCGAGGCCTGCCATGAAGTTGTCAGGTAGAAAGGGGTGCAAAACTAGCCCAACTTTCCCTTAAAGTCTTAAGACTGAGATTAACTGACCTTAGAAACAGAACCGATTCATACGTTCTGCCTCTCAGTAGCCACTTGTCTGCTAGAAACATTTTAGGCAAAGATCTTTCCCTTCCACCCTGCTCCCCCAACCTACATGCATCCTCTCTGTAGGTTCACCCAGAATCTGTCAGCATTCCGTCGAGAAGTCAACGACTCAATGAAGAATTCCACTTACGGCGTGAATAGCAATGATATGATGAGCTGACACCTTCTTGGACTCTACCTGTACAGAGCAGCGTCCCTTTGGTCTGGCCCAGAGGGGCGAACAATTACAACGGAGAGGGCCTGGCTGATCCTGGCCCTCTCCTCCAGGGGTGTGGGGAAAATGGCAAAGGTCAACTAGCTTCTTCCCCAGGGAATAGGGGTGTGAGTGCACTCACTAGGGGGGCAGGGCGCTGCTGGTTCCTGGGGGATTGGGTGGGAAGGGTGGTGGGAGGAGATAGAGACACAAATGTGTGAGACTCCAGTCCCCTCCTCCTGGGGCCGCCCACGGGGAAAGAACCCCAGTGTCCTGTCACAACCTGCCTTGTATAAACATGTACATTTTTTCATAACATTTTGAACAAGGTTTATATTGACTCAAGTTTAAAAACAAAGTGTGACTGAAAAATTTTTACAGAGTCTAGTGCACCAATGCTGATGTGAGGGGTTATGTATGCGAGTGAGGAAAAAATGTGTATTCTGGTGGCCTGAAGCTTTACTGGACGAGGATGTGTGAACGTGCAGAGATATATTTAGTGACACAGTGTAGAGAGGCAAAAAAAAAAAAAAAGTAAAAAAAAGTAAAAATTCCAAATGTATATTTTTTCTTATTACCCTTTCCTTGCCCCCCAAATTATCACTTCCTGTTACTGTATCACCCTTGTTATTAGGAACTCGAAGCCATGCGGAGCACCATCCCTCCCCCTTCAGCCTAGATGCTGCCCTAGGTCCCTTGGCCTCTTGCGGCGACAGACAACTCCAGCTAAAAGTGTTTGGTGTTCTTAGCTTCATCCTCTTTCCCACTTTGCTTATCCCCATCCTCAGACAGACATACGCCTCTTGCTTTTAAAAGCCAGATGTAACTCTATGATTTAGGGTTCTTGGTCTCTGCAGAAGTGGAGACCAGAGAGAAGGAATTGAGCCAGTTGCTCTCCTGTTGAGCAATTTGGATGAGTCCACCAGAGGCCCAGTCGTGTGTGGCCAACAACTTTTAGTCTTCCCCAGCCCTCGAGGCAGTGTGTGTGGATGTGTGCGTGTGGATATTTATATATGTACCCTGCACTCGTGAATGTATGAACTGGAGGAAGTTACTACAGCGGAGGGGTTCTTAATAACAAGGTCTACCTAGCATGAAGTATTTAACATTTTCCCACCCCTTTAAAAATATACATTTTTATAAAAAGAAAACCATAATAAATGTTTTGAATATTAAAAAAATTAACCTACGGAGGAAAATTAATGGAGAAAGCTATTTGCCTTGTACTTTTTCCACAATTGTTGCTGCTAGTTGTACGCATCTCTAGTTCAGCTCCTGCCCATGGGACACTCATCAATTAGGTTTTTTTTTATTTCTCTCCTCTACCCCAGAAACAAGCCTGTTAATTTTTTTTTTCCTTCTCCTCTGGCGACTGTGTGGTGAATCCTTTCTTGCGTGATCAGGTTGCGGATAGACTTGTAAGGGTGTTTGCTGCATACAGTGTAAGCATTGTGACCGCCAATAAACTTCAATGGTTTCTACTGACCTGGTTTCAGCAATCAAGTCTAGTGTGTCTGCAGGGACATGTCTCACTCTGAACTCATGAAGATGTTTGAAACATGCATTCCTAAAAGCCAGTGGGTGACAGGCACCCCTCAACCTTGTGAAATTAGCTTCTCATTGGACTAAGTCTGACTCAATGTCGTTTAAAAATAGGATTCGTTTAGTTGATATATATCTGTATATAAAAAATACGCTGGGTCCACAGTTATAAAAGTGAAGCCACTTTACGAGCTTCTAGGTGGTAACCAAGAAAGAAGTGATAATTGCAGAAATCCCAGTTTAGTTAATGTTCTGACCTATGCTCCTTAATGTGGGCTGGGTTTCACTCATTAGACCCTGACAAGTTCAAGGATAAGTGTTATCCCCTAAAATACTTGGCAGACCTCATGAGCCAGAACTGTCAAATGAAGAACACTACCATGAACAGGGACTGTTTCTCATCCCCCATGCTATGTAGTACCTAGGTGTTAAAGAATTTAGTTGCCAGGAACATTGAAAAGTATTAAGGTTCTGCGATACCTACCTGTACCTTAATGCAGAGTTGTAATCAATAATCACAGACTCTATCCAGAGAGCCACTCTTGTCCACTAGACATACTGCTACCTTTGTCTGCTGTTTCGGTCTCTGGCCCAAAGTTATTTCACAGCCCCCCCCACCAAAAAATGTATTCTAATAGCTGGAAGGCAAATAGAATTGATTCATCTTAGCCAAGTCTATCTCTAAACCTAATAGAAAATGGTCAGCCTGCATTAATATGTAGAACACACCAGTCACATGTTCCAGTGACCTGGAATTCTAACTCTGCAGTAAATAAGACAAAAAAATAACTTTCTCACGGGTACTTGAAGAAGAAACCCTCTCCCTCAACTATCCTGAGCTGCTGATTGACCAGCAAAACCCCATACCCCTCTTTCCTTCCACAAAAACAATTTCAGAAGAAACTCACCAGAGATGGTGTCTCTTCAGTGCAGCCCTAAGCACAGTCCAGTCATGACTAACTGCCATAGGTAAAATCTTCCCCAACCACATCAAACTTTTGAAACAGTGAAGCTGCTCCTTTCTTAATTGACAGTTATAAGAAGGTTACCCAGAAAATAGCCTTTCTTTCTGATAAGTTACCAGCAATTTCACATGACTCAACCTAGTAAGTGTGAAAGCCAGTTATCTTTAAACCTTGGTTTCCTCAAGAAATCTTGTGGAGGTTTTATTCAGTTGAAGCATGAGTTTATTACTTTCTAGGCTATCCTGGGCATCAAGTCAAGTGTCTTTTGACAGTGTTTCCAGACACAAAGTGTACATTGACAAAACACCTAAAGTCTTGACTGCAGGTTATTAAACTGTATTATGTATGTATGTACATATTGGTTTGCTGGCTCTGCCAACAAATAGGGTTATTTATTCCCACTAAAGTATAAATCAAACAAAGGATGAAGGATCAAATTTTACATTTTTAGATTTTAAGAAGCAAGGACTTTCAGCCAAGTATCATTTTTCTAATGACAAATGACAGCCTACTAAGAAATAGTAGTTTTGTATTCTGCAAACACAAACTTATTCTTCAGAACTTGTTTTCTTCCCCGCAAGTGGAAAAATATTCTAATACCTTATGAAGTTTCAACCAAGTTGAAAAACAGACCACTTTTCAAAATATCCATGGTCATGGGGTAAGATGAATTAACTAGAGAGCCAAAACACCTCTCTATATCCTATCTACCACCAGCCAACCCTCCCTCCACCCAAGATTTTTAGCTAGATCTACAAATGTTAAGTTGCCATGTGAAGCTCCCCAAGTGCCAAAGCAGAAAAGGAAAGCAGAGATAATTACAGGGAAACTGCAAAAGCCGTAACTGATTAACAGGGCCTGGAAAAATGTCAATGACTAACTATTTTAAAGTCCTGGTTCTTTAAATATTTTTAAAGTAAATTTGAAAGGATAAAAATGTACTCACCAGCCATAATTAATACAACAACCAATTAGGTGGTAAATAACGTCTAAGAGGATTCTTGCCTCCGTAGCGTGTCTCCTGGGTCCATCACATCTATTTTGGGTTTCTTAGATACCCTGGAATTCACTGGTCAGCCACTTTTGTGTATTTCAGGTCAACGGGTCACTAAACAAATCAGCTGCCAGACAGTGGGACATCCAATGATCAGAATGGAGGATGACATCAAGCTTGGAATATTATGCCCCCTTCCTCAGAAAACCCTTATGGTTCTCAGGGCTGCCTGACTGCTGCTGTCTGTCCATTCATCAGCATCCACTATAAGCCAGATATCTTTTTGAGGGTCAGCAACAGAAAAGGAAGCTACACAGAAAAGCAAAAAACATCATTTGCAAGGCAAATTCATTGCCACTGTTCTGTGTAAGATCCCTCAACAGTACGAACTGATTCCAAAACAGTGTAGTGAACAATACTTATACAAGCACCGTACACAGTTACACTTTAAATTCTCCTTGACAATCATAAGACAGACAACTCATAATAAATGTTAAGTGTAACAGCATCGCCTGTATGGCCCAAACCATCCCATTATCGGGTTACAAAAGAATGAAGAGTGACAAGTGCGGAATCTCCTAACCCTGCTATTGGATAACAAATTAAGCAAGTCCATGCACATCTGGATTCAAGGTCTGGAGGACAACCAAACCCAGGATAAAAACTGATTAACTGGACAATGGATTTGGCCTTATGTAAAGCTCGGAGGGGCCACTCTTCAGCGTCTGATAGTAGTGAAAGGGTGGGCAAAGGGAAGAGCAGTACCTTCCACGTCAGAACCCACACCACACCTCCAAAGACTGATGACACTGCAGTGAAAGTAAAGCCTCCTCAAGGCTGAATTAAGTTCACCTGGAAAATTAGTGGAAATGAAACCACTTTTCAGTTTAAGTATATAACAGGCCATTATCATTTCTATTTACCAGGAAACCAGTTCCCCACCCTTTAATACCTTGCAGTCTGGGACATGTCACAAAGCAAACAAGTCATAAACTCCCAGCCGAGTTGGGTGCAGGAGAACGCTTCCACCCAACTAGGCCGCTGCCACTCTTCCTCCACATCCTACCTCGTGCCTTTAACCCCGTCTGCAGGGCCCTCTCCTCTCGGTCTAAACTTTCTTGCCCTTTGCTCACCTTTTCAAACCCAAAGTAGAGTCCCACTTCCTCTGTGAAGTCTCCCCCTACAGTCCCTAAGTCTCACGGCTTTATCTGAGTTATTGCTAACCCCACTCCCTCCTCGTCCCAGCAACCAAAACGTGCTCCTTAGGAGCCGGGGCCACACGGAAAAGATCATAATGAATGAAAGGATGTGTATCTGGGGGGTGGGAGAGTCTGCAGATGGGAAGTGGGAGTTGGAGAGTAACCGCACCTTCATTTGGGTGAAGCCCCTGCAGAGTGAGCCCCGGGCTGCCTGCGTTGAGTGGGTTAAATTCACATCGTTACCACAGGCCTCTACCAAAAGGAAAAGCGCAGAAGCCTCTGACACCACCCGCACGCCCTGTGAAAGAAAGAGAAGGCACTCACCCTCAACCCGGCACAACTTGCTGACGAGCCTCCGCACCCCGGAGGTGTTTCGGAGCGTTCCTTCCGTTCCCGCCGCGTCCCTTCCGTTCCCGCCGCGTCCCTTCCGTTCCCGCCGCGCCTGCGCACACAGGCCCTCTCCCAGGCGCGCCCTCTCCTGCGTCGACGCTCACCCCACTTCCGCCGCTGTGCGCAGACGCAGTCATGACTCCTTCCCGCGCCGGCCGGCCGGCCGTGGCGGCAGCTGGAAGGAAGGCTGTTGTCCTCTGTGGTTGCCGGGGCGTTCTTGGGCAAGGCCAGAGTTGGGCCGTGTGCCCGGTGGGGGTATCCACGGTGATAGTCACAGAGGCTCTGTTCAAGGACTTGATCCCTGGATGGGAAGAACTCAGTGGAGTGGGCAAACAAGCTGAAAAGGTTGATCATTGCGCGCTCTGTTTGCTCTGGGATAACTGAGGAGCCACCAAGAGGAGCGTTAACGCAGGAAGGAGCTAATCGGAAGAAGACAGGAAAGAACACTCAAGCAGCGCAAAAACCCTGAGGCATGAAACATCTTGTACCGTTTTAGGAGCTGCAAAAACAGCATGACCGGAGGGAGAGTGCGATCCTCTACGTGTCTGGATGAAGGGTGGGGCACAAGAGGTTGGGATTTGATCCTAAAAGCCATTAAGTTTGAAAGCAGCCTAGTGACCAATCTTTAACTCACCAACTAGTGATTAATAAAGATTTGAACCAAGACGAGGGTTGTGGAGAGAGAGCTGGGAAATACTGGGGTCGAGGGGTGGAATCAACAGGACTTTGGGAGGGTACAGGAAAGTGGATTGTAGTATGATTCAACTGTAGTATGTTTCTGCTTTTGCAAGCAGAGCACCTGGAGTTCAACAAAAAATCAGAAAATAGAAGAGGGAACACTCTCAATCATTTTATGAAACAAGGACTCCCTGATACCAAAACCAAAGACATTATAGAAGGAAAAAAAAAAATTCAGGCTGATGTCCTCATGAACGTGAATGCAAAAATACTTAACAAAATGTAAACAAATCAAATCCAGAAATATATATAAAAACATAATACATCATGACCAAGTGGGATTGATCCTAGAAATGCCAGGTTGGTTTAAAACATTCAAAAAATCAGTAACTGTAATTCACCATATAAACAAAGGCAAAAAAGCTGGTCCTCTCAATAGATAAGGAAAAAGCATATGGCAAAATTCAATACTCATTCATGATTTAAAAAAATTCTCAGCAAACTAGGATTAGAAAGAAACATTCTTAAAAAGACATCCATGAAAAACCTACCACCAACAACATACTTAAAGGCGAAAGACTGAATGTTTCCCCTAAGATGCAAAACAAGGAAAGGACGCCCACTGTTACCACTTCTATTCAACATTGTACCTGAGTTCCTAACTAGAGCAAATAGGCACAAAAATAAATAAATATACAAATAAAAGGCACACAGATCAAAAAGGAAGAAGTAAAACTGTCTTTATTCACAGATGTTGTGATTTGGGGTACAAAAAAGCTACTGGAACTAATAAATGAATTTAGCAAAATCAGAGTACAAGGTCAGTATATGAAAACCAACTGTATTTCTATATACTAAAACTATTAGGACATGAAATTTTGAAGTATATACTATTTTCTATAGCATCTGAAAACATGAAATACATAGGAATAAATTTAACAAGAGATGTGCTGGATCTGAACACTAAAATCTGTAAAACATCGCTGAGAAAATTAAAGATCTAAATAAATGAAGAGATTACAACGTGTTCATGCATTGGATGTCTCAAAATCAGGATGACAATTCTCCCCAAATTGAACTATGCATGCAACAGGATCCCAGTAAAAATCCCAGAAGGCTTTTTTTTTTTTTTTAGAAACTGGCAAGCTGATTCTAAAATTTATATGAAAATGCAAAGAATCTGGACGAGCCAAAACAGTTTTGAAATAGAAGAACAGAGTTGGAGGACTCAACTACCTGATTTCAAGATTTACTATAATGCTACAGTAGTCAAGACAGTGTGGTATCAGCACTAGGGTAGACAGACCAATGTAACAGAATAAAATCCAGAAATAGACCAAGATATATGGTTAATTGATTTCTGACAAAAATGCCAAGGTAGTTCAATAAAGAAAGAATAGTCTTTTCCAAAAATGGTGCTAGAGAAATTAGATAACCACTTAGGAGGAAAAAAAGGAACCTCGACCCTTACCAGACACTATGCACAAAAATTAACTTCAAATGGATCACAGTTGTAAAAGTAAAAGCTAAAACTACAAGGCTTCTAGAAGGAAACAGGAAAAATTTTAATGGGTTAAGCAAAGATTTCTTAAAATACCAAAAGCATAAGGCATAAAAGAAAGAAGTATTTGACTTCATCTATTTTTTAAATTTCTCCTCTCCAAATGATACCATTTTTTTTAATGAAAAGACAAGCCATAGACGGGAGTGAAAAGTCTTTGGAATATGTATACTTGACACAGAACAGGCATCCAAATATATATATAAAGAACCACAATTCAATAAGAATAACTCAATTTTAAAATGAACAAAATATTTGAACAAGTATTTTTGCAAAAGAAGATACACAAATGACCAATAAACATTTGAAAAAATACTCAACATCATTTGTCATCAAAAAAAGATAAATAAAAACCACATGTCACTATATACATCCACTAGAATGGCTAAAATTAAGAAGACCGACAATGCCAAGTGCTGACAAAGATGTAGAGTAACTGGAATTTTCATACATTTCTGGTAGAAATGCAAACTGGTACAGGAATTTTTTTAATAGTTTTACAGTTTCACATAAAGTTTAATGCACACCAAATGATCCAGCAATTCCACTCCTAAGTATTTATCCTAGAAAAACTAAAACATATATCCACGCAAAGACTTGCTCTCAAATGTTCATAGCATTTTTATTCATGATAGTCCACAACTGGAAACCACCCAAATATCCATCAACAGGTGTTGGATACCTGTAGCACAAGGAATTGGCTAATGCAATCATGAGAGGTGGCTAGGCAAGTCTGAGGTCGGTAGGACAGGTTTCAGGAAGAGCAGGCTGGAAGCTCTCTGGCAGGAGCTGAAGCTGCAGACCACAGGCAAAACATCTTCAGGGAAACTTCAGTTCTGCTCTTAAGGCCTTTCAACTGATTGGATCAGACCCACCCATGGTATTGAAGGTAATCTTTACATAAAGGCAACTGATTGTAGATGGTAATCACATCTACAAAATACCTTCAATAGCAACTGCCAAATAGAAGGTGTCAGCCACACCCTCAGTTTGATTGAATAACTGCGTGCAATAGCCTAGCCAAGCTGACACATAAAACTGACTAGCAGGTATCTGGATATACAAGTTGTGGAGTACTACTCAACAATAAACAGAAACAAACTACTGATACAACAACAATACAAACAGAAACAAACTACTGATACAACAATACAAACTACTGATACAATAACAATTGAGATAAATAAATCTCAAACACATTCTGCTCAGCAAAAGAGGGCACACCAAAAGACCCTGTATGATTCTACTTATATGAACTTCTAGAACAGTCTGTACTAATCTACAGTGTCAGAAAACAGGTAAGTGTCTGATGCCAAGTAGACAGTAAGGGGAGGATATTGACTGCAAAGGGAAACGAGAAAATTTGGGGGAGTAACAGAAATTGTAACTTGGCTGTGGTGATGGCCACATGGTGTATACATCTGTCAAAATTCAAATTATACACTTTAAACTGGTACATTTTTGTATCTGAATTATTGCTCAGTAAAGTTGGTATTTTAAAAAGGAAAAAAAAAAAACTGATTCCTGCACAGCAGAAGCTCCAATCAGGGTTGCAGAAAGATAAATCCAGTTCCTCCAGCACCATTTTTGGAAAAGACTATCCTTTCCCTTGACACCTTTGTTGAAAATCAGTGAACCTTATATGCAGATGAGAAGTTTCCAGGATGGGAATGATGGATACGAATGCAATGAGAGAGATTCCTGGTTATTTCTGTCTCCCAAACAGAGGTGTTACTTGAGGTTGGTGGTCAGCTGAAAACCTTCCGCCTCTTCACTACCCCCCACCCAAACAAACATTTAAGGGCATCACTGTGCTGTGTGAACTGCTGTTGGTGAAATGACTGGCCCTCGTAAGGTCACTCGCAGTGCCCCGTGGTGTATTCCACCCCTTCCTAGCCTTGGGAGAAGTCATCCTTCTGGAAACAGCGCTCTTCCTCTCCGAGGACCACAGCCCTGAGGGTCAGGCCTCTGGGCCTGGGAAAAGGCCCACACTTAGAGGGTAGGGAAAGGACACGAAGAAAGAAGAAAGGCAGGGCTTCCCTGGTGGCACAGTGGTTGAGAGTCCGCCTGCCGATGCAGGGGTACACGGGTTCGTGCCCCGGTCGGGGAAGATCCCACATGCCGCGGAGCGGCCTGGCCCGTGAGCCATGGCCGCTGAGCCTGTGCATCCGGAGCCTGTGCTCCGCAACGGGAGAAGCCACAACAGTGAGAGGCCCGCGTCGCAAAAAAAAAGAAGAAGAAAGACAATGAGCCCGAAGGGCCGACAAGGCTGCGCTTCCTACCTGGTAGCAAAGCGTCTCCACGCTGGGCTCTGGGCGGGCTCCGGCAGCAGGCCTCAGTCAGCCCCTATTGGTCAGGACCGTGGTTCTCACGGTGCGGTCCTGGACCAGCAGCGTACGCCTCACCTGGGCACCTGTTAGAAATGCTAATTCTCTGGGTCCCACCCAGACCTCCCCGTGGGAAACGATGGAGGTGGGTGAGGCCTAGCGCTTTGTGTTTTAACGAGCTCTCCAGGTGCTTCTGAGGAGCGAACAGGAGAAAAGAGTGGAAGAACGGAATGGGGCTGATGAGACACCTCCCGTGGCCCCTTCCCAGGCTTCATAACCGCCCGCTGTGGGCGGCCGGCTCTCAGGTGAGGCCGGGATGAGGCCGGAGGGAGGGAGCCCAAGAGGGAAGCGATCCGACGAGGGGCCTATGGCGTGAGCCTCGCCCGCAGAGTAGCGACGGTGAGGCGGAGGAGGGGTTGCGAGAGGGCCGGGCCCCGGGGCCGAGTGGACGTGAGACCGGGCACCGAGCCGCCTTGCCCGCGGCTGCCCGGCGCTGCACCCCCGGGGTGCTGGGAGGGCCGGCGGGGCAGCCGGGCCCCTCGCTCACCTCTCCCGCTCTGGGCGACCTAAGTACCGTCCCTTGGCGGAGCGCTCCGCCGGGGTGCCCGCAGCTCGGGTGTGGGCTGCCTTGTCGGCCGGGGGTTGTAACGCGCCCTTCCTCGCAGCTGCTCGACCCCCGCCCCGCATCATGAATCGCAGCCGCACTAGCAGCACCTCCGAAAAGGCGACACTGACCTTGCTCTGGGGTGAGTGAGGCTCCACGCTGTTCTCGGAGCACCCGGGGGGCTGGGGGTGCGTCACCGGGGGCGGGGGTGGGGGGTTAGGGCTGGAGGCAGAGAGGCGCGCCTCCCTGGAGCCGGCCCGCCCCACGCCACGCCACGCCTACCGCCCTCCGTCTCCCTTTGCAGGCTGTGAGCTGAGCCAGGAGAAGCCGACTTGGACCTTCAGACCCCAGAAGGTGGGGAAGCAGGACTGTACGCTGTTGCTCAGTACGGTGGGTACCCCCCGGCCCCAAGGAGGGGAGGAAAGACGGAGCAGGGAGGGACTTGGACACCACAGAGGAGCAGGTGCGATTGTCCGGTGCACGCAGCTGGAGCAGGGTTTGCCTCCTCCGCCCTCTGGCTGAGGAGGAGCCCTGCTCGTGTTCCACCCCTCTCAGATTTGCCTGGGGGAGAAAGCAAAAGAGGAGATGAACCTCGTGGAGATCCTGCCCCCAGCAAGCCAGGACGACAGAAGGAGGAAGCCCATCACCCTGGCCTCTCTTCGGGCCTCCGTTCTCCCCATGGTGAGCCTTTCCCTGCGGGCCTAGGACACCCTGGCTCCAGCCCTAGGAGGCCCTGCTCAAGCCTCACCCGCTGCGTGGGGACGGACCCAAAGGTGGGGTACAGGCTCCTGCACAAGTACAGCCAGTGCTAGAGAGGCATATAGCCCAGGACTAAAAGCTTGGACCCAGGAGGCAGGGAGCCCCGTTTCCATCCTAGTCCACAATTTTTTTTTTTTTTGGTGGCGGGGAGGGGGCCGGCTGAGTCCTAACCACTGGGCCGCCAGGGAACTCCCTTCTAGTCCACTCTTTACTAGCCGTGTGACTTTGGGCAAGTTAAATAACCTCTCTCCAAATCACATTTTTCAGCTGTTTACTGATGGAGACCAGACAGTGTTGATGATTTACATACTGCTTGTGTATCCAGAAAGTCTCACTCTAATAATTTATTTTGAGTTTTCTATGCAGATCTTCTTTGTGAGCAATGGCAGTCTTTGTGTTGTTGTTGTTTTTTTCTTTTAAATCCAGGTACACTGGCTAGGACCTCCAGTATAATATTGGATAAAATGATAATGGTAGATGTCCTCGTTTCATTCCTGATTTATTTATTTATTTATTTTTGGCTGCTTTGGGTCTTCGTTGCTGTGTGCGGGCTTTCCCTAGTTGCGGCAAGCGGGGGCTACTCTTCGTTGCAGTGCACGGGCTTCTCACTGCAGTGGCTTCTCTTGCTGCAGAGCATGTCCTCTAGGCGTACGGGCTTCAGTAGTTGTGGCACGTGGGCTCAGTAGTTGTGGCTCACGGGCTCTAGAGCGCAGGTTCAGTGGTTACAGCACACGGGCTTAGTTGCTCTGCGGCATGTAGGATCTTCCCTGACTAGGGCTCGAACCCGTGTCCCCTGCATTGGCAGGCAGATTCGTAACCACTGCGCCACCAGGGAAGTCCCCATACCTGATTTTTTAAAAATGAATGCTTCTAATGTTTCTCCATTAAGTATGAAGTGTTTGGTAGATACCCTTTGTCAGGTTAAGGAAGTCTCCATCTAATCCTACTCTACTTTGAAAAATTGAATTTTCTTCTTTTTAATCATGATTATCGAATTGGTTATCAAATGCTTTCCTATTCATATTATCAGGGGCTCTCTCTTCTTTAATCTGTTAATGTGGTAAGTTATACTAATAGAATAATATTCAACCAACTTTGCATTCCTGAGATAAACATTACTGATTGTATTATAAACTTCTAGATTTGCTTTGTTAATAAGACTTTTTTTTTAAACTTACATACTCATAAGTGAGGTTGGCCTATAAATTCCATATCTTATTTGGTTGTCAAGGCATATTAGCCTCATGAACCGAGGCATGGCATGTTCCCTCCTTCCATGCAGCAGAACAGTGAATATGAGACCAGGATTATCTGCCCTTAAAGACCTGGGAGGCTGATCTGTAAAACTGCCCTCAAACCTGTTTTTTTTCTCTATCTATGGGATCTCCCTAAATCTCATCCATTCCCATAGTTTTAAAGACCACCTATACAAATGAAGACTCTGACATTTATTCTGTAAACCCAGCCTCTCTGTTGTGCTCCACATCCTCTGTCCAACTCAAAACGTTTAACAGATTATCTAATAGATATTCCAGACTTAGCATGTCTAAATCCAAATTCTTGATTTCTATCTATAATCTCTTCCCCCATCCCCAGACCTGATCCTCTCCCAGTAAATAGCTATTCCTCCAATTAGCCAGGACAAAGCCCTCTTTCTCTAACACCCCATATCTGACCCACCAGCAAATCCTGTTGGCTCTACCTTCATCTAACCACATCTCACCACCTCCCTGCTACACTCTGGTCCAGGTGACCATCACCTCTTGCTCAGGTTTATTACAGGGCCTACTAAGAGATATACCTGCCTTCATCATTGGTCCCCTTTAGTCAATTCCAGGGGTTGACAAACTACAGGATTAAGTCCAGACCACTGCCTGTTTTTGTAAATAGAGCTGTCTGGAAACACAGCCACACCCGTTTATTTATATGTTATCCATGGCTACATTCACTCAGTAACAGCAGAGCTGAGTAGTCTCCACAGAGACCATACTTTTTTTTTAATACAGTGTTTTAATTGAGGCATATGTTGTTCTAAGATCCTTTGAAATTCTAAATTTTGGTTATGCTTCTGTTTAGATTTTTTAATTAATTAATTAATTAGTTTATTTATTTTTGGCTGCATTGGGTCTTCGTAGCTGCACGCAGGCTTTCTCTAGTTGCAGCGAGCGGGGGCCGCTCTTCGTTGCAGTGCGCAGGCTTCTCATTGCAGTGGCTTCTCTTGTCATGGAGCATGGGCTCTAGAGCACAGGCTCAGTAGTTGTGGCTCGTGGGCTCCAGAGCACAGGCTCAGTAGTTGCGGCGCACGGGCCTGGTTGCTCCGTGGCATGTGGGATCCTCCCAGGCCAGGGCTCAAACCCATGTCCCCTACACTGGCAGGCGGATTCCTAACCACTGCACCACCAGAGAAGCCTGAGACCATACATTTTACATGCCCTTTACAAAAAAGGTTTCCTGGCCTCTGGTCCATTCCATACACAGCTGCCAGAAAGATCCTTTTAAGCAAAGGTCAAATTCTGTTGATTCTCTGCTAGAACACTCAATGTGCTCAATGGCTTCGCATTTCATTTAGAATGAGATTTGAGATCCTTTATGTCCTGGCCCTCAGCAAGCTCTCTGACCTCATCCTTTGCTACTCTCCCCACCCTGACCCTGCTTAAACCACATGGGCTTCCTTGACAGTATCCTGAAAATTCCAAACATACCCCCTCCTTGGAGTCTTTGTATTTCCTGTTCCCCATGCCAGGGACACACTTGCCCCTGACATCAATCTGGTCTTTGTTCAAATGTCATCTCATTGAAGGGTCTTCCCTGGCCACAAACAGCATCCCCATTTCTACCCCATGCATGATCACTTTTTCCCCCATAGGACCCATTACTGACATCAGGTTTCATTTGTGCATTGTCTTTTCCCCCCAACCAGGATATAGACTCCAAGAGAGCAAGGATTTTGCCTGCTTTGCTGCATTATCCATACAGCCCCTATACTGTGTCTGGTATGTTGTAGGAACTCAATATATAATGAAGGAGTGAGTAAATAAGTGAATGAACTGTGTGGGACTGGTTTGATTTTTAAACTATTGTGATTTATTTAATAGGTTTAGATCTTCTCAGATGTTTCTATTTCTTTGAGTCAGTTTTTTTATTAGCTGTATTGAGATATAATTTATATACAGTAAGATTCACTAGTGTTAAGTGTGCAGCTCAATGCCTTTGACAAATTGTGCAATAGCCACCAACATCAAGGTAGAGAATTTCCACCGCCCTGCCCCCAGTTCCTCATGCCTCATGCAGTGAGTTCCTTCCACCTACCACTGCCTTTGGCAACCATTGATCTACTTTCTGTCACTATAGTTTTGCCTTTTCTATAATTTCATGTAAATGGAACCATACAATATGTAGTCTCTTGTGCTGGCTTTTTTCACTTAGCGTAATGCTTTTGAGATTTATCCCTGTTGTCGATAAAACGGTAATATGCTCCTTTTTTATATCTGAGTAATATGCCACTCTACAATTTATATAAAATTTGTCCATTCACCTGTTAATGGACATATGAACATTTTGGGTAGTTTCCAGTTTTTGGACTGTTGTCAATAAAGCTGCTAGGAATGTTTGAGTGTATTTGTATAGACGTCTTTTCATTTCTCTTAGGTAAATACCTAGGAGTGATATTGCTGGATTACATAGTAAGCATATGTTAAACTTTATACAAAACTGCTAAACTAGGGCTTCCCAGGTGGCGCAGTCGTTGAGAGTCCGCCTGCCAATGCAGGGGACACAGATCCGTGCCCCGGTCCGGGAAGATCCCACATGCCACGGAGCAGCTGGGCCCATGAGCCATGGCCGCTGAGCCTGCGCATCCGGAGCCTGTGCTCCGCAACGGGAGAGGCCACAGCAGTGAGAGGCCCGCGTACTGCAAAAAACAAAAAAAAACTGCTAAACTATTTTCCAAATTGCTCTACCATTCTGCATTTCTACCAGCAATCTATGAGAATTCCAGTTGGTGCACATCCTCACCAACACTCGGCATTGTCAGTCTTCTTAATTTTAGCCAATCCAGTACATATACGGTGGCACCTCATTGTGGTTTTTATTTTTCCTTGAGGGTTGGTGATATTAACCATCTTCTTATTTGGTTTTTGGTCTTTTGTATATCTTCTTCTGCAAAATACCTATTTAGATGTTTTGCCCATTTTTTAACATCTTTATTGGAGTATAATTGCTTTACAATGGTGTGTTAGTTTCTGCTTTATAGCAAAGTGAATCAGTTATACATATGTTCCCATATCTCTTCCCTCTTGCATCTCCCTCCCTCCCACCCTCCCTATCCAACCCCTCTAGGTGGTCACAAACCACCAAGCTGATCTACCTGTGCTATGCTGCAGCTTCCCACTAGCTATCTATTTTACTGCCCATTTTTAAATAATTGAGTTATTCTTATTGACTTGTAGGAGTTTTTTAAATATATTTTGGATATAAGTCCTTTATTACAAATATTTTCTCCTAATGTGTGGCTTGCCTTTTCATTTTTGTAATAATGTTTTTTGAAGAGCACAAGTTTTTAATTTTGATAAAGTTCAACTTAACATTTTTTTCTCTTATGGTTCATCCTTTTGGTGTCCTAAGAAATCATTGCCTAAACTAAGGTCACAAAGGTTTTCTTTTATGTTTTCTCCTAGAAATGCTATTGTTTTAGCTCTTATATTTAAGTCTATGATCCGTTTCAAGATAAGTTTCTTGTATGGTATGAAGTGAGGATAGAAAGACATTTTTTTCCAAATTGATATCCAGTGCTCCAGTACCATTCTTTGAAAAGACTGCTCTTTCAGTGATACAATTACCTTGGCATTTGCCAAAAATTGGTTGACCATATGTGTATGCATATATGTCTATACACTATTCTGTTTCATTGATTTATGTTTACCCTCATTCCATACCAGACTAATTTGATTATTGTGCTTTTATAGTAAGTCTTAAAATTAGATCGTGTGAGTCCTCCAATTTTGTTATTCTTTTCCAAAATTGGGTTGACAAGTCTAGGTCCTTAGCATTTCCATATAAGTTTCAGAACCAGCTTTCTTTAAAAATCAGTCTGGTGGGATTTTGATTGAGATTGTATTGAATCTATAGATTACTTTGGGGGAATTGCCATCTTGACAATTTTGAGTCATCGATAATTGAACATGATATATTTCTCCATTTGTTTACATCTTTAGCTTTTCCCAGGAATGTTTTGTAGTTTTCAGGGTCCTGGTCCCCTACGTACTTTGTAAAGTTTACCCCTACATATTTCATGATTTGGGGTGCTATTAAAAATGAGATTAGCATATTTATTGGAAGAAAATTCACATAACATAAGCTTCACTCATTAGAGTATATAATTCAGTGATTTTCAGTAAATTCAGAGTTGTGCAACAATCACAGTCTAAGTTTAGAACATTTTCATCAACCCAAAAAGAAACTCCATACCTACCAGTGGTCACTTCCCATTTCCCACATTCACTTACCCCCAGCCTTAGGCAACCACTACTTTACTTTATGTCTATAGATTTGCCTATTCTGGCAAATCATATAAATGGAATCATAAACTGTATGGCCTTTTGTGACTGCTTTCTTTCACTTAGCATAATGTTTTTAAGGTTTATCCATGTTGTTGCATGTATCGGTACTTGACTCCTTTTTATTGACAAATAATATTCCATTGTATTGATATACCATATTTTGTTTATCTGTTCCGTTGGTGGACATTTGGATTGTTTCTACCACTTGGCTATTAGGAATGCTGTTATTAACATTAATGTACAAATTTTTGTATGAACATAAGTTTTTTTTAATATTTTATTTATTTATTTATTTCTGGCTGTGTTGGGTCTTCGTTGCTGCATGCAGGCTTTCTCTAGTTGCGGCGAGCGGGGGCTACTCTTCATTGCGGTGCACGGGCTTCTCATTGCGGTGGCTTCTCTTGTTGTGGAGCATGGGCTCTAGGCATGTGGGCTTCAGTAGTTGTGGCTCATGGGCTTAGTCGCTCTGCGGCATGTGGGATCTTCCCAGACCAGGGCTTGAACCCATGTCCCCTGAATTGGCAGGTGGATTCTTAACCACTGCGCCACCAGGGAAGTCCTGAACATAAGTTTTTATTTCTCTTGAGCGTATACCTGGAAGTGCAATTGCTGGGTCATATGGTAGCTTCATACATATAACATTTTGAGGAACTGCCATATTGTTTTACAAAGTGGTCACACCATTTTACAATCTCACCAGCAATGTTTGGGTATTCCAATTTCTCCACATCCTCACCAACACTTATTTTTGTCTTTGGTTTTGATTAGTCATCTTAGTGGGTATGAAGTGGTAGCTCACTGTGGTTTTGATTTGCGTTTCCCTAATGACTAATGATGTGCTTATTGGCTATTTGTATATCTTTTTTGGAGAATTTTTTCTTTCTGTTTTTTCTTTTTTGGCTGCATGGCTTGCAGGATCTTAGTTCTCTGACCAGGGATTGAACCCGCACCCTTGGCAGTGAAAGCATGGAGTTCTAACCACGGGACTGCCAGGGAATTGCTGGAGAATTTTCTGTTCAAATCTTTACTCATTTTGTAAAACTGTGTTTGAGTCTGATGTATTTTAATATTTGTCTTTTTACTATTGACTTGTATGAGTTCTTTGTTTTACATACAAGCCTCTTATCAGCTTATTTGCAAATAGTTACCCCCCTTTCCCTGGGTTGTCTTTTTACTTTCTTGATGATATCATTTGCAGCACAAAATTTCTTGTTTTCATATAGTCCCGTTTATATGTGTTTTCTTTTGTTGCTTCTGCTCCTAGTGTTGAATCTTAGAAACAATTGCCTAACACAAGGTCATGAAGATTTACTCCTGTGTCTTCTTCTACTAGTTTTAAAGTTTTAGTTCTTGTATGTAAGTCTATGAGCCATTTTCAGTTAATTTTTTTATATGGGATAAGGTACAAAAATGCTATTTTAAAATTTTATTTTATCGTTATTCAGTACTAGTATATAGTTATATAATTGGTTTTTGTATTATCTAACCTTGCTAAATTTGCATATTAGTCCTAGCAGCTTTCCGTTGATTCCACAGAATTTGCTATGTATTTATTCATGTCATCTGTGAATAAAGTCAGTTTAACATCTTAATTTTCTATCTGCATGCCTTGCGTTTCTTTTTCTTGTCTTACTTCACTGACTAGGACATCAAGTACAATGTTGAGTAAAAGTTGTAAGAGCAGGACTATCCTTGCCTTTTACCAGAGGGAAAGTATTTAGTCTTTTACCATTAAGACAGATGAAGGATTTTTGTCGATGTCCTATATTAAGTTTGAGGATGTTCCCTTCTGTTCCTAGTTTGCTGAGATATTTTATCATGAGTGGGTGTTGAATTTTGTCAAAGAATTCTTTTCTGCATATAGTGAGGTGATTTTTTTCTCCTTTATTTTGTTATGTGGCAAATTACATTCATTGATTTTTTTTCAAATTTTAAACCCACTGTGCATTCTTGGTATAAGCCCCATTCAATTATAATGTATTACCTTTTTATATATTGCTGGATTCCATTTGCTACTATTTTTTAAGGATATTTTTGTCTATGTTATAAGCAACATTAGTCTATGGTTTTCTTGTCATGTTTTTGTCTGACTTTAGCATAAGGTAATTCTGGGCCTCATAAAATGAAAAGGAAGATGTTCTATTTTCTGGAAGAATTCATGTAAATTTGTTTTGTTTTGTCTTTTTCTTAAATGTTTTGGTAGAATTCACCTGTGAAGCAATCTGGTTAACTACAAGTTAAATTTATTTAATGGATATAAGACTATTTGGTTTATTTTGTTTAGGGAGCTTTATGTTTGTGTTTTTTAAGGAATTTTTCTGTTTCATCTAAATTGTCAACTTTTCTGGCATAAAGTTGTTCATATTATTCCCTAATCCTTTCCTGTATTAAAGTTTGCTCTTTTGTTCCTGATGTTGGTAATTTGTGTCTTCTCTCCTTTTTACCGAGTCCAGTATGGCTAGAGGTTTAACGGTTGTATCAATCTTTCTCAAAAACCAAGTTTTGGTTTCATCAGTCTTTCTCTATTGTTTTTCCACTTTTGTATGTAATTGAGCTGTTCTTTATTCCTCTCTTCTGTTTAGTTTGGTTTCAGTCTGATCTTTTTCTAGTTTCTTAAGGCATAGTCTTATATTATTGATTTTTTAGACCTTTTTCAGATATAAGCATTTCATGCTATGATTTCCTTCTAAGCATCTTTCTAGCTTCATCCCACAAATTCTGATAAGTACTATATTCATTTTCATTCAGTTCAAATTATTTTCTGGTTTTATTCTTCAATCCCTGCAGTACTTAGAAGTATGTTTGCCTTTTAATGTCCAAATATAGATTTTCTAATTCTTTCTTTAATTGATTTCTATTTTAATTTCATTATGGTCTGAAAATATGCTTTATATGATTTCAGTCCAAACAGTGTTGTGACTTGCTTTATGGCCCATAATATGTTCTATCTTGGTGACTATTTCATTCACCCTTGAAGAATGTGTGTTCTCCCATGGTTGGGTGTATTGCTCTGTAAATGTCAATTGTATCAAGTTGGTTGATGGTTTTGTTCGAGTCTTCCATATCCTTACTCATTTCCTGTTTTCTGAAATGGCTGTACCATTTTGCACTTCTATCAGCGATGCATAAGTGATCAAGTTGCTTTGCATCCTCATCGACATTTCATGTTGTCACTCTCTCTTTTATTTTAGCCATTCTAATGTGTGTGTAGTGATGTCTCATTGTGCTTTTAGTTTGCATTTTCGTGATGGCTAATGATGTTGAACATCTTTTCATGAGGTTTTTGCCATATGTATGTTCAGTTAAATGTTCATGTCTTTTGCTCATTTTCTAATTGGATTGTTTTGTTACTGTTTAATTTTTTATATATTCTAGACACTAGTCCTTTGTCAAAATATGGCTTGCAAATATTTTCTCCCCAGTTTATAACTTGTCTTTTCATCCTCTGCACATGAGCTTCTATGGCACAAAAGTTTTTAATTTTGATGAGGTCCATTGTATTCTTCCTTTCATGACTTTCGATGTTAAGTCTAAGAACACATTGCCTAGTCTGAGATCATGAAGGTTTTCTATGTTTTTTGTCCAAAAGTCGTATAGTTGTATGTTTTACACTTAAGTCCATGATCCATTTTGAGTTCACTCTTGTATAAGCTATGAGGTTTAGGTGAAGGCTCATTTCTTTGCCTATGGACGTCCAATTGCTCCAGCTCCATTTGTTGAAAAAGCTTCCTCCATTTAATTGAGTTTGCACCTTTGTCAAAAATCAGTTGCAAGTATTTGTGTGTGTCTATTTCTAGGTCTTCTGTTCTGTCAATCTATATGTCTATCCCTCTAAAATCACACTGTCTTGATTACTGTGGCTATAGTTTTATGTATGTTCAGACTGTGTTGTTGATGTATATAATTTACAGGTTTAGCTTTCTTGTAAAATTTTTACTTTCCTTGTATAATTGTAAATATCTTCCTTGTCTAATTTTTTTCATTATGTGGTGACCTTCTTTATCCCTAAGATACTTATTGAATTAAAGCCTATATCATCTGATACTAATTTGTTTCCCAGATGTCCCTCAATCTCCATTATTCCTTTATTCTTTAGTAATGGATTCATGACTTTTAGCTGGTCACAAGGCTACTGAGAATAAAAACTATATTCCCTCTAAGTTTGGCATAACCATGAATTTCTGGCCAATGCAATGTAAGCAGAAGTGGGATCTACAACATCTGCAAAGTGTCCTTAAAGAGAAATCATGTGGCCACTTTTTTGTCCCTTCCTGGAGTGTAGATGTGATGACTAGAACAAGAGCAGCCATCCTGGGCGAGGTGGGAGCCGTGTATTGAGAATGGTAGAGCAACACGGTACAAAGAGCCTGGATTCCTGGTGATTGAGGAGTGGTATACCCACAGCTTATGTGTGGACATGGTTTATGTGACGAAGAAGTGAGTTTCTACCTGTGTAAGCCACTGTTATGGAGTTTTCTGTCACTTATTACCAAACCTAATCCTAACAAACACTACTAGCTTCATTTTTTAGGGACTTTATTTTTTAAGAGCAGTTTTAGGCTTACAATAAGATCGAGAGGAAGTTACAGAGATTTCCCATATACCACCTACCCCTACACATACATAGCCTCCCCCATTATCAACATCACTCACCAGATAGTACAACTAGCTTCATTTTCATTTTAGTCATGTGTGGCTGCCGTAACAGAGACCCAACTACAGGGGCTTAAGATTTATTTCTGTCTTGCATAGAAGTCCAGAGATGGGCAGTCCAGAGCTGATGAGATGACTCCATGGTCACCAAAGACCAAGTCTCCTCGTATCTTTCTCCTGTCTTTAGTGCAGACCTACCATCCTAAAGATCACCTTACAGTCCAGGAAGGCTGCTGCAGCTCCAGCCCTCACTTCTACAATTAATGTAATAGGAAAGAAGCAGCAAGGGAAGACCACAGGGACTTCTCTCAGTTCTCTGTCCACCTTTTAAGGAGTCTTCCCACAAGTACCACCTTCCAAATTCTGCTTATAGCTCATTGATCCAGAAATTAGTAACGTAGTCACAACTGCAAAGGAAACTGAAGACTGCGGTTTTTGGCTGGGTATAGTATTTCAGTAATATCAGGGTGCTGTTATTATGCAAGGAAAGAACGGCTATTGGATAAGCAACTGGAAGCCTCTGCTGCACCTGGTATGTATATTTCCATCTCTTTACTCCAGCATTTCTCTGTCCTTATAAGGTTTCTTATAAGCAGTATGTAGCTAGACCTTGTTTTAATCTATCCAGCCAGTATAGTCTGTTTATATTGATTGTGACTTGCTAATATACTTGGATTTACTTGTAGCATGTACTTTGTGCTTCTATTTTCCTTGCCTTTTAAATTTTTTTTTCTTTTTTCTAGTTTTCCCGTCTTTTATTAGATTGATTAAAGTTTCTTTTCCCCTTTTCTCTTCTACTGGTTTAGAAGCTATAGAATCTCATTCTAATCTTTATTTGTTCTCCTTAATTTTTTAACAATCATGCATGATCAAAGTGAAAAATTAATGTTTTCTTCCTCCCAAACCAGGGGATTCTAATTACTTTCATTTTAACATACATACTGTCATCATGTAGCATTTTAGCTCCAACTTGTTTTAAACCAGCTCAACACTAGTCATGACTAGTGTTGTTTTATTTTATGGCAATGTTTCCTTAGGTCTTTATTTATTTATTTATTTATTTATTTATTACCAATTTTTTTGCTCATCACTGCTTCTTGCACCTACTTCTCAATTTAATTGCCATCTTTTTGAACATCCTTTTGTAGACCTGGGAGTAGTAAACTTACTTGGGCTTTGCTCAGAAATATCTTTCTTTTACCCTCATTCCTTCACGATAGTTTGTCTGTGTATATACTTCTAGGTAAGAGGTCTGATTCCTGACCTCTTTCTGATTCCTGATGTTGCTGTTGAAATCCTCAGTCTGCCTGGTTATTGTTCCTTTTCTGGAAATCTGGCCTCTCTGGTGGATTTTAAGCTCATGTCTTTGTTCTCATCTGTCATTTCACCATAGTATGTTCAGGTGTGGATTTATTTTTATTTATCTGTTCAGGGCTGAGGTTTCCTGCATATGAGGATCTGTCTTGGATCATTTCTGGACAACTCTTGGTCGTTACCACTTGGAACACTGACTCCATTCTCTCCAGTCCCTACCTCTGATTGGATGCATGTTGGACCTTCTCACCTGTCCTCCACGTCCAGCTTCTCTCTCATATTTTGTTCATTTCTCTCTGTGCTTCATACTGGGTAATTTCTTCCCAGCACTTCTCCAATTTACTGATTCTTCCTTCAGCTGCTTCACTGCTTTTTAACCATTTGTTCACTTTACTTCAATGCTAATGTTTTTGATGTCTAGAAGATGCCTTTGGTTCTTTTTATTTTTTGTAATACCTCGTTATTATTTTTGATTCCTACTTTATATTTATTTGATCTTCATCAAACATTTCATGTGGTTTAGGTTGTTATTCTCTTTTTTTTTTTTTTCGCGGTACGCGGGCCGCTCACTGTTGTGGCCTCTGCCGTTGCGGAGCACAGGCTCCAGACGCGCAGGCTCAGCGGCCATGGCTCATGAGCCCAGCCGCCCTGCGGCATGTGGGATCTTCCCGGACCGGGGCACGAACCCATGTCCCCTGCATTGGCAGGCAGACTGTCAACCACTGCGCCACCAGGGCAGCCCGGTTGTTATTCTCTTATTTCAGGTTCCTGGTTGTACATTTTGTTTCGTTCTGCTGCCAGACTCTAGCAGGGTTGTTTCTTGTGTCTTTTGTAGTTTTAGGTGGTGAGCTCCTCTTCCGGTTTGGTTTGGTTCTGTTTTGTGAAAGAATTCTGTGTGAAAAGAATTCAGAGTGTCCCTAGAGACCGGTTTTGTGTTTGCATCTGCCATTTGGCCCAGGAATATCGCAAGCCTGGGATTTTATACAGATCTCTTGGCTTGGCAGTGCCCACCGAGTAAATTCAGGTGTGCTCTAAGTGAGAGGTACAACCACAGCTTCTCACAGGAGGGTCTGTCATCTCACCCACACGTTCTTGTTTCCCTCCTTTGATGGTGGGTCCTTTCTAGTTGGATGGCTTAGGGTCCTTCAGTCCCTTCTCCTCAACCCTCACCGTGGGGCTTTTTACTGAGATGTAGCCCTTTGAAGGTCCCCTCCCCAAGGGTTTGTCTCCTGTCCACATGAGTGTCACAACCCAAAGTCCTTGCTGTTTTCAAGGACGTCCTCCCTTCAGCTGTGGCATCAGCCTCTGCACAGGCTGCTCTTCTTTCTGATGCACAGGGACACTTCTTTCTGTCTTAGCATTCAACCAATCAGTAAAAACATTGAATTACATTTTATCCAGCATTTCTAGGTGTTTGTGATCAGTTTTCACTTATCTGCTTCCTCTCTGAACCAGAAACTCTAAGTTAATCTCTCTAAGCCTCAGTTTCCTCCTCTGTAAAATAACAACACCTCCTTTGTGGGCTTCTTGTGAAGATTTAAATGAGATAAAGCAGGTAAAATGTGTAGCATGGGGCCTGGCACATGGTAAGAACTCAAGAAATTTAAGTATCATCATTGTTACTCTAGAAAATTTGCAAAGTTTGGAAAAGTGTAAAGAAAATAAATGGGGTACTGTCCACTGAAAATTATGGTTAGCACTGTAATATATTTCTAACTTTACTCCTATGAATATTGAATATTCACACATTACTTATAAGACAATAGGAAGACTGTAATACAACTTTGCATCTGCTTTTCTCATTTGATCAATGCCTTAGTCAGCTTGGGCTGACATAACAAAATACCATGGAGTGAGTGGTTTAAACAACAGACATTTTTTCCTCACAGTTCTGGAGGCTAGAAATCTGAGATCAGGGTGCCAGCATGGTCGGGTTTTGGTAAGGGCCCTCCTCCTGGCTTGCAGATGGCTACCTTCTTTTTGTGTCCTCACATGGCCTAGAGAGAAAGCAAACTGTCTGGTCTCATCTTCTAAGGGCACTAATTCCATCACAAGGGCCCCACCCTCGTGACCTCAACTAACCCTAGTTACGGTCCCAAAGGCTCCATCCCCAGATACCAGCACATTGGAGGTTAGGGGCTTCAACGTAAGAATTTGAGGGGACACAGTTCAGTCCATAGCTATCAGACTATTTAACGGCTGCACCTCAGGTTGAAAGACCATCTGTGATCTTGGCAGGAATGAGATTATCAGATCCATGTTGTTCTCCAACATAGTCCACCTCAGCGGGAAGGTCCAGGGGCCTGAGAGTGCAGAGAGGTCCAGGGAAACCCTGAAGCATGTGTGGTTGAGGGGAGGGAATAAACTGAGTATTTCTGCCTGAGGCCAGCCCCCACCCCACTACCCCCAGCCAGGTACCAGACCCGAGTAGCCTGTCCTCTCTACTCCTGCCCCTACTCCCTACCCCCTACCCCTGCAGGTCGTCCTGGCGGGATTGGAGCTTTCTCCTCCTGTCACGTTCCAGCTCCGGGCTGGCTCTGGACCCGTGTTCCTCTGTGGCCAGGAATGTTATGGTAAGTCCAAGCTTGGACCCGAGAAAGGTCTGCCGGTACAGTGCTCAGCACAGGGCCAAGGACATAACAGGTACTCAAACACTTGAGGGATTCTTGAATTATTAGAGAAGATCCCCCAAGGCAACAGAATCACCAGCAGCCTGGACCAGAAGGCCATGGGCACGCGTCCCAGCCCCAATTCTCCTTTACCTCTCTGCCACGTCCTCTGTGGGCTGCAGCCCTCCAGCCATAACACGGGGGTGGGGTTATACTTGGTTCCATCTCCAAGTGTATTCCTCCTAGTTGTGAGGAATAAATGACATATTCAGAAAAAGCACTTAACATAACGCCTGGTACCAGAGCACACTCAAAACGTTACCTGCTATGAAGTATGGAGCTGTAGCAGTAACATGGACCCTGGCAAGTCGCTGTGCTTTTGACTCTTTTGACGGCCCTTTAACTGCCTTCTCTGTCCAGTGGTGCCTCTTCCATCAGGGTTCTCTCCTGCTCCAAACCCCGGGCAGGTTCCACCTGCCTCAGGATGAGACCTGAGTTCCTCCGCTGCTGTGTCCCCACCCTCTCCCTCCTTCCCCTCACACTCTCCTTCCCAGTGTGCAGGCCCCTCCAGCCCAGCCAGAGCTGCAGCTTACCACTTCCCCTGCCCTCCTGCCTCGGCCCCAGCCCTCACCCCACCCCCACCCCCGCCAGCCGCACTTTGGGCAGGTAGATCTGGGGAGGGGAGCCTGGCAGAGGCCCTCGGGCTCAGAGGCCCTGCCTCCCTCCCACACCATCGCTGACACTTTAGACCAATCCTGGGAGGAAGAGGAGGGGGAGGAGGAAGACCTGGAGGAGGAGGAAGAGGAGGAGGAAGAGGAAGAAGATGATGATGACGAAGACATAGATGTGTCCCTGGAGAAGGAGACCCCTGTCAAACAAGTCAAGAGGCTGGCGCCCCAGAAGCACACAAGCGTTGCCAAGGTGAGGGAGGGACCCCCCCACACCCCCGGCAAAGGCTCCTCAGAAACCTGGACCAGGTCTCCCCAGTTGAGTGCACCGAGGCCCGGGGCAACACCTGCCAGGTGCCCGGCGGGAGTCTGCTCTGCCCTGGGCCTTGCCAGAACTCCCAATAATGCTTGTGTTTGGTTTCCAGAAAAAAAAGGTGGAGAAAGAGGAGGTGGCAGTGAGGTAACTCTCTCTATCTATTAAATTAGCCAAAATCTTTTAGTTGAGGTACACCGTGCTTGGAAGAGGATGATGCACATGTGTGTGCAGGTGTGTGGTACACGGAGACACAGGTGCACAGGTGCACAGGTGTGCTGCCACTGTCTGTCGGTTGGCACAGTCTTTTTGAAAAGCATTTAACAGTTCTTATCTTCTGACTTCCTCCCACTTATGGCAGTTCCTTCCAAAGAATCCCATCCAAGATATGAGGGAAATATATGCACTAAGAAACTTATCACTGCATTATTCAAATAATAGTATAAAGTGGAAGCATTGTAAATGTCCATCAATATACCAGTTGCTTAAACTATGTCACGTCTTCTCAATGGCATGTGACATAAGGCCCATGAAGAATACAGCAAACTGGAAAGTGTTTCTAGAATTCAAAGAGCAGGATATGAAATTATTTTCATTTTAATATTTATTTATTTAATTTTTGGCTGCATCGGGTCTTAGCTGCGGCACGCGGGATCTCGGTTGGGATCTTCGTTGAGGTGCGCAGGCTCTCTAGGTGTGGCCCGTGTGCTCAGTAGTTGCCGCGCACGGGCTTACTTAGCCCACGGCACGTGGGATCTTAGTTCCCTGACCAGGGATCACGTCCCCTGCATTGGAAGGTGGATTCTTAACCACTGGACCACCAGGGAAGTCCCAAATTATTTTCATCTTATTTCACAATCAAAAAAGTTCTGAAAGGAAACAAAATGTTAATATTAGTAGGAGGTAAAGAAAAGTATAGGCAATTTATTCTCTATTTGCTATATTTTGTGAAATGTGGTTAACATTACTTTTATGATAAGAAACATTTGTGTCTTATACACAAAGGAAAGCAGATAGAAGCTTAAGAAGAAAAAACATCTTGTTTAAAAAGAGAGAGTCAGGGACTTCCCTGGCAGTCCAGTGGTTAAGACTGCGCTTCCACGTGCAGGGGGCACGTGTTCAATCCCTGGTCAGTGAACTAAGATCCCGCATGCCGCGTGGTGTGGCCAATAAATAAATAAATAAATTTAATTTAAAAATTAAAAAAATAAAAGAAGAGTCAGAGTGGTCCCTGGCAGGTGACAGGTGGAGAGGCAAACCTCTCCAGCTCACAGCCCCCTGCTTCCCGGAAGTGCCCAGGGCCCAGCTCTGCAGCCTGGGCACTAGTCGGAGGGCCCAGGGCCACTGGCATCAGACTGAGCTCTCTCTTTCCCACATCCCCACTCCTTGCCCAACCCCACCCCGTTCCAGATACCATCCTAAAGACAGGAGCCCTGTGGGAAAGGTGAGTACTGATAAGAAGGGGCTGGTCCTCCTGGTGGGGGGGGAGGGATGTTCTCTGGGAAGGTGCCAGGATGGGGGGCGGGTGGGACACTGGAGCAACCCCTTCTCTCACAGGCCAAAACCACACCCAGACCTAAAAAGCCAGGATTCAAGAAATGAGGAGCCAGGCGTGGCCTGGCCGCAGTGACGGAGGGAGGGCCCGTGAGACCACCGTGCTGAGTCTGAATGTGATGGACGTGTTGGGGGTGACACAAGAGCCCCTCACCCCAACTCTCGGTTGCAGCAGGACCTGGAGGGAAGAGCCCCGAGCCCAGACCCACAATAAAGTTTGCTTTGCTACGACCTCGTTGTGGCTGTGTCTCCCTTCCCGAGGAGCTGTGCTTGCCGGCTGCAGTGAGCCGTGAGCCCGGCAGAGGGCAGCCGCGTGCCAGCACACCCTGGCCTGCCTGCCAGCCAGCCAGCCAGCTGTGTTCTGCTCTTTATCTCCCTCTACCCACCCCCCGCCCCGGCACCACCCCCCCATCCCCAGCTTTGGGGGAAGGACCAAGTGTCTCAGCCCCTTTCCCAGCTTCGACCTTCAGCCCTCAGGCCTGAGGGAGGGAGCTAGAGCTGGGGTGGGTCTTCCGGCGTCCACACTCCCTTCTGACAGAGCCTGGCTCTCCAGATGCAGAACTGAAGGGTGACAGCTGCCCGCCACCCCTACCAGGAAGGGACCAGCCTGAGGGTCTGCATCTCAAGGGCCAGGCCTAGTCCTGCTCTCCCAGGCTTGCGTCCTGTTAGGGGTGAGCTGCTCACAGGGACGTCCCTGGTGTGATCTGTGTCAGGCAGAAGCCCGGAGGCCTGTACCTTCAAGGAAACCTCCCAAGTGGGGAGACAGGCAGGCTTCCTGGAAGCTATAAAGTTTCTCTTCCAGGAGGTGGGCAGGTGAACACTTTCAACACCTGGGCTAGCGTTCCCCAAGGGCAGCAGTCAGAGCCACAGGAACGGGGTTCAGTAAATTGTTGGGGTGAGGCCAGCAGAGGATTGGAAGGGGGGTGAATGCCCCGTTGCGTGGCTCTGGTCTTCTGGCCCCTCCCAGCCTGCAGAGCCACTTTGAAGCCGGGTTCACCCACGGTGACATGCAGGTGGCCGCCCCCCTCGGGGTCTACCTGCAGGGCCTCTGCTGGGCTTCTCCCTGCCCCTAACCAGCACCCCCATTGGCCAGGCCTGAAGTGGGCCAGTGGGGAACTGGCCCTGCCCTCTCTCCCCAGGACCCCCAGATATGGGTCCCAGAAAGTTGGAGGTCTCTGAACACCTGCATGGGAAGGGCACCAGGCAGGCCTGAGTCTCCCCGTTCAGCTTCTCTTGATGCCAGAAGAGGTAGCGGAGGGCAGGGCTGGCATTCTTGCTTCTGCTTTCTACACCCCACAAGGCAGATGTGGGCTTTGTCCCGCCCTCTAACAAAGGAGAACATGCTACTGACCTCAGTCACCCAGAGTGACAAGGGACATCAGTTCAGGTCTGGTTCCAGGTAGGCAGCGGGCCTTGACCATGGCTTCACGTGCCCGCGATATAGGGTGGGCAAGACGAAGGCCTCCCTTCAAGTTGCCTACGGTCTAGTGGAAACAGGAGCCAACAACATAATTTCAATTACTGTCCAGCGCTTTGGAGGACGTAAAACAGGCTAATTTCCAGGGTGGGGAAGTGCTGGTGGGTTTTTTTTTTGGGTGGGGGGGTAGGATTTGGCCACAACACATGGCTTGTGGGATCTTAGTTCCCCAGTCAGGGATCAAACCCACACCCCCAGCAGTGGAAGTGTGGAGTCCTAACCACTGGACCACCAGGGAAGTCCCGGGAAGTACTGTTTCGTTGGATCTGAGAAGGTCCTTCAGAGGAGACAAAAAGGGAGTGGTGGCTACATGTAGAGCTGGCAAAAGGACATTCCTAGGAGCAGGAACAGAGGGTGCAAAGGGCCTGAGGCAGAACAAGCACAGAGGTTTGGACAGAAAGAAGGCTGGTGTGATTGCAGTGGTAACGCTGTGAGCTGGGTGCTGCTCCATGGATTCACACCTTTAATCCTCACAACCATGCCTAGAGGTGGGTGTTATTAGCCCCATTTCTCAGATGTGGAAAGTGAGGCACAGAAAGGGTAAACAACTTGCCCCCCCAAGGTCACACAGCCAGGATTCACACCCATGTAGTCTGGCGCCAGGGTCCTGTTTTTAACCACCCTGTGGGTGAGAGGAGGACGTGGAAGTTTGAGGGTGCCAGGAAGCCTCAAACTGAGAGTGGGAGTTAGAATTGAGTCCACGGTATAACTGGAGCCCAGGAGGGGCAGCTCCGGAGCCAAGTTATAGCGAAGTCTGTGTTGTCGCAGGTACTGCTCCGCTCCGCCAGCCCCAGGCAAGCGCCCCTGTTCCCTGGCTCCGCAGCAGGACTGCACAGAAGGGCACTTAACAGCTAGACGTCTGACAATTTGATTTCCACGTGCCGGCAGGCAGTGGGGATCAGATAGCAAAGATGGGGGGGGGGGAGTCTGTCCGCATTGCTACAGTGCTCTTTGCCCTTCACCCTTCCCCAGCCCTAGCCCTTCTGTTTGTCAACAGGAAAAGGGTGGGCTGGAGTCAAAGCAGGTGGTGACAAGTGGCCGGCATGCAGGTGGACTCTGGGTCTGCACAAGCTGGGCTGCTAGGAACAGGCGTGAGACGCTCCCTTTGTGGGGGGAGGTGTTGAACTTGGCACCGTGGGATGGGATTAACCACCACGGCCTTGGCTACTCCTCACTCCCCTTATCACCTCCTGCCACCCCCCCATAAATGGTAATGAACCCTACCCTTCTCCCCCCACCGCCCCCTCCCCCGCTCCCAGGTCCCTCTGGTGAGGGGAGAAAGTCATAGTTTAGGCAAACTGAGGCTGGACCACGTAAGAGGGTCTCTGCCCCTCTCCCTCGTTCTTGTGGCACTTGACACTTTTCAGGAAGTGTCCTTCCTCTCAGTTGACAAGATGGCAGTTTTGGAGGCATCAGTAGTGGCCATGTCCTTCTTATAAATTAGGAAGCTGAGACCAGAGAGGTGAAGGGACTTGCCACAGGTCACATAGCCTGTAAGGGCCGGGGTCAGGGAATGGGGATAAAATTCAGAGTCTGGGACTGGAACACTCCCCACTTGGGGCCCACCACCGGCCTTCCCATGGGGGTAAAGGAGCAAACGGAGCCAGAAAGCCAGGCCTGCAGGTGCAGAATGGGAAGGGACGAAGAGCAGAAAGACGACCCAGCTGTGCCCCAGAGTCCCCTGGCACCAGCCCCCTGTCTGAGCCCCAAGGCCAAGCTTGACTGTGGGCATCTGTTACCATGGAGACCCAGGCTGGGCTGGGGGCTGGCCAGTGACAGTAGACCCTTCTCCCCCTGACAGGAACCAGGTTCTCGGGCTCAGAGACCTTGGGCCCAGATGGAACTCCCCACACCTGCCTCTCCTCACTGCCTTCCGTCCCCCCGCTGACCCCTCCACCCCTGAACCCCAAGCCTGAGCTGCCTCCTCCATGCGTCTCTGCTCTTACCTGTGACTCCTGGGGACTGAGGTCCGGAGGAGATAGCTTTGAATGCCCTACCAGGGAGCTAGGAGCTGGTGAGCATGTGGGCATGAGGACAAGGTCTTCCCAGAGAAGAGAGACAGAACCAGCACCGATCACAGTGGAGAGGTAGGTTCCAGATGTTTCCATGGAAGAGGGAGAGTTTAAATGGGGCCCCAAACGGTGGTGCAAATGTGGAAAATGGAAATGATTGGTACCTTGTTCCAAGGATGCTGCTAACTAGCTGTGACACCGTCTCTGGACCTCATTGGTGAATGAGGAGGCTGGACCAGATGAAGAATCTCTAAGATTCCCTTCCAGTTTTGTTTTTTTTTGGGGGGGGGCGGTGCGTACGCGGGCCTCTCACTGTTGTGGCCTCTCCCATTGTGGAGCACAGGCTCCGGACGCGCAGGCTCAGCGGCCATGGCTCACGGGCCCAGCCGCTCCGCAGCATGTGGGATCCTCCCGGACCGGGGCACGAACCCGCGTCCCCTGCATCGGCAGGCGGACTCTCAACCACTGCGCCACCAGGGAAGCCCTCCCTTCCAGTTTTGACATTCTTTCCAACTGATTCCAACCCGGGACACCCCTAGTTACAAAGGTCAGGCCGGAGCCAACACTGCATTCCCCAGGCCAGCTCAGGCTCAACTCACCCTTGAGCCCCCAGCGGGGCACCTGGGGCGGAGCTGGGAGCCAAGTGTGGAGCTTGACCGGGTGGGCTGGAGGTGTCCCTGCTTGTCGGTGGCTGGGGAGGGGTGGCAGACAACTTTGTGGATTGATCTAGCTCAGGAAGGTGAGAAGGAGGCCTGGAGGTGAGAGTTTCGCCCTCCCACTCATCTCTTTAGGTAAATAAATCCATAGCCAGCATTTCCCCTTCTCTTCCCATCTTGGAGGCACTGAGACGTCCAGGGAGCCCAGAGCTGAGGTGTGAGCTGCCCTCAGAGATCCCCCCCCTAAGCACTAGCCCCCTTCCACAGTCACCATCAGCCACCTTCTGCGGGGAAGGAACCGCACAGAGTTCCTGGTCATCAGCTTTCAGGACCAGGAATATTAGGACATCATGGGTGGGTGCTATGCTGGGCCCGGCAGGCGTGGGCACAGTAGAAGAAATCTGTGTGGGAGAGAAAGAGCATGGACTTGGAAACCTGGCTACGCCATTCACTAGCTGGGTGATCCTGAGCAAACGACCTACCGGTGTGCCTCAGTTTCCTCCTCTGCAGAATGGGGTGATACCTGGTGTGGTACAGAGCAGCGTGGGACCGGAGGTTAGAAAAAGAAGAGGCCGATGTGTGCTTCATCCCAGACCACTGCTGAGGGGCCGCAGGGAGGAGGCCCTGGGTTCCTCCCAGCTCCCGGAGGTTCTAGGGATGGCTGCTGTCGTGACGGGATGACAAGTGAGGCCCAGAACATATACCTTTGACTTCTGCCTCAGTGCGGCCATCTCACTGGGTCCTCCAACATCCCGAGGCACTACTGTGCCCATCTCTCAGAGGAAACTGCCAAGGCCCAGAGGAAAGCGGCTGGTGCCAATGCACCCGCTCTCCTGGACGCCATGGGGTCCCTCTACAGCCCCACCTGCACCTGCCTCCCTACCCCTGGTCCCCAAGCTGTGGCACCTACTGTTTGCTGCCTGTCCGGGACAGCCTTAACCCCTCCTTCCCGGTGGCCAGACAGCAGACAGGGGGAGCAAGGGATGACTGAGGCAGTGGAAGCTGCGCTCCTAGCCAAGCCCACCTCCTGCCCCCTGGAGGGAGGCTCCTCCTTTTAAGGCTGCTGCTGGGAATTTCCACCCCCAGACCCAGACCCAGCGACCCCAGGCCTGGAATGATACCTGCAGCTTACCCTAGGGGAGGTGGGGCAGGAGAAGCTTGCCCTGAGAGGGGAGGAGGGGCCCTGCCGTCGGGTCCGTGAGGGTCAGTAAGAACGCAGGAACCAGCCTCTGGGTCTAGAAGCCTCCAGCAGCTCCGTCCTCTGCGTGGGGTAGCCCAGAGAGAGGCTGACAGCACCCCCCTCCCCGACCCCCACCAGCAGCTGCTTTGCAGTCTCACTGGCCAGGAAGGTGGACTCCTCACACCTCAGTCTCCCAATTACGCCCTCCTCCCCGCTCGCCCTCCTCCCTTCTCTCCTCTCTCCTCCTCCTCCCCTCTCTCTCCTCTCCCCACTGAAAACCTGTGGCTTGGAGAGACCTTGGCTTCTCTGGGACTCTGCCCCCAGGGACTGCCCACATCTGCTCCTGACTTTGGGGGCAGGAGGGCAACGGCCCCAAGAAATCTCTCCGGCGATGGGAGCCGCCCGCCTGCTGCCCAGCCTCACGCTGTAAGTGCGCTACCTCTCGGACTGCCGTCTTTTGCCATTTCCAGCCTCGGGGGCAGACCCAATCTTCCTGGGACTCGCACACGGACCGCGTGGGGCAGGGGTGGGTGCCTGTCGTGCCCCCGGGCTGGCTGCTGGCACCCACACCCGGGCCTGCCTCGTCTCCCACACAGGTGCCTGCAGCTGCTGATTCTCTGCTGTCAAACTCAGGTAGGCGGGCGCCCCCCCACTAGCTTTTCCCCGTTTCTCCCACCCTACCGATGGGGGCGGTCAGTCTCCTTTCGGTGGACAGAGGCAGATCCTGGCCTCTCCCTGGGTCCAGAAGACTCTGAGGTTTGGGCCGGGGGGTGGGATGGGGTAGGAGAAGGGGCTACAGCAGATTGGGGGATTGACGGGAGTTTTTATTTCAGCCCTCCTTCTGACACCCCTCCCGTGTTGCCCTGGGGTCTCTCCTGCCCCCTCCATCCCTCCACACTGTGTTCCCCCCAAGGCTAAGCGCATGGGGCAGCCAAGCCTGAGGGATGGAGCCCGGGAGTGGTCGGAAGAGGGCGGAGGTGATGGCTCAGGTGAGGCTTGTACTTGCAAGTACCTGAAAGGACAGGTTTCCACGCGAAACCGCCTGTCTGTTCCACTCACCACCCCACTCCCACCAACACGGAGGTCCTGTGGGTCGCGGTCCTGGGTGATCGCGTGGGCCGTCAGAATGCCCAGCCAGGGTGGGCGACTCCTTACCTACAGGGCAATGAGGTCAAGCCCGAAGAGGTTTGTATGGGATGAGATTCAGGGTTTGCTTCTCCACACCCCCCACCCCAAGTCAGCGCCCGCCCCCCGCCCCAGCCTCAGCCCCCTATGTGAGGCTCGGTCCCTTTTTGTGATCCTCCATAAAAGTGCAGCTATTAAAATGCACTGGTCCAGAACCGCTCTGGGGAGAGATCCCTTGGCTTTCCCAGGCCAGAGGCCCGCTTCTCTTCATAGCCAGTGGGGACTTTTTTTGAAGGTAAATGCCTTTTCTCTGGGAGAGGGAAAGGGGCTGCCTTTGAAGCAGTGGGGGGGTGGGAGGGAGAGAGAGAGAGACAACCCCCCCCTTTCCTGCCCCCTTTTGCTCTAGCCCCCGTTCCAGGCCTTTTGCTTCACACATCCAGGGAGAGCAAGAAGAAAGCCCCCAGCCTGGCCGGGAGGGGTCTGGGGGTGGGCCCAACCTGTTCTGGAGGGGGAATTAGCACAATGGTGCGGCTGGCCAGCGTTTATGGCCTGGCTGAGGCCCCATTCAGGACCCGGGGAAGGTGGCAAAGCTGTCCTTTCCCCCTTGAAGTGCCCCCTCGCCCCCCTCGGAGGGGGGGCCGGCAGGCCGGACCGCAGCCATGCTTGAGGGGCCGTCTGACAAGCAGCTGTCTGCGGCAGTGGAAGGGGAGGTCCCCCTGCAGCGGGAACATGAAAGGGACAGGCAAGGTCCCGCGGGGAGAGCGACTTGTGGGCTGTGGGCTGGGGGGGGGCGTGGGACTGCTTTTGTGCAGGGCTTGAAGGGGGACGAGTAGAGGAGGGGGCTTCGGGGGGGCCCTCTCTGCTCCCGACCTGGAACAGCCAGCCAGAAGGAGGCTGCCCGCCAAGAGGGGCGGAGGGCCTGAACCTGGGCCAGGAGGCTCGGGGGGCTGGGGACAGGCCGGACCCCACCCCCTGGCAGGGAGGCAGGTCCCCCACCCAAAATGCTGGCCTCAGGTTTTCCCAGGGCGGGATGTGGGGTGGACAGACCCTGCCCTCACAGGCTGGGAATCCTGGCTGTGGATGAGCTGGGGTCGGACCTGGGCAGTGACACCCAGGAAGGGTTAACCCCTGACAGCCTGGAGCTGCTCCCTCACCTCCTCACTCCTCAAAGCTGATACTTCCCACCCCTCCCTCCAGGAGAAAGGCCCCTCACAGATGCTGGTCTGGGTCTAGCTCTGTCCAGATGGTTGCGATTGGGCCTGGGATAAAGGTGGACTTAGGGATTTGGGGCAGGGAAAGGCTGTCCCAGCACAGGCCAGCAGGATCCAGGTGGAGAGAGAAACTTTTTACTGCTAGAGCTGAGGCTGTCACCAGCAGCTGGGAAACGTCATCCCGGTTTGCACCTTGCTGGAGAGAGAGGGCAGGAAGTGGTCTGTTTCTCTCCTACTCAGCACTGCAGAAGGGTAAGGAGACACCAGGCCCGGAGAAGGTACTCGTCCTGGCTTTGTACCGTGTGCGGGTGGAAACGTCCCCTCTCCACTCCCCGGGAAGCAGTGGGCGGTAACGTCACCCCCGGCTGGCCACGAGCCTCTGTTACACTGTGGCACATGCAGGTGGCCTCACAGGGAAGCCACTGGGCCACCACAGGGGGCACCTCTCACCACCGCCTCCATCACCCTCTGCTAAGGAGGCACCACATCCCTAGAGGGGGAGGAACGCTGGAAGGGGCACTGGCTTCTCTGAGGGCCCTGAGCACCCGGGGGAGCGGCAGGGGAGATGGGCGTGAGCTCAGGAGTCCTTGGTTAGTGCTATAAAGAAATGCTTCCAGGGGCCCTGCAGGAGCCTACAGAGAAGGGTCTTAGAGCCCCCAAAAAGGTCTGCAGTGACTCTAACAGACCAGCTGCTGTGTGTGCATGTATGTGTGTGCATGAGTGTGCACACGTGTGTGTGTGCATGTGCCGGGCGTGGGCTCCTTCGAGGCCACTGTGGAGGACTGGAGAGACATCTGGTCACCCTGGCTAACAGAGCCAAACCCCTGGAGTTTTGGAGAGGAGACAAGCTCCCGTCCTAGAGGCAGGACAGGCGTCTGTCACTAATCAGCTGTGCAGCCCTGTGCACTTCCTCCCTAGACCATGGGGATTAGATACCAGCAGCCTGAATGTTCCTTCCAGCTCCCAGAGTCATGATTCCAGGCCTGAGCTGTATCACCAAGTGTCCCCTGAGCTGGGCAGCTACCAGTCCTGTGCTCCAGAGCAGACGAAGAGCCAAGTCACGATGACTGGCTCACACACTGGCCTGGGAAGGTCATGGCCAGATGCCCCCTGCACCTCTACTTCTCAGGGCAAATGTCCTGCCCCACCACACTCGCCTCCGCACCCCTCCCCTGGATGGACCTGCGGTGGTGTCACCCAAAGCAAATTGACACTATTTTTCCCTTGGTAACCGCAAAGGGGGAGAATCACCCGTCTCCTAATTTTAACCAGTACGTGAGGGACCAGGGTGCCATGACCGACCAGCTGAGCCGGCGGCAGATCCGCGAGTACCAGCTCTACAGCCGGACCAGCGGCAAACACGTGCAGGTCACTGGGCGTCGCATCTCCGCCACCGCTGAGGACGGCAACAAGTTTGGTGAGGCCCAGCCCTCACCGGAGGCCCCCCACACCCCTGCCCAGCCTTGCCTGGTCCATCCCCAGAGGGTCAGGGGGAGAGCAGGGAGAAGCCTCTAGGAGGAGAGGCCCCGAGGGCCCCCCACCCGAATTCAGAGGGCAGGCTGGTAGGGGTTCCCTGCACACCCCTGGGCCAGCAGCCCCGAGGGACAGAGGTCTTTCTCCCCCGCCCCCCTCCCCAGCCAAGCTCATAGTGGAGACAGACACCTTCGGAAGCCGGGTGCGCATCAAGGGAGCTGAGAGCGAGAAATACATCTGTATGAACAAGAGGGGCAAGCTCATCGGGAAGGTGAGGCCTGGAGGGCAGGGAGTAATGAACGAATCCGTCTTCCCGGGTCGGGGCATGCAGGGTCCCAACAGCATCCCACCGCCCTCTGCTGGGCCGCACCCAGGGCTCTGACTTCTCCTGCTCTCACCCCACCACTCGGCCTCTCTCTGGTCTCTCCAGTCCCTGTGGGTCTAGAAGCCCTCTGAGGACACTGGCTGATCCATAAGAATCCTTGGCTCTGATGTATGAGGTACTTTCCCAGCGTCAATGAGGAAGAATTTGAGCACCTACATCATGTCACAGCCTCTGTGTTGAGGGCTAAGGGCTGATCAGGGTTGAGAGGCCAGAAGCCATGCCCCCTCAGGTCCGTGGGGTCCCCGGGCTCCAAGTAACAAGATTCATGCTAACTGTCTACTAGCGTAACCACTAGTTACACTCTCTACAATCGTGGGTCCAGAGTTGCTGTGCAGGGAGAATTCCATTTCCTTTGGCATCAGCCAATCCTGGCTTCTGATTCTGGCTGCTTTCAAATATTTGCTTATTTTTGTCAAGTCTCAGGCTTCTCATCTGTAAAATGGGCACGGTGTCAAGATTCTCTATAGAACCAGATGGGTGGCTACCCGGCTCTTTACACAGTTGATGTTCTACAGAAGGTTTCCCTTCTTTTCATCAGACTGTCGCGTCCCTCCCCTCCACCCAGCAACACCATTCACGCAGACCAAGGAACGTTCTCGTATATACGAGTGCCCACTGGGTATGCACTGAACTGCACAGTTACCTTGATCTTTATGAAACAGCTGGGTAAACTGAGGCTCAGCCTGGCTAAATACCTTGCTCAAGGTGTACAACCTCCAAAGGACAAGGCTGTATTTAAGTTCAGATCTGACTCCAACAAAGCCTGTTCCTTGCCCCCTCCTTTGCCTCTCCAACAAGGATGCCCGTCTCACCGGGCAGGAATTCTTGGGCACACAGCTCCTGTCGCTCCCTCCTCGGTCCTACAACATAGGTCCATAAGGCAGACTAGCCAGCCAGGGTAGGCGGACAAACTCCCTTTCCTCCCCCTGCAGCCCAGCGGGAAGAGCAAAGACTGCGTGTTCACAGAGATCGTGCTGGAGAACAACTACACAGCCTTCCAGAATGCACGGCACGAGGGCTGGTTCATGGCCTTCACTCGGCAGGGCCGGCCCCGCCAGGCCTCCCGCAGCCGCCAGAACCAGCGAGAGGCTCACTTCATCAAGCGCCTCTACCAGGGCCAGCTGCCTTTCCCCAACCACGCCGAGAGGCAGAAGCAGTTCGAGTTTGTGGGCTCAGCCCCCACCCGCCGGACCAAGCGCACTCGGAGGCCACAGCCCCTGACATAGTCAGGGACCGCCCCCCCCGGGGGGGGCAGCCGCCCCTCACTCATGGGCCTTCCCATCCCCTTCCCTTCCTAATCCAAAGACAGGGCTGGGGTGGAGGCAGGGGAGCCAGAGCCCCCAAGGAGGATGCTGAGGACCACCGAGCATCAGAGGTCCCCCCCCACCGCCGCCCGGAAAGGCGGAGGACTGCCACTAACCAGGGCTGGCTCCTCAGGGCCCCACCCTGGTGTGGCCCCCCGGGGGCGGGGCAGGCCCCCCAGAAGGGTAAGGTAGAATAACCCGAGGTCAGGCTCCCCTGAACCGAGTGGGCAAAGTCAGCGGATTCAAGGCTCTGCAGACACGGTCTGGAGGTGGCTCTCCTCGAACTCTGCTGCCCCTGTCTCCCTCAGTCTGCCCCCCAGCCTCCAAATTCCTCCTGGCCAGGCTGTAGGAAGGGACTTTTGTTTTGGTTTCAGGAAAAAAAGAGGGAGGAAAAAAAAAAAAAAGAGGGCTGGCCATTCTTCACATTCCACTACCCAGGCCTGCACCCTCTCCCCCAACTCCCAGCCCCGGAATAAAACCATTTTCCTGCAAACGGGTTATCTGAAGGGGGTGGGGGTGGGGGTGGGAACAACTGCAAAGCTGAACAGGGGACAAACTTGCTCCTCCGAGAGACGAGGAGGCCGGCGCGCAGGCCCGGGGGTGGCGCGGCAGGTGGAGGCCAGGCCGGGCCCCGCACATCCCCGCAGGGGCAGGGGACAAGGCGGGCAGGAGCAGCGGCAAGGGATGGCCCGGCAGGCCCCGCACCTCCGCCCCGCGGGAGGCTGGCGGCCCGGGGCGCGCCCCTCCTCCGCGGGCTCAGGTTTCCTGGCTGGCACCGCGCGTCCCGTGCTACCTGCTGGGGCGCAGAAACCCCAATCCAGGGGCCGGTCCGAGCCTCCGGGGCCGGGGCCGCGGGCCGGGCAGCCGCGGGCGCTGCAGCCTCCTCGCCGGGAGCCAGATTACTTTTTTCCGGTGAGGAGGTCGGGTGGGGGAGGAGGCGCGGACGGGCGGAAGCGGAGGGAGGGCGAGACCGCGTACAGTGCGCCCAGGTCCCCGCGGGGGGGGCGGGGCGGGGGCCACACCTGGGGGGACAAGGCGATTAGAGGCGGCGGCCCGGGGCGTGGGGGCGGGCGCGGGGGAGGGGCAATCCTCTTCCCTCCCCCTCCCCCTCCCCCTCCCCTCCCCGGCCAGAGCTCCTCTGGGGGGCTTTCCGGATGGCTCCAGGTGTGCATTTGGGGAGTGGAACTAAGAGGCCATAAAACCCGCCTCTCTCCTCCTTTGCCGCGGCTTTTAATTTTGTCCACTGGGGAGCCCCTTCCTAGCAGCGCCCCTCCTTCTGCTTTTCACGGGGAACACCTCACTGAGCCCGCTCTTCTGCGCACGGACCCCCAGCCTCAGTTTCCCCTCCCTCCTCTTTCTGAGAAAATATTGGGGAGGGGGATTTTGGAGAGAGAAAAAGGAGGATGAACGACATCTCTTCTCCCCAATTCTCCCAACAGTGGCCTAAAAATGAAGAAAGAATGGGAAGCTGGGTGGGGGTCTGGTTTAGTCAAAAGGGGAGGCGAGTGGCGCGTAGTCCAAGTTGGGGGGCGCGGGGGTCACTCACCTCTCCCTGGGTGAGGACCGGAGCCAAGGCTGACACCCCCAACTCGAGGCAATTTAGACAGCGGCAGCCAAGAGGGAGGTCCCCGGGCCCCAGGCCATTCTCCCTCCGGCTTGTCATAATCACTTTTCACCAGGTTGCTTTTTCCTCTCCCCCCCAATCACAAAGAGTCTTAATCCTGCTGAAGACTGCGGGAAACGTGTTGGGGGTCGTTTTCGGGGGAGGGGAGGGGAGTGTAGGGAGGGTGGTCTGGAGCCACAGCTGATAACTGGCGAGTTCAATGGGATTTTCCACGCAGGGGCAACGCCCAGCAATTACCTGAGGACAAAGGGTCGGGGCCCCCAGGTGTGGAGGACTGGACTTGGGGGGCTGGGAAGGAGGTGTGCCGGGGAGGGGGAGCTCTTACAAGCCCTCTGATTTCCGCAGGAATTTGAGACATTCTTTAAAGCTCAGGCCCCCCCCCACACACACACCGGCTCGGGTTAGAGACAGCTTCAAAGGTGGATGGGGCCCTTTGTCTCGCCTCCCCTTTCTTCTCTGCCTTTCTCCGGCCCCTCCCTCCCTCTCTTTGACCTCCCCAGCACAGACAGGCCTCTGGGGGACGGCTCCAGAAAGCCCTCACTGTTTCCTTTCTTGCTTTTTGAGGTGAGACCTGGCAGGGAGGGACAGAGAACGGGGAAGGGTGAGAGAGGAAGGCCGCTCTGGAGGCCTGTGCCATCTCAGACGGGGCCCTTGCCCCACCCCCAGCCCGAGCCCGGCAGCTCTGACGCCCGCTTGCGGCCTTGGGTCTCCCAGCTGTTGGTGCTTCCAGGCTCCGTACCCAGGGTGCCTCTTCATGCTCTGGGGAAGTCTCTTCACCTCATTCCCTCCTACCTGGTGGTGATTTCGAAGATGCTAAAAGGAAGAAGGCAAAGGAATGGGTCTCTAATAATGGGATGGTGGGGGGCGGGATATAAAGTATCTGTGTGTGTGGCAGGAAGGAGGCTTCCCGTGGACCTCTGATGGCTATAGCAACCCTGGTTGCTTCTGGGCGCCCTAAAGCTCCAAGCAGGTGTGCGGGTAGGGATGGACACAGTGCAGGAAGACTTAGGGTGAGTTGAACACATCCGTTTCAGGGAGGGTGTGACAGGGGGAGGGCGGCGGCGGCATCAGCGTGCCTCAAATCCTATGCCTGTTTAGGATTACCAAGAACTCTGGCTAAGAATAGCCTACATATAGATCCTGCCTTCCCTGTCCTGTCCTCCAAACGGCCAGATGAGGCAGAGGGGAGCCGAAGCAGGAAGTCGGGGCGGTGGCAGGGGGCGGGAATCCATTCACATTTTAGCCCCCGCCACGTCTCTCTATTCAACCCCGTCCCTCAGATTCCGCTGGCTGTGACTTCCCAGTCACCCAGCCTCAGCCTCACAGCCCTGGACAGCTGCGAGGACCACCTGTCCTTGAAGCTCTTTCCTCCCTCACCTGCCCTAGGCGGTCCTTTCTTCCTTCTCTCCGGCTCGCGGACTCTTCTCTTTCCTGGCCCCTCTTCACAGAAACGTGCCCCGAGATCTCTGTCACTCTCTCCTCTCCCTGAGCAAACCAGCATGTCAGCTGTCACCCCCTTTCACACGACTGCTTTCTCCTCCAAACTCTGGAACCCTGCACCATGGCCGGACCTCACTGGGATCTGTCTCAATGAATGCGGTAGCTCTCGCAGCGGTCTTTCTCCCTCCTGACACACACACACACACACACACCCCTCAGCACATCGCATAGTTTGTTCAGCTCACCTTACCTTACCACAGCTCTGCCCGAGTCACGCCATCACTAACAGACTCAGCATGGCTTTCAAACCCCTGCCCAGTCCTGCCAAGGCCCCCCGCTAGCCCTGGCCCTCCAGCTCCCCTCAAGAACGCTGGCAAAACTGCAGCCATTGGGGCTTCCCTGGTGGTGCAGTGGTTGAGAGTCCTCCTGCTGATGCAGGGGACACGTGTTCGTGCCGGTTTGTGCCCCGGTCCGGGAAGATCCCACATGCTGCGGAGCGGCTGGGCCCGTGAGCCATGGCCGCTGGTCCTGCATGTCCGGAGCCTGTGCTCCGCAACGGGAGAGGCCACAACAGTGAGAGGCCCGCGTACCGCAAAAAAAACAAACAAACAAACAAAAAAAAACCCTGCAACCCTTGCAGTCCAAAAGACACTCTGGGCCCATCTTTTTTTTTTTCCTGGCCACACCACGCGGCTTGTGGGATCTTAGTTCCCCAACCAGGGATCAAACCCCTGCCCTCTGCAGTGGAAGCGCGGAGTCCTAACCACTGGACTACCAGGGAATTCCTGCTGGGCCCGTCTTTGCTCATGAGTTTCCCACTGCCTTGCACGCCCTTCTCCAGAATGCTGGCACGTCCAGACCACAGCCATGTCCTCGGCTCTACAGACGCCCCTCACTCTCCCAGGGGCAGTGGCCGTCTCTGCTGCCCCCAGCCCCTCCGGTCATTGACTTGCCCTGGCCTTAAGGCACAAATCCCAGCTCGTTCAGAACTGTACTTACCTATGATCGTGTCATGGTTCCGCTGGACAGCAAAGGCCTCAGATGTAGAACTAGTCAGTCTTTGCGTCCCCCATAGCACCCAGCACAGTACGTTACACAGAATAAGTATTTCTTGAGGAAATAAACCAACTGAAGACCCAGAAGGAAGTCGTTGGCCATTGGCCCAACACCCTGTGGTCCTTGAAGGTAGAGGTAGGATGAAAAGCCAGAATCCTGCCTCCAAGCTCCATCCTTAGGAGGACTTGGGCAGGAGGGGTCCTAAGCAGTTAATCCAAATATTTGTGTATTCCCTACAGGGTATGACCATGTGCTAACCCTTCAATTAATTTAAAAAATGGACAAGATAGTGTGTCATCCCCTGTCAAGCTCTCAAGACACTTGAAATTTAATTCGGGGGGGATCAACCCATAAAAAGGCAGTTCTTTTGAGGACTTTTGGAAATCTGTCTCTTACCCCTAAGACAGCAAAGCAGCATTTGGTCCATCCCCAAAGAGTGAAAGGGGAGGAGATAAGGACACTGCTGTGTACTGAGCTCCAGAGATGTGCCAGGCAACGTGCAAGGTGTGCTCACATGGAGCCCCTCATTTTGCGGGGTGAGATTGTTCCCATGTTGTGTGTGGGCAGGCTCAGATGCAGAGATGTTAACTCATCCAAGATCACAGTCCAGATTCTCGCCTGTCTCTGGGGTTTTTTTTTTTTTTTTTTTTTTGGCTGCATTGGGTCTTCGTTGCTGCGTGCGGGCTTTCTCTAGTTGAGGCGAGCAGGGGCTACTCTTCGTTGCGGTGCGCACGCAGGCTTCTCATTGCGGTGGCTTCTCTTGTTGCGGAGCATGTCCTCTAGGCCCTCGGGCTTCAGTTGTTGCGGCATGCGGGCTCAGTAGTTGTGGCACGCGGGCTCTAGAGCACAGGCTCAGCAGTCATGGGGCACGGGCTTAGTTGCTCCGCGGCACGTGGGATCTTCCCGGACCAGGGCTCGAACCCGTGTCCCCTGCATTGGCAGGCAGATTCTTAACCACTGTGCCACCAGGGAAGCCCTCTCACCTGTCTTTAACACCTCGACTGGGATATTCTCCACTCCTCAGCCAGGCACAGTGGGGTCTGGGATGTACGTGGGGCAGGGGCACTGGGAAGGGCTGGGTTTGCTTGACCTTGAAGGTAGGAGCAGGATTTCCGTCAGCAAAGAAGACCCACCAGGGGGCAATATTGAGAGTGAAAACAGCATGGGAAGAAGGGCTTCAAGGCAGGAAGATGTGACGTCTGTTGTGGGAGAGGGAGGGGAGCAGTCAATCGGCTTGGCTAGCCCTGAAAGTTTGCAGCCAGAAGTGGCAGGAAAGGATTGGGCCACATTATGGAGAGCTGGGTCTCTGCTGTGACAGGAGGAGACAGTGAGGGCCTTCAAGAGGGGAGTGACCAGGGCTTCCCAGGTGGCGCAGTGGTTGAGAGGCCGCCTGCCGATGCAGGGGACATGGGTTCATGTCCCAGTCCGGGAAGATCCCACGTGCCGCGGAGCGGCTGGGCCCGTGAGCCATGGCCGCTGAGCCTGCGCGTCCAAAGCCTGTGCTCCGCGACGGGAGAGGCCACAGCAGTGAGAGGCCCGCATACCGAAAAAAAAAAAAAAAAAGAAGAGGAGTGACCAGACGCCATTGTGGAGTTAGGGTTCGGGGGAGAGGCTGGTGTGCTGCAGCTGCTGGGGCTGAGGCTCTGGGGTCCAGGAGTGAGACAGTCCAGTGATCGGAGGTGGGGGACGTGTCATCCAAGCTGATGGGAAAGGGTCACTTGGAGGCCCTCATCTTTCCTGTTGTTCTGCTGGCCCAGTTCTCTGTCACTGTCCCTTCTTAGGTGCACAGGTGCCCAGTCAGCCTCTCCAGGAGTTAATGTTTAGACCTTCCCGGGCAGGTCGGTGCAGGGGGCGGGGCAGGGGCACTGGAGTGAGCCGGAGAGAGGACAGAGAAACCTACGCATAGCCCCTGGGGAGGGGACAGGCGGCAGGGCCAGTGTCTGGTCAGGACTTCTGGCAGCAGTGACCTTGCTGGGGAAAAGAGCCAAGAACTAGGTATCCTGGGCCTGGGACCACCCGCCTGAGAGGGGCAGGAACCCCAGCCCCCTGCTGTGGACGCACGTGCCCATCCTCAAGCCTAAAGGTACGCTTGTCCTGTTAGCAGCCTGCTGGGTTGGGTGCGGCCAAGCCATGCCCAGGAAGCCCACCCCGGGGCCTGGGCTCACAGGCACCTGGTATTCAGTGTTGCCTGCTTCCGGGGGGAAGCTTTTGCCTCCCCTGTCCTCCCAGCCTATTGGGGTGGCAGGCAAGCAGTGGGGGAAGACCGACTGTTCAGCTGGCCTTGAGGAGCCTGGGGTCTTCCCAGGAGGAGGGGCCTAGAGGCAGAGTAAGTCTCCTCATAGGGCGAGGCCAAAGATGGGGGTGGCGCAGAGCCTGGCAGGCGAGGGAAGGGTCTTCTGGCCTGGCTGTGCCCTCCCCCGTCCCTCCCAACCCCCTCCAAACACACACACACACACACACACACACACACACACACACACACACACACACACACACACACACACACACACACACACACACACACACACACACACACACACACACACACACACACACACACACACACACACACACACACACACACACACACACACACACACACAGGATCCCTCAGCAAGGAATGACCTTGACAGCTACCAAGCCTCAGGTCGACAGAGGGAGCCCTAACTCTGCAGTCCCCTTGGTCCCAGGGCTGGCTCGAGGGGGACTGTTCTGCCCAAGGTGCTCTCCCACCCCTGGAAGGACATGCCTATGGAGTGAGGGGCACTGGGAATGGGCCTCGCGGGACTGGAAGAGTGCTGTCCCAGGCTCTTGACCTTCTCAGCCCATGGCCCACACGCCCACCCTAGCCACACCCGGGGCCTCTCCTTCCTGCCAGAAACCACCCTCCGACCCTTCAACATAAGCCATCCCTCCCTTGTTCCTATCACTCTTCCCAACTCCACGCTGAGCTTTCTGGGATGGGGGACGTGGCCCAGTGCCTCCCAAGACCGGCCTGCTATCTGGCCCTGAATTAAGGTTCTCCTGAGGCCGCCCCAGGAGCCAATCCCAGAGCGTTAAGGACGGAGAGGGAACGGGAGAGTGGTGGGGGGGCTCAGTGGGAGCCCCGGCTCCTGAAGCTCCCCCACCCCCACCCCCAGCACCGAGGCCCCCTCCCTCCATTGCTGAAGAAGAGGCAATAGGAGCTACAGCCGCCTCCTCCCCCCTCCCTGCCGGCCCGCTGCCTCCTCGGCTGAGCCAGCAGGTTGTCTTGGCAACGGGAGGCGGAGAGGAGATGCGCTGAGGGATGGAGGTGTATGTCACCGAGGAAGCTGCCGAGCCCCACGCCCCAGGCCCTTGAAGGTACCGCAGACCCCCTCCCTTCCCCCTCCCCCTGCCCTCTCCCCTAGGCTTCCCCACTCTATCCAGAGTGCTTGTTTCCCTGAGGAACGCTCCCCTCCTCCCAGCCCAGCGACTCCCACCCATTCCTCCTGAGCCACCTCATTCCAGGCCCCTGTCCACAGCTGTCCTTCCTGGCAACCGCTCATTCCAGCCCTGCCTCTGGGGACCCTTGCACCGGAAGGCAAATATCCTGGAATGGGGTCTTGGGGGGTGGGTGGCGCATGAAAACAGGGAAGGAACCGAGATAGTGGGAAAAATCAGGAATCCTAAAGGGCTACCTGGCACTTGGTCTCCTGGAGAGGGGGGAGGGAGGCTGTGCAGCACTAGGGTGGGGACAGGGCAGTAAGGGTGGGGTTGAAGGGACCGAAAGCTGAGAGGCCGGCCTGGTTGTCCAGAGAGGCCTGGTTCCCCTCTGCTAAGGCTGTGGCCCGCTCCTGCCACATCAAAAGTGCACCTCCTCCTGCATCATCTCCTGGCCTTTATTTCATGGTTCGATGGATCCTGCGTTTCTCTCCCACTCCCAGGCTTTCTAGTACCTTTCCACAGGCCCCTCTCCCGCCTCTGGCCTACGTCCAGCAGCTAAGCCCAGATTCTTTCCACTCTTCCTCAGCCACTCGGCTACCTGCCTTTTTCATTTCTCCTTTCTTTCTGGAGCCCATCCTTCAGGATTCATTCTTCTCTGTCTCCCACTAACCCAGACACATCCCCCCCTTCCTGTCCCTACCCACCCTCTCCGGTCCTCTTCTCTTTGAGAAAGAGGTCCCAGGGCACACTCTCACTTGTCCTCTCAAGACCCTCCCCCCTGTGGTTTTTCCATTCAGATACCCCAGAGCCCCCTCCCCAGATTCTAGATTTCCCCAACGACAGCTGATACCATCAGCTGACCAGCTGTGGGCAGCGGTTACCAGGGCAACAGTAAGGGCTGCCTAGATAGGCAAGTCTGCACAGAGGTGGAGAGGAGGCCGGGCTGGGGCCAGGGTCAGCTGGCCGGACTCCCTCCCCTGCTCCCGGGGGTCACAAATGAACCAGGCTCTGCTCTAAGCCCAGAGGGAACCAAAAGGCCAATGACAGGGGCCTGGAGTCGGGGAGGTTTTCCCAGAGACATTCCTGTAGTTCAGTGCTGGGACCTGGACATCACCTGGTGAGAGCTTCTCTTTTGAAGACCCCGCCCTGGAGTGAGCTTGGGGTCCTTCCCACTCACCACCACTGTGCTCTGTCCCCGGGGGATTTGGGTTACCCAAGGGCCAACCCGGTCTCTTGTGCTGCGGACCTGGTTTCTCGAATCCTCCTATCCTGTCCTCCCCAGGAGAGGGTTAATCCTTGGGTAACCAATTCTGGCAACTAGCCCACACCCCTGCCCCTCACCATCTATTCGCTTTAGCACCCCAGGGAGGCAGGGACCCCAGAGGCCTCTGTGGTGCTGGTAGGTGATGAGTGGGAGATACAGGTGCTTGGGGAAACTGGGTGTTGTCACCCCTCTGTTATCAGTAGAGCCCCTTACCCCTGACTCAAACTCTGGCTGTTTAGGAGGCTGGAGGGGCTGTGTGTGTGAGCGTGTGTTGCAAAGTTGGGGGTGGGTGTGGGAAAGGGAAAAAGGCCAGCGGCTGGCCGAGAGTCTGCTTCCGATTCTGCTTCGTCATGATGCCCAGTTAATGGTCCTCTTGTTTGAAATGGATTGAGCTGCAGCAAGCGAGGTGGAAGAGCAGACACACAAACACACACCCGCAGGCCAGTGGCCACACGCTATCAGCTGGAGGTGGGGAGGGTGCAGGGGTGGGTGGGAGCCAGCGGCCCGCCCACCTGGCCGCCTGCCCGCCCCGCCTGGCCTGCCCACCGGCGCACACACCCGGCCCTGGGATTGCGCGCCAGGCTGGCGGAGAAGCAGGGTGGCGGCGAGGGGGTGGGGGCCCAGAAGGGTAAGTCCCCTCCTTCCCCGGCTACCCACCCACTCACCCACCGCAAGCCGGCGTTTTTCTTGTTATTTGTGCTCTGGGAAAGCACGCCGGGTTCCTGGAAGAGCCGCCTGTTACCTGGGCTCTCAGGAAAAGCCGCAGCCCCAGGATCTGCGCCTGCCCCTGCCCCCACCCTGGGGCCTCAGAGCATCTGGGCCACCCTGTCCGGGAAGAGGTAGGTGGCAGGGTCTCCCGCCTCTCTTCCCCTCTGTGGGCACTTTGGCCACAACACCCTCCTAGAAGTGAGGCTCTGGGTGGTGGCAGGGGTCCCGGGGTGGGGGTGGGGGTGTCAGCTATGGCCCCTTGTTCAGTGGGAGAATGGGCCGGACCCTGGGACTATCTGGGTTTGATCTGACCCAACCGCCTTCTGATTCGGGGAAGAGGGGCTGGGGTGTCACATGCTGCCACCCAGGGACCCCTTCCCCTAGCTGTGCTGGTCAGAAGTCCAAGTGATGGGGGTGGAGGCTCCGCCTTGAGTAGGCTGGAGAGCTGTGCCATTTTTGCTGAGTGGTGGAAGGGGAGGGGGCGTTGCCCGTCTCCCGCCACCATGCCACAGATGCTCTTGTGGGGGGGGGAGCAGTTCACTCAGAGGCCTGAATGCCATTGGTGTGGGGACTGCTCCTTGCGGGGAGGGGCCTGAGGAGCCTCCTTCTAGCCCTCAGCTGGCCAGGCTGGGGTGAGGACCAAATGCAGAATGAGGCTGGGTGGCAGGGCATGGCCACAGGCCTGACCACGATGCTCTTGGTGCCGGCTGTTGAAGTGCTTGCAGGGGCTGGGGGCCGAGCAGACACGCAGGCCTCCAAGGATCGAGGCACCCCCTTGCTAGCTCTGCCCCTCCCTTGGCCTGGCAGGCCAGGCACCCTTTGCCGGGCAGGCACACCTGGTGGTTCTTTCCCAGGGCACTGGGTTGCCGAGTTTGCCAGAGGCAGGGGTGCAGGGACAGGTGTAGGAGAAGGCAGGCAGTCTTGCTTTGGGAAGGGGTGGGGCCCAGGAACCACCCACGGGATGGGTAAGTGGGCGCTCTGTGCCGGGGACGGGGTGTCAGCATGTGGGGTGGGTGGCTGTGAGCGTGAAGAACCGGAGCCAAGGGGAGGATCGGTGGGTGGCGTGAGTGGGTGTCAAAGGCACCGCGTGTCAGCGTGGGGGGTGCCTCACTGGGAGAGCTGGGGCGTGCGTTCTGCAACCATGTTTCGGCAGGGGCTGCCTGTGTGGGTGAAGTGCCTGTGCCCACGGGGGAGGCTGGCCTCTGCGCTGCTGGCCTCGCTATGGCCACATGTCCAACGCCGGGGCCAGCCTGTCCACCTGGCGGGGTGTAGGTCTGAGGAATTCCTCGATCAGAGCTTACGCGTGTGTGTCATGACCAGAATAGGGACGCCCCCAGGATTCAGAACGCTGAATTTGGGAGGCAATCTCCCTTGCATCTCCCCCAGCCCTATCAATCAACTTGTACAAGTGACATCACAACCCGCCAACAGGACCAACTATAAATAGAGACCAGAGCAGGAACAAGCTGAGGACCAAGCAAGCCTGAGGGGCTGGGAGGGGGGACACAGAAAGAGGGCCTTCTTCCGGGGTGTGCAGAGAGAGGATACAGAAACCCAAGCGAGAGTGCTAAGAGAAACTGTGTGCATATTTGGGGGGGGGGCTGGGGGAGGAAGGAAGGGGACGCCCGGGCCCGCTCCTGCTGTCATCAGAAGCAAACGGGGAGCAGGGCCTTGAGCAGGTGGGTTTCCAGGCTGGGACCCTGCTTCTGGGCCCACCTGCCCCTGCCTGATGCTTCACCAGAGTGCGAGAGGGTGCTGTTCAGGGTTAGCATTAGAGGAACCCCAACCCTAGTCCTAGCAGATAGAGGAGGGCTTAAAAATGGGGGTTCGGGAGAAGCATAAAATGAAAGGAGGGGAGTGGGAGCTGCATCAGGCTCAGAAAAGGCGCAGGCGCAGGCTTGGCAGAGGTTAAGAGATGTTCTGATGAGCCACCGGCCCAGAGCAGGGCGATTTTGGGGGCGATTGTGGGTGCCCCCTCCCCACGCACACACAGACACAGACCCCACCCTCAGGGTATGCCGGGGGCCTCCCCTGTTGGGCTGGTCTGCTCCCATCCACCCTTCCCCTCTCCACCCTGGTATGCTGTTTTAGGAACTGGTGACCTAGCAGGATCCTGCCTTTATTTCTGGCATTGAGTTGTTGCCACAGTAACTGCGGGGGTGGGGCTGGGAGGGAGAGAGGGTGAAAGGGAAGCAAGCAGAGCCAAGGGAAGAAAGATGAAGAAAGGAAAGAAAAAGGGAATGGAAAGCAGAAGGAGCGAGACGGGACCCGGAGGCACAGGCAGGCCGGCCCACTGTGAATGAAACTGGTGAAAACGGAGAGAGGCAGAATGCTTGCCCACCTACCTGACCCCCGCCCACAGGGCCAGCTCAGCCATTTCGCAACTCGTTTACTATGTGCAAGGCCGGCCTCCAGCCTGGCTTGTCCCTGCCCCAGGGCACAGAGCCCGCGTCCCCCAGCCTCTCTGCTCCTTGTCCACAGGCCAGTCCAACGAAGCAGGATTCTGGTGGCTCCACGGTATAAGGTTAGCACACGGGACCCCAAATCCCAAGTTCAGATGAAAGTGAGATCTTTGGGGACCCATTGAAAAGAGCATTCATTGGCTTTGACCTGAGACAGACCTGGGTAGGAATTCCAGGTTGGCTTCAATGGGCCGAGGCGTGGGGGGCATGGGGGGGTGGGACAGGTCAATCTCTCAACCACATTTTCATCTCCTAATTGGGAGACATGAGCTTTGGTGAAGCTAGAGAGGATGGGTGAAAAGAAGAAAGCCCGTGGCACAGAGCAAGAGATGGTTGGTTTAGAACAGGGCGGGAAGCTGGACTAGAGGATACCAGGCTGCGGTTCTGCCGGCTGAGCCTTCATTTCCGCAAGTCCAGGGAGCCAAGGCCGGCTCAGCCCCTACCTGTAGCGGCGCCCATGGGAATGGGTGGGCGGGCCTTATCATCAGGGCCGAGCGGCTCTAGTTGCCATGGAGACGGGGCGGGCGGTGTGAGGTGGGGCCCGGCTGGGGGCTCAGATAAGGCGCGGCTGCACAGCTGGGGGAGGGTGGGTCCGAGATGGAAGAACTGGGCGCCGCCGGGGCAGCGGAGAAGGCCCTTCCGCCACCTGGGCTGGCTTTCCTCCGCGGCTCTTTCCCTTTCCTCCCTTCGCGCCCTCCCTTCCTGCTGCAGTCTGCCCTCTCGGTCCGTCCACGGGAGGCCGCCCGGGCCTGGGAGCGCACGAGGGGTGTGCACGGGTGCGGACGCGCGAGGAAATTGGCTTTGGGGGAGGGGCTACGAGTGGGTGGAGTAAGCGTTTGCGGGGCGTGATGTGATTTGGGAGAAGGCAGAAACACTCTCCCTTTCTTTCCCTCCCCCTTTTCCCCCTCCCCTCCGTCCCTCCCTCTCTCCCTCTCCCCCCACCCCACACTCCTACTCCACCCCAAAACATTTTCCCGGCTGGCTTAATATTTAACGAGTAAGACCTTCACTCCTCAGGGTTAGCCCCAAATTAAAATGCCGTGTCCCTGGAAGGGTAAGACATTAACAATTTCCGCAGCGTGCTTTCTAACACACCAGGCGCTGGGGTGCAGGTTCCTGAAGGAATGTGGCTCAGGGCAGAAGGCGAGGAGACCCAGCCCAGGGGATGGGCACGGCGCTGTGGCCAGCTGTGGAGAAGAAGGGGCAGGGGACAGAGCAGGGACATCATTATTCTGAATCGTCTTTCCGAGTGGCTGCGTCTGTGGGACAGTATTCGTGCACGGGCGAGTGGGGGTCTCAGTGCAAGACCTTGTAACCTGTGACCTGGCTCATCTTGGACCCCTCCTCTCCCTCTCTGGGCAGTGACCACTCTGAGAGGCAGTCATTACCCCACTCTGTACCCACCCGCAACTGGTGTTCGAGGGCAGGGTGCCTGGGCCACCTCCAGGTTCAGCCTGAGGCTCCAGGACACGAAGAAGCTCTCCATTCTCCCCCCACTCCCCCACGCCACACTCCCCCCCCGCACCCCCCCACCCCCCCGACTGTTCCGGTCCTTTCTACTCTCTTCAGCCTCTGCCTAACCCACCTGTAGGGTCTGTACATGACCTTATCTCTCACTTTTCCTGGGAAAATAGAAGCCTCCCGATCGGCCCGCTCCTAAGGCCCCTAGATTGCCGTTACCCAACTTTCCCTTTCCTCTCCTTTCAGGGAAGCTCGGGCTTTCTTTCCAAAGGTAGTCCTTCACTTGGGCCTGGACCCAATCCCTCTCCCCTTCCCCTGCTGGGACCTTCCGCCCTCAAGTGTCCCCCCTCTCCTGCAGCCACAATTTCTTCTTCTCTACTCTTCACTCTCCACTGCCTACAAACGTGTTCAGGTCTCCCTTTTCCTAAAAATCCTTCAGCCAAGCTCACCTCCTGCAAACCCCTAACCCCTAACCCCCTCCTGCCCTTCTGTCACACTTCTTGGAAGTGCCCCTCCCCCTGCCTGTACACCCTGGCCACCTCTCCCCACCCCCATCCCTAACAAGGAGGCCTCACTATTCCTCTGCAGATGCTCTCAGAAGCCACCAGGGCTTGACATCCAAACTGGCGAGCTGTCACTCCTTTCTGCATGTCTTGCCTTCTCTAGGCGATGGACTCCTGGCTTCATGACATCCTTTCTCAACCCCCCTATCCCTCCCCACAACTCTTTCTCAATGTTTATGGCACACTTACTGTGTATTAGGTCCTTTACTGAAAATACAAAGAATCACTAGATACACTCCCAGCCCCTCAGGGACCTGGCCATCTAGTCTTCCCCCTCCCTTTCATGCCATCTCCAGCTCCCTTTTTCTTCTAGTCCCCTAGCGTTTCCCAGGATGCTGGTTTTTGACCTTCTTTCTCCCTTGGCAACCTCATAGGGCAGACTACCACCTCTAGCTCAAATGGCTCCCAAATTTCTGTTGCCAGCTACTGCCCCCACCTCAGCCTCAACTGGCAAGAAGTGAACTCATTGCCTCCCCTTCTCCTGTCACTGCTACCTGTTCCTCCCCAGCGGTGAGGGGTGGGGGCGGGGGGGGCTGTCTCCAGATCATGTTCTGTTTTGCACATTCTGCCTCTAGGATTCCTCCCACTTGGCCCTTTCCATCTTCGGCCCCAGGCCCGAGTCTAGAGCCTCACAATCCCCTGCCTGAACTACAGCCATAACTTCCTGGCTGGTCTCTCTGTGGACCGCCTCTTCCTGTCTATGCCATCTCCCAGCCTGCAGCCTGATTCATTTTCCCAAAGCACTGCTTGGATCCGTCACTTCTTTGTTTTAAAAAATGTTTCTAAGCATTCCATAGTCCTAGTTGCCCACAGAATACATTCGGAATCCCCTAGTCTAAGTTCAAGGCCTCTACAAATCTGGCCCCCAACCTCCTGCCCCAAACCAGTCTCAACCTCATGAGCTCCTCGGTTCAGCTGTATTTGCTGTCCCCAGACAGACCCAGTGCTTCCCCTTGTCTCCAGTTTCCCTCATTCTCTTTCAACGATCCCTCTTTTAGTTTTTGCATGATCTCAAACCGGGCATCTTTCAAGGCCTGCCTTAAACACTTCCTCCTCTAAGAAAACCTTTTTATTTTCCCCTCTTGACACCCCAGCAGGAGTGATTCCTCTCTCCTGTGACCTCTCACAGCCCTTTATACTATCTTATCAGGCACACATAATTTTCTGCTTTGCGCAGGCGTTATCTATACATATGGCCTCATTTCTGGAGGGGCAGCTTAGCTCCTTTGACTCATCTTTCTGTTCTCCATAACACCACAACGCTCTGTGGTCATTGCAGAACAGGCGCTCAGAAAGTAGTGAATGAATGGATAAAACAATACATGACTGGGTGGGCGGGTGGATGTATATGGGTGGATGAATGAGTGTTTGCCTCTTGGCTAAGCCAGTGTATAGCTAGTTTGACAACGTCTGTTAACAAAGTAAAGATGAAATAGGAGTGAGAGGCAGCTAACGGCTCTTTGAGTATGTGCTAGAGTTTATTCCAGTCCTCACACATCTAGTTAAAAGCATTACAAAGTGAGTGTTAAGAAAGCAAGAGAAGGTTGAAGCTCTGGAATGGAGCCCTTCCATGGGCACCTAGTCCCCAGTGTGACTCTGATGGCCAGAGTCTTGTCTTGGAGAAGCCTTGGCTCTAGAATTCCAAAAAGACTTGAGAACTGTGGCAAATGCTAGTCTATCCCCACAGTGAACCTGACACAGTACTACGGAGGCACTACGGAACATGCCAATGCTGAAGACACAGTCACTGTCACCTCCACGACTCTGGACAAGTTTTTCACCTCTCCGAGCCTCGGTTTTCTCATCTGTAAAATAGGTCTACCTTATAGGATTGTTGGGGGGATGAAACAAAACAATCCTTGTAAAGTGCTTATCAAAGTACCCGGCATGAGCATTCAAAAAATGATAGCTATTATTATTGTTGTAGAAATTAGCAGTCATCCTAGTTAGCGAGAAAACACGTCAGGCAACATAATCAAGGACTAAGTTATATGATTCTCTTTTTAAGTCCCACTGGAATTCAGAGAAGAGTTTGTCAATGAGGACTAGAATAATAGGGGAGGCCTCCAAGAGGAGGAGGGTTTAGCATGGCCCTTAAAGGATGGGTGGGATCTGGGAGATGAGAATAGTGCAAGAGCCTGCACAAAAGCAGGGAAGTGGGAGTGAGGGCTGCTGGTGCAGCACGTAGGTGGTGGAGAGACATCAGAAAAACAGCCTGATACAAAGTAACAGGTGATAAAATTGGGAGCACCAATGACCTCAAGTCTTTCATGACCTTCTGTGGCAGAGTGGCTACAGAAAGCCATCTAAGTTTATCAGTCCTCAGGGAGATAGAAAGAATAAACACTCTACATAAAATCTATGTGTTAAACACTTCACATGTTGTAACTTACCTAATCATCAGAGCAACCCTATGACCCAGATACTATTGCCACCTTCCATTTTATGGATGAGGACGTGAGGCACAGAGAGGGTAAGTAACTTGCCCAAGGTCACACAGCTTCTGAGTAGCAGAGTCTCCTCTCCCCAGGCATTCCAGTCCAGAGTCCATGCTCTTAACCACTACACGACTGCTGCTTCTTCCCCGTACGTTCTGTAGTCATCAGCTCTCTTCACTCTATGGCTTACTGCCAGCAGTTGGAAGACAGTTCCACGGCCACCATCACGTCAGAAACTCAGCCAGGCGTTCATTGAATGGTTACTTTTATTTATTTATATACATTTATTTAGTTTATTTATTTATTTTTGGCTGCGTTAGGTCTTCATGGCTGCACGTGGGCTTTCTCTAGTTGTGGCGAGCGGGGGCTACTCTTCGTTGCGGTGTGCGGGCTTCTCATGGCAGTGGCTTCTCTTCTTGTGGAGCACGGGCTCTAGGCACGCAGGCTACGGTAGTTGGAGCACACGGGCTTAGTTGCTCCGCGGCATGTGGGATCTTCCTGGACCAGGGCTCAGACCCGTGTCCCCTGCATTGGCAGATGGATTCTTAACCACTGCGCCACCAGGGAAGTCCCACTGAATGGTTATTATGTGTCTGGTCCAGGGGTGTGTGGGGAGGAGGGGAGGATTGCTAAGGGAGTTACTGAGGCAGGAGACCTGGGCTGTGGCCCCAGGGAACTCCTGCTCTCCTGCTGCAGACAGGACTCAACTTCTTAGGAACCAAGAGAGGGCAGTGCCAGCCTGGAGGCCTTCCTGCTGAACTAGGGGGCCCTGACTTGCAGCAAAGTAGCACTTCAGAGGGCAGCCTCAGCTCGAGGATTCCGAGATGGTGGGGAGCTGGGACGTGGCCTTGACCCCAAAGGTGTTTTACCAAATGCCTGCAAGTGGGATTGCCTGCTGTACAGGGACAGGCACATGGGGATGTGGCTCCCTCCAGCCCCCTCCTCCCTTCTCCACTGGGAGAGCGGCAGCCCCCAGCCAATGACCTGAGCGCTTCCCACCAAATCGCCTTCGCTGTGTCCTCCCCTCCCCCTATTGCCGTCTCATAGTATTACTAAGTCCCTCTGTGTTCAACCTGTCTGGGCCATGAGAGAGGGGGGCACCGTGGACATAGATTGAGGGGAAGGAGCTCAAGGGCACCAACACAGCGCCAGGGAAAGGCCACGTCAGAGGCCGAGACGAGTGAGAACCTGGGTCTGAAACTGACCCGCAGCCCCGGCAGGGCAGGTGTGAGGAAGCAGGGATGTGTAGGCTGCCCTGGGAACGGCTGAGCCCTGCCGTCATTTCCTTTCCAGCCGGAGAACAATGGCTCAAAAACTAGTGCAGCCCGTCCACCTTCCCGTCTCGCCGCGGGCCACATGCGACCTCCGGTCCCCGCGGCTGAGCGAACGGAAAGCCGGAGCCCCGCTCCCCGGAGACACGCGGGGCCAGAGGGGGCTGCCCTCGCCCCCGCCCTCTGAGATCGCGGGGCCCGACAGCCCCGGCTGGCACGTTCTCCCTCCCCTTCCAGGCCCTGCACTCGCCCAGCAGCCTGGAGAGTCACCGAGGGATGAGGACGCCACAGCCCGGGGGAGCACCCTTTCTGCTCTCGCGGCCCCGAGCGCGCAGCGCCCAGGAGCCGGATAGAGCCTGACGCCCTGTCGTCTCCCCTCGCGCACAGGGCTCTGCGAGTGATCCGGCCGCCCAGCTCCCTGCTGCATGGAACGGCTGCAGAAGGTGCGCGGGGCTACACCCACGCCGGGGCAGTGGGGTGCCGGGGGCACGCCGTGGGGGCCAGGCTCCCCGCGGAGGGTCAGGTCGGGAGTCGAGGATGCCACCTGGTGGTTGCCCGCGGCGCCGCACCCCGGGGCCCCAGAGGCCTAGAGAAGCCCTCCCCTGCCCCAGCCCCCTCCCTCCGGCCCGGCCCTGGCACCCACACACATTCCCACCCGCCCGCCTTCTCGCTCTCCCCAGCAACCACTTACCTCCCCTGGGAGCGTCAGCTCCTCCCGAGGCTCCAGTGTTCCCGGCTCTCCCTCCAGCATCGTGGTGAGTACCTCTCGGCCACCAGCACCCTCAGGCTGGGAGGAGGGAGGGGCGGGGCGCACGCTGGCTGCGGGGCAGCTTCACTCAAATGATGATGATCCTGCCAGGGCTGGCAGGCAGAGAGAACCCCAGATCCAGAGAAGGTTCTGCACACCCCCTCCTGCTGGTCTGGTACTGTCTCGTTGTACCCAAAGGGCTAGGTGAAGGACTATCATTGTTTCAAGGTGACCCTCTAAACCCTTAAAATGACAATCATAGAACTATTAACTTCCAGGAGCTGACATCTAAAACGGTTGCCCATCTTCTTCCTAATAAACTGCAGGTCTGGCTTGTAGGGCCAGTATTCTAGGGGAGGCTTTTGACACCTCTGTTCCATGTGTACCATTTCCCTTCAGGCCAAGATGGACAATCAGGTGTTGGGCTACAAGGACTTGGCTGCCATCCCCAAGGACAAGGCCATCCTGGACATCGAGAGGCCTGACCTCATGATCTACGAGCCCCACTTTACCTATTCTCTGCTGGAACACGTGGAGCTGCCCAGAAGCCGGGAGGTAAAGGGTGGGAGGTTCCTCTTGGACAGGACTTGAGGGAAGGGCTCCCCCAGCCACACTGGGTGGGAGGCAGAATCCCTCTCATGCTTTCTTTCCTGGAGGCCAGACTCCAAAACAAGAAGTGGACCTGTGCACAGGAATCACCAGTCAGTTGAACTGGGTGTTTGTGCAGAGCAGGCAGAGATGGGCTGGCGGCTGGAGGCTAGCTCCAGGTGGAGAGCAGGGGAGGCCATGTTTGAATGGTAGCCACACAGAGCGGGGTCCTGTAGGAATGGGGTGGGACTGGGCAGAAAGTGAGCAAATTTGTGGAAAGCACTCAGGAACACTGAGCTTGGAGGCCGGAAGTCCTAGCTGAGTGTGACCTGTGCAACGGTGTGGTCTCAGTTTCCCTCCTATAAAATAGAGGTGATACCTTTACCCATCCACCTCACCAGGTAGTCAACTGCACGAGATAACGCAGGACAGGTACTTTGTACACTGTGTTGGAGAAAGGGGCAGTGTCATGGCTGAGCAGAGAGACGGGGCCAGGCTGTGGGGAGACTTAAATGCCTGACAAGGGGCCCGGACTCCATCCTGGATGCTGTGGGTCTTGTCCCTTCCCCTTGTTGCTCATTGGCTCTGAGGTCAGAGCCACAGCCCCTCCAGCTGGCCCTCAGAGCACATGCATGCTGCTCCAAGATCCTTGGCTTCTTCTGCTTCTTCGTGGGTCCTAGGGAAAGACTCAGGACCCTGTCTAGGGAGAGAGAGGACGGAGGGCCAGCCCTGGGAGCTGGCAAGGACTAAGAAGAGGTGGCCCAGAAATTGGCTGGGCAGTTGCAGAGTTGAGTGTGGGGGGGTGAAGTGGCCCACCTGGGGTCCTAGGGACAAGGGTTTAATCCCACCCTTGTGGCTCTGACCAGCCTCCTCTCCATTCACAGCGCTCGCTGTCACCCAAATCCACATCCCCCCCACCATCCCCAGAGGTGAGTCTGCCCCGCACCTGACACTTGCTCGGCCCTGCTCTGACCGGGCTCAACCCCCTTCCCCACACACATCCAGACTGGGCTTGGCAGAGCCTAGGGGGTGATGGAATCAGTGGACCTTGTCCCGTCACTGGCCCATCTACGTCTGACCCAGGATCTCTTTTAATCCTTTTTCCTGGGTCAGGCAGCATCAGCAGGTCGAGTCCTTGGATAGCCTTCCTCTGCCCTGGGGTTGGGGGCGTGTGGGCTGCTAGGGTGGGAGGATGGAGATGGTGGAGGGGGTGGGGTGGGGGACCTGGGAGCTGCAGTGAACCGTACTTCTGCTCTGCAGGTGTGGGCGGAGAGCCGGTCCCCTGGAACCCTCTCTCAGGCTTCAGCCCCAAGAACCACTGGCACACCCCGGACCAGCCTGCCCCATTTCCACCATCCTGGTAGGTTTTAGTGTCAGCATGGCTGCATCCTTGCCCTAGGACCTCTTTTTTTCCTTCAGGAACCCAAGCCCCTTACTCTCAGTCCCCCACTCTCTGGAGTATATGCACACCACAGAACTGGCCGGACCCCCAGATGCCAGACCCCAGGCAGAGCTCCCAGAGGTGGTGGGCCCTGCTGCATCCTCCCCCCAACCCAAACAGAGAAGTGCAAAAATCCCAACCCCTGAGGGGTAATTTCAGGATCTCCGGTTCTGTCTTGGCTCTTGGCAGGAGCCCCTGAGTTTCCTGCCTTCTTCCAACCCATGTCTCCATTCCCTTCTCTGACCCAGTCTCCCCACCATCCTCATAGCCTCCTTCTCATCCACTCTTTCTCCCTCCCCACAGAGACCACCCGCCCAGATTCCAACATCTACAAGAAGCCACCCATCTACAAGCAGAGAGGTGAGGGTTCCCCTGACCGACCAGAGCCCCCTTTTCGCCATGTGCCAGGAGGCTGTCCTGAGGGTGGGGGGGTGATGGGAAAACAGATGTTCATGACGGCGTGTAAACTGCCCCATGCTCTTCCTTGTGTGTTGCTTTTACACCCAGGAGCTCACGGGTGTGAAGAGGGAGAGAGGAGGGAGTGGGGGGCTAAGGTGGGAGGTGGCCTCCGGTGGGGGAGGGTGTGCCCGGGCTGACCTTGACCTCCCCCCGCAGAGTCCACAGGAGGCAGCCCTCAGAGCAAGCACCTCATTGAAGACCTCATCATCGAGTCGTCCAAGTTCCCTGCAGCGCAGCCTCCCGACCCCAACCAGCCAGCCAAGATCGAAACGGACTACTGGCCGTGCCCCCCATCGCTGGCCGTTGTGGGTAGGCGAGACTGCTGGAGAGGGAGAGGGAGGCCCTGCTGAAGCCCCAGGAACCCCCCCACCACCACCTGCATGAACCTTCCAGGCTCCTGCTCCCCCGTCCCCTGCAACCCCATCGCTCTTGGCATAAGCGGCCCTGCTTGTTAGCCATTTACCCGCTTTCCGTTCATTTCTTTGGCTGCTCAACAGACATTTGTCGAATTTCTACTATGTCCCAGTCTCTGGAAAGAGAAAGAGGAATGAGACAAGGTCTTGACCCCCAATCGCTTTCAGTCGTATGAGCATGTATTGCCCACCCAGCTTCACCGCAAGACTAGAAAACGTTGCATTTATTTTATAATAATAATTTGCAGTGTTCCCTTCAAGGTGCAGCCCCGGGGTATGCACAAAGCAGCCCCTGGCAGATGCTCGTTGAGCACGCGGTTGATTGACTGATGTGCCTGCTTTTGTCCGTATTTCCCAGAGACAGAATGGAGGAAGCGGAAGGCTTCGAGGAGGGGGGCAGAGGAGGAGGAGGAGGATGACGACGATGACTCTGGGGAGGAGATGAAGGCTCTCAGGGAGCGTCAGAGAGAGGAACTCAGTAAGGTAGCGTCTTGCTGCCCCACCCGCATCCCTGGGCCACCCTGGGGATAGAAGTTCCATTCTGATCTAAATGGGTACATGTCTGAAGAGCGTCCTGGCGAGAACATGTGAGGAATTCCCTTTCATTGCCAGGATGTCAGGCTGCTGCTTTTGAAGGGACACTAGGATTGCATGTTGCTTTAGGGGGACACCATTTACTGTTAGGGCCAAAAGCACAGAAAAGGGTGGTCTTGCCAGTGCCAGGCTTCAGCAGGCGGAGTAGTTCATGGGACGAGGAGAAAGGAGAAAGTAGGCTGCTGGCCTCCAGGGGAGGAGAGAGGGTGTAAGGAGTTAGGGAAAGGCCACTGATGGTGGCATGGGCTTGTGCTCTGGGCCTTGTGACCTGGGATGCAGAAGCCCCTGGGGCAGAGTTACACTGAGCGGCTCTGACTCCTTGCTCTCGAGGGTGGCCAGACCCAATGTGGCAGAGCTTGTGACCAGGACAGGCTCCATGGGCTCCAGGCACCACACAGCCCCTCAGGAACTCTGTCCCCACTTCTGCCTTGGGTGGACCCAACTCTGAACCTTTTGGAGATGAGAAACAGGTATTGACGCCTTGGATCCATCTTCCTTTCTCCTTGCCAGGTTACTTCTAACTTGGGAAAGATGATCTTGAAGGAAGAGATGGAAAAGTCATTGCCTATCCGGCGGAAAACCCGCTCTCTGCCTGACCGGACACCCTTCCATACCTGTGAGTGTCACCAAGGGGGCTCAGAATCACCTGGCCAGACCCTGAGGCCAGAATCAAATAGTCTGCTGAGTTTGTCTGTCACACGCCCAGCACTGTGCTACTGTGGGTATAAGAGACATAGACGTTTCAGTTGCTGGCTCAAGGCTCTGGCGCTCTCCTTAGGGCAAGAGTACCAGTCATGGAACAAGATGAGATGACAAAGGATGGCATCAGCTAAAGCAGAATTAGCACATTTTGTTTAATTCAGCAAACATTTATTGGCTGTCTACCATGTTCTTGGCCCTGAGGATATAAAGAGTAAAACACTATAGTGCTGTCTTCCAGTGGCTTCTGGTCACGGGGAAAGTGACGTGGAAACTGGGGTGTCAGTGCAGCATAGCAGGTGAGAGGTACACTTCAAGTGCTTTGAGAGGACGCTGATAGGGCCTGGGTCCCAGAGTTGGAGTCTTGAAGGACAAGACAAAGTGAGTGGGGGAGAAGGGTAGCACAGACCCCAGGGACAGTGTGGGAGCAAAGGCCAGGAGCAGCAAACATCCGGCCAGCAGAGAGGACCTCCAGGAGCCTGGAATTACAGCGCACGGAGTGTGCTCTGCGGTCGCTGGGGCTTTGGTGCCATGCTGCTCGTCACTGAGGCTAACCTGGGCTTCCTTCGAGCATGATGGCTGGAGAGGAGGGGGGCAGTTCTGAGAAGCCCAAACTGGAAGCTACAAGGCCTCTAAGAGCCTGGCCTCGGAAGCCACAGGGCATCCTTCTACTGCCTTCTGACGGTCAGAGCAGCTCCCAGGCCACCCAGACACAAGGGAGAGGAAAGAGATTCTGCTTCCTGCTGAGAGGAACCAGCCAAGGGCACACAAGCTGGGAGTTAACGTTGCGGGCCATCTTCGGAGACAGTCTACCACACTTTGCAATCATCTGGGTAAGGGCTAAAAATATACGTAGGTCCAGAGAAGAGGGAATGGGTTTGAGAACTATACAGGCACAGTCTGTATAGAAATAGCCCCGAAAGTACAATTTTTCAACTTTACAATGCTGCGAAAGCAATATGCATTCAGTAGAAACTGTAGGTCCAGTTTTGAATTTTGACCTTTTCCCAGGCTAGTGATGTGCGGTACGATGCTCTCTTGGCTTTTTTTTTTTTCTTCTTCTTTTTTTTTTTGGCCGCACCGTGCGGCATGCAGGATCTTTGTTCCCCGACCAGGGATTGAACACGCGTCCCCTGCAGTAGAAGCGCAGAGTCTTTTTTTTTTTTTTTTTTTTTGCAGTACGTGGGCCTCTCACTGTTGTGGCCTCTCCCGTTGCGGAGCACAGGCTCCGGACGCGCAGGCTCAGCGGCCATGGCTCACGGGCCCAGCCGCTCCGCAGCATATGGGATCTTCCCAGACCGGGGCACGAACCCGTGTCCCCTGCATCGGCAGGCGGGCTCTCAACCACTGCGCCACCAGGGAAGCCCAAGCGCAGAGTCTTAACCACGGGACAGCCAGGGAAGTCCCACGATGCTCTCTTGAGATGCTGGGCAGTGGCAGCGAGCCTCAGCTCCCTGCCAGCCACATCATCATGACGGGAAACAGCCCATACACTTACAACCATTCTGTACCCAGACCACCATTCTGTTATCCACTTTCAGTACAGTATATGCAATAAATTACATGAGAGGTTCAACACTTCATTGTAAAATAGGCTTTGCCCACCTGCAGGCTCATGTAAGTGTTCCGAGCCCATTTAAGGTAGGCTGGGCTGAGCTCTGATGTTCAGTAGGTTTGGTGTATTAAATGCATTTTTTTTTAAGTTTTTTTTTTTTTTTTTTTTGCTGTACGCAGGCCTCTCACTGTTGTGTCCTCTCCCGTTGCGGAGCACAGGCTCCGGACGCACAAGGCCCAGCAGCCATGGCTCACAGGCCCAGCCGCTCCGCGGCATGTGGGATCTTCCCGGACCAGGGCACGAACCCGTGTCCCCTGCATTGGCAGGCGGACTCTCAACCACTACGCCACCAGGGAAGACCTTAAATGCATTTTTGACTTAACCATGGGTTTATCGGGACGCGACCCCATCGTAGGTCGAGGAAGATCTGTAGAGGAGATGGAATCAACTGGACTTAGTGGCTGATTGGATATGGGTGGTGAAGGAGAGACAAGTTGGGGTTTTTGTCTTGGGTGCTGGGTGATGACAGACCTGGGGCTGAGATCATGAAAGAGGCAGGTTTCGGGGGAAAGACGACGAGACTGTTTTGGGACGTGTTGGGTTTTAAGTGCATGTAGGTGGGAGCTGAGTTGACTGAGTTGGAAGCTTGAGGCGCAAGTCAGGGCTCAAGCAGAATCTTCAGCTTATACGTGGTAGTGGGACCGTGAGAAAAAAATCCAATTGTGTAGAAAAGGAGGAGGGAAGGTCAGGGTGCCGAGGGCTGTTCCTTGGAGAGCACTCACACTACAATCCCCTTGGAAGTTTGGCTGGGAGGAAGTCAGAAGTGAGACCCAGCCTCAGGATGTGGGAGGCTGGCCTTGAAAGGGTCGGGGACTTGGCTTTGGGAGCAGGCCACATCAGAAGTTGAGGTTCGGGACTTCCCTGGGGGTCCAGTAGTTAAGAATCCAAGCTCCAACCTGAACAATTTCAGAAGTACGGACAGGCGTGTCATTCTGACGTAAGAGTAACATTGAAATTAATGGTCACTTTCAAACATAAAAAGGCAATCTAGAAATCATTAGGAGTGAAAATTTTATACACTTTAGGGACTTCCCTGACGGTCGAGTAGTTAAGACTCTGCGCTTCCAATGCAGAGGGCACGGGTTTGATCCCTGGTTGGGGAACTAAGATCCTGCATGCTGCATGGCTAGGCCAAAAAAAAAAAAGAGAGAAGTTGACGTCGTCTGCTGAGCACACAGAGGGTGAGGCTTGGTGAGAGTGGTGAAGGTTCGGAACAGCTTCTGCTGGGAAAGGGAACTGATGAGAGGCTTTAGGGTCTGTAGTGATGCTAAGGTACACGTTGTGGGCTTCATCTCCATCGCCTGCGGGCAAAAGGGGAGCCCTGGGTTGATGCAGGGTTAGAGTTTGGGTGCTGCTGAGTGTGGGTGAAAGTGGTTATGTACCCACCCATGGGTCAAAGGTCAGGGGGACATGGGGGATCAAGACACTGGAGGTTCCCCATGATATTGACCGGCAGATGTGCCAGGAATGCAGCTGAGGGAAAGCTGCAAACAAAAAAGGGCACTGTGGCCGCAAAGTGTGATACCCAGGCTTCAGTGTCAAAGCAAAGCGGTTGTGGACGACAAGATCCAGGGGCTGGCCACTGGAAGGGGTTGCATGCTGTGGAGTGGAGGTGAAAGCCACTGGGCTGGGGGACTCAAGGAACCGTTAAGGCTCCTATATGGCTGGGACATCCATAGGGTCATCGAAATGATATTTCACCAGGATGATATTTCAGTGTGGGTGGGAAGAGCTTCTAACAGGCCTTTTTAGAGAATGTGGAATGAACAGTTAAGGCCTGAAGAAGGAGGCAGAGAGAGAGATGCCCCGAAGGCTGGATTCAGTCTTCATGCTCCACCAGGATTTGCTAGTTAGGCAAAATTACCTCTTTTTTTTTTTTTTTTTTTTTTGTGGTACGCGGGCCTCTCACTGTTGTGGCCTCTCCCGTTGCGGAGCACAGGCTCCGGACGCGCAGGCTCAGCGGCCATGGCTCACGGGCCCAGCCGCTCCGCGGCATGTGGGATCTTCCCGGACCGGGGCATGAACCCGTGTCTCCTGCATCGGCAGGCGGACTCTCAACCACTGCGCCGCGAGGGAAGCCCAAAATTAGCTCTTTAACGTGCATTTGGCCTTACAAAGTTGAGTAGCGAAATGTCTGCCTCAGGGTCACTGCTGGCATCCTTGAACTTGTATGGGATCAAAGGTCATATGATTGCATAGGTTACTCTCTATAGCTGATCAACCTGAGGTTCTGGACTTCCCTGGTGGTCCAGTGGTTAAGAATCCAAGCTCCAACCTGAATGATTTCAGAATTACGGACAGGCGTGTCATTCTGACTTAAGGGTAACATTGGAATTAATGGTCACTTTCAAACGTAAATAAGCAGTCTAGAAGTAATTAGGAGTGAAAATCTTATACACTTTAGGGACTTCCCTCGCGGTCCAATAGTTAAGACTCCGTGCTTCTAATGCAGGGGGCACGGGTTCAGTTCCTGGTTGGGGATGCCATGCAGCATGGCCAAAAAATTTTCAAAACAAAAATCTTATCAGTCAGTTGAGGGAGAAGTGTGTACTTATCACAGAAGAGAAGTGCTTCAATAATGAGGGTTGTGAAAGCAGACAATTTTCTACACAAAAATAAGAAGCATTAAGGAAAAAAAAACACGAGGGTCCCCAAAACACATTTTGTTCTCACCAAACTTCCAAATAACATATTTTATTAAAATGTTTGAAGAAAACAATTCTTCCTTATACTTTTGAGTCCGTCCAGGCTAAACCTTCACACAAAAAATGCTGGTCAAAACAATTGCTATACCATGCCAGCAATTTCTAGTCATTGGAGATGAAGGAATTTTGAGATTAGTGCAAACTAAGAATCCTTCTAGGAAAACCTGTTACGGAAAACCAGTTTTCTTGAATTATAATCTGCGGTGCTTGAAAGCTTAGTGATATTATTGGACGTCAAGTTGAAAGTGACATCTGGTCATGCAAATGTCAAGTCCAGTGACTGCGGTGCCATCTAGCAGCTGAAAGTGCTGGGAAAACTGCAGCTTCTGTTTTATAACATCAAGCATTTGAAATTTGATTACCAACATTGCTAAACATAAAATTGTAATCATTCGATTGTTTTGACTAAATTTTAGATTTATTTTCATATTCCAGAGGTTCATTTTATGATGGTGAGCCTCATCATCTGACTATCATTGACTGACTATCAATTTGAACACTCAGACATTTAGCCCAAATGTCTGTTTTGTGCATGTCTGTTAGAGAGAGGGGAGGCATTGGGGATAGTTCAGAGCTGTCAGCACGATGTCACCTGCTGAACGTTATGGGCAGGAGCTGGAAGCCAACAGAGGCCCACCGGATTCCCCCAAGTCCCCCCTCCACTGCCCTGCCCCTGGCAGGGGAGGCCAGCGAATGACCCTCTGGAATGACTGTCAGGCCAAAGGGTCTGAGACAGGGCCTCCTGCTCTCTTCCAGCCTTGCACGTGGGAACATCGAAGTCTTCTTCCCTCCCCGCCTACGGCAGGACCACCCTGAGCCGGGTAAGGTCCCAGGACGGAGGTCACAGGCCTCATGGGAAGAGTGTGCGTGTGGGGCCCGTGAGGGACTGAGCTACGTGGGCACCCGGGGGGAGGGGGCGGCCAGACCCTTACAGTAAAGGGGGACGATGTGGAACGCTCCAGCTTCCTCTGATTCCTTCGTGTCCTTTCCAGCTCCAGTCCACAGACTTCAGCCCATCCGGGAGTGAGACCGAAAGCCCAGGTGAGAGGCAGGGCCGACCTGATGCTGGGAAAGGGGCTCAGGAGGCCCCTGGGGCAGCCCGTGTCGCCATGTGGGCAGGGCTCTGTGGCTGGAGGTCCGGGAGGCTGAGCTGGCAGGTTTGGGAGCCTGCTGACCTCAGAGCTGCCTCTGAACAATGGCTCTTGTCTCCCACAGGCCTGCAGGTGAGTGCCTTCTGGAGGGAAACACGTGGAGCACGGAAGCCATGGATGGACGGGGGACTGGCAGTGTTGGGGGAGGGGTGCGGGGTTACGGAGTCACCTGGTGAGGACATAAGAAGCCTAGGGTAAGGCTGGGGAGGCCTCCCTGCCCCACTCTGGCTCACTGCGGCTTTGGTCTCCCCAGAACGGAGAGGGCCAGAGGGGGAGGATGGACCGGGGGATCTCCCTTCCCTGTGTGCTGGAGCAGAAGGTGAGGGGCAGGGGCAGGGGCATAGGCAGGGGGTGGTGGGCAGGGGACAGAGCCGTCTCCATCGGGGGCGGGCCAGCTTGGGGAGAAGCCAGGGACGTGAATGCACTGAGGGGTCCTGCTGGCTGAGGATGGGAGGGGCAGCACGGAAGTTGGGGGAGTTGGATGGCAAGGTGGCATGAGCCCCCGTGGCCCCTGCAGGCTGATAAGGGGGCCTGGGGAATGGAGGGGGTTACGCTGACGGGGACCTCGAAGAGCCTGATACTTACTGCCCGCCTCCCGTCCCCGCCAGGTCTATCCTTACGAAATGCTGGTGGTGACCAACAGGGGGCGAACCAAGTTGCCTCCAGGTGTGGATAGGATGAGGCTTGAGGTACGCAGGGAGAATGTGCTGGGTGGGTGAGGGGCTACTGGCGGGGCAGCCTCCCCTGCCCGGTGTGGGGGAAAGTGGCCCAGCCCCACCCTGTGCCTCCTGTCCCTACACTGCCTCTGTGTGTCCCCCTTGCAGAGGCACCTGTCAGCAGAGGACTTCTCAAGGGTCTTTTCCATGTCTCCCGAAGAGTTTGGCAAGCTGGCTCTGTGGAAGCGAAACGAACTCAAGAAAAAGGCCTCTCTCTTCTGATGGCCCCCACCTGCTCTGTGACTGACCCTCACGCTTGCTGCTTCAGGGCTCTGGAGCTGGGGGCACTAGACCCCAAAGCATCATCTCTGGGGGCCAGGCGGGTGGGGCAGAGGTGGGGTTGGCTCCGTTGCCCAGGTCGAGGGAGAGCAAGGCCTCTGCAGTGCTGGGGTTTTGGGACGTGGACCTCCTTCCCCATGATGAGCTGGGGCGGGGGGGCCCTTCTCTCATCCCTGGTCCTCGCTGCACAGGGCAAACCCAGCGTGCACTCCAGCACACGCAGAGTTAGTGTCTGCACCCTCTCCCTGCCCCCACCCCCATGTGAAGGTCCCCAGAAGAGAGTGGTAAGACATGAACATGACACTTAGTGGTCAGGCCTGTCTGCTGTCCTGACCAATGGGTGGGAAGAACCCTCGGGCCTGGTAGGAGGCACGTGAGGGTGGGAAGCAGCCACGCAGGCAGAGAGCTCCCAGGACCCTGTGTGTACCCAAGCACTCCTCCGCAGCTCACCTGGGACGGGTTCCCCTGCACCTGGGCCTCCCGCCTCTCAGCCTCCAGCAGGGAGGCCACCCAGCCCTCCAGCTCACCCTGTCCTCTCCTTGTGACCCCTAAGCTTCGAAGCCTCTTGCTCCAGCCCTGAGGCTTCCCTAGAAGCCTTGGCTTAGAGTGGAGATGTCGCGTATACAGACCCCCAGCCCAACATCAGCCTTCAGGCTGAGTCGGCTAGAATGCTACCTTCTAGCATCCAGGTCCCGGGCAGAGCCCAGGCCTTTGGGCTCCCCTGGATGGGATGAGGAGCCAGGCTTCGAGTCCTGGCTACCGGGTTCCACCCACACCCCTGCATCCCCCGCCATGCTCTCTAAAGAATGTAATTTATTGGGGCACCCCCCAGCTGCTTTCCTCACCTAACTCTCTGCCCTACCTTAATCACGCTCCCAGCTTTTCTTCTCTCCAAATACACGTGTATATAATTATATATATATATATTTTTTGCCGGGGTCTGGGTTTTGTTCCTGCCCAGACCCCGACATCCCTTTCCACCATGTGTGTGTGATAATGCTGGGGGAGGGGGACTCTGCTTGGAATTAAAAGGTTGCATCGGGGCCCCAAATCTATTTGTTCTTTTTTTTTCTTTTTCTTTTTTGTTTTGTTTTGTTTTTGTTTTTTTGTGGTACACGGGCCTCTCACCGCTGCGGCCTCTCCCGTTGCGGAGCACAGGCTCCGGACGTGCAGGCCCAGCGGCCGTGGCCCATGGGCCCAGCCGCTCCGCAGCACATGGGATCCTCCCAGACCGGGGCACGAACCCGCGTCCCCCGCATCGGCAGGCGGACTCCCAACCACTGCGCCACCAGGGAAGCCCTTATTTGTTCTTTATGAGCCACCAGATCTGAGTGAGAGGGACAGGTGATGCCAGGCTGAGAAAAGCCACGGAGCGAGGGTTCAAATGGCGGGGCACACATCCTACCCTCCCCCATCCCTGGGCCAGAAAAGTGGGGGCAGTCTAGAAGGTCCTGTCTGCCTCCTCTCCTTCAGGGGCTGTGCAATGGTGACATGGATGAGGGGACAGAAACTCACACTCTGGAGCATGAATACAGAGCCAGCTGGGAGAAAAGGCTCTGCCCTTCACTGAGCCCCTAAATGCACCCCCTTGGCGGTCAAGCTCATCAACAGCCGACATGGTTGTACCCCTCCAGGTCTATAATACTCACAGTTCAATGGGGAGGCCAAACACCCAGTAAAGGTCAACTGTGTAGGAGTGGACAGTGAGCTGATTGTCGAGGGTCGGTGGGGGGGAACTAAGGGGTGGAGAAATGATGGGGGAAATCTAGCAGGAGCAAGGGTCAAGTGGAGGCCGAGGGAGCAGGGGTAACTTGGTCCTGGATGACTTGGCAGGACCGCCCAGGGGCCGTAGACTTGGAACGGGCCTGCTGAAGTGGGTGGAGGGGGTGAAGACTGGATTGGAAGATCAGAAGGAGGACTTTGGGTGTGAGGGCTGGCGGGGATGGGGCCAGCTCACCTGGGGGGAACAGAACCTGGGTTTGGGCACCTGAAGAGGTATGCAGTCCAGAGGACCCGGTGAGTTGGAGGGGGCCCTGCGTGTGAACCCAAGACTGGACCTGGCACCTGAATCAACTCTCCTGCCCTTGGACGAGTTTCCAGCCCCTTTGGCTGAAACAAAAGCAAAGTGGATAAGAACTGCTCAAGTGTGAATGATTAAACTGTAGGAGTTCTGCTACATGCACAACATTGATCGTCTTAACAAACTTGCGAGGTCAACGGCACAGGTTGTTTTCATCCTTCTCGAGAATGAGAAAATCGTGGAATAGAGACATTTCACAAGCCTGAAGCTACAAGCAACTAATGATTGCAGACTGGAAACACACATCCCAGTTTCTTCACTGCTAACCTGGGTCATTCCCAGTATAGACACAGTTGCCTCTCCAGGAGCAGCAAAGAGAGGAACGGTACCCACACACACGTACCCAGGATTAGGTGTTCAGCAAAAGTTTCGAAGGCTTATCCCATTCCGGCATGAGGGAAACGGGTGACGAGGCCAGCACCCCCCTGTCCACGGAGCTCCCAGGCTCTTGAGCATCAAGGGGTGTGAGGAGTGTGTGATCACAGTGCACTGGGAAATGTTTGTGGTGCGAGCAGACTGGACTCGGAGTCCTAAAGGATCTGAAGTTCCTGAGAATTAAGAGTGGCTCAAAGTGGAGGTCTGTCCTAAAATAAAACCTTGGTGATTATTTAGTCCATTGGTTTCCAAACCTTTTTAGTAGTCAATCTTTTTAAAAAATTAGATCTTACTATTAGCAATTAGAATACATTTATAAATTGATTTTATTTATTTTTTTGGCCACGCCATACGGCATGCGGGATCTTAGTTCCCTGACCAGGGATAGAACCTGTGGCCCTTGCAGTGGAGGCATGGAATCCTAACCACTGGACCGCTGGGGAATTCCCTGTAAGTTGAATTTTATAGTTAATTATGAATGAAATCAATCAGTGAGAACAAGGAAGCTATTTGATGGATATAAAAATTTTAAGTCAAGGGTTGTATATGACAGCCGCCCTTTCACCAAACACAGGATCTAATTTATTCCTGTATTTGGTTGCACGGTAGGAGAGAATTCTGATTCACACAGATAAGTAGTTACAAAGTTGCGGTGGTTTAAAAATGCATGCAAATGTGAACAGTCACCTTCCTCACGTTGTTGAGCAGCAGCAGCTAAGTCCCATCTCTTTGAATCTGGGCTTAGTGCCTTGCTCTTTCAAACTGTTTATTCTGCAACAGCCTTCCGCCTTCATTTACGCTGACAGGAGGGAAGGGTTTATTCAAACATCTTCTTCCCAATGAGCTAAGCTGGCAGCAGAATTTAAATACATCGGTGGGCTCTATCATATATACAAGTATGCCCACTGACTTTTATTAGAGCTTTTGAAATAAAAATTTAAAAGTTAAACCAAATAAAAGGTTATGAATTTCTTATACACTTCCCCTATATTCTACAGTTCCTTGAAATATCTTGAAGGAAAACAAGTAGATTTAATCCATCCAGCCTGCTTCCTTTACCTATGAGGAAGTCAAGACCCAGAGAAGAACAGTGTTGGACTGATTGCTTTTTTTTTCATTAAAAATTTTTTTCTGGCCACGCCGTGCAGCATGCAGGATCTTAGTTCCCTGACCAGGGATCGAACCACTGGACTGGAAGGGAAGCCCCCTAGATTGCTTCTTGATACACAAAATAGGCTTGTTTCTTCCCTTTGTTCTTATACTTTTTGGACTAAAAGCCTCCTCTCATTTCCCATAGGCTCCTCACCTGGGACCAATTGTAGATGAGCTGTTTGAAACATCTATTTTCCCTAAGCAGCTGCCAGAGAACTGAGATCCAAATAGTAGCTCAGCCGAACCCTGGCCTCCCCGTGACTCGGTCTGGACTGCAGGCTCCACTCCACAGCACGCGGCCAACTCTGGGCAGGCGTTGCCTCCTGGGCCTTAGTCCCACTGGTGAAAGGGGCCCCAAAGGCAGGGCCAGCGCAGTGAAGCCCCAGTACCCCACAGCTCCAGGTCCTCAGATCTGTGAGAGGGGCTACCCACCTTCCCTCGTGGGACCCCTGGTGCCTCACCCTCTCATCAGATGGTGTCAGGGGTCAGCAGGAACACATTTTGAACAGATGTCAGCCCTATCCTCAGGAAGAATCTCTTTCCATTCCTGGGGGGTAGAGGTGGGAGATGGGAGCAGGGAGATGGGGAATGGGCTTTGAGCTGGCAGAGCTGGCTGCTAGAAAGCCCCCTCCCTAAGGTCCCAGGTTTTGACATTCCGGGAAACCCTGCTCTGGTTGAGGGTTCCGCCTGTTTAACTCTTGGGTGTAACTTTCCCAGTGTGTCCCCAACACCGGAGACCCACCTTCTGTTTCTCTCCTTGGTGCGTCTAGAAGGGCAAAACGAGGCCAGTGTGACTTCCTCTGCAGGACCTCTGGACCAGCACTGTAGCCACTTAAAGTAATGAGCAACAGGTGAAATTAATTTTTATAATATATTTGGTTAACTCAATTTATCTAATAGATTACGTTTCAACTTGTAATCAACATAAAACATCATTAGTGACTATTTTACATTTTCTCCTTTGTCTGACATGTCTTCAGCACATGTCAATTAGGACTAGCCCGTTTCAGCTCCATAGCCACAAGTGGCCAGTGGCTACTGTGCTGGACAGGGGTGGGGGAAAGAAGTCACGCTGGCCCCATTTTGCCCTTCTAGACGCATCAAGGAAAGAAACAGGTGTGTCTCGTGTGTGTGTGTGTGTGTGTGTGTTTGTTGAGGGGGACACACTGGGAAAATTATGGCCAAGAATTACCCAGGCAGAACCCTCAACCAGAGCAGGGTTTCCCGGAATGTCAAAAGCTGGGACCTTAGGGAGGAGGCTTTCTAGCAGCCAGCTCTGCCAGTTCAAAGCCCATTCCCCATCTCCCCGCTCCACGCCCCCATTCCCCCAGGAATGGAAAGAAATTCTTCCTGAGCACATGGCAGTCAGCTGTTCAAAATGTATTTCTGCTGATCCTTGACGTCATATGATGGGAGGCTAAGGCATTATGGGGTCCCACGAGGAAAGTCTAGAGACTTCCAGAACCCAGAAACCTCATCCCTCATAGGAAAATCCTGTCTGGTTCCACTCGCCCTTCTCTAAGGGTAGTTCGCTCGCTGCCTCCTGGTTCACCAAGAGGCCCCGGCGGACTTGACCCTGCCCCTCCGCTGACCCGGCTGCCGGCGCCCCCGACCCCGGGGCCCTTCCTCGCTGCCCGGCCCGGTCACGTTGGTTGCCGGCCTCCTCTCCGACTCCAAGCTAGGCCAGGCGGGGGCTGCGGGGCGGGGGCTGCGGGGCGGGGGCTGCGGGGCGGGGGCTGCGGGGCGGGGGCTGCGGGGCGGGGGCTGCGGGGCGGGGGCTGCGGGGCGGGGGCTGCGGGGCGGGGCGGCCGGGGCCCCGCCTCCCTCGCCGCGTGTCCGGGTCGCCGCCTGCGCCCTGGAGCAGCGCCGCCGCCGCCGCCGCCGCCGCCGCCGCCGCCGCCGCCGCCGCCGCCGCCGCCGCCGCCGCCGCCGCCGCCGCCGCCGCCGCCGCCGCCGCCGCCGCCGCCGCCGCCCGGGAACCGGGAGCCGGGCCGCCGTCATGCTGAGCCGGCTCGGGGCGCTGCTGCAGGAGGCCGTGGGGGCGGTGAGGCCGGGGACGCTGGGGCGCGCGGGGCCTGGGCCGGAAGGGCGGGCGCGGGGCCGGGGGAGGAGCCGGCCGGCGCGCGGGCGGGCGGAGGGCGCGGGCCGCCTCCAGGAAGGGACCCCAGACCCGGGCCGTGGTTCCCTTTCCCGGGCCTCCTCGCTCCCCCGCCGCGCCCCTCCCGCGCAGCGCTCCCCGCTTCCAGTGGCTTCTTTCCGTATCGCGCGTGTTCCCGGCTCTCTCCAGGTCGCTCCGGCCCCTAACCCTTCTCCCCGAATTGCTTCCTGTTTATTTCTCCTGCTCCCCGAGTCTCTCCCAATTCCCAAACTCCTCTGTGCCGAGTGTTCCCTAGTCACCCAATAGTTTCTTCCCAAAATTCCCCCCAAGGCCCCTCCCCCAGCTTGGGTGCCTTCCTCCTCCCCCACGCTCCTCCCTTCCTGGTCACCCGGCCTTAAAAAATAGCTGCCCCTTACCCTGGTTCCGAGCCCTCGGCCGCCTCCAAGACCACACTCAGGCGCAGTCTGCCCTCTCACCTTGGACTTGGGAAGTGCAGGCCCCGGACTGGCCAGGTCCCCAGGGAGGGTACAGATACAGTCCGGGGGCGGGGGGTGGGGGGTCGCCTGGCCCAGGAAACAGCCGTCTGCAGGGTACAAGCGCAGTTTCCAGAATGCTGTCTCAACGCCAGGTCAGCCCGAGCCCCACTGACCTTGAGTCAGGAGAGGCCAGCTGCGGTGCGGCCTAGGGCGGCCAGCGGGGACGAGGAGTGTGTGTTTCTGCCATTTTCTGTTGGGGTTGAAGGCTGGTGAGAGGCGCCCACGGCGGCTGTTCTCTTGGTTGAGCGAGATAAAAGTGCCGTTTAGATAGGGTAGGCGGGATGCCCTCCAGTTAAAGCAACCCTGCCAAGATTCTGCCTGTAAAGTTAACAATTCTTTTGTCTCACAGTATAAACCCTCCCCCTAATTGATCAGTTGAGTGTATCACATGTTCTCAGGAGAAACACACTTGGGTTCCATCCCCTTCCTTCCAACACACACACCAAATCGGAGCTTGTTACTGAGTGAAAACAGTCTCAGCCTTAAGCAAACTTGTGAAGAAAATGAAAAGCTTCTGCTCTTTCTCCTCTCCCACCTGCCCAGCCCTGCCCTCGTTGGTGTTCAGGAGCCTCCAGCCATCCCGCCTCAGGAGGGGGTTCCAGAATGATCTCTCCTCCCTTCCTCCCTTCCTCCCTGTCCCCAATCAAAATAGCTGTCATTTTAGAAAGTAATCTGACACTCCTTCATACCTCTCTGGGAAAGCTCCATACACAAGGTGGGTGGACTGGATAGACAGGACCCTAGCCCTGAGAAGTGAATTTCTAATGCTTCCTATGTGGAAATTTCAGTGTCAGTGGCTGCAGGAGTATTGCTGGTCAAGGGGGATATTTTTAGGCAGGTGATCTTAGGCCCCTCAGTATACAACATATAGATGACGCCCTGGAAGTTTGGCTGGCCTCGTGCGACCACCAGGAGAGATGGGGACCCCTCTCCCTCCCACCCGCAAGCTTGAGCATAGGTCTTCCCAGGGCTGGGTCACCAGGTTAAAACCCCCAGCAAGTTGCTTGACTCCTAGTTAAGGAGGAAGAGTGCTCCTTCCTGCCCTCTTCTGACAAAATAGAATAGCAATCTTTAGCGTTATTTGTAAATATAATATTATCTTTAAAAATTAATCATTTGGTGCAGTTTCCTTGGGCTGGAGTTACAGTAGCTAATAACAGATTCAGGTAAAGATTACCCCCCTGCTTTCTCAGCTCTAACGGTCTGTTTTGGCTAACGTTTGTTCTCCTGTTTCTCCTTTTCTTGCTGGATTTTTTTTTTTTTTTTTGGCTGCGTTGGGTCTTTGTTGCTGCGTGCGGTTTTTCTCTAGTTGTGGCGAGCAGGGGCTACTCTTCGTTGGCGGTGCACATGCTTCTCATTGCAGTGGCTTCTCTTGTTGCGGAGCACCAGCTCTAGGCGCGCGGGCTTCAGTCGTTGTGGCACACGGGTTTCAGTAGTTGTGGCTCGCAGGCTCTAGAGCACAGGCTCAGTAGTTGTGGCACACGGGCGTAGTTGCTCCGCGGCACGTGGGATCTTCCACGACCTGGGCTCAAACCCGTGTCCCCTGCATTGGCAGGCGGATTCTTAACCACTGTGCCACCAGGGACGTCCCTGGATTGTTGTTTTTTGATTGAAGTCCAGCTTAAGGCTTTAGGAGACTATAAATGAATTTTAAGGCTAGATGAGACCTCATCACAGGCTTGTGCGATGACTGTAGCGTGGTCAAGGGTCAGAGGGCTTTCCCAGAGACAAGGAACTACGGAAGGGGCTGAAGGAGCTTGCTGAGATATTTAGTAAATATCAGTGAGTGATCACTCTGTGCAGAGCCCTTTAGTGGCAGGCAGAAACAGAACCCTGGCCCCCAGGGAGCTCACAGTCTCCTGGAGAGATGACTGCTCACCCAACAATAACAGCATCACGCAGAACGTGATAAGATGCGGTCACTCCATATGGATGGTGTGTTTGGAACGACTGTGCGAGGTGCCACTCCTGTAAGAATCGTGGTCCCCACAGCGAACTTTGAGAGAAGACAAGACTGCCTGGGCCGCCAAGGCCGGGGGAATACTTCAAGGCCTCTGATTCAGTGTGATTGCTTCCTCCTCTTGTCATAATGGTCTGCTAAGCATTCATCCTGTGTCTGTCTCCTACACACCCGCCAGATGACTCTTCCTCACACAGTTCCGATGTCACTGACCTGCACCCGGCGGCCTGCAAAACAATAAAAAATTTAAAAAATTAAAAATAAAATCGGACTTCTCGGTTTGGCCAAGAAATTCAAGGCCCCACACGCTCATCAATCCATCCTTGGCCCCGACATGCTTTGCAAAGTTCCTTCTGCAGGAAATGTCTCTCCTGTTTCTCTAATTGTTGAAATCAGACCCAGCTCTTCAGGTTTTAGTTCCCGCATGACCTCGGTAAAGCCTCTTTGTTCCACTTGTTGGAAGTGACCCCTCTTCGCCCGAAGGTCATTCTCCACCTCTCCTATGTTCTCACACTACTTCAGTAGTTGAGTTATTCAGCATGTTTTATATTCTCTTCTCCTCCATGGCGTGTTTCTGGAGGACTGGCTCTTAGACAGCCTTGTATGGCTTGTAACATCAGGCGTGGTGTCTTGTACGTGGTAGGCACTCAACAGATACCTACTGAGTGAGTTATGGAAGGAGGAGACACCCCGTCCTGTGGTGCAGTAAAGCGTGAATTTAGAGATGCATCTGGGGACCGCAGAGATGGCTTTGTGGAGGTGGTGGCCCTGAGCTGGACCTCACTGGGGACTGCTAGGACCTAGACAGGTATAGGGGGATACGGGGCCTCCTGGACAGAGGAGTGGCCGGAGCAAAGACTAAGAGGTAGGGACTATGCGTTTTTCTTCAGCAAAAATTTACCCTGCAAGAATAGAGAAGAAATGTGCTTTTTTGGAGAAGTTTTTAGGGGAACTGGTTGTTACCAGTTCAAGGTTAGTTCCAGCTGGGGCATGGAAATGGAGAGAGCACTTTGGGAAAGGGGGGAGGTTCGGGGGTTGCTCACAGCAGATCAGAATCCCCCCCGGGGCGATCGAAGGAGTCAGGAGATGTGGACAGGAGCAGAGTGGAGAGGAGCTAGGGGTGCACGGCCTGCAGCCGTGGACGAAAGATGCAGCACATGATAAGTAAGGCACTTCCTTAATATTCCGCTAACGGTACCCATCTGGCTGAGCTGAGCTGTCGTGGCCTTCAACCCGGATTTTCAGACTCTCAGACCAAGAGGGACCTGAAAGCTTTGTCTTCGCCACATTTTCCATCTGTATCATTTTGATATTGTTTTGGGGGTGCTCTCCTGTTTCCCTCCATGTACCTCTGTTGTAGCATAACCACGATATATAGAAATGATCTGTTTCTGTGTCTGTTTCCCCTACCATCAGTCTTAGCTGCTCTGGGACAGGGGATGTAGAATCATGACATGTGCTCATGTCACAACATTTCCAGGAGGGAGAGGGGGTCTGAGGAGAGAAACCAGGAGATTGTTGGCAGATATGGAGACAATGTGCAAATGTCCTGGAGAAAACGTGTAACTATTCAATTTGAGAACCCAGGATCACAGTGCCTCCTCCAGGGCCTAGCACACGTCCGACACTTAGCAGATGGTGGAATGTCCTTTCTGATGAGTGCTGGTGGCGACCACTTAGGTTGTGTCTGCTCTCTCCACAGCGGGAGCCCAGCATTGACCTGCTGGAGGCCTTCGTGGAACACTGGAAGGGCATCACAAACTACTACATTGAAAGCACAGGTGAGGCCTGGTCTCCTTCCGCACAGGGATCCCTGGAGGGAGCAGGGAGGAAGGTGTGGGTGGAGTCACCCTGCAGCTCAGAGATGCAGGTGTCCTGAGGAAGGTGACATCCGCTGCTCAGAGTGGGGGCTGCCCCACCCTGACCTTCTGGGAGGGGACCTGTGTGAGGTAGGAGTGGGGACAGGGAGGCTGAGGTCTCACTAGCCTGACCCTGCAGCCCAGAGGTTGAATGCCACTTGCCCCCAGCTTCCAGTTGGGCAGAATGTCCAGGCCTTCAGTCCCCAAGTGCCTGGGCCCTGTGCCTAGGGCTTACTGATTAAAGAAAAGAAATGGAATAAATTCCTCTTTTCCGTGAGCCAACTTACAGGGCATTTCTCTTGTAGAGACCTGGCGAGGCATGTAGCACACCTGGTCCTTCTCCCCAGGCTGACGCTCTAAAAAGCCAAAGCCTTGGGTCATCTGGGCCCATCAGGATCACTCACTGAGGGGGCAGCGTCTCACTGGCTGCTTTGTAGTCAGTATGCTGGGATTGGTGGAGATGCACTGGTTGCCAGGTAACCTTTCCAGCATCCCTAGCCTTCCACCTCCTGGAGTTCAGACTGGGGTTTGATTCCAGCCTACACCTTTCCTAAAGGCTTTATTTCCAGCCTGAGCCAACCCAAGAAATTAAAAGTGGCCTTTGGACACTCTGAGGGACCCTCTGAGCGTTCTGTTAGACCAGGTTCCTCAGTCTTGGCACTGGTGACACCTGGACTGGATCATTCTTTGTTGTAGGGGGCTGGGGAGGTACACTGTGTGTTTAGCAGCAACTCCGACCTCTACCCACTAAATGCCAGTAGCGCCCCTTCCTTCCCCATTGTGATAACCAGAAATGGCTCTCCAGACATTGCCAGATATCCTGGTGAGCAGGGGCAAAATCACCCCCAGTTAAGAACAAATGCTTTAGACTGAAGATCCCCCTTTTTTTTTTAACTGAGATATAATGGACACATTAGGTTGGCCAAAAAGTTCATTTGGGTTTTTGTAGCATCTTACAGAAAACCTGAACAAACTTTTTGGCCAACCCCATATAATTGGTGTAATCAATTGAATATATTGATTCAGTATATGGAAATATGGAGAAATGATCACACAATAAGTCTAGTTAACATCTGTCACCACACAGAGCTACATTTTTTTTTCTTGTGATGAGAACTTTTAAGATCTTCTCTGTTAGCAACTTTTAAATATACAGTAAAGTATTATTAACTGTAGTCACCATACTGTACATTATATCCCCAGGACTTATTTTACATCTGGATGTTTGCAGCTTTTAGACTGAAGATCTCTTGACAGGGAGCCCCAAGCTACCAGAGACTAGGAAAAGATCTAGAACTGCCTTGGGTCCACCTGGGGCTTCACCTGGGCCCAATCCGTTAATTTCCAGACTGGTCCCTGGACCGGAGGTGCAGGGGTGGGCGAGGTGAGCTGCCCCGCTTAAAAGCCAGTGCTTTCAAGAAAAGCTAGGGGGTGCTCCAAGACCAGTCCCAAAGTACCAAAACTTTCTTTATAAAAATACTCTACCCTCTGAGACTGACTAAGAAAACCCCACTAATCAGCTTCTCCATCAGGACCTGGGCACTGTGCAGTGAGTTTGAGTCTGAACCCATGGTCATGCATGGATTTGTTGGTTTTTTTTTTTTTTTTTGCTTTGTAAAAAAAATAGAGTATTGCCTTCCTTGAGTATAAAAGAGACAGAAACAGGCCTCAGGAGGTTATCTGTTTGGAAGCTGATCGACGATGACTTCTAAATAATATAACAGAGACCCCTGAGTCCATAGCTTCTCACTCAGGCCCAGAGCAGGCCTGAAGCCCTAGCAGGTGTCCTTCTGTAGACCCCGAGGTTCAGAGAAAAAATGCTGCTGCTTTCCTCTCATAAAGTGCTGGGGCCTGCACACATGCTCCGTCAGAGGGCTGTATCCTGGGCTTCATTTAGGAGGTCTTTTGTCTTTTTAACTAGAGAGGCATCAACTGTAAACTTCCCTTTCCTCTGGTCTTTGACGAAAAGTGTTAACCTGGCCTGCTCCAGGCTGGCCTCCACCTCCCTCCACCCCCTAGGCCCTGTGGGCTTGACCCCAGCCAGCCAGAGTGCCCCTCTTCACCCCACCTTGTTTCCTGAATCTTGATTAGATGAAAACACCCCGGCCAAGAAAACAGATATTCCCTGGCGGCTGAAGCAGATGCTGGACATCTTGGTGTATGAGGAGAAGCAGCAGGCGGCGGCCGGTGAGGCGGGGCCGTGTCTGGAGTACCTACTGCAGCACAAGATCCTGGAGACCCTGTGCACGCTGGGCAAGGCCGAGGTGGGCAGGACCCCGCGCGCCTCTGGAACTTTCCACCGGAGCCGGTGTCCAGCAGGTCTATCTGTGCTCCCCACGGTGCCCACACTGGGGGCGGGGCACTGAGGCTGTCTCAGAACACCCTGAGGCTTCGGGCCCTTGCTTATTTGCTTTGGTGGCGCGTTCTTGCTGTCGTCGGGGTTGAGGACATGTTTCCTTTCGTTCAGTCCGTGTTCGTTCATTAAAGATCCACCGAGGACCGGCCGTGTGCCAGTCTGTGTCCTAGGCACTGGGGACCCGGCAGTGATTGAAACAGGCGAAAACTCTAGTGGGGAGAGGCAGGATAATCAAAGGAGCCCACGTATAGTATGTTCAGTAAAGACAAGGTTATGGACGAAAATAAAGCAGGAAGGGGGCGGGACTTCCCTGGAGGTCCAGTGGTTAAGACTGCGCTCCTGATGCAGGGGGCACAGTTGGATCCCTCGTTGCAACTAAGATCCCGCATGTGCGGCCGAAAAGAAAAAAGGGAAAAGCAGGAAGCGGGCTGGCAGCATAGAGGAGGCCAGTTTCCAAGCGTGAGGGAGGGAGGCTGGGGGAGAAGGCCCCTCCGCGCAGTGAGGGGAGGAGTGGTCCGGGTGGGGGCGTGGCCTCGCCGCCTGACTGACGGGCACTCTGTCCCCCGACCCGCAGTACCCGCCAGGCATGCGGCAGCAGGTGCTCCAGTTCTTCAGCAAGGTTCTGGCCCAGGTGCAGCATCCCCTCCTGCATTACCTCAACGTCCACAGGCCTGTGCAGGTGAGGGGCCCAGAAGCTAAGGGGTGTCTGGGGGTGAGGCCTATGCTTTCAAGAAAAGCTAGGGGGTGCTGCTCCTAGGCCAGTCCCAAAGCACCGGACCTTTCTCTCCAAAAACACTCCACCCTCTGAGACTCTCAGAAAGCCCCCAAATCCAGCTTCTCCATCAGGACTCGTGCCGCAGGTTTGAGTCTGAACCCATGGTCGTGCGCGGGGTTTTTTTTTTCTGCCGCCCCGTTCTTCCTTTTCTTCCCTGCCACCCCATTCCCCTCTGTCTCTGTCCTGCTCCGCTTCCAGAAACTTCTCCGACTTGGTGGGACAGTTCCTGGATCCCTCACAGAAAAGGAGGAGGTGCAGTTCACCACTGTCCTCTGCTCCAAGATCCAGCAGGATCCAGCCCTGCTCACCTATATTCTAGAAGTGAGCGCCTCTGGGGAACAGGAGCGGGAGGGCCCAGACCCCGGGGCAATCCCCCGTGGCCCTTCTGAAGAAGCAGAAGGCTGGAGCAGGCACCGGGGAGGCGCTCAGGCAGCTTCCCCTCCAGCTCCACGCTGAAGCCACCCACCCTGTATTCCCAAGGGGCCATCACGGGGCGTGGTCTGCACCACAGCCTGGCCTCACGCAGCCTCCCTTGCAGGGTAGAAAGACCGTCGGTAGGAAGGAGGCATCCAGAGAAGCCACCGCCCTGCCGAGAGAGGCAGCCGGCCTCAAGAATGAGGAGCAGCCCCACAGCAAAGCTCCTGACGGGGGTGCCTGGGGGGCCCGGGCCTTGAGCACCCAGCTGCCTGCTGAGACCGAGGAGCCAGATGGAGGCACTGGGGAGAGCAGCCTCATCACCTCGCTGATTGGCCTGTGCAAGAGCCAGGTGCCGGCTGCCGGGACGCAGGGAGCAGGGATGGGGAGGGCGAGTTGCTGGGAGGGCACTTGGGGGCTCAGCCGCACGTCACTGAAGTCATACCCTTATCCCCTAGAAAGGTCGGGTGGCCCTGAAGGCCCAGGAGAACCTGCTGGTCCTGGTAAGCGTGGCTTCCCAGGCCACTGCCACCTACCTGGTGCAGAGCAGCCCTTGTTGCCCTGCCATCGTCGAGCACCTCTGCCAGCTGTACCAGTCCCTGCCCAGCTTCCTGGACCCCGCAGACATTGCCACTTTAGAGGGCATCAGCTGGAGGTAGGCGCTTGGCCAGGGAAGGCTGGGCTGCATCTTCAGGGGCTGGAAGCCCTGCCCGTCCGTCATCTTCCCCGGTGGTGGCTCTTCTTGTTTTCCAGGGGGGATGGGGACCCCTGCTGGCCGCCGTCTTCCTGAGGTTACAGCCCATGCCCAAGGGCCTTCTCGCCTTCCAGGAAAGCATCACTTTGGCTTCTGCCCTCAGAGCCCCCAGTAGAACTGAGCCCCAGCAACAGAGGTTCTAGGGCTGAGGGCAGAAAGGCCCAGCTTCCTGGACGTAGCTGAAGCAGGCCTCCCAAACCTCCCTCGCTCTCCCTCAGGTTACCCAGTGCCCCGTCTGATGAGGCTTCCTTCCCCGGCAAGGAGACCTTGGCTGCCTTTTTGGGCTGGTTTGATTACTGTGACCACCTCGTCACAGAGGCACACACGGTGAGTGGCGTGGGCGATGGCAGGGCTCTCTTGGGTGTCCCCCGCTTCATGGTGTTCTGTCTGTGTCTCTACTTCAAGGCCCCAGGGGGGTCTCTTGGGAGCTGGGTGGGGCCCGGGGTCAGCAGAGACCCTCTGCCTGTTGTTAGGTTCTGTGCAAGGACACAGCTGTTTCTCAGTGGAAAATTGTCGATCGGAGGTAAAATGTGTTTGAGACGTGCTCTTTGGCGCCCAGGTGGTTTCGGATGCCTTGGCAAAGTCCGTGGCTGAGAAATTATTTGTGGAGATTCTGCAGCCCCAGCTCCTGCACGTGTAAGTTCTGTGCAGTTCCCTTGGGCGTAGCCATAGTCTGGGCGAACCGCCCACCCCACCAAGCCCCTTCCTGCGCCTGAGACCAGGGACCTCCTTGTCCAGAGTCATGGGAGTCTGTGGGCTCCATCAGTTGATGTTTGCCTGTTCCCCTGACACACTCGTGGCTCAGAGCTACGTGGGCTAACAAAGGCCTCCCACCCTTGGACTCTAGGACCTCAAGAGGGGTGGGGTGTGAGCAGAGAAATACCAGCCGAAGATGCAAGGGAACCAGGAAAGGGTGCTGCCCCCTACACCCCTTCCCTCCCTGCTCCTACTCTGGTCTCGCCTGCCCCGCCTGGCTCAGCGCGCCCTCCCCGTAGGTCTGAACAGAGCATCCTGACCTCCACCGCCCTGCTCACCGCCATGCTGCGCCAGCTCCGCTCCCCTGCGCTGCTGCGGGAGGCCGTGGCCTTCCTCCTGGGGAAGGACCAGCAGCCTGCAGCCCCCGAGGACAGCCCTCGCACCCTGGGCGGCCACCTCATCAGGCACTGCGACCACCTCTCTGATGAGGTGAGGCGGGCAGGCCCTCCTCTCTAACCGCTCCCTGGCCCCCAACCCCTGCCCAAGGGACTTCCTGAAGCTTCTTCCCATTCGCATTAGCTTTCCAGGTGGTTGAGGCCATTGAAATCCAACTCCCCACCCCCACCCCCAGCCAAAAAAAAAAAAAGCAGAAAAAGGCAGTGACCCAGTGATTGGTAGCCAAACTGCTTTTGTCATGCAGTTAATCTTCTGTGATCACATACTTGTGATGGCACTTTTTATCTTACAAAATGTTTTTATATTCATTTGGCTTGTTTGAAGCTGACAGCTCCGGGCCATTTTTTAGACATGGAAACTAAGGCTCCGAGGAGCCAGTGGGCTTGCCTGATACCACACCTCAAATTAGTAATGGGACAGGGACCAGCCAGACTTCTGGTTCCTGGGCCAACACCCATCTGCTCCCCTTAAAACCTGCCACCATAGCCCCCGGCTGGAGGAGGTGAGCCCCTCCTAGGGGGACAACTCTTATCTGGGTGAGCACTTCCCAGGCACCCCTAGAGGCTGGGGTGGGGAAGGGGTGTCCTGCTGACCGCTTCTTGTCCCAGATCAGCATCGCCACGCTGCGGCTGTTTGAGGAGCTGCTCCAGAAGCCCCACGAGCAGATCATCCACAGCCTGATCCTGTGCCACCTCGAGGGCCGCCCTTACGTGGCCCGGGGCTCGCCCGAGCCCGAGAGCTACGAGGACACCCTGTAAGTGAACCTCAGTGCCTCGGGGAGGCCTCGGCCCGTTCGGGACCCCCCCACCGGCCCCCAGCACCTCACACCAGTTCCTGCGTTCACTGGCGCCTCGCTTGTCTGCCCTGGCACAGAGATCTGGAGGAAGACCCCTACTTCACGGATGGCTTCCTTGACCCCAGCTTTCAACCCTCCATGAAGCCTCCCCCTGCCCCTGTCACCAACCCCGATGGCAAAACAGCGGTGACCGAGATTGTCAACAGGTAGGAGAGGTCAGGAAGTCTGAGCCACCTGAGTTTTGCTCCGTCTTTGGCCACAGCCCTGATGGGGTGCAGCCGGGAGAGTGCTCCCTCGGGGCTGGAGGTGGAGCGGGGAGAGCAGGGCGGCCCAGGCGGGGACACCTCCACACCGAGGGTCCTGTCTCTCAGTTTCCTCTGCCTCGTTCCTGAGGAAGCCAAGACCTCGGCTTTCCTGGAGGAGACCGGATATGACACGTACGTCCACGATGCTTACGGACTGGTGAGTGTCAAGGCCTCTGCCGGTGCCCAGTTCTCGCCGCTCAGAGCGCGGGGTTAATACACTCTGCCTCTGCGATCTCCCGCCCGAGGTGCTCCCAGCTCTGGCCAAGTGCCCGAGCCCCACCTGCCTGCGCGGCTCCCTCTGTCTGCTGGTGCCTCCTGACCACTGAGTCCACCTCTTTTAACTCTCCCCTCCTGTTTCAGTTCCAGGAGTGCAGCTCCCGAGTGGCACCCTGGGGCTGGCCCCCAGCTCCCGCACCCCTGGACCCCCATGAGCCTGAACGGCCTTTCTTCGAGGGTCACTTCCTCCGAATGCTGTTCGACCGCATGTCCCGGATTCTAGAACAGGTGCCCGACAGGGCTGGGCCCCTGCCACAGGGCGAGGGCCTCTGGAGTCCTTCAGGAGAGCAGGGCCCAGCCGTGGGGGTCCAGTCAGCTTCTCTTTTCTGGCCCCACGACCCCCCTCAAGCCCCACCTTTCCCCAGGCGGGAAGCCCCGTCTCGTCTCTGCTCCACACGCCCTGACGTGCCCTGGTCCTCAGCCCCAGGGAACCCGTGACACACACATCACATGCATCTCCAACCCCCGCGCGTGTTCACACTGGCCAGGTGCCTTGCTGGGGGGTGGGGGGCGCAGGAGTGCTCACCGCCTGTGCCAACCCTCGCTTGTCCACCGTGCTCCCCACAGCCGTACAGCCTGAACCTGCAAGTGACCTCAGTCTTGTCCCGGCTCGCCCTCTTCCCACACCCCCTTATCCACGAGTACCTCCTGGATCCCTACATCAACCTGGCCCCTGGCTGCCGGAGCCTGTTCTCTGTGCTCGTCAGGGTAAGGATGCCCAGGCCAGAGGGAGCATGCCAATGCTGAGGACAGGAAGGGAGGGGGACAGGATGGGGGTGCTGGGGGCTGCAGGAGTGGGCACCCTTGCCAGCGCCAGGGGAAAGCACTGGTACCACCCCCTCCCATGGTGCAACAGAGCCAGGGACCCTGCGGCAGTGTCGCTGGTCTCCTCCTCAGTCCCCTCTTGTTCCCACTCTAGGTGATCGGGGACTTGATGCAGAGAATTCAGAGGGTGCCCCAGTTCCCAGGCAAACTGCTTCTGGTGCGCAGGCAGCTGATGGGCCAGGTCCCCGGGGAGCAGTAAGTAACAGAGGGAAGCGGGTGCCCAAGGAAGAGCCCCGGGGTGGGAAAGCTAGGGCTTCCGGGTGGGGGAGGCGCCAGGCCGGGGACAGAGGAGGGCCCGTTGCTGAGGCCTGTGGTCCCTCACAGTCAGAGGTGGCTGCCGCCGGGTGACCCCTCACAGACACGGGCATACCACGCTGGCACGCTCCCCACACCTCCCAGCCGTGACCCCCGCCATGTTGTCTCCTTCAGGCTGGACCACCAGACCCTCCTCCAGGGCGTGGTAGTCCTTGAGGAATTCTGCAAAGAGCTGGCTGCCATCGCTTTCGTCAAGTTCCCCCCACATGGTCCTCCCCTGCGCTTCTCTGAACCCCCGGAAGGGCACGTCTGAACCGGGAGCGTGACACCTCTGCCCAAGAGCTGCCTCCCACCTGGCACTGCTGCCGCCGCTGTCCTCCCGCGGCGGGGGCTTGGCTCCGTCTCCTTCACATCCCGGGGACCTCTGCCTGGGGGGAGGTCTGGGCTTCCACTCTCGGGTTAACTCAAGACGACCTTGGCCTTTTGGCTCCACCGGACTGGGTTTCAAGGAGTGGGTCTCCGAGGTATCAGAAGCCAAGTAGCAAAAGAGGTGGCTTTCTGGGCAGCATGGTGTCCTCGGGGCCTTCTCTGGGGAGCTGGGTGACGGCCAGGTGAGCCCCCAGGCCCAGAGCTTCATGTGTCCTGTGCCTGTCACCTGTCTCTGGGGGCCATCTGTGGCGAAGGCCAAGACCTGAGACTCATTCCAGGGGCACGAGGGGGAGTGAGCTGATATAGCTCTGAGGCTGGTCAGGACCACAGGCCGAGAGCTGCGGGCACGACCCTGTCTGCCACACCAAGTACCATAGATGCCGCCGAGACTTGACGTTTTCTCTCCTGCCTTCTTGGCTTAACCCTTGGGGAAGCGGCAGTGGACAGCAGGGGAAGCCCCTCTTCCCGCTCAGCCCTCCTGGAGACTGTTGCACAATTCCCAACAGCCTCATGGCAAACGCCCAAAGCATGCTCCGCGCCCAGGTGGGGGCAGCCGCTTATGAGAAGCTTGATGCAACTGCAGCCAGGGTGGGAGAGGGCCTGGGGAGCCCGGGGGGCTGGATGCCAGGCTCCAGCTCCAGCTGGTTTCTCTCTGGCGCCTTCTGAGCCTCTCTCGGCAGGTCCACGACACCTGGGCAGAGGGGCTCAGAGACCGGGGGAGGCCAGGCCTTGCCTTTAGCATCCTGCCAGGGTTCTCCATGGAATTCAATCCCAGCGGTGCTGGAAGCTTTGGGTCCGGGTGAGGCTAAGATGCTCACCGGACCGTGGGCCCCCCCGAGGCCTGGCCGGGGAGGGGGGCTGGGTCACAGGCAGCCAGCTGGTCATGGTGTGGTTCTCCCTGCATGACCTCCACGGCTGGGGCCGCCACCCCACCCGGCCCGAATCTGTCTCAACCTGCAGGAGCACCCAGGCGGCGCCAGGCATTACCTCACAGCAAACTGCAGTTGCTGGCTTCACTCCTGGGCAAGGAGGAGCAGGCCAGAGCTCCACTAGCTTCATTTTTCTGCCCATGCTGCTTCTAGAAGCCGTCCACAGGTTGCCAAGAGGTGACGTGAAAGAGGAGGAAACTCAATGACCTCTACCTCTCGCATCCCTCCAAGCTGGGGAAGATTTAACTGCTGCTCCGGAGGACACTGTCCACGTGCCTGTGCCTGCACGCGTGTGTGCGCACGTGGGCGTTGGGTGTGGGACGGGAGCAAAGCTCAGCGGGCGAATTGGGTCTGGACTCTTCGATTCAGAAAACGTCTGAGCATCCGGGAGTCAGACACTCTGCTCCCCAGTGCACTCGGGCACTCGCACGGTGTCCCCGCTAGACAGCACGGCAATAAATGGTGTGGTTGTGTGGACACAGCTGCCCTGTTCTCCTGCACCCTTTGTGTCCTCCCGCCCAGGGCTCCACTGCTGATTCAGGCCCATCTTCCTAAGGAAGGCGAATTAAATTCCTTTTCCAGCACAGGGGTGTATGAGGGCAGTGTGTGTGTGGTGGGGGCCGGAGTGGTAAACAGAGACAGGCTCTGGCAGTGCAGATCTGATGTTCCCTGGTACCTACCAGGAACCAGCCTCTCTTGGCCAAGCAGCACTGTTTTTGCGCGGCTTGTCTACAGCTGAGAGCCAGCAGCCCTGGAGACACCACGAGGGAATGGGCCACCTGAGGCATCTGTATGCAAGTCTCCTTTTTGGTGTTGATGTGAGCGGTAGGACTGCTTTAATGGTGAACAGTGGGCCTGATACTTTAAAAAATCTTGTCCCTAAGTGTATACATGTGGCGACCCTCTGAGGGGGGTTCCCAAGAGCACTCCAAGGCAGGGAAGATGAAGATGCAGGGTGAGGCCTGATCCGTGGCTTTCGCCTCGTTGCTTTTTTTTTGGGGGGGGGGCGGGACGTGGGCCTCTCACTGTTGCGGCCTCTCCCGTTGCAGAGCACAGCCTCCGGATGCGCAGGCTTAGCGGCTATGGCTCACGGGTTCAGCCACTCCGCGGCATGTGGGATCTTCCCGGACCGGGGCACGAACCCGTGTCCCCTGCATCGGCAGGCGGACTCTCAACCACTGCGCTGCCAGGGAAGCCCCGCCTCGTTGCTTTTTAAAAGCATCCCCCTGTGGGCTACCTTTAAAAATACCAGTGCTCCAATCCCGCCCTCCACCAGTTAATCACATCTCTGAGGGTGGGCCCACAGTTGTTTTTAAAGCTCTCCAGGTGATTCTAATGGGCACCCAGGGTTGAAAACTCCTATAGGCAAAATAATGGAAGATCACTGTCTTTCAATGTGGATATGGACCGGTGGGTCTGTCAGACGCTGAGAGAAGGGTAACCAGAATGAAAGGGTTTCTTTCCCTCATTTGGAAGATGTCTGTCTTTAGAGGGAACAAGAGTATTTCTACCACAGCCCCAGAGGCCAGAAAAACAAGATGGCAGCCCGGAGAGGCAGGGAAGGGGGTCTTTGAGGTTATCCTGGTCCTTCGGTGTCAGAGTGGAGTCACTTCAGAAGGGAAACCCAGTCAAGTGTTTCCCTGCTCGGAACAAAACCTGTATGTTAGCGATGAGTGTATAGCAGTGAGCTGTGATATATTTTCCTCACTTCCTTTGGTTTTCCCTTAAACTTCAGTAAAATTCTTTCTAAAAATAATTCCTACCATCATGATTCAGCTGAGCTGAGGGGAAATGAAGAGAGGGCTTTGGTCTGGCTTTGGGCTGGAATTGTACCAAGGCAGAGGCAGGAGCCCGGGGGGCAGGGCAAGGTCGGGAGGGATCTGTCGGAGAAGCTCAGGGAGCAAGAAACTTGGGGGGGGAGAGGCAGGGGCGGCTCTCACAGCTCCTCGCCCACCTGAAGCTTCTCCTGGCCTTCTCACTGCTCAAACCTTGGAGGGGATGTAGTCCCATCCCACCTGGCAGGCAGATGAAGGAGCCCCAGCGGGCCCAAGTCAGGCTGTGGTGGACAAAGGAAGCCTGCCATCCGGTCACCTGCTGTCTGGGAAGGCCCGGGTGGTATCAGTGGGATGAGGGAAGGAGCTTCTCTTGATGGCAGCCCCCCTTTCCTGCTCACTTCCAACCCACAGAGACATTTAAGCGGGAAGGCAAAGTAAGCAACACCTATTTACTCAGCCAGGGACCCACTCCCTTGGAATGACCTCCCCCAGCACTCCTTCCACGTTCTAAGTGCTTGAGAATCTGGATGAGGCCCTTACTGAGGCGGGCACGGAAAACGATGAGGAGGTGCCACCTCAGGTCCAGAAAGTCCTCACATCCCCTTAGGGAGTTGTGCCCTCATTGTGCCCTCAGGGCAACTGGGTCCTTGAGCTCTGGACTCCTTGCTCGGTTGAAGGCACTGTCCCTTCTGATGCAGTGCAGGGACCTGCTCCATGGCAATAAGAGATGGAAGTCCCCCTGGGAACCAGGAGAACTGCCCTGCTCCCCATGCAACAAGATCTCTACCAACCCCCTGTGCCTCTCAGAGGCAAAGCCTCCTCTGAAGCACAGACGCCATCATACAGGGGGTCAGACAGCCTGAGTGTAAGCGCAGGTTGTGCAATTACTGCCCATGGGAACCCAGCTCCTGGACCACTGACGGCAGCCTCCTATCGGTTGATTGGGACAACAGATGATTCCTGAAGCCTCTGTAAGAGCTGACTTTGTAGGTCTTCCTCCACCACCTTCCACCAAAAGAAGTTCTCACCCCGAACCTTCGGGGGCTCATTTTGGATACCTGGATTCCGAAAAGCCACCGTCACCAGCACGTTCAGGCAGATGCCATCGGTTTGGTCTTTGCCCAGGTGCTGCAGTCCAAGCAACCCCTTGGTCTCCACTGCCAAGTGGTGCAGGGTCAGACACTCCTGTAGCAGACGCAGGACGGCCACCTTGATGCCACCCCTCTGCTCTATGGGAGCAAAGCCACAGGCGGTGATGGGCAAGTGAGGCATCCCCACTGTGCCCACCAACACCCACACTGTCTGGACACTGGTAAAGGTGGCTACGAGCCGCTGGCAGACCAGACTGCAGGGAAGCTCTTGGGGCAGAAGGAGAGGGTGCCTGGCTTGCTGGCGATACTGGGCGGCTAGCTCTATCAGATGCAGAATGTCGTGGGCTCGCAGCGGGGTGGGCAGCGAGGTTCGTGGGTACCAGCCAGCCTGCAGGGACTCCGCATCTGCCTCCTTGGGAGTCTTGAGAATTCCACCTGGGGGTGATGTAGGTGACAGGGTAGGGGGAAAGGTATTATGCTGAGGGAAGTGCTGGGCCTGGCAGTGTAAAGGGCCACCCAGGCATCTAGCCCTGACCCAGGGGAGGCCCCGAGTCAAGTCCTCAGGATGGAATCTGGAGATGCCAGGTTTGTACCAGCCAGAACAGGGGCTCATCTCACCTGAGGACAAGCTGGGGAAACGGTGTCAACTGCCCTCTGCCCACACTGCCATCCACTGGGCCATACCTGTGGGGCGAGCGAGGAACACAAAGCGGATCCAGGAGGGGCCCCGCTCCTCCACAGATAGCAACGTCAAAGGCTCACATTGCAGCCCGGCCTCCTCCTTCACCTCCCGCTGCAGCGCCTCCACAATGGTCTCCCTGGGCTCCATCCTCCCCGCGGGAAGGTACCACGACCCACGGCACTCCTTCTTAGCCTCCTGGATCAGTAGCACCTCATCCTGAAGGGAGAGGAAGGATCCTCACCCACCACAGCCGGGATGGGAGCTCCTGGGGAGCAACACAGCCAGCAGCCTTTGCTTGCCCTGGGTCCATAACGAATCTCAGATACAGCTGCTCAATACCCACATTCTGGGGGACACCCTGAAATTGCTGCGCTCTCCAGGCCACTGGCCCTTGTGTGTCTGGAGACTGAAGCTGCCTCTGCAATTCATCCCTCTTTGCACTCAAGTTTCCATTTCAGAAAGGGGCTAAGATTCCTGGGAGCTGCTTCAGGGGCTGGAGATTAGGTGTCCCAGCGAGGGCTGCGATGTGTCCTGCACTGATTCATGTCTGCATAAGTCACTGCATATCTCTCACCTCCCCTTGTGATTTATAAACTGCTTGTGGCCAGTCCTCACAGTGGAGTCTAGACTTTGAAACACACTCCAAACCCTCACCCCGTACAACTCCTACCTATGGCTCCGGCCCCTTCTAGCTGTTGTCACAGCAACTTGTACAGGGATCAGCACCAAAAAGAGCATCACACAGGGTGTCAGAAGGCCTGAGTGTAAGTGCAGGCTGTGCAGTTACTGCCCATGGGACCCAGGGGAGGTCTCTGAAGCACTGGACAGGTCTTTAAGAGAGCCCACTCCGCGGCGGGCACTGTGCTAGATTCTGGGGAAAGGAAGAGGCGTAAGATAGCCTCAAGGAACTGAGGCCTAGAGGGATGGGACAGGCAGGCTCCTGGGCCTTAGTTTCTTTCTTTGTACATCGGGACAATCGCAGGGCTGGGCTGCACAAGGCTCAGATGTAACTGTGAGAGTGCTTTGCAAAACTGGGAAGAGCCACACACCAGGAAGCGGTGCCTGTTGCCGGTATGTCCTCTGTCCCCACCGGGGTTGCCTGCGAGCCCGGGAGGCCTGGTCGGTGGGCCTGACGGGCGGACGCTCACCTGCTCGTTGAGGAACACGGCCAGCACCACGTAGCAGACGTTCTTCCGCAGCCGCACCTGCGCCGGCGTCTCCCCGGCCGGCCCCGAGTCATAGCTCTGCACGCGCAGCCCCCGGCCCCCCAGAACGGCCGCCAGCGTCCCTGCCAGGTCTTCCGAGGCCATCGGGTCCCCAGGGAGAAGGCGGGCCCCCCGCAGACCGGCCAAGCCGGGTGGGATGAACTTGGGTGACCGTGGAACGCGTCGCACTCACACCCTCCCCCTGCGAACTCGGGCCGGACGCGCTCGCAAAGCGGAAGCGCCCGGCGAGCCCTGGCCGCTGATAGGCTGCGCGTCACCGCGACCGGCCCGGATTGGCTAGCTCGCGTCTGTCACGGTGGGGCGGGGCCAGTCCGTAAAGGGGCTGGGCACCCCGCCCTGGCAGTGCGGACCCCGCCCCATTTCTGCCTCTCTATCGGTTTCTCCTCTCTCTTTCCCGGCGCAGCCAGCCGCCAGCCAAGCTAATTCCTCCCGCGCGCACTTGTCTGCACCGGTCCCGACGATGATGTCATCCTGCCCGCAGGCTGCGGAGCGCCTCAGCGGCCAGCGACGGTGACGTTACAAGCCCGAAGACGTCCCCCGGGCCCGAAGCTTGGACCCACTGTCCAGCTTTTGTCGTAAACAAACCACGGCCTTGCCCGAAATGACACTTCCCAGATAACCTTTCTTCACTAAAAATGGACTTGGCTGTCACGTGGCAGGGAGGACACGAGCTCCTGCCTTGGAGGAGATTTTGATCTAGTTGGAGACGTGGACGTAGACATATAATGGAAAGTCAACTGATTTATAAGCCAAGGACTAAAAGATTGATTTGGGCATGAGATGCTACAGGCGCTCAGAGGAGTGAGGGGAACAGAGCTGGGATGCTCAAGGTGTGCCTGGCGATGAAAGGCGGGATTTGGGGCAGAGATCAGCCTGCCCAGCCTTCAGTATTCTCCCGGCCCCCTGCCTGCCGCATTTCCCTCTCAGGGTCAGGGCCCTCTCCCCTGCGGGGGCCGGGTCCTGCTCTTTGTTGTCCACCCCCCCCGCCCCCGCACTTAACGGAGCCCTGGGATATTGAGAGATGGTGTGTGGGTTGATTTGGGGAGCTCCTGCTTCCCCTGCCGCCTGATCTTTCCTCCTCAGAGCTTCCTTTAACCTCCTCCCAGGACAGGAAGGCAGGGCCAGCTGGAATGAAGCTGGAATCAGCCAAGTCTGAGCTCTTCAGCCCCAGTGAGGGCCCCCCTTTCCCTCCTGCTGGCTTTGGGCATGTCCCTTTTGGGGGAACAGTAGCTTGGTGGAGCAGACAAAGCGCTGGACTTGGAGCTGGATGCCCAGCCACTGCTCCCTGGCTGGCTCTGTACCCTGAATAAGTTGTGGGCCTGTTCGCTCATCCTGTATGCTCCTAACAGCTCTTCCTTCCCAGGACTGTTGGGAAGGTGAGACATCATGAGAGCAGCTCTGTGGGCTGTCTGGCGAGGGTCACCACCACCAGGCAGCCCACCAACGCTCCAGGCTGGGCCCTCCTGGCCACAGCACTTGTTGCTACCACACAAAGGTGCATTTTCATGAAATGTGCCTACAGGGCCACCATGAACTAGACCTACTCTCGGGAATTCCAGCCACACCAGATCAGCCTCCTTAGGCCCTTCTCACATACTGAACTTACTGGAAGGTGCCTGGAGGCAGGGTGCTGGATTAGGCTGTGGAGTATCCCCGGGGGACCCGCAATCTTTTGAGGCACTTGGTGAACGCTGCTGCCCCTACCCCTATCCAAGACCTGTCACGTCCCAAACAACTGAACTCACAGGGCTGAAGTCAGGCCCCCAGGACTGCAGAGCAACTTGTCGATGTATTTGCCGCACATATATGCGTGCGTGCGTGTGCGTGTGTGTGTTTAGACCTTGCTTTTCCCATCTGTGAAGTAGGGACAGTGTTAGTCCCAGACTCCTTTCTGCCTCCCAGGGATGATTTGAGAGAGAGTGAGGTCATGTCTGGGCAGGGCTCTGAGAGTCTCAGAGGCAGCCTAAGATAAATACCAGATGTCCTAACTGACCGGAAGAGCAAAGGCTGCAGCAGACCGTGTCTCCACTCCCCCCATTATCACTGGGAAAAGCGCTCCTCTCCTGTTAAGTGGACCTAATCACCCCTGTGATGAAGAGCACATGAGAAACTTGAAAACCAGTTGTAAACTGTGAAGGGCCCCACGGGCAGAGGGCCCTTGAGGGGGTGTACCCAGGCCTTGGCAGATTCTGAGGGGGACAACGGAAAGTAGACTTTCTCAAGGTGCTGGGAGACAGAGCACACACCAGACTGAGTCAGGAGAGACCCCAAGACAGAACCGGAAAAGCCAAGGGAGGGAGGGGGTCTGAGATAGAAACTTCCAGAACCGGAAACAAAGGTAGGTCTCCATCAGGTTTGCTCTGCATTCTCCTTTCCCACAGAGGGCTGAGCACTGGCGGGCATGGGTGGCTGAGCAGCACAGTGGACAGAAGTGGCTGAACTGGTTGGCCCCGCGGTGCAGTGCTCCCAGCACCCACAGGAGCCAGGCCTGAGCCAGCCGTTTTGGGGCCTGTGGACACACATGCATGGGAACAGGAAGGCAGTATAGGCAACCTCAGAAACAGGCCAGGCAGGCAGGGTGGGGCAAGGGTGTCTGTGAGGCTAAAGTCATTTAGGGAGCAGCAGCCCTGGCCCTGGACAAAGCAGGAAGGGTGAGGAGGATAGTAGCCCAGAGTACGGGGAGGAGGAGGTCTGGCTTCAGCCTGTGCCCTGCCACTAGCTTGCTGGGTGACCTTGCGGGAGCCACATCTACCCTCTAGGCCATCTGTTAGGTGGATGGGTGGATCCTAAAACAGAAAACTGGTGAAATCCCAATAAAATCTGTTGTTTAGCTAATGGTAGTGTTAATTTCTTACGTTGCGATCACTGTGCCACAGTTCTATAAGATGTTATGGATGAAGGGTAACTGGGAACTCTCTGTAGTATCTTTGTGACTCAACTGGAAACCTCAAATCATTTCAAAATTAAAAGTCTAAAAAAAAAAAAAATAGGACTTCCCTAGCGATCCTAGTGATTAAGACTCGGCGCTCTCAACTGCCTAGGGCCCGGAGTCCCCACCTGGACAGGTTTCATTCCCAGGTCGAGTTCTGAAACATTTGGCCCACCTGCTGCTCGCTAGGAGCCAGACCCAATATGCCCTCAAGGGTGCTGTGACCTGCCATGAAAGGGGAGGCCTCAAAGAGGTTTGGAGGGGAGAGGGGGCCTGTTCCGGGGCCATCACCATCTTCCCACAGGAAGGACCCCGTGTTTGGGGTTCTGGAGTGACATCAGGACACGGCTATACAAGGTGAAATGTAGGTTAGGATGGGTCACTCCGTGCCACTTGGAACGTGATCAGCTCTGAAGTGCATGTACCAGAAGGAGGAGGACAGAGGGGACAGCAAGCCCATCTGCAAAATCCATTAACACGAAGACTGTAATGTAAATGAGGCGGCTTAAGTCAGGAAACTTGGTTCAAGTCCCAATTCTGCCACTAAAATTGCTGGGTGACCTTGGGTGACACACTTAACCCCGGCCTGCCCGTTTCCTCTTCTGTAAAATGGAAATAAGTAATATCGACCCCAAAGTTGTGATAAGGGATTCAGTGAGATCCCTGGCACATAAAGTGCAGTAGTTCCTTAATTTTTTTTTTGCTTTTTTTCCTATCCTGTGGAAAAAAATGAAAATAACCTAGCTTTGCAAACAATGAAGAAACCTAACTTTTTAAAAAATGAGAGATGATTATGGAAATCACTGCCAAGCCACTTAAGGGAATATACACAACCATTTAAAATAAAGGTTAGATAGCAACCCAGGAAATGATCACAATACATTTTTACAGAAGGAAACCCAGCATGGCTTCCATGGTGGCGCAGTGGTTAAGAATCAGCCTGCCAGTGCAGAAGACATGCGTTCGAGCCCTGTTCCGGGAAGATCCCCCATGCCGCGGAGCAACTAAGCCCGTGCTCCACAACTACTGAAGCCTGCGCTCTAGAGCCCGTGTTCCGCAACAAGAGAAGCCACCGCGATGAGAAGCCCGCACACCGCAACGAAGAGTAGCCCCTGCTCTCCGCAACTAGAGAAAGCCCATGCGCAGCAACCAAGACCCAACACAGCCAAAAATAAATAAATAAAATAATAAATAAATTAAAAAACCAAAACAAGACAGGAAACCCAGTACAAAGCACCCCAATTCAACCATGTGTAAAACAGGTCCCTGGAGAACAGACTAAAGGAAATACACCAAAAGACTAATAGTGGTTGGATTGGAGGTGAGTGGAGGTGGGTCTACAGGTTTCTTTTTCTTATTTTCTAAATGTTCTGAAAGTATATTAAATTTATAATTACAAAAATTTATTTCATAAAACATTCCCTGAACCACTGCAGGAACAACTGTAACACGAGTTGGAGGATGTTGTGGTGAGATGTACAAGGGCAGGGGAGTGGGTGGAGTCACACCAGAGGGTCCCAGGGGTAGGGAGGGGCTGTCAGCTGTCTCAGGCAACCGGCCAGTGGGCATGGGGCTGGCCATGGTTACCGAGGGCAGAAGGCTGGGCAGGGGCTCTCCCGGGCCAGACTCCCGGAGCTCCAGGTCAGGTCAGACAGGAGAGATGGGGTAGCCTGGAGTTCGTGGGGAGAGTGAGGGCTCCAGAATCTCTGGTGCCACACAGGGAGATGGCCTTGCTGCTGTGGCCCAGACCTTGGCCTTGCCCGCTGTCGCTGTCAGGAGTATCCTCAAGGGCAGCCCCCTTGGAAGGCTCCACCTGCTTCTCTGCGGGAGGGAGGGACCCTGCCCCCCACCCTAAGAAGAACAGGCAGGGGTGTTTGAGGTCCCCGTCACCACAGCCTCAGCCCCCTCCCACCCTGCTCCATTTCCACGTGTCCCCTCCCTCCCCAGTCCATGTGGCCTGCAGGAGCACGGCCAACCACATGGCAGCATCACAAAACAACAGCCTTTAATGGAAATCAAGAAGGAAGGCGGCGAGAGGAGGGTGCAGGGATGGGGCCTCGCCCATAGCAACCCCTCCAGCCAAGCCTGGGTAGTGGCCTGATACTGCCCCCTCCCCACATTTCACAGCTCTCCGGCAAGAGGGCAGGATGTCGGTGGCCCTTGTCCAGCACGCCTGCGGTGCAAAGGGCCGCCCGGGAGCCCAGGAGGATGTGGGTGGTATAAGCAGAGCTCGGGCACAGGTGAGACAACAGGAGATGAAGCAGCAGCAGCGGGTGTTGCTTAAGCCAGAATGATTTCCGAGGTCCCCCAAGGAAGGGCTCTTCGTCTCCTGGGTTGGCGGGCAGGGGTTGGAGGGAGCCGGTCACCCCCAGTGTGAGTCTGGTACCATGGAGAGGAGCTCGGGCCGGAGCAAGTGCCAGCCTGCAAAGGGCAGGTGCGAGCTTCAGTGGCGCTGTGGTTGTTGGCCTTAGGGCCCAGGTCAGGGGCAGGGAACGGTGTGCCCTGCTTGTGTCCAGAGTGGTGCTTGCGGGATTGAGCAGAAGTCCCCAAGTTCCCCAGTGCCATTCTCTGCTGAAGCTGTGGCTGGGCTGAGCACGGGTCTGCCTGCTCCCAACCCCTACCCCAGACACCTGGGATCCCCCTATTTAGCCTCTTGCAACGTTCCCACAGCCAACTTCACTGCTTGGAACACAGCCCAGTCCATCTAGGAGAAAAGGAGATGACAAGGAGTTTACAGTCACGCCCCGAGCTCTCCCTGCCGAGAACACCCTCCCTGGGTGCAGCTGTGCCGTGGGGGGAATTGGGCAGCACACCCAGGCTCCTGGCCAGTGTCACACTCACCTGGGCATAAAGCAGGCGGCAGTCAGGGGGCAGACTGGGCCCCTGGTGGCAGAGCTGAGCAGAGAGGGCAGAGGTCTCGGGGGACAGGAAGTGCTGAGTGACACTCACTGTGCTGACCAGCCCCTGCACCTGTGCCAGGGAGGGGGCGGGCAGGAGGGTCAGTGGGGACTCAGGATGACGCACCCTGCCCCACTGGTTCCTGAAGTCTGCTTCCCCAGATGACCCCCACCCAGCTCTCAGAGAGCAGAGGCCCTGGATCCAGCACTAGCCACCCCCAAAGGGCGTGGCCAAAACCAGGCCAAGGGGATGCCAGAGACGGCACAAGCAGAGTGGGCACCCAAGGACACAACGCCCAGTTGGTTCGATGACTTCAAGACCACTAGGCTTCTCCTCTTCCCCGCAGTGGAGGCGTGACTTCCTGCTCTGCCTAGCTCCAGAGGGGAACTGAGAGGGACTGAGAACACGCTGGGGAATGCCTCCGATACTCTGAGCTCTCCGCAGGGCCCCCGCCTGCACGCGCCGGGGAAGCACCTGGTGGGGAGCCCCCGCGGGCACCAGCACGGCCTCTCCGGGGGCCTGCAGCAGAGTCCAGCAGCTCACACCCCACTCTTCCCGCAGGCGCCGCCGCAGCCCTGCGTCCAGGTAGCAGCTGCCCGGGGTGCCAGGCTCCAAGTTTCCCGCCCCGGCCGGGCACACCTCAAAGAAAAGGAGGAATGAGCAAGGCGGGAGGCTAGGGCGGGGCTGCAGGAAGATGGGGCATGGGCTGCCCAAAGGCCAGGGGCACAGGAAAGAGATGCAGGGGTCAAGTCTTGAAGGGCAGGGGGCGGACATAGGGGTGGGAGAGAAAGGAGCGGGATGGTGAAGGGCTGGGGTCTCTCAGGTTGGCAGAATAGAGATGTGGCTGCAAGGAGCTGAGAGGAAAGGATTAAGCGCTCTGAGGCTGGGGGTCTAAATCCCCGCTTTCCCCAGGGCTAGATGCCTTGAGTAGCCTCTGTGGCCCTGGCCCTGGGCCGTCTGCTCCCTCCTTCAAAGGGACCCCTGTCTCCAAAACCCAGGAAGACGTCCTGCATAACCTCAACTCATACACTGTCTACACCAGGAGCTCTTAATTGTGGAGTCCTGGGAAGATCCTGAACTGTGTGCTACACTGTAGGTGAGCAGGTAGCTGTATGTCCCTGGGGAGACAATCCAAAGCATTCGTCAGATTCTTCTAAGATCCCAGATCCAGAAAAGGCACAACCACATGGAAGTTCTGACTCCCCAGTGGATGGACCGACCGGCTTGCCTGTCCAGGCTGAGGCCTCTGAAGCAGGCATAGCTTTGGGGGTCTTCACCGGCCCAACCAGAGCGGGGAGCTCCTTGGGTAGATGGGAACTCGTGGAGGCCAGGGCCCAAGGAACACCTGCAGAGGTGAACCCAGCATCGTGCTTCAGCTGCCCACCAGCTCCATCCAGCCCTTCAGCTAGAACTTCAGCAATTACTCCTGGGCTTAGGGCTCAGGCCTCCAAGACCAGGCCGTGGGAAGAGGGGGGCTGGTGAGTCAGGTTGCACCCTTAGGGTAACCCCAGGCAGGTGCCAAGGAAGTCCAACCTGGAACTAGAGCGGTGTTTCTAGGCCACCCAGTGAGAACACGCCCCTCAGACCTTCCCGGTGAATTATCGGGTTTGGCTATGCGGGACCGCCCACAGCCAGCCACGCCCAGAGCAGACAAGGCCGTCTATGTATGAAGGCGCGCTGCCGTCTGCTCCCCTCTGCGTGTTCCAGCACCTGCGTGCGTCCATCCAAGTGCGTGCGTCTCCTGCGGGCAGGAGGGTGGCAGTGGACAGCCACATCGACACCTGCATGTCCGTGTGTGTGCATGTGCTTGAGCAGGGGTGACACTTGGTGGGCGTCCTTTCCCCAGGACAGTCAGGGCTCAGCTGGACTTTGGAACCCCGGGGCCTTGCCCACCTCCCGCTCACTCCCTCCTCTTCTTCTTCCCTGCCCCCTCTCCCGGCCCCGTGTCTCTCTCCACCTACCACGCTGCCTCCCCTTAGCCCTTCCTTTCTAGCACCTCAAAGGGCACCTCCTCATAAGGTGCAGATTTCCGAGAGGGGAGCAGTGGGACGGATGCTCAGGTGAGCTTCCTGTTGCCCTTCGGCCAGCCCCACCTGGAGCCTGCAGCAGGGAGGCTGCCTGCCCCCAGGGGTAGCACAGTGTAGCGACCCGGGCTGGGAACAGCCACAAGCTCAGGTCCCAGCTTTACCACTCAGCTTCAGTGTTCTCACCTGCAAAATGGGAAAGCAGCAGTACCTACTGCACGGGGTGGTCGTGACAATTAACAGAGGTAATGTACCCAAGGCCCTGAGCACAGTGCCCAGCCTGTGGCAGCTCTTGCTTCATTTCATCACTAGGTCCCCCACTTTCTGTGCGCCCCACCGCACACCTCTCAGGAGGGCCCAGTCTGCCTTCTCTGTACTAGTGGAATCCAGCTCACCTGAGGCAAGGGAGCGAGCACACGGGACACACACACAGAGGGAGAGCTTCTGGGGCTGGAAGGGGAAGGGGAGAGCTCCCGGCTCCCTCCTCACCATCTGGAGAAAGCGGCGGATGCGCTGGGCGTCCTGTGCCCGGAACACGTGCCACACGGTGCTGACCTGGCTGCCCGGAGACCAGAGCCCCTCCCCATCCAGGGCTGAGAGGAAATCTGGGGGAGAAAGACGGCTCAGGAGGGCCCAGGGACAGCAGAGACAGCACCTCGCATCTACAGCTTGCGCCAACCCTTGCTTCCGGCCCAGGACGCACCTTTCTGTGTCCGGTGCCAGGCAGGCAGTGGGGCTTCAGCACGTACCAGGACACTGACCAGGTCGGTCACCTCCACACAGAGGTTCTTGGTCCCCAGGTGCCCACACTGTGGGCTCACACCTGTATGGAGGTAGAGAAAAGACACTTGGGAATGGGCCCCAGGACCTCGGCACTGACGCACGTGTTCTCGGAGATGACAGGAAGGGGGTAGGGACTGGGCAGGAATGGAGTGGATACTCACCATAGGCCGCCCACAGCTGGGGCTCCAGTGGACGCAGGACAGAGCCCCAAGGGAGGTAGGAGGCCAGGTTGAGTTTCCCATGGCGGGCACAGTACTCTGGGAGTGGCAGGCTGGCAGCCAGGCTCTCTACCCTGTGTGTATGGGGGGGGGGGTCACGCCCAGCAGGCTCAATCCAGGCACCGGAGACCCCGTCAAAGCCCCCAAAGCTAGAGTAACTTCCCAAGGCAAGCACAGAGCACTAAGCATCACAGGGCCAAGGAGGAGAGGCAGGGAGGCCCGGCCAGCCAGCCCTACGGCACCACACACCTGCTGGTGTCCTCGTCCCCCAGAGCTCTGTGCAGCAGGAAGACCGAGCCCGCATCTGACTTTGGGCGAACTAGGGGAAGAGACAGGAAGGCCATTGGCCCGGGGAGGAGCCTCCTTGGCCCAGAGGCCCTGCTCCCGTGGCAGCAACAGAGTCCAGTTTCTGCTCTGGGCTCTGCTTCCAGCTGCCCCCAGGGTCACTCTGGGACTTCGATGCCCCCCCGGCATCATAGGGGCCCCCAGCTCCTCTTCCCCACATCAGGGATACTCACTCTCAGGCCGGGAGAAGCCCTCCCAGAATGTTGTGCTGCCCAGCCTTGCGGGCTGGGGAGGTCTGAGGGGGGTCAGTTCCTGCACCTGGCCTCCAAGTGCCCCTAGAGCTTCTGTCCCCCACAGGTGGCCTTGCAATGTCCCCTGAATCCCTGACACCAACACAGGCTGTAGTGGGAAAAGAAAGGGGAACACAGGGAGAATGGATGGGGTACCCAACATGGCCAGGCCGGGGCATGGTGTAGGGGCACCAGAACGGCGTGGGGACAGGCCCTGTTGTTCCCTCTGAGGGATGGACCAGGTCTGCCTGGGCCTCGGGATCAAGGCCCTGAGGGTAGGTGAGGCTGTGAGAGCTGGGAGCCTCACCTGGCCCTGCCTCCAGTGCTCCTGGAAGAGGTGGAAGCCTCGCGGAGGCCTGGGCTCCTGCAGCCACAGCAAAGCCCCAGGGGGAGGCAGCCGGGGCCGCACCGGTGAGAGGGGCAGGCCCAGGCCTTTGCGCAGGCCCGGCCTGGCCCGCAGCCCCGGCCCCAGGGCTCTCTCCTGAATCTTCCGTTCCACTACCTGCGCTATGATGCTGTCCAGGATGTTGGTGATGCGGTCGTCCTGCGGGGAGGGAGGGGCGGAGAGGCAGGCGTGCTCAGGACCTGCCTGACCCTGCAGGGAAGGCCAGCCCAGTTTTGGCCCCACGCCCCCAGCCCTCCCTTCGTGGCCTCGCTCACGCTGGGCAGGGCCGGAGTGACAGGAGCGAAGGCCATGTGTATCCGTTCGTGCCCCAAGCAGAGTTTGACAGCAGTGGAGGCCAGTAGTTCACAGAGAGAGGGACAAGGCAGGGGCCCTTGGCCAGCACGGTCCTCTGCCGGGGTCTCTCTGGAGTCTGGGGTCTCTGTTAGGAAGGAGAGTGGTGAGGGGCTTCACCTTTCTCTCGAGGCTCCATTGCCCACGTGCTCTTCCCTCCTCTCCCAGCGGAGTCTGCTCTGTCCTCACTGGCACTGACCATCTCAACTCTGGTCTGGATGCACTTGCCTCCCACCAGCTCTCCTGCCAGCGTGTCTAGGACCTCTCCAAAGGAGGGGCTCAGAACAGGGGTCTGGCTGGAGAGGGGTTAGGAGGCTTGTCCTAAATTTTATTTAGGTTTATTTTCTTTGGAATGACTTGACAAGAGAGATGTTGATGGGGGGTGCTGGGGGAATGGCTAAAGCCATTCCAGTCTCTCCTGGGGATTCCAGCCTGGCTCAGCCTCCCCCGCACAGTCTGAGCAAGGCGCAGGGGGCTGCTCACCCTCTTTAATGTCCTTGGTCCTGTTGGTATCCCTGTTGCAGGAAGGTTGTGGAGTTGGGGGAGTTTTCTCCGTCGGCTCCTTCTGTTAAATCCAGCCGCCACCCCACCCCCCATCCAACCAGAGATTTAAAAATGGCAAATGCATCTCAATCCAATTCAACCCACAGGCATTAACAGTAGACTCAATGTTAAGTCCTAAAATCGTGTTTACAAGGAGTGAAATGTCATATGATACAACGTTAGGTGGAAAAAAGTTGCCCATGGACTTATGCATACAGCACGATAAAGTATACTCAAAAGAGGCTGGAATAAATATATAGGCAAATGACTGGAAAGAAATATGTCAAAATGGTAACGGTGGTATTGTAAGCCACTGCTGTTTTCTTCCTTATTCTTGTCTGTATTTTCCAAATTTTCCACAGTGGGAATGTGTACGGTGCCTGGCACACAAAAGGCATTTGATAAACCCTCTCTTGAATAAATGACTTTTATAATAAAAACATGAACTTCATAAAAACTTTGTGAAATGCACACTGAGCACCTGCTCTGTGTCAGGTGCGGGGAATACTGAGAAGGTGGGCCGACACTCCACCTGTAGGAGCCTGCACCTGGGAAGTGGAAAGACAGGACTCCAGCAGCTCTAGCAAGATGCTGGAATGAGCACAAAGAGGGTGGGACCTCCAGGCAGACAGAGAGTGAGGACTGCTGCTGGGCGGGGTGGGGGGAGGTGGGGCAGAGGCTGGAGCTCACTCCATGGATCCTCATCCCCAGGGGAAGAAGAGAAGAAGCCTGATTTCACCCAGCTTCCATGTCCCTCATCATTCCCCTCAAAAGAGAAGGACCAAACCCTGCCAAAGTTAGGAATTTGCAGACACACCGCCTAATCCTGGGGCGCACCAGCCAGTGCCCTGTCCCGTGCCCTGCTTCTTACCTGCTGGCCCCCATCCCCAGGGGTCCACACCCGGGCATCAGCTTGGCAGGGGCAGTGCCCCCGGATGTCAAACTTGACCCAGACCTGGTGCATTGCAGTGCTCAATTCTGCCAAAGCTGTGAGGGGGAGAGGGGAGATGGAATTTGCCAGTGACTGCAGACAGGGGGCCACTTCCATGTTGCTTGGCCTCATCAACCAGGAGAGCATGGGATCGGGCCTGAGGGGCATCCAAACAGGAAGCTGGTCTCCCCCAGGACCTGCCCTCTGTACGCCCCACCCCTCCAAGAAGGCTCACCCTGGCTGGAGACAAACTGGGTGAGCATCAGGGAACAGGCACTGTGCCCAGCCTCCTGGGTACACTTCTCCATGGACTGTTCCTGAGAGCCTGTTGGGGGTAGGAAAGGAGAAGCTGCAGGTCAGGAGATCAAGATAAGCCCAGGTTAAGGTCAGGGAAGAGGAGCAAGGGCACGATATCTAAATCGGGGACCTTGAGAATCTACAAAACATGGGCTTTCTGGGAAACCTGAGTTCCCTAGTGACATAGGATCCTTTGCTTGCAGAACGCAGAGGCGTTAATATGCTGAGTGCGTTGCAAGATGCGAGACAATCATGTAGAATATGGTGTTCCGAAAGGTTTCTGACTCTGGAACTCTTTTTGGCCATGTCTATTGGAACACTGGGAAATTTCAAGTGTTGAGGTGGCGGAATTGAGCCAAGGGAGAGAAAGCTGAGAACCTTGAAGAGAGCAGGACTTGGAATCAGAAGACCTGCCTTTAAATCCTGGGCCCAACACTTATGAGCTGTGTGACCTTGCACAAGTCACATAACCTCTCTGAGTTTTTCTCATCTGGAAAACGGAGGCCATAATACCTACTTCACAGCATTGTCAGGTTTAAAAAGGTGCAAGCTGAACAAGGTGAGAGATAGAGAGTAGGCACTCGGCTTCTTTTAAGGATATGGGCATGGCCCTCTGATCTGGGGAGAGGAAAAGGTCTGCTCTAAAGGGCATTGAGCAGTGGTAGCTGAGGCTGCGGAGGGAGACTTTCTCAGGGAGCCACAGCCAAGAAATGACCATGAACTTTTTTTTTTTTTTTTGGCCACGCCACGTGGCATGTGGGATCTTAGTTCCCCAACCAGGTAGCGAACCCGTGCCCCCTGCAGTGGAAGTGCAGTCTTAACCACTGGACTGCCAGGGAAGTCCCTGGCCACGAACTCTAGAGCAACCCTCCCGAAGCCCCCAGCTCCTTTCCTACCTTCTTTCCCCCTGGTCCTCCAAGCGCCCGCCATGCGACCACAGGCCACACACAGCCGGTGGCTGCAGCAGGGGCATCGCCAGTGGGTGTTGAAGAGTCCATGGTGGCAGCGGCTACAGCAACGTGGAATGCCTGGGTTGTCCTCTGTCCCGGCTGGCCCCTGGCCTGCTGACCACAGGAGAGAACAGGGTCAAAGGGGCCTCAAGTCAGTGTCCCCTTTGAGGACCTCATGTGGAAGGCCTCCAGGAAGGGATGGACACACAGGAGCAGTTTCCACTGAGGGGCTGCCCCAGAAGGGAGACAGGCTCCCTTGCAGGCACCCTTGAGTACTCGACAGCCCCTGTAAAGAACCTACTCGCTGCACCGTCCGTCTGCAGCCAACCCTCCCAGGCCAGTGCAGGCTGCACCTCCCCGGCGCCTGCCCCAGGGCTCCCTGAGCCACAGGACTCCCAAAACAGTCCTTCATCTCCCCAGCCCACAACACAGTGGTGTTTCCTCAGGGGATTCCTCTGTATCTCAGAAGAGGAAACCTTGGGAGGCTGCTCCTTCCCTCACCCAGAGTTTCAGACCAAGCCCTTGTTGGTAGGTGGGAGGTTGCCAGTGAGCACACGTTCATATACTCATCGACACACACTCGTCCCATCCAGGGCTGGGTGCTGGGGATTCAGAGCTGGTCAGGACCTGGCACTTGCACTCCCAGCACTCACATCACAAGGGGGGAGATGGGCCCATAAACATGGTAATGCTCCTGGCATCATGGGGTGGGTGCTAGAGTATGAGTGGGCTGGAAGGAGGAGGGTGGGGACAGCTGCACAAACAGCCCTGAGCGATGAGTAACTTTTCATTCACCAGGTAGGAATGGAAGGGAAGCGCGGTCCAGACAGAGGGAGCAAAGGGTGCCGAGGCCCGAGGGGGCGGACGAGCTCAGGTGAACCAAGAGGGCCGGGCAGACCGTGATGCTGTGTGCCGGGAACCGTGATGCGGTGTGCCGGGGAATCGGGGCGGAGGGGGTGGCAGGGTGGACAGGGGCTGGCTGTGAAAGGGGGAGGGGCTGGACTTCCTGGGACAAGAGGGAGCCACCAGGGGGTTCCATCCAGGGAGTGACAAGACGGCAGGAGTGTCTTGGCATTCCCTGTGGAAGGGATGCAGGAGGGAGAGCCTGGAGCCAGAGGGATTAGCTGATTGCCTCCTCCCATCTCTAACCTCGGCCCCAGTGCTACCAGCTTCCCAGGGCCCAACCGCCCTACCATCCCGGAAGCCTTCCCTCCCTTGCAAAGCTGCAGGGAGCTCCGCCCGACCCCCACCTCCCTCCCGGTGCCCTTGCAGACACTTGGCATTCAGTCTCATTTCCCCAGCAAGCCCGAAGCTCTTAGAGGGTTGGGCCAGACCAGGTTTTACACCTTGCCAACATCTCCCGTCCAGGCCAGAAACTGGAATACAAGTTGACTCAGCTGGGAATAAGGGCACAGTGGGGCAGGAGCTCTCCAGCGCTGGCAGCTGGTTGGTAGGCAGTGCTGGGGGAGGGAGGTCCCATGCTCCTGGTGAAAGCACTGACCACAGGACCCGGCCGTCCCGGGGTCCTGAACGCCTGGTGGGGCCTGCTCACCTTCCCGCTGGGCCCAGGCCAAGACCTCCCGCTCCCTCCGCAGCACGCGGCACAGTCGGTCTCCCAGAGCACTTAGCAGGTGCTTGGCGAGGCCCATGCTGAGCCCGGCCTCCTCCGGGCCAGACCCTCCTCCCTCGGAGCTGGCTGCTGAGTCTTCCTCCTGTGGCTGCTCCCCTCCCAGAGGCAATCTGGAGGTAGGGCAGAGGAAGGTGAGCAGGGAGCCCCACTGGGAGGATGCTGGGGGCAGCCAGGGGCAACAGACTCACCTGGGAACGGGCTGGGAGTGGCAGGCCGGCCCTTCCGCCTCACCAGCTGCCTGGGCACAGCTTTGGCACTGAGTCATGGCTGCCGGGGGAGCCACGCAACGTGTATCCTGGAGCCCTGGGTCCTGGAGGCTGGCCCTGATGTCTCGGGGTCCTGAGGGGACAATGTTGCTGGTCAGGAGGCTGGGCTTCCTGGGCTTCTGTGAACCCCAGGCCCTGCCTTAACACCCAGCCCGTCCCCACACACAGCCAGCGCTGCCCCTAGGCCCGGGCCTACGAGGCCTGATTCGGAACGAGGGAACCAGGCAGCTGGAAACTTCAAAAAGGCTGAGCCCGAACGTGGACTGACGGGCCAAGTTTGGGGCAGCTGGGGCGCAGGATCCAGTCGGTGGAGACTTGGGTTAGCTCCGCCTCAGCCTCAGTGATCCCGTTGGCTGTGTGACAGTGTGAAGAGACAATCCCGACGTGGACGGAGGGCGATGGAAGGTGAGAAGGCCGGAGAGTTTCAACACAGGCCACAGGTGCAGTAACCCAAGAAGTCGGAGGGGCCTACAGCTTCCCAGCCCAGGCAGAGGCCTGGAGGAGCACAGACAGACCCATGCCAGGTACAGGGGTGCAAGACCAGCGAAAGAGTCCTGATCCAGGCCCAGCAGTCTGGGAGGCCAAGAAACCGAGGCGACCCCCAAGAACCGAGGCTGGGGTCAGCAGTGCCAGAACCCTCCATGAAGGGCAGAGCTTGACAGAGGGGTCCAAGATGTGCCCAAGTCCTAACACTGGCAGAGTCCAAACTGAGTTCCCACGATCCAGCTGGCCCAGAGAGTAGTTGCTTGTTCCTGAGGCAGGACAAGGGGTCCTTCAGGAGATGTAATCCCCCCGATGGGGGATTTGTGGGACAAGTAATCACAAAAGTGACTGTTCGTTGAGTACTTGCTAAGTGCCGTTTACGTGAATGATATTGTTTGATCTTTGCAGCACTGTTTATGGGGTAGGTGCTGTCTTTATCCCCATTTTATAGATGGAGAAACTGATTCCCAGAGAGGTGAAGTAACCAGCCCAAGATCACACAGCACCAATCAGCAAAGTCAGGAGCCAGGTATTCTGACTCCGGAGTCCACACTCTGAACCCTGTCATTATACTGTCACCAAAACGCCATGGCTCGGGAGAAGGCACACGAAAATAGGAGCCACACGCTGGACGGGTCTGGACTGTACATGCTAAGGACTCCCAGAGAGCTATCCCATCCAGGTGGGCAATTGGACAGCTGGGTGTGATCCACTCATAAAAGACTTCTGATCCCACCTCCCTGCAAAGCCCCAGTCCCGGTGGCACCCTCCCAAGTAGGGCCCCCTGCAGGCCCTCCCCTGTCCCCTTACCTCTGTGGTCATCACGCTGTTCAGCCTCTGCCTTGTTCCCAAATGATGAGTCCAGCGGCTCCTGCCAACCTCTGGCCCCCTGCCCCACACTGCCCGGGAAAGGGCCGGAGGGGCGCTTGGCAGCTGGGCTGCCCACTGCTCCCTGGACCTCAGGGCTGCTTGCCCTCTTGAGGGCCCGCAGCTGGGCTGCTGGGCTTTCCTCCTCCCCAGAGCAGCTGTCTGGGCACCCAAACTGCTCAGAGTGTCGTGTGAGCCATGTCTTCTTCAGCTTGGTGTGATGGCTGGGCGGGCAGGCCCTGGGACCAGGGGCCTTGTTTGCTTCCTCGCTGGATTCACTCGGCCCACTGGTGCCCCCCTCCAGGTCCTTCTGGCACTTCCCACAAGGGCCAAGACCTCCATCTCTAGCTGGTGGGTGAGGTGAGCAACCGTCCACCTGGGTGGTAGGAGGCCCAGGAGAGGGGCACCTTGATATGGCTGATGGCCTCAGCTGGTACCCAAGGCTCCCGCCTCCCGGTACAGCCCAGACATTGCCATGAACCAGGCCTGGGGAACAAGTGGGCCACGGGGTCGGGGGAACAGTGTCTGGATGCCCCAGGACAAGGGGGCAAAGATTCTGATGCCTGCCGACTCCTGTCTCTCCAGTTCTCTGGAGATGCCCACCAGGGGCTGAGCCCAGCAGCCCAGGTTCCACAGTTGCCAGTGGCTCCTTTGCCAGCCTGAGAATGCTTGGATCCTTGCGGTAAAAACCCTAAAGAGAGGAGAAGGGATTAAGCTCGTGCTGACTTTGCTTCCCAGTGCTTAAAAGGATGGGCAGAACTGACAGCCAGCAGGTGTGAGCCTGTGTGGCTTTAAGGGTTGTGAAAATACTGAAGAACATACTGGTTAATAGGCACTGGTCCCCTAACTGCCTCCGCCACAGCCCTGGCTACCCCAGACCCTTCCCCAGGATTTCTCAGGCCTCCCCATAATCCAGCAACTAAAGGCTTAATGCCTGGCACAGTCAAAGGTCCTCCAGGATCTATTCAGATTGTGTGATGCCATGTACCACACTGGATTTAAAATATTTTTCTTTTTTTTTTTTTTTGATTTAAAATATTTTACATCTCATCCCTGAGGTGACCCTGGGGGTCACTTGTGGGGGAGGTGCCAGAGGTACAGGCCATGGGGCCACCTGCCCATCCCACTCCCAGATACAAGGCCTTGTCTGCCCCTCCCACCAGGACGAGACCACACATTCTGAGGCCCCAGTTCCCAGGGCCTTGTTCTGGGTGGACAATGCGTGAGTCAATTCCTGAAATGGCCCAAAGGCAGGTGAGGCCTAATGAAATGGGTTTGCTCAGAAGAGGAATTGCTTGGGGTTGACTATGTCTGAGCTGACAGGTTCCTCCTCTGCCTGGGTACCACCTTATCTTTTCATCAAAATGGAAGGGCAGGGCTTCCCTGGTGGCGCAGTGGTTGAGAGTCCGCCTGCCGATGCAGGGGACATGGGTTCGTGCCCCGGTCCGGGAAGATCCCACATGCCGCGGAGCAGCTAGGCCCGTGAGCCATGGCCGCTGAGCCTGCGTGTCCGGAGCCTGTGCTCCGCAACAGGAGAGGCCACAACAGTGAGAGGCCCGCGTACCGCAAAAAAAAAAAAAAAAAAAAATGGAAGGGCAGAGTGCTTTGGCCCCGGCAGGGTTGCTCAGGGGCCACTGAGCCCCGCTGCATGAGCCCCAGGTACCCTCTCGGCTCCAACACTCACCTTGCTGCCTAAGCTGAAGGCAGAGGGCACTTTGGGCTGGACTCCGGAGTACCCCCAGGGGTGTGGGGTCAGGGGCCAGTCACATGGACGCTCTGGGGGCAGGCTGGACACTAGGTAGGGTGGCAGGCAGCTGGGCACCCAGAAGGGAGCTTGCTCAAGGATCTTGGTCTCCAGAAGAAAGGGGCAGTGCAAGGGTCGGAAGGTCACAGGGTCACTCTTGGGAGGGCCACCGTTATGCTCAGGAATCAGTGGGCCGTAGCAAGGTGGGCACGCTGACCCACAGAATGCCAGCGGACGGGTAAGCATCGCCTCCTTCCAGCACAGCGCCTCCTTGCTGCCTGACCAGCTAGCCTTCCTCTCCCCATTCCGGGGACCTTTGCCCTCCACCAATGGGAGCGCGTCCTTTGGGCTCTGGGGGAAGCCAGGGGGGAGCCAGGAGCCTGGGGTGCTCAGGACACCCCTCCAGAAAGGAGCAGGCTCTCCCAGGCACAGTGCTGCAGGGCTCAGGCCATCTTGTGGTGGGGTATCCGGCTCTGGTCCCACGATGCCATTCTCAGGGGCTGTCTCCTCCCAGGCTGGGCTGTCCTTCAGGAAGCTGGGCGTACTCTCCATCACTCTCCTGCCTTCATGGGGCTCTCCCAGAGGGGGTCCCTGGAGCATAACCACCAAGGCATGAGCTGCTTAGGCACATACCTCAAGCACCCTACCGCCTGGTACAGAGTGGGCACCGCCCTGGCAGCCCCAAGGCACCCCAAACCAGTAAGACAAGTGACAACCTACAACTGGGCTCCACATTGCCTGCCACATGAGACTCGAAGGACCCGCCTGAGTGGGATGTTCCAGTGTGGGAGGTCATCCCTTCCCCTGAATGCCTGGAACTTGACAGCCCACCTGGGCCACAGCCCCTCAGTAGAGACTGCCGATTCTAGGATGACATGTCCTGGCCTTGTTGAGCCTGGAACTGGTCATGAGCCATGGGGAAGGACAGAGGGCAAGAACCCAAAAGATGAGCTCCGTGGAAGGCACTGCACTGGGAGACAAGAAGGTTGGATCCTGGCCCTGATCCAGTCACCTGCTGTGTGACCTTGGGCAAGTCACGTCACTCCTCTGGTGCCCTTGTGTAAAATAGGGCTGGGAAATGGGCAGTCTCAGAAGCCTCTTCCCTGGGCTGCAGTCTCTGGTTCTGGGGGTGCTGCTTCCCCACCCCCAGCCCTCAGCCCCACCTAGGCTTGTTTGGGTGGGAAGTGCAGACAGGGCAGGCTGGAGTCACGGAGGAAAGCAGGGCTGCTGCCTGGAATCTCTCCCTACACCTGGGCAGCCCCGAGTCTGCCTCTTCCAGGTGCCGTAGTTTCTTGGCTTCTAAGGCAGAGCCCAGGACAACTGCTGGGGGCTGGGAGCTCCACCACTGCCCCCAAGGGAGGGAGGGAGCCGGCACAGGGGAGGGGAATTAGAGGCCTCAGCTGGGATGGGGCAAGATGCCCCAGTCCAGCCGGCAGTGCTAGGGCGGCCGGTGGACGCTGGTAACTGCAGCCTGGCCGAGGGGAGGGAAGGAGGCGGGGAAAGCGGGCTGGGGCCCAGAGAGAGGCAAAGGAGGGAAAATTGAACGTGCGTGCAAAGGACCAGGATGACAGGTGGCACCAGAGCCCCGGCGCTCTCCCAGCACGGCCACGTTGGCCCACTGGGGGAAGCCCCAGGAAGGAGGGGAGGGAGCCCAGGGAGCCGTGACACAGGGCGCTCGGGTTTTCTGGGGCCACCGCTCCGACGCGATCCAGCCCCGTCGGGCATCCTAACTTTCAGAAGTGTGGCCAAGCCCAGAGGAGCAAGGGGAGCTCGTTCCCTGCGTGCGGCGCGGGCTCGGCTGAGAAATGCCCTGCTATGGGCGTCCCCAGAAGGCGCGCGCCCGGCGCCCCTCTCGGCCCTTACCTGGGCTTCACGCGCCGGGCGCGACGCGGGCGGCGGCGGTCTTTGTGGCCGACGCCGGGCGCCCTCTCCCCGTGGGCTGGCTCCGGGGCCTCCCGGCCAGCGGGCGAGGACTCGTTCCTTCTCCCGCTCTCTGCTCAGCGCGCTGGCTCTCTCTTTTCCCCGGGGCGGCGGGGGCGCTCTAGGGCCGCAGGTTGGAGGGGTCGGGCTCCGGGATCTGCAGGATGCGGCACACGGCGCGGATCGGCCGCACCAGCTTCTGGGCCGAGGCCGTGGGTTGCGCCATGGGACGCCGAGACTCCGTGCTGCGCTGCGCGGAGGGCCGGGCCGGGGCTAGGGAGCGGGTGCCCCCGGAGGGAGAGAGGGAGCCGGGCCGGGGGGATCGTGCGCCCCGGGTCGGAGATGGCGGAGAGGGGGGGAAAGGCCGAGGGGCCGGGGGAGGGGGTCGTGCCTGGAAGGGAGGCCGATCCCGTGACCCGGGAGAGAGGCACCAGCTACGGCGCAGCACGGCGCGGCGTGGCTAATGGAAGGAGTGCCCAGCGGAGAGGGCAGCAGGACCTCTGATCGCCATCGCCAGACGCGCAACTGAGAGTGGGGAAGCTGCTCCGCCGGTTTCCTCCTCCAGCACCCTGCGGGGAAACAGGAGCCCGAGATTCGGCGGCCCCGCCTGGGCCTGCCCCCTCCCGGGCCCCGGGGGCTTCCGCCAACGCCCCGGCGATGCCACCGGCTGCGCACGGGGAGAATGAGCCCTTTGTTCCCCCCTCCCCCCCGCGGCACCCGGGCGCCTGCCGAGAGAGGCTCCCCCGGGGCAGCGTGCCAGCTTCCCAGCCGCCCCACCCTCCCGTGGGCCCGGCCCCGGAGCCTGGCAGGCGGGCAGCACCCCCACTATAGGTGCCAAGCCCGGGAACTGGAGCAAAGGGCGGGAGGGGCCGGACCAGGCCACGATGGGGCGGGGTGCCCCCAGGGGTGCCAGGGCAGGGCTGCTGGGAGGGGTCAGTGCCAGAGCTGGCAGGGGCAGTCGAGTTCTCACGGGTCAGTGATGGGCGCTCTGACCCACGCCAGCCACCCTGTGCTTGCTGGACCACAGGCTCCTGATCCTCTCCAGCTCTGGCACATGGGCACACACGCTGACCCACGTCTGCCCTGCCCGGTCCTCATCTGGCCAAGCTGCTCTTCACCGTTCCAGACGCAAGCCCCGGTCCCAGGGCACAGTGTCCTGCCTTAGCAGTTCTAGAAAGGTCTAGGCTCTAGTCTGTTCCTGGTCTAAGGGCCCCAGTTTCACCAATTGTCCAGAGAGGAAGTGGGACCAGATGCGCTCCACCACCTGCTCCAGCCCTGTGTTCTGGGGGTCTGCGCCATCCTGTGCTCCTAGTGTTTCCAGGCCCAGCACTGGAGAGGAGCCCATGGGAGTGGCTCCTGGGAGGGAGCAGAGAGGAGAGGAAATGGGAAAGCAGGGCACCCTCCACCCGAGGAAGCATCCTGGCCCTTCTGCGAGGGTGGTTCCAGAGCACAGACACAAACAGACAGATTCAAACACACACAGACAGATTCAGACACACACAGAAACCCACACGCCCAACAGGCGCTTCCCTTCCCCTCAGGCACCCACGTCCCACCCCGCGACTCCCCTGCCTCCCTGTGGAAGCCATCCTTGGCCTGCCTTCACCCAGCCTGGGACAGAGAGCACCACCCACCCACCCCCATTCCATCGAAGGGATGAATTTTTGGATGCCTCTAGCCTTGTCCCAGGTCACACTACCATCCCTGGAGCAGGAAGCCATGAGGGCCGCCTGGAGGGAGCCTTCCTCCCAAGAGACTGGAGGGGAGGCCGGGATCCTTTCACCAGTTGAGGAGAAGAGGAAGGGTCCTGAGGAGAGGAGGCCTGAAGGGGTCGGCACCAGGCAAGACTTAGGTCATGTTGGCATAGATTCTCCTGGCCCCTTCGCCTTCCCCCAGAGGCCGGTTCTGTGGCAGGGCAGGCTGGTAGGGGTTGTTTACATGACTGAGTTATTAACACTCCCTTCCTCCCCCAGCTCCCCTGAGGGGTGGCCTGGACCTGAGTGTGCCAGGGGAAGTGATCCTGGAGGGTCTAACCCAGACTGCAGGCCCCAAGCCCCAAGCCCCAGCCTTCCGCTCCCAGGCTGGCTCCAGGATGTGGATGGAGGGCTGGGGTGTGCCTGTAGTCCCCCATCTGTGTCCTCTGGCAGCCAAAACTTGTGGGAGATTCCAGGGGGAGATTCCTGCGGCTTGAGGCCTAGAAGAGGCTGGGCAGGGCAGGGTGGGAGCCTGGGCTGTCCAGGCCCCGAGGGGATGGGGACAGCCCCAGGGGAGTGGGACAGACACCTCCCCCCACCCCCTTTGCCAAGTCTCCTTTGTCAGATCACTGTCTCTGGACTAGACCAGGACTCTCAGGACAGGCTCCTAAAATGCCCAGGGGGTCGTGGGGGGAATTGGGGTGGCGGGGGAAGGAACCCCTTTCCACCCTCGCCCAGCTCCCCATCCTGCTCTACAGCCCATGCCCCAGGCCCACAGAGCCCTTGTAGCCGGCTGTTCTGTGCCTGAGGACAGAGCGGATCTGGGGAGCCACACAAAGACACAAACAGAAGGAAAGCCACGCAACGTGTGGACACAATGCCGGATCCGTGGACAGAGGCGAGCGGACCAGCACCCCCAGACACGCATGGGTCCGCTCCGGCCCCGCAACGACCCCTCAAGAGCACTGACACACACACACTGATACACACATTCCCACTGACACGCGCAGCAGCACTCGTGAGCCAGCTGCCCTCACGCTGTCCCCAGAGCCCCTTACCTGGGCAAGCACAAGTGCCCTTCGGGCGGAGTAGCCCCCTGCCCAGGGGAGGGCAGCAGGCGGGGGCGGGGAAAGGAGCCCCGGAGAGTCAGGCCAAGCTGCCACTAATCCGGGCAGGGAGAGGGGGGGCACCCACACGTCAGAGCGGGGACTGCCGGGTGGAGGGCATCTGAGGACATCCCCTCCCACACACGCGGCCGTCTGGGCACCTAGCCCTACTTCCCCAGCCCCTCCATCCTTCAGACAGCTGAGGCTGGCCTCCCCCCACCCCACCCCCACCCTTGTGGCAACGCCTGGGGCGGGGGCATGGGGGAGGGGGGAATAACGGGGAGAATTCTCCTAGGACCTGGGGAGAGGGGCAGAGGCAGGGAAGTGTGGAGGTGCTTCTGGAGCCAGGAGGAAGCTCCGCGGCAGATGCCCCCTCCCCTCTCACCCACCCACCCACATCTCTGACCTCGTTCCTCTTCTCAGTCTGCACCTCACCAATGCCCCTTCTCCTTCCGCCCAACCTTCCCTCCCCTGCCATCCAGCCACCCTGGTAGAGAAAGCTACCTCATTCGCCCCGGGCTCAGGACCTTCTGCCTAGTAACCCAGCTCTGGCTCCCGGGATTTCCTAAGCAGCGGGCCTCATCCTCCTGCTGGGGCTTCTACGCCTACCCAGCTATAGGGCATCCCAGTCCCTGATGCTGGGCGGGGGACAAGGGGGTGAGAGCCGGAGTGCTCACCTCCTCAACCCTTTAAAGGGTGGGGCAGTGCCAGCCACGATGCCCCAACTCAGCCTGGGCCAGGGCTGTGTTGAAACAAGAGGCTAACCACGCTGCTGCCGCCCAGAGTGGCAGCGAAAAATGCAGCAGTGGGGCTAGTGCACCTGGAGGCCAGAGTAGGGAAGGGGGACCACGACCGGGAGGGGCCGAAGAGGTAGGGAAAGAGAGGAGCCACCAGAAAGGTCCAAGGGACAGCTGGGCTGCGGGGAGGAGGGAGAAGGGAGGGCTGGGAATGAAGGGCCACCTGCACCTGGGGACTCGGAGGCAATGGGGGCGTCCCTCAGAAGCAGGCAAGATGGACGGGGAGGACAGCGTGAGCGCAAATCGAGCAGGGCTGGTACCCGGGCCGAGCAAAGGTGCGTGCTTCCAAGGGAGCTGGCCTAGGCTCTTCATCTCCCTACCAGTGCCCGGCGTGATTCGGCCTGGGAAGGCAGTGGGCACACTGGTGGGTAATAGAAGGTGGGGGGCCGTGCGTAGGCCAGAGCAAGGCCTAACCTTCCCCTAGGGGCCAGGCCAGAGAGGGCATGGGCTGGGCCAGTAACCCCATGCAGAGGGAGATGGCGCTGGGCAGATGTGTCAGTGATTCTCAGAGGGACAGGGCAGGCTCTGAGGGAAGCCCAGCCCACACCCAATGCCCCAGTCTCGGGATCACATGTGCTTGTCCAGAACTTGGAATTCTCCTTGCCCCTTCCCTTCTGGCCCCAGGATGTCTTGGAATCCAAACAACTGCAGCAGACGTTCACCAAACATGTGTTACAGAGACCTGGGCATTTTCAAGGCTCTGTCATGGGCACCAAGGAGATGCAGGGTACAAAGATGAATGTACAAGGTCATCCCCGGCCTCGAGGAGCTTCTGCTCACTTGGTCCATGTTCTTTTACCAGCTAACATTCCCTGAAGCACCTTAGGTGTCAGGCCCTGTACTGGGCACTGCAGGTAACGATTGGAGTCTGGCATGTTAACAAACGTTAACAAGGTGCTTCCAGTCCCAGCCTGGAAAAATCAGGGGAGCATCACAGAGGGGGTGATGCTTAGCTCAGAAATGAGAGACTAAGTACTTCACCACGTACTACAATATTTCACTTGGTCTAAACCACCATTTGCTCCGGGCCAGGATACAAAAGTAAGACGCAAATCTATTCATTATGAAGTCACAATGTAGTGTGTGTGGGGGGAAATACGATGTGCTCAAGGCAAAAATAGAAGTCCATGCAAGCACAGAGACAGCGTGGTCTAGATGATCAATCAGCCCCAAGGGGCCAAAGGGAAGGTTACAGAGGGCTTCCTGGAGGAGGTGATGTCTGAGTGGGGTTCAGAGGGCAAATAGGAATAGGACAGAGTGTTGGGGGGACAGGAGAAAAGCATGGAGACATGAGAGAGTCCAGACTGATGAGGTGGGGAGCAAGAAGCAGTTGGGGTCTAGGGGAGTCTGGTTGGTCAGGGATCAGAGGGGGCGATGGGCACATGAGCACAGCCCACGGCATCGTGCGCCCAGGACAGGGTGAGTGGGCCAGATGTCAGGAGCCTCAGGAGGGGTTGGAGTCAGGGGAGGGTTCTTGGAGCAGGCAGATCATGAAGGAAGGCCGTGTCAGCCTGGATGGAAGACTCTTGGGAGCACAGGGGATGCATACAGTGCAGTAAAGGCCTGGAGGCCAATGTTGGAATGAAAGTGATGCGTTCTGCAGACAGAAATAGGAGCAGCGGGGCAGCCAGGCCTGCCAGGAGGCTGGGGCTAAGATAGCCATCAGGGACCATCTCTAATTCAGCCCCGGGGCCCAAGTGACCCTGCTTGCCACTGTAAGGCCCCATCCAAGGAATGAGGGCTGGTGAAGCCCCAGCTCCCAGGAAAACTCCCTCACCAGCCGGCACCTTCAGGCCTCCCCCAGCTGCTCCCCGCTTTGAGTTTTTATTTCATTTTGTCCGTTTATCACACACTCCTCTGTTTTTCTCTCTCGGTTCAGGGGTGTGGATCCTGCCATTCCACCCCCGCCAAGGCGACTCCTGGGCAGACTTGCATCAGGAGACAGGGCCCTGACCCACAGGCAGCACAATCATGGACAAGTTGCTTCACTTCTCCAAGTCTCAGTTCTTCCATCTGTAAAATGGCTATAACCCCGACCTGACAGGCTTGACAGGAGGATTTAAGGAAATCATCTCTTTAAAATGCCCAACACAAGGTCAGACAAACAATCAATGTTTCTTTTTGTTTTTTCATAAATTTATTTATTTATTTATTTTTGCCTGCGTTGGGTCTTTGTTGCTGCGCGCGGGCTTTCTCTAGTTGAGACGAGCAGGGGCTACTCTTCGTTGCGGTGCGCAGGCTTCTCATTGCAGTGGCTTCTCTTGTTGCGGAGCACGGTCTCTAGGTGCGTGGGCTTCAGTAGTTGTGGCACGTGGGCTCAATAGTTGTGGCACGTGGGCTCAGTAGTTGTGGCTCATGGGCTCTAGAGCGCAGGTTCAGTAGCTGTGGCGCATGGGCTTAGTTGCCCCGCGGCACGTGGGATCTTCCCGGACCAGGGCACGAAACTGTGTCCCCTACATTGGCAGGCGGAATCTTAACCACTGCGCCACCAGGGAAGTCCCCCACAATCAATGTTTGATAACTGCTAGTTTCCTTCTTCTTGCCTCCCAGGCAAGAAACTTTCTCATTTGCTCTAGTTCTGCACAGTGGTTAAGTACACTGACTCTGGAGCCAGACTGCCTGGTTTCCAAGCCCAAATCTGCCACTTACTAGCTGTGTGACCTCAGGCAAATTACTTGCCCTCTCGGTGCCTGTTTTCCCGTTTGTGAAATGGAGATTATAATAATAGTATATACCTCATGAGATTGTTGTGAGGACTAAATTAATATATGTCAGGGGCTCAGAGCAGCCCCTGCTGGGGCAGCCACATTCTAGGTGCTAGCTCTCACTTGACTTTGCATCCCCAGTTTCTCGAAACATGCCTGGTACCTGGGAGATGCTCAATAAAGATTTTTGAATGAATAAATGAAGAGATAAATCAACCCCATGATGCAAGGGAACACCAAGATAGGAAGTCATTGAACACCAATCCGCGAGGAGCTAAGCCACCCAGCAGATTAACTACTTCCCCCAAATAAACTCGGATAATCCCCATACCCAGAGCTAATCCACTCTCCTCAGGTCACGCCGGGTGACCACCCCATCTCCCCTCTTCCTAGCCGACACTCTCACCCACCTCTTGACTTAATCCGGGAAAGAAGGGGACGCATGTGGGTGGGAGAGGGGAGCAGCCCGGGGACAGTACAGTGAGACCAGCATCCAGGGGCAGGAGAGGGTAGGGCTGGGCACTGGCTGCCCCAGGGGTTAGAGTAGGGGATGGAGTGGAGCCAGCCCACAGCCTGGGTCTCAGCACAGAGGAGATTCGTGGATGGGACTGGCTGGGGACCAATGACCACGAGCAACAGGGAGGGCCTTTGGAGGCCGGGCCAGAGTTCTGCATCATCCCTCCAGCCAGCTAGCTGACAAGCCAGCCTCCAAGCCCCGCCCTCCTTGACCTGGAAGCTGGGGGCAGCCCAGACCCTGGCAGCTGCTGCCCTCTCACGGCCACTCCGCAGAGGTGCAAAGCTCCTGTCAGCCTGAGTGTTTACGAACTCGATGCACCGGGAGCCGCCTAGAGGCCTGGCAGGCCCTCGGAGGAAATCGGCCTCCACAGCCCTAATCTTCCGCACAGCTTTAGCTAATCCCCATGAGATTATCGTGCTGCCTGAGGCCCCTCCACACCTTTGCTCCCACTGGTTTCTACTTCCCGTCAAGGCCTGATCCCACCCCCTCCGGACTGCATTCTTAGACTCTGGACTGCCCCCCCACCCCCCCACCCCGCCACTCTCCCATCCGTGTTCTCAGAGGTCCCCAAGAGCTTTCCCTAATAGTACTTGCCGCATCACAACAATCTGTCGATGGCTATCTGCCCCAGAACACTGGGCCCCTCTGGCAGTCTGTCTGGCCTTTCAGCACTAGGCCCAGACTGGCCTGGGGCAGGCTGTCTAATAACAGGTGCTGTGAGGACCGGGACTACAAACCAGAAGAGACCGAGCACTTTTACATTTTACAGAGCATTTATTTATCAAAACTTCCACAAACCTGGCCTCATTCACCAACACAAATCATACAACCAGGACACACACATGGCCTTGGAGAAGGCTGTGAAGTACTCTGAAGGACAGGGAGGAACGAACACAGCTGGGTGAGCTTTGGGTTTCGTTTTTCAGGGGTCTGGGGAGGGCTCTGGTTCCACACCTGGGAAGGGAGAGGGGCGAGGAAGATAATAAATAGAACCCTGAGGCCAGCCTGCTTTGGTACATCAGGGATGCAGCCCCACACGTGGCCCGTAACCGACAGCAAGAGTCAGGAGGGCAGCACCCGGGCAGATGGTGCAGGCAGGCCAGATGTGCCGCCAGAGGTCCCCTCCAAACAGTCCCAATGCCCTGCAGGGCACGAGGTAAGACCGGGCCAGGCTCCGTAGACCCTAGCTGTCCATGTCTGAAGGCGTGGTCTTTTTCCTCGTCCGAACCTTCAGGGAGCGCGACGTGCCCTGTGGGGAGAGAGGGCAGGCACACCGTGAGAGATCCGGGCTGAGGCGGCCACCAGGGCAGCTCACTTCCCTTGTGCCTTCCTCACCACCGACCTCCCGCAGCAGCGGCTTCCTCTTGACCACACGCAGACTCTGGGTGCGGCCCAGAGGCTTCTCTCGGGGCCGCGCTGATGGCTGGGGGACCACTTCTGTGTCTGACCAACACTCATCCTCAGTGTCACTGTCCTGCAGGCCCCCTGCCCGGTACCCTGTTGTGGAGGAGAGGGAGGCCGGGAGGCAAAGCTGGGCACGGACACAATCTGAAGGCCTGGGGCCCGCTGAACCAGGCTTTCCTCTGGCTCTGAGGGGAGCCACAGCTTGCCTGGAGGAAGCCATCCCTCTCGGGACAGCTCTGGCTTCCTCTGCCCACTCACCGATGGGTGGCCTGCGGTGGGGTACCTGGTCCTCCAGGTAGAGGGGATCCTGGTAGGTGGGGGCGGGGGCATCGGAGATGGCGCGCAGGTCCTGCATGGAGAAGCTCCGCAGCCTTCCGGCCAGTGCGCCCTGACTCTGCAAGAGAGTGGGATCCGCTGCACCACCTGACGGAGGGGGGCAGGGCTCCTGGCAGGAAGGGGCCTCAACCAGGGGAGCTGCCCAGGAAAGTCAAGGCTGACATGCAAGCAATCCCTGGGGCACAAGCCTCAGAATCGAAAGAAACACGGCAACCTCCCAGCCCTGTGCCTTTGTGGCGCCAGCAAGGAGGTAGGGCCTAGGGTGCAAGAGCAGCCACTCACGGTCAGTGTCAGAGCCAGGGAAGTCTGAACCTCCAGCTCTGTGCTCCTGCCAACACCCCACCTGTCACCTCTCGCCCCTGTTCCCCCGGCCTGGACAGCTGTGATCTCTCGGCTCCCTGACAGAGAGCTGGACTCGCTCAAAAGGCCCTGGGGGTGGGGGTGGGGATGGGGGAGGGCTGGAACCCAGGACACCTTGGTGGCTGCCTGCACAGCAGCCGAGGCGGCAATGTTGAGGCCCCGCTTCCCAAAGCTGAGCACCGTCTCGTAGCTGCGCTCCTTGGCCTGCACGATGTAGGTGTCGATCTCCTGCGGACACGGCGGGGGGGGGGCGAGGAAAGCTCAGGCGCACAGCCCTAGTCACTCCTCTGTGGCCCAGAGAAACCACTGGGAGGCACGCCTCCCAGCCCACCCCACCCACAGAGCACAGGGCTCCCCATCCACTCGCCGGATCCTACACCTCAATGATCGGCCGTGCTCCAGCCTCCCCCCGCCATCCCCAAACCAACTTCCAGCTGGTGTTTCACACCCCCAAAAGGTCATTCACATGTGTCCCCATTTGATTTTCCCAGAAGAGGAGGAAGGCTAGGCTCTGTCAAGGCCCCATGGCTAAACAGCAGCAGGACTGGGGTTAGAGCCTAGGTGTCCCCAGTGTCTTGCGCTGCAAGTCCAGGGCTCTTCGCCTCACACCCACTCCTACACTGCCCACCCTGCCTCCCCCTGGGGTACCTTCTCATGGCGAGACAAGGATGGGTGGACGAACTTGCGGTAAAGCAGGCTGGCCCCCTTGGTATAGGGCGAAAGCAGCCACAGCACAAATGCCATCTTGATCTCGTAGTAGAAAGGGAACCTGTCAGAGCAGAGGGGGCAAGGTCCGCCAGGGAACCAGGCCAGGGAGGACCACCCCCTCCCCGCAGCCCACAGAACCCCAGTGCCCATACCAGGAAATAAAGATGTCTGTGAAGGTCTCCACTGCCATAAAGAGTGCAAAGACGATCCAGTACATCATCCACCGAACCTGGACGGGGAGGGGCGGGCAGAGAGGTCAGAGGCCAGCAGCTGAGCCTGCAGTGCCAAATCCCCTGTCCCGGGCTGACCCAGCCCAGAGATTCCAGAAAGCCCGTCCCACTGCATTCCCCTGGCACCTGGCTGGCCTTAGAAAGCTGCCTCCGAGAAACTGCCACTCATTCCTGTACCCACACCCAACAGGCTGCACCCACAAGATCCTGCAAAGAATCCCAAGAGCCCATCCTCCATCCACACCCACTCTGCTCCAGGGTACGCCACCAGATTATACCCCTGGAGGAAAGGGAGGCCAGCTCGGACTCCCCCACCTCGCCAAATCCTACCACACCCCCAAGGCTGTGGTCTCCCCACCTGAGCTGAGCCCTCCTACCCACCCCCGCACTCACATATTCACGAATGTTCTTGGTCTTCACAGCCTTGTAGGAAGCATAAGTTGGGTACAGCATCCCAAACACCAGCCTGAAGAGCAGCCCCCAAAGCAGAGGGAGAGTGTGAGGGGTGCCACTCCCCACGCCCCTGCCAGGTGGCGGCCTCCCCCCCACCCCACGTTCGAGGTGGCAGTGCCTACCCTGTTCTTCCTGCTTGGCTTGCACAACCTGCACCTGAGTCAGTGCCCTGGAGGCCACCTCCCCACCCTGCTGTTTACAAACATCCCAAGCCTGCCCAGGCCTGCACGAGTGGCCCATGGGTGCATGATGCAGCCAGAGCACAGACAGCCACTCCACGAGGTGAGTGGGGGGCAGGCTTCTGAGCCATGAGAGCACCAGGCTGTTCCCTCCCCTGGACGTGCAATCAGGCCCAGGGCCACCAGACCTGGCACTGCCAGCTTGCAGGCAAGGATATTCCAGCCAGGTGAGGAGTAGGACAGAGTGGGGAAGCTGGGCCCAGGGTGGTGAGTCACGTGACTGACTGCTCAGATGGGAAGCCGGCACCTGGATTCTCTGCCCACAACGTGCCACATCCTGTGTTTGCCAAGGGGCGGCTGGCCGGCCTGTGGTCCTCCGTCCCACTCACCTGCCTGCAGTACGTGTGTGACTGCAGGGGGTCGCCATCAGCCAAGTTGGCTTGAGTGCGGGGGAGACAAGCACACGATGCCCAATGCCTTGTGCAGGCCCGCAGGTCCATTAAACCTTGCGGTGAATGTTGGAGGGAGGGGAAATGTGTGACATAGCTCAGAAGACGCCCCCCTTTCCACCAGACATTCCCAGCTTCCACCCCAGGGGCGGGCTGACATCCAGGGATAGAGAGGGTATTAGGGCGGCCATACTCACACCACCAGGCGACAGATCATCCAGGACACCATCCTGCAGTCTCGGGAGCGAAGGGAGATCCCTCCAGGAAGACGCCCAGAGGGACGCTCACGCCTGCGCTGGGATGGTATTAACAGTGGAGGTGTGGGAACCACAGGGGCGCTCGGGCTGCCCCTTGGTGGAGGCGGAGCCCACCGCCCACTAACTCCGCAGTGCTGGAAGCCTGAAGAATGGGGAGACCAGCGGGCCGGGGCAAGCAGGAACCGAGTTGGGAGCCGGTACCGGCCGGCACGCTCTTCCGCCCCGTCGCTCGGGCAGTTACGGCTCCGACCCGCACTTCCTGTCCCGGAGAACCAGGCGTTCGGCCCTTGCCGGGGGCTCTGTGGGTCCCGGGCCAGTGGGGGCTGGTCGCAGCCTGCGTTCGTGAGGGTACCTACGGCCCCAGTGCGCCAGGACACCTGTACCGGCCTCGAGGCGGAGTTTGCAACTCACTTGAAAGTTGCACGGAACTGGGCTCTGCCCAACCCCAGGTCTCCGGCGCGTGGCGCAGGCGCAGTGCGGCTGCGGAGGGGGCGGGGCGAGGTCAGGGAGGTGAGAGACCTGCCCCTTAAAGTGGCGATGCTCCTCCGACTGGTGGATGCGGCCCGTAGGTTGAGTAGCCCTCCGAACGGGAAAGATTTGGGGGTAGGAAGCGGAAACAAAAAGGTGCGGACTTCCCCACTGGTTCAGTGGTTAAGAATCCGCCTGCCCATGCAGGCAGGGAACACGGGTTCAAGCCCTGGTCCGCGAACATCCCACATGCCGCGGAGCAAGTAAGCCCGTGCGCCACAACTCCCGCGCTCTAGGGCCCGCGAGCCACAACTACTAAAGCCTGCGTGTCTAGAGCCCATGCTCTGCAACAAGAGAAGCCACCGCAATGGGAACCCCGCGCACCGCAACGAGGAGTAGCCCCCGCTCGCCACAACTGGAGAAAGCCCGCGCGCAGCAACGAAGACCCAATGCAGCCAAAAATAAATAAATAAATATTTTTAAAAAGGTGCGACGGGGGAAGAAAGAAATGAAATCTGGAGTCCAGAGTTTTCGCGGATCTTCACTAACTCCCCTCTTTTGCCTCGTTTTTCCCCTCTGTGAAATGGGAATGGGCATGAGATGGGTGGACGCCACCGTTAGAGGCTCAGGTGAGAACTAGAAGGAGGTTTGGCTGGGCGCCAGCAAATCCGGGTCTTATAGCACTTGGTTGGGAGATCGGTAAGCGCCTCAAAGATGCTGAGGTGACCTAGAGGGAAAGTGGGGAGGAGGTGGAGGAGGGAGAACCTGAGGGACTCATCACCCCCATCCCGCTCACCCTGCTGAAGAGTGGGCTTCAGGAGTTGACTTCTCTCTGGGATACCTTTCCAGAGCCCACATCCCTGGGCAGGCTGATTTGAAAGATTCTGGGTGGAGTCCCCAGCCCCCCATGTCTTCTTCCCCAAAAGTTTGAAATCTCACCTATTTCCGTGAGTCAAGAGCACAGATATTCCTGAGAGCTTAACAGTATCAACGACTGCCATTTTGTAGTGCATTTTTGAGCGCAGAGACTTGATCTTTACAAAGATCCTTTTTTTTTTTTTTTACCATTTAGGAAATAGGCTCAATGGTGGAAAGTAACTTGCCCAACGGCACCTGATGGTGAACGATAAATAAATGCTTAGATTAATCAGTCTTCTGAGGGCAGCCCTGGGAGGGGACAGGGAATGGAAAAGCTCCTCTAGAAGGAAGGTGTGTATCTGGAAGAAGGCGGGAGGCTCAAAAGAAAAGGTTTACAATATTGTAAATCAACTATACTCCAATAAAAAGTAATTTTAAAAAAAGAGAAGGCAAACTTTGCTGCTTCTACAACTTTCCACGTGGGGTTGCATTCTTTGTACCTCTTCTGCTAGGTGCCTCATTCCTCCCTCTGAAAATGGGGAATGCATCATCCCCCCCACCCCCCACCCCGCACCCTGCACAGCTTCCCTTCTGCCTCGCAGGGCTGAGGTGAGGGCGACAGCAGAGCTGCCCAGAGCGTGGGGGTGGAAAACTTGGGCAGTTACTACTTTTTATTAGAGCCACAGTTAACACTCCCCTTCTATCAAAAGGATGGAATAGCTAATGATGGAGGGAAAGGAGGCTTCTTGGGAATAAATAAACACTCAGTGACTACATAGTCATAATTAGCATCATCAGTTTTATTGGTGTTGCTGAGTGGGAGAGCTTGCAGTGAAACTGGCCCACAGAGAAACTCCCCCAAGGCCCTGATGCCTCCCTCCCCCTGCCTAATCACCTGCTCACATTGGCCCTAGCTCCCACCCTAGTTTGGAGGAACAAGAACCACCCAGGGCTAGGATCCCCTCAGGAAGGTCCCGGCCACCATCCATCTCTGGACACAGACATTGTAATGAAGGTGAAAAGTATCCTTGTCTCCTTGGAGCAAAAGGATATGACTGACCCTCTGGACAGCTCAGGAGGAGCAGGGGGTACAGAAAAGGGAATGGACATCCATTCCTCCAGAAGTTAGGGTACCTGGGCTGACTGTGTGCATGTGAGCCTCGGGCCTTTGGTACTTGCTGCAGAACTGCCTCCCTTCCCCCACCTTCGCTGCCTTCCAGAGTCACCTGACCTCAGCATCACAGGCCTCACTTTACCCCCATTCGCTGGAGAGGAGCTTCCCCTGTGCCCACTCTAAGCCAACCCAGCTGGGACCGTCTCTCACATGGAGACTCTTGGTCCCTATGACTGTGCCTGGAAAAATCTAAGGGACAAGATGTCAGAGGTCTGCTACTGAGAGCATGGAGGGGCGTGAGGCTGACAGCTGAGGGGGTCACCCTCCTGGGCTTTGGCAGAGTGAGTGGACTCTGCCTCTCACGCCCATTGGTCCTGAGCTGTTGACACAGTCACCCGGTTACACTGGGTTGCTAAGCAGCTCTCTGGACATACGATGATCTGCCTCTGGCAGGTGACCAGGCAGGCATACGGTGGGCTCCATTCCCCACGTGCAGAAAGCTGGGCATTCAGGGGGAGAAGTGTCTCCCAACCCTGGGGAGTGCCCTGGGGGGAGTGACAGTCAGAGTGATGTTTATCTTTCTACTGGGCAACAGAGTGCCAACATGTCTGGGAGACACAACCCTCTTTCCCTGGCAACCTCTCCCTGGCACAGCATGAGGGCCCATTCCCCATTTGAAAAAGCAGGAAGGCATTCCCAGGACAGTGTGGCTGGGGGGTCCCAAGAGATACCTGCTAAGCCAAGAGCACGTGAATGTGGTTTTAGGAGGTGGAAACCCAAACACATCACCTATGAGATTCCCTATTGTGAGGAGTGGGCATCTGAGGCTAAAGGTAAGATGTAGGGTACAGGGGCTCTGAGACTGAAGATAGGTCAGGAACCCTAATCCACAGACAGCAGGTCTCCCCAAAGATCAACCTTCTCCTCGCCCACAAAGCAGCCTTCTCTGAGCCACCTGGGTATCTCCTAAAGTCCTACAATTAAAAAGAAAAAAATTCTTAGTTCTGTGCCAGACACATGATTCTAAGCCTTACATATATTAACACATTATAAACCTAATGCATTCAAATCTCACGTTAACCCTCTCACATAGGTAGCATGATTATCCACATTTTCCAGATGAGGAAACTGAGATAGAAATAGGCGAAGGAATATGGTTGAGACCTCCAAGCTAGTAAGTGGCAGAATCAGGATTGGACAAAGTACGCTTTATTATTTACTTTACAGAAGGAGAAGCTCAGCTTGGAGAAATCAGTCCACTTGCTTGAAATCTCACACTTAGGGCGGAGGGTGGCAGCGATGACACATATTTGTCCAGCAGAGGGGGATGGAGAGGAGACGGACTGCTGAGCTTGTCCTTGGCCCTGTTGGTTGGATTTGACCTGACCGAGGGACAGCCTCCAGTCTCAGCGGGCCCCAAGACTGTGATCTCCAAGAAGGAACACTTGACCGTGAGTCAGGCCCAGGTGATGGAGACTAGTCACACTCACCCAGCACCCGAGCGTCATCACCATGAACTCCTGACCCCAGCACCGGCTGACTTTGGGGTGCCTACTGCTCAGAGGGAGGGGAGCAGGGAGGAAGGGGGTCTGAAAGCTGATGCTGGCCCCCTGCAAGACAACACAGCTCTGTTCTTAAGGGAACAGGTGCTGTTGACCATCACCATTGGATACCTGAGAGCCGTCAATGGGGTGGAAACTTTTTATTTGTGAATAAATAAAATAAGTGAATCAGAGCATTGTCCCCAAGTGCCCTTGGGCATCCTCCTACCTGGAGGTCCCCACACAGTCTGGGCACAGGGAAGAGGCTCCCCGCCCGGTGCCTTCCCTACCAGCCTAACATCTCAGAGCCCTCTATTCCCAGCGTACAGCAGAGGGCAGCAGAAGCTTGGCTGCCAGGTGCCGCTCCCACAGGACCCTCCCTCCCTCCCCCCTGCGGCACTCAGCTTGCACTGAAAGGCAGTGCTCCTGGGGTGTGCCTCTGTGGTTTGGAGGGGCGCCAGGGCCCCCAGGATGCTCTTCAGCCCAGCTCCACTCCTGGCACCTGCCCAGATGCCTCAGGTGCTTGCAGCGACCCTGGCTTGGCCAGCTGTTGGACGCACCCAAAGGAGCCAACACAGCACAGGGTCCATATCCCAATGGTGGGGCTGAACCAGGGGTTGGTCTGAGGCTGGGGCAGCTACAGGAAAGAAAAGCAGAAAGGCTTTCACCTGGGTGGTCTCCTGTTCACCAGTGAGCTGGATTCAGGGTCAGAGAAGGAAACTCCAGTAAGCACTGAGGCAGCGCTGGGAAGAAGGCAGGGTCTGCTGGAGCTGTTGTTATTGCTTCGGGCAGAGGGGCTTTGCCCCCCAGGAGGTCAAGCTGGTGCCCAGAGGTTGGCACCACCATTCCAATCATTTTCAGCTGCAGGATGGGCACACCAGGGCTGAGCAGAGGAGGACAGGTACTCTGTGCCCCTCCAGGAAGAGAGGCAAGGTCATGGAGGGGACCCACTTTAGGCAGCGCTGAATCTGCATGTGTGCACATGGAGATGGGAGTGTAGACAGGTGTGTGTGCGTGTAACTGAGGGGGTCTGTCCGTGTCCATGTGTGCGTGCAGAAGGCGGGTAGCGTGGGTGAGTGCACCCGGCAGTATGAAGGATGTGGCCATGGGCTGCAATGCAGAGCATGAGCAGGTAAACAGACACCTGGAGCACCAACAGGAAAGACCAGAGGGCCAGAAGGATAAGCTGAAAAACAGGAGGGAGCGGTTCAGCCTCCAGCCCTCCCAGGACACCTCCCTGGGCCAGAGCATGGGGAAGGCAGCAGAGCAAGGGAGGCTGCAGATGTGGTGTGGCGTGAACCGGCGTCCACATGTGGGAGGGCACCAGGGGCTGGGTTGTCTGGTGCGTATACAAGACTTCATGCTGATTACAGTGAAAATTAAGTGGCATCCCTGGGCTAGAGTCCACGGTACAGTCCATGCTCACCAGGGGGGATGTGTACGTGAGGGCATGTATGCAGGTTGGCTACGTGTGTCTTCACACAGGCAAACATGCTGCTCACCCGGAGGCTCCACCCAGCCTCCAGTGCTGCCCGAGGAACCCAGAGGCCTCGGACCCCCTCTAGGCACTGAGATCCACCACCACGTGTCGGTACACAAGTGTCTGTCCCTTGAAGCTGGGGGCCAGGAGCAGCTGGGCGTCCCCAGCAGGCATGTAGCAGAAGGCCCGAGGGGCCTGCACCGCGAGCTCCTGGAACCGCACAAACTTCTGCCGCCCCTCATCCCACTGGTAGATCTGTGTGAAGGAGAAGTCGCTGCCCAGGGCCAGGTAGCGGCGGCCACCCACCAGGAAGGGCTGCAGGGCCAGCGAGCCCCTGGAGGGCAGCGCCTGCACCTCGGAGAAGCGGGTGCCCTCCCAGCGCAGGATCTTGGAGTCGCCGATGTAGCGGCTGAGGCACAGGTAGCTGTCGCGACCTGCGCGGAAGTGTTTCACAGCCTGGGCATCAGGCACCTGGGTCACCTCGCCCTGGGCCACAAACTGCTTCTGGGTGCGACTCCACTGATAGATGATGGGGGCCTGGGAGCTGCTGGACACGATCAGTCGTGGCTTGCCCTCGCCGTCTACAAATTCCAGGTCAGTGTCACGGTGCCAAGCATGCAGGGCCTGGTGGGAGTAGAAGCCGTTCTGGTGCCAGCGGTAGAGGCTGGTGGCCCCTGCCTTGGAGCTGTCAGCCACGGCAAAGTACCAGTCGCCATCGATGCGGAAGGCCTCGAGGTCATTGGGCTTGCGTATGCGCTGAGGGTCGATGTCCTGCAGCTTGGTGAAGCGCGTGGTGTTGGGGTCCCAGTGGTAAATGTAAGAGCCACCAAACAACTGGGCCACCACCACATACAGCTGGCTGTCCACCACCATCGGCTTGCAGTGCACTGCAGAGGGGGCTGCAGGATGGAAGGAAGCGAGTCAGGCAGCGTCAGGGGGCCCGCAAGCCCCTGTCCCACGCCACACCCTCAGAAAAGAGGGTCGGTCCCTTCCAACGGTGGAAGTATTCTTTCCCCACTGAATATCCACTGGGTGCTCAATGCTTTCTCATTGTTTCACAGCTAATAATCAATCTCAGCATCACCCTCCCTTTGCTCTTGACCCCAAGGTTCAAATATAAGCTGACACTGAGCACAAAGTAGGTGCTGCTAGATATCGACCGATTGTATAACTGTCATGTCCATTATTGAACTTTTATTGTGTACAGTCACTGTGCTAAGTGTGAACACATTGCCTCAACGAATCACGCTGAAATACACCCTATTATTTTGTAATTTCATACAGAAAGTAACTGAGGCTCGGAGTCTTAGTGACTTGCCCAAAGCTACCCCACTGGCGAATGTCGAGGCAGGGGAAGGAGAAAGAGTTTGAACACAGCCACAGCTGGTGACAAAGCCTAGGTAAACAGAGCCTTGGAGCCTTGTGTATGAAAACACAATCCCCCAAGAGCTCCCACTTGCGAGAGGGCTTTTATGTACAAGAACATCTGCACCACAACCAGATTACCCGGACCCCTTCTCAGGCACCGGAGTCGTGTGTGGACACACTCTCGCCTCTCCTGGTGTCCCCAGTCATGGCCTCTCCTCTCCTGCTTGCCAGAGCTGCTTCACCACCCTCCTCCTCATGACCCCACTTGTTTCCCAAGGGAAGCCTGTGCTGAGCCTCAGGCTCTGGCACTCACTGCCCTGAGTCCTTTCCACAGCCTTGGTCTGTCCACCCAGATGCTGATGACTCCCCCAGCTCCTGAGCAGCAGCTTAGACCCTCCTTCCCCCCACACCCACAAGCATCTCGAACTCTGGCTGGCCGAGACTGAGCTCTATATCTACCCCCAAACCTGTGTTCTTGATTTCAATCTGTGGCTCCACCCAGTCACCCCATCCTGAATCCTGGGAGCCATCCCCAACACTGCCGCCCTCTCCCTCACCCACCGCTGACCAGTCCTTAAGTCCTGTCAACCCTCCCTTCTGCTTTCTCATACAGTTTGTGTAAGATTGGTATTATTTCTTCCTTAAATGTTTGATGGAATTCACCATCTGGCCCTGGAGTCTTCTTCGGGAGAAGGGTTTTTTATGTAACGACTTCAAGTTCTTTCATAGATACAGGGCAATTTAAACTTTCTGTTTCCTTTTGTGCCAGTTCAATCCCCCCTTATTCTACCTCTCCATCCACACTGCTGCTGTGCCAGTCCAGGCTCCAGCTGAACCCCTCCTGGTGTGCCCACCTGTCTTGCTTCATGCCTAGCACTCTCCACACTGCTCACAGAGGGAATTTTCCAAAATACAGATTGGATTGATTCATACACTCTGCTCAAAACCTGCTCAAAACCTGTCAAAGGCCTGGTCCTCATCTCTCTCGGGTCTCGTCTGCCTCTCTCCACCTTGAACATTACGCTGTCATCCTGTGAGCTGCTAACTGTTTACACGTGCATGCTCTCACATGCTAAGCTGTTGCACACCTTCTTGACTTTGCTCATGCTGTTCCTTCTGCCAGAATACCCTTCCCACATTTCTTCTCCTAGCTAAGTCTCCCTCAGCCTTCTAGACTCAGCTTAAACTCAGTGGATCCCAAACTGAGCTCACTGGCCACTCCTACATCTTCCTTAGTTCTCTGGCACTGTCCAGTTACTTAAGCCAGGATCCTGGATATCACTCCTCCCTCTCCCTCATCCTTCAAGATTCAGCTTAGGCATCCACTCCACCAGGAAGCCTTCCTTGATTGCCCAGGGTAGGCCTCTCCTTTGTGCTCCCAGAGCACTGTGGTCATATCTTCCTCCTAACACCTACGTATTATCTGGATGTTATGTGTGTATGTGTCAGCCTCCCCCCAAAGACTAGAAAGTTCTTATGTGCAGAGACCATGTTTCATCTATCTTTCTACCTATAGGAACTCAATGAGGAGGAACAGTGGAGCCCACCCCACCATAAGGACCACCGCAACCAGGCCAGGCGCAGATACCTGGGATTCTATCATAGTCTCGAAGTTGCCTTTCAACATAGTCCCACTTGAGGATGGTGCAAGCGCTGACTCCTGGCTGGGCCAAAGCCAAATAGAGGTCGCTGGAGTAAAGGAAGGGCTCGGCCGACACCGCTTGGAAGGACAGGGTCTGGTACAGCACGAAATCTGCAGGGATGGGTCGGGCGGTGGGGGAGGTGGTGGTTAGGGAGAAGGGTAAGAGCTTTCTGGGTGGTGAGGGTTACTCGACTGGCAAGGCAGAGTGCTGGGAGCTTCCCTGGGGAGGCCCAGCCTGATGCCCGAGGTGGGGCACCTTCTTCCTACCTGTGGTGATGCAGTCGAACTCCCGCAGTGGCAGATCCTGCACCTTGTGCTCTTGGAAGCGGGGTGGGCTGGCGCAGTAGATGGGCGCCACTGTGGTGTTCGTGTGTGCCAGCCACTCCACCAGCCATTTTACCTTGCAGTCACAGTTGAGCGAGTTGCCCCGCAGGTCCCTGGATCATGAGAGTAATGGAGGGGACACAGAGAGGGACAGGCTCCCAGCTGCTCTGCCCACCCAGGCCATCTAGGTTTTCAGAAGTAGATACTGTCAAGGCTGCTGTGGGTTGCTTATGTGGCATCTTTGTGTCAGTTAGGAAAATGTTCCCCTTGGGGTGGGTGCAGCCCCGTAGACACGTGCTTGGCCAGCAGAGTGCGGGCTGAGTTTCATCCCCTACTTGCTTCCTTGGCTAGGTGCCTTTTGCAGTGTATGACCTGCACAATTATCTGTTGCATCCCAATTCCTCCAAACCTTCCACAATCCAGGGCTTTTGTTTTCTTGTAGAAATACTGATCAATGACTGTGGCTATGCTATCAGACTTTAACGTAGATTTAAATCTTACATAGATTTTAAAAGCGCATGTTTTAAAAAACATATATACATAACGTCTCGTGTGCATTTTAAGAGGGCCCACAGATGCCTTGAAGAACCCCAACTTGAAAGGCTACCAATCTATATATAACTCAATCTAGCCTTCTCCCCGTCCCAAACCCAAACCCTCCCAGCCTGTCAAGACCTTATGATCTTCCCAATTCTGGCTCCCACACCCCTCCCTCCAGGGACGTGTCCCTCCGTGCCATTGTCAAAAGAAGTAGGCCTTACAAGTCACTCAGGATGTCCAGGGGCCGAAAGATGTCTCTAGGCAGGGTCTGCAGGTTATTGTTGGCCAGTGAGCTGCAAGAGAGACCCCTGGGTCATATGAAGATCGTGACCGAAGCCAAAGTCCACAGGAGACAGGGGGCTTTGGTCTGGTGTACGAGTGTGATGTACTCACAGGTGTGTCAAAGACTTGAGTCCTCTGAAGGTAAACTTGGAAAGTGCCCAGATGTCATTATTCTCAATGAAGCTGGAGAAAATGAGAACTTGTCTCAGCCACCAGTCGGGATCCCAGGCCCTCGACCAGCTACTTCCCATGCCCCACCTAGATTCCAGCCCATGACCCTAAGACAGGCTTCCATTCTGAATCTGGCGACATTAAGTCTGTGGTGACAGGGCATCCAGGCGGGATGGTTTAGGCAGAGGGATGGATGAAATGACCTTCTGCTTGAGTCCTGCAGTCAGAGGATTCAAGGGCTCTCACCCCCTCACCCCCCCCAGCCCTCCTCACTGCCCCTCCCCCTCAGCCCTCCTCCCTTCCACTTCCCAATTCCCCTTTCCTTCCCACTCACAGGTACTGCAGGTGAGACAGTCCTGTGAAGGCATTGTCTCCAATCAGTGTAAACTTGTTGGAATTGAGCAACCTGCAGAGACAAAGGTGGATTAGAGCTTCCAAGGGCACACCTGCCGCACCAGCCCCCAGCCGGCTGCCTCACCCCCGGGCCATGCCTCCCACCCTTGGGACCCCAGCAGAGAACCCCAGAGCAGCCTGGGCGGCAGGTCCAGGCAGGAGCCTGCTCTGGTCCCAGAAGCTCCCAGGGTCCCTTTACTCCTAGGGTAAGAACAGCCAGGGGCGGATCTCTCCTGTCAAGCTGGGTCCTTCCCCACTGTTCTGTCTCCCACCCTGACCCCAGCTCTCTCCACTCCCTCCCAGATGGATGGCAAGTTTGAGGATAACCACATATATTCTCTCCTGCAACTGGGGCTTCAAACATAAGCAGCCCCTTTTAGAATTCCAGACCCTCCCATCTTCCCTCCCTTTCAGTCCCCCAGCTTTTTCTTCAGAACCTGATCCCTGGGGTCACTTGTCTCTAAGATGAGCTCTCTCCCCTGCAGTGTCCACCCTCTGGCACCAGCCTAAGTTACTGCACCCAATTCTTTGGGATCTGCAGAGGAGGAAAGTCCATTCCTAACCGGGCCCCCAATACCTGCTTCTTTGCTTTTGTGGGCGACCCCCACCTTCCTTCCCCAAAACTGCTACCTCCTTCATCCCTCCTGACTCCCCGCTGCTTCACTGTTTGTGGCTCTCCCATTGGAGAGAAAGTAAGGGACGCCTGCCTCTTAACCTCCAAAGGCTACTCACAACCTCTCCCCTCTCCCCAGTCCGGGATCTGTCCCCTTCCCCTGCCCACCCCACCGCCCCTCTCCCCGGCCTCCTTCAGCAAGGCTCTGTCCATACAGGAACTGCAGCAGTGGCAGGTGGGAAAATGCTCCATCCTGGATCTCCGAAAAGGCAGCATTCACCAGCGTCCTGCAGGGGACACCTGAGTCAGTACCAGGGGAGTATGCAGGGACTCTGCTGGGGTGGCACGAGGTGGACAGGGCCATGGTTTCTGCATACCCTCGCCCTGGAAACTCCCCATGTCACCTGGCTCCTCCCCCAACTTGAGGCTGTCTTTCCCTTCTCACAAGCTCACTGCCTGCCTTCCTCATCATCCTCCCCTACTGCTTCTCTGAGCACTAAGGACCTCAGCCCAAACACGGTTCCATTACCCGCACCTTCTCCATCATCCAGACACCCACCGTGTGCTGGGTGCTGTTGAGGGATGGGGCACTGGGATGGGGGCGGTGGATTAGCATCTTGCTCTCAAGGACCACACAGCCTGTCTAGTTCCTGAGGCCGCTGGCTGCAAGTGACAGGCTGGCTGGCCCCGTGCAGAGTGGCTGGCGAGACCCGTGCCAGGGCACTGTAGGAGTGTATCTCACTTCCACCCCTCCCCCTGCTGCCACCCTTCCCCCACAAGAAGCCTTCTGTCCTTGGTGTGACATCACAGGCAGGGGCCCCCATGCTCATGTAAACAACCCCCTCCCTCCAAGTCCAGAGCCCTGCACACAGTAGGTCTCATTGATGCTGATGGTGGTGATGATTCATTCCTGGCCAGAAACACCAGCTTTCCCAGCCACCGCTGCTGAGCCTGCATGACTGCAGAACTCCCAGCCAGGGCTGATGCCTTGAATCTCCAGTCCTGAGGACCCCCTGGAGCCCTCCTGGTCCCCACACTTTGTAGAGGTGGAGCAGGGGTTCTCCCCACCCACTCCCAGAGCAGGTTTTTGCCTTCCTCCCCTCTCAAGCTCTCCCACCCCACCCCACCCCAGACCAGAGCACTCACAGAGAGATGACCTCGGAGGGCAGGTTCCTGGGCACTGCCTTAGAGTCCACGCAGAAGGCGGTGTCCCTGGTGCAGGAGCAGCTGGGAGGGCACGGGGGCGTCTTGGGGGGCCTCTTGGCGCCGACTTGCAGCATTAGGCAGAGGCCCAACGTGGACAGCGCCAGCAGCCGGAGCCCCGAGCCCGGCCTGGCCCGCAGCCCCGCCATGCTGCCTGCGAGCTCCCGCCCCACCACGCTCGGCCACCCCGCGCGGGCGCCACAGGCAGCCGCTGCCGCAGCTAGGGCCCCAGCTGCCCGCTGCGGAGAGCGACTCCTCGGGCCCTCGGGCGCCGGCGGCCGTCCCCTCCCCTGCTCGCTCCAGCGAGCCGAGCCCTCGGAGAGATGCAGAGATGCGCGCAGACCAGGGCGAGCCGAGGGCTGACCGGCTGGGAGTACGCGGACTGCGGCGGGCGGCGGGGGCGCGCTGGGCGGAGCGGGGAGTCCCGGGCGGGGAGTAGCCACTGAAAGGAGTGGTTGCGGCCCTGGCCGCTGCACACCCTGCGGGCGGTCTCTGGGGCCATCTGCTCGTGGCTGTGCGTGAGCGCGTGTGTGCGAGTTCTCCTTGTGCATCCTGCACGCGTGCACACCTGTCTCTGCACGGGCACAGGCACATGCACATATTCCTCCGGGCAGGCATTTCTGCGCTATGTATAGATCCATGAACCTCTGTGTACCTGTGCGTATGTCTTGGCGCTCAGCGGCCTCTAAGCAGAGTTCATGGGCATGTCATGTGTCATAAGTGACATGTGTGTATCTGTGTTCACGTCTCCACAGGCTAGTAAACAGAATGTGCCTTTGTGTCTGTGGGAGCTGAAAGGGGAAATATCACTGGAGTTGGAATGGGAATGTGTGGAATTCCAGAACATTCCTCACTAAATAACCACAGCCTGTTGGAGCTGGAAACGGCCTTGGACATTTCCAGTCCAGCCCTTTGTTTAACAAACGAGGAAACTGAAGCCCACTTCAAGGGGAAAGCAGCCAAGCTTGATATCACATCTACTACGTGTTGTGTACTCTACTTACTTAATCGCCTCAACCTTCTGAGGTCTTTGATATTCATCCCCTTCTACAGATAAGAAAAGTGAGGCCCGTAGTACCCGAAGAAGAAAGTGACAGAGCAGGGATTTAAATCCCCTCTGCCCAACTCCAAAGTCCACAGCCGTTCTTCTACACCAGGGGTTTTCAAAGTCTGGTCCAGGGAGCCCAGAGGCCCTTGAGAACCTTCCAGGGAGTCTGTGAGGTCAAAACATTGTTAGTTTTCCTCACAATGTTAAGACATTATTTGCCCTTTTCACTTTCATGCTCTTATAGAAGTACCCTGGAATTTTCCAGAGGTATCTTCTGTTAAACTGAATTAACAAAATTAAAGAAATTTCCAAAAATGTAAAACAATGACACTCTGCTCCCTCATATTTGTAAACTAGTTAATCTCATTAAAAAATTTTATGTTATGCCGCGGAGTGGCTGGGCCTGTGAGCCATAGCCGCTGAGCCTGCGCGTCCGGAGCCTGTGCTCCGCAGTGGGAGAGGCCACAACAGTGAGAGGCCCGCGTACCGCAAAAAAAAAAAAAAAAAATTTATGTTATGTATATTATAACATACAATGGGTTTATTATTGCTATTTATTAAAGTAAATTTAAATTAAATTAAATTAATTAAATTAATTCATATTTTAAAATTTCTCAGTAAATATCAATGTGGTAAATATCAATAGGTATAACCCACATAAACAAAAGCACTTTGGGGTCCTCGCTACTTTTTTTAAGAGCGTTAAGGGGTCCTGCAGCCAAAAAGTTTGAGAACTGCTACTCTGTACTACGTTATTTCCCTGGGGTGTGGAGGGGGTGTCTGATTGTCCCAAGACCTCACAGGTACAGTCAGTTGGCCGGGCTGCCAGTCCAGCACTCTTTCTATCAGTCCAGGAAACCGAGATCGCTAGGTATAAGATGCTTCCCCAGCTGTCCCCAGCTTCTGCTGGCAGGGGATTCTCTGGTCTGAGCTTAAGTCCATGTTCTCCCAGCCAGGGATGCCCCTGACCTTGGATGCTCACTTGCTACGGCCCATCCAGCTGCCCGTGCTGCCCTCCCCATGCCAGCTTGTGGGAAGAAAAGCAGTGGGGGTGGGGAGAGTGGCTGGGGCAGCTGGGCAACCATCCCCCCCCCCCGTCCCTGGCACGGCTCTGCCCAGCACACAAAGGGCAGAGTGAATCTTGTTCATCCCCTGCGGCTGAGGGGCTGGAAGGAGGAAAAGGGGAGGCACAAACAGCAGTGGCTGCCATGGGGCTCTCCATCACCCACGTTCTCAGAGAGGTTTAACTCAGAGACAGACAGAAAGGGGGAGTCTGGGTCCTATTCTTTTCTCTCTGTTTTTTTTTAAGATTTATTATTTATTTATTTATATTTTTGGCTGCGTTGGGTCTTAGTTGCGACACATGGGATCGTCGTTGAGGCATGCGGGATCTTTCGTTGCGGCGCGCGGGCTTCTCTCTAGTTGTGGCGTGCAGGTTTTCTCTTCTCTAGTGTGGCACACAGGCTCCAGGGCTCGTGGGCTCTGTAGTTGTGGTGTGCCAGTTCCAGAGCGCGTGGGCTCTGTAGTTTGCGGCACATGGGCTCTCTAGTTGAGGCGCACGAGCTCAGTAGTTGTGGCACAGGCTTAGTTGCCCCGTGGCATGTGGGATCTTAATTCCCTGACCAGGGATTGAACCCACGTCCCCTGTATTGAAAGGTGGATTCTTCACCACTGGACCACCAGGGAAGTCCCTGGTTCTATCTTTTTTTTCTTTTTCTTTTTTTTAAAGAATACTCTCCAGCCCTAAAGCTCCACAAATTTTGCTTCCAATTTCTGACCATTTAAAACAATTATTTATTTATTTGGCTTTCTCGGGTCTTAGTTGCGGCATGCAGGATCTTCGTTGTGGCATACGGAATCTTTTGTTAGGAAGGAATCTTTCTTTGTGGTGCGCGGGCTCTGCGGTGCAGCGCGAGGGCTTCTCTCTAGTTATGGCACGAGGGCTCCAGAGTGCATGGGCTCAGCAGTTGCGGCACGCAGGCCCAGCATGTGGGATCTTAGTTCCCCAACCAGGGATCGAACCTGTGTCCCCTGCATTGGAAGGCGGATTCTTAACCACTGGACCACCAGGGAAGTCTCCGTCTGGGTCCTATTCTTAGCTACTGAGAAGAGGTGCCCTGGGGGTGAAGTAGATGATGATAGTCATGAAGATTGGACTTTCACATCGTGACGTCATTGGATCCTCACAACAGCTTGGAGAGGGGGACGGGACAGGCTGTATTAGACCCATTTTGCAGATGAACACACTAAAGTCAAGAAAAGCAGAATGACTTATTCAAAGTCCCAGAGCTGAGCTGGCCAGTGAAGCATTGAGGACATACTGAAGGAATAAACTACTGACCCCTCACCAGGAGCCCCCTCATGTCTGGTGACAGTCTTATTATCATTGAATAGAGTTACATGTTGGCTGCGTGCATGCTCCTTGCCCGGAGGGAAGCCTCAGGAAAGCACCGTCTCAGGGCTGGTCCCAGGGCCGGCAGGCTTTTTGGGAAGAAAGGCAACCAAAAACACCCATGTAGCTGATGGGGACAGCAGTGCCTGCTAAGTGGCAGATGAAAGTGCATCAGGAAGGCTAGGCGATCTTGGAGGAGGGAGGGGGCGCCGTAGGCTGGGGTGGTGAGCACAGATGGGGTGTCATTGGTTCTTGCCTGGGCTTTTAGGGTGGGTGGTATTCAGAGAAGTAAAGAAGCATTGAAGGTGCGTTTTCCAGGAAGGAGAAATGGCCTAAGTAAAGGCCAAAAATGTGAAAAACCTGCAGCAGAGGGCTGGTGTGGGAGACGAGGTAACAGCCCTGCATGCCCAGCGGAAGGTCGTGCCCCCGTTCCTGAGCAGGAAGACAAGAAACCTCTACCAGGTCAGTGCCAGCATCTGAACTTCCCTTATGAAACCTGAGCTCACCCTTCCTTCCCCAACCTCCAAATAGGCAAAAACAAGTTAAAAAAGAAAGAAGAAAGAAAGAAAAAAACAAAGTTGTAAGAACCACAGTCTAAGGGCAGCCTGCAGGGGAGACTGAGGACCCAAGAGAGCCGAGGCTCCTTTCCAAGAAAGAGATCCCTTTCCCAGCAGCCAGAGATGATGGCAAGCCCTAAGCCCAGCACCTGCTCAGAACAAGCCCCACAGCTGGACTATGTGCCCCCTGCCCCAGATGCCCACAGGGACCCCCGAGATGCTTGCCCTTCTCCTTGGTTCTCCCGCTGGCCCGCTGCCCACCTGGCTCAGGCCCAGTATTCGTGAGTCAGCCAATCAGTTCCAGTGTTGCCAGGACAACCGGGGGGCGGGAGTGGGGGCGTGGGGCGGGCAGGGGTGGGCCCTGCAGGCAGGCTGTCTCCTCTGCATCTGGCACCTGCACGCAGCTGAAGCTGCACACAGTTGAGAGGAGGATGCTTCTTCCCCCTTTCTCCCTGGAGCCCCCTCCCCCTCTTTCACTCCTCCTAGGACACTTGCTGCTAGAGGCTTAGGCAAATATTTAAAGTGGCAGCTGGGGGGTGAGTGGGGTGGGGGGAAACAAACACTTCTGTCCCTCTCTCCTTCTCTGAGCTTCCCGGGGCTCTCAGCTCAGATGCCATGCCATTGTGCAACCTGGAGGCTGAAGGCTCTCCAGCTGGAGAGGGGGTCCTTGTGGGGACACGGGAGCCTGCAAGGGCTGGAGAGTTGGGGGCCAGCTCATGACTGAAGGGCAGGACCAAGGTGCGAGGGGGCCCCAGCAAGGGACAGGAATTGGGGTGAAGTGTTGGAGTTCACTTACAAGGAGGACAGGGGGTGAGGCCAAGAGTGGAGTGAGGTGTGGGGCTCTGACTTAACACTGGCCTGAAAGTTTAGAGGTGGAGGCGCTGTAGGGATCGCCTGGCCCAGCAAGTGGAGGGAGCCCAAGAGAAAGGATGCAGCCATTAGTCAACGTGGTTTAGTACAACAAAACAACAGAGATGGCTTCGGGCAAAGAGCAGGAAAAAGGTAGAGAGAAGAAGATCCAGAAAGTGGTTCACATCTGGGTGAGTAGCGTTCTCAGGGCAAATATAGGATCAGAGGACATAAGAAGAGTGTCGGGAGGGTAGGGTGCGAATCAGCACCAGGCAGGTGGGCTGATTCAGGGACGAGGAGATGGGGACCCCGTCCGTCACCACCCCCAGCCCTGTGCAAGGCTGTCTGGTTCTAAGTGTCAGGCATGGAACTGCTATCATAAGCCTCCAGCTTGATCTCTGAAGATGGTTTGCTATTCACTTGATACAGAAAACCCCACAGGATCATGCAAATCCAGAAGTTCAAATCTTCGTGTTCATTTTAGGAACATCTGTGAAACTGCTCAGGCTGTCGAGGGTGTGCATATCCAAAAAGCCACCAAGTATTTGAATGATGTCACTTTGCAGAAGCAATGTGCGCTGTTCCCTCGTTACAATTGTGGAGCTGGTAGGGGTGCTCAGGCCAAACACACCTACAATTTGGGGGCTAGACATAGGGTCGGCGGTTCTAAAAGAGTGCAGAATTTTGCTGCACATGCTTCAAAATGCAGAGAGTGATGCTGAGCTGAAGGGTTTAGATGTGGATTCTCTGGTCATCAAGCGCATGCAGGTGAACAAGCCTCCGCGATGCAGCACAGAACTTCACAGAGCTCACGGTTGGATTAACCCCTGTAGGACTCCCCCCGCCACATGGAGATGATCCTCCCTAAAAAATAGAGCAGATTGTTCCTAAACCCGAAGAGGAGGTTGCACAGAAGAGAAAGCTGTCCCAGAAGAAACTGAAGAAACAAAAACATATGGTTTGGAAATAAATTCAGCATAAAATAAATGCAAATAAAAGTAAAAGCAGGGTAGAAAAAAAAAAAAAGCCTTCAGCTTACGAACAAGCCTATGCCAAAGAAAGAAAAACTGTGTGTTAGTAAGCATTTATAACCAGAGGGGACAGTGTTCAGAATCTGGGCAAGAATGACTGGGGGCATGTCTGAGGTTAGGTACGAAATGTGTGGGAGGAGGTGAGGCAGATACTTGAAGTGAAAATCGGATGTTCTCAGAGAATTTATGAACCATTTATGAACGCCCACACTGATGCCAAAGCACCCCGTGCCTTTAGTACTGTCCCTGCGGGTCCACAGGGGCTCCCCTTCCTGGAGCTCAGCCCTATGCTTGGGGGAAGTTCTGTTGGGAAATGTGGTGGACCCATTGGGTCAGACCCTTGGTTGCCTAAGAGGTTCAGCCTGGCAGAAGAACAGGAAAAACCAAAGGACTGCAGGGGCAGGTGCCAGCAAGAATGGCGGGCACGCCAGCAAGACACCGGCGGTGAGAGGTGTAGATTGCCCAAGGGCAGGTTTGCTCACCTTACCCAGCTTTGCTCTTGCTGGGGCCAAAGGACTCATGTGCCAGCGCCAATGGCCCTTAGGCACTCTTGCAGCTAGCTTATCGGGGCCTCGGCTCTGGAGGACCAGGAACAAACAGGCTTCAAAGCTGAGGGCTTGGCTGGCAGACAGGGGCTGGGTCTTTCACCTCTGTCCCCTCTCTCTCCTGGCACATATAAGACCCTAGTCACACTTGGAGATGAGGAGGGGAAGGTGTCTACCGCGAGATGGATGTGGGCAGCAAAGAGGTCTTGATGGAGAGCCCGCCGGTGAGTTTGATCGTGTGTGTGCACATGTATGCGGGAGTGTATCTGTGTGTGGCGGGCCCTACCTCCTCCAACCTCTGGGCCTGTTTCCTCATCCAGATTCATTCACTCAACTAACTTAGGACTGTGCTAAATCAAGATAAGGACACCAACCACTAAGACAGAGACTCTTGGAGAGATAGACTTGTCAGCCACTAATTCCCATATGAGGGGCCGTGAGCCACCACAGGGGTCAGTGGAAAGGGCTGTAGAGAGCACTGGGTAAGGAGCCACTACTCGGGAGATCACAGGAAGCTTCGCAGAGAAAATAACATTCGAGCTGGCTCCAGAGGAACTAGTTGGATCTCACCAGCTTGAGAAGAACGAAGGCATTGCAGGAAGAAGGGATAGTATGCATAAAGGCATGGATTGGGGGGGGGGTGCGACGCAGGACAGAGAGGGACTAGGCATGGTTGGGATGCCAGAGGTCTGGAGGAAACAGCAGGAGATGAGACTGGTGAAACAGTCTCTCTTGGGTCTCTCCAAGCCAGACCTCACTTCTAAGCATCTGTGGGTTTGTTGGAATCCAGGCCCCCTCCTCCAGGAAGCCTTCTCCGATCTCCTCAGCCCTTCTCTGCATGTCCATAGCATTGGTTGTTCAGCCTCGGGAGAGTGTGGGAAGGTGTCCTGGCTGTGCAGGGAGAAGAAAGGGCATCCTCATGACCTCACACCTGTCTCCCTTCCTGCCCCCACCACGTCAGGACTACTCAGCAGTCCCTGGGGGCCGGTTCCAAATCCCCTGCTGTCCTGCGAGCATCAAACGGCTTCTCATCATGGTCGTGGTGGTGGTCCTTGTTGTCGTGGTGATTGTAGGGGCCCTGCTCATGGGTCTTCACATGAGCCAGAAACATACTGAGATGGTGAGCAGGCCTGGAATGGGGTGGGCAGTGGGTACAGGGCAGGCCAGACAAAGGCCCTGGGATGGGGTGGGCAGATAGCAAATTGCCCAAGGGGAATGACGGGAGGAGGCAAGTGGCACCTCAGGGAAGGACAGAGGTGGGAACAGGGTGGCAAACCTGGCCTGGGCTTTTTCACCAGGCCCCTGCCCCATGGTGGGATGACCTGTTCCCTCCAGCACCTGATTCCACTCGGCCTCTCTGAGCTCCCAGGGAAGAAAAAATTGCATTTGAGTATAGAGGACTGAGGGTGGGCATGATGAGTGGGGAAAGAGGAATGCCAGGCAGCACTATGCCCTCCCCTAGGTCCTAGAGATGAGCTTCGCGGGGCCGGAAGCCCAGCAACGCCTGGCCCTGAGTGAGCGTGTGGGAACCACTGCCACCTTCTCCGTTGGTTCCAATGGCATCGTGGTGTATGACTACCAGAGGGTGGGTGTGCCTGGACCTCTTGACCCTAGGGCTAGACCGTGCTAGACCTATCCAGCTGTGGACTCGTACATGTCCACCTCTCCCCCCACCCAGCACTTTTGCCTGAGCCCTAGATTCCAGTATGACTCCCTCCCGTCCCCAACCTAGAGGGAGATAGCCAAGGACCAGAGTTAGGAGCGAGCTAGGCAGCGCCTTCCCGAACCAACTCTGGGGTTCCTGTGCCCAGCTCCTGATTGCCTACAAGCCAGCCCCAGGAACCTGCTGCTACGTCATGAAGATGGATCCGCAGAGCATCCCAAGTCTTGAGGCTCTCACTAGAAAATTCCAGAACTTCCAGGTGGGTGTGTGGGTAAGAGTGGGCTGTCTCCCTCCCAGGGCTGCTATGAGGAGCGTTGAAGATGATGGTTCTTTGTCACCTGTAAAGCGCTGCTCCTCGTGGACTGCCAGGTGAATGCCCTCCTGGGATTCCCCTGCACCAAACCTTTCCTACCCATTTACCATCCCCACCCCACAGCCCAGCTGCTGGCCTCAGCTGAGCCCACACCCCCCCTGGGGGCTTCTGACTCCAGCACAGCCCCTTCTTTACTCAGAAAGATTGCCTGACACACCTGAGGTCCCACAATAAGGGCCGCAGGTGAGACAGAAACTCAGTTCCCAGCCTCCAAATCAAGTGCTCTTTCCAGGCCGAGCCCTCAGTACCTACCTCTAAGCTGGGCCAGGAGGAGGGCCGTGACACCGGCTTGGCATCCTCCGGGGACCTGGCCTTCCTGGGCAACACCGTGAGCACCCTGTGTGGTGAGGTGCCCCTCTACTACATCTAGGACCCATCAGGTGAGCAGGTGTGACCTCCTCCAGGGCACTGGAGCAACAGTGGCCCAGGATGGTCATGTCAGCGGACCAGGCACTGGGGGAACCACGGAGGCGGGGTCACCTACAGAGCTCAGGGGAGGGAAGGTTCACAGGCACCACCACCCCACGTCCCTCTCCCCCACATAATAAACATTGTTCCTTTGCTTTGCAGGGCCTCAGCAAACCCCAAAGGGACAGCAAAGCTCCAGGAGCAAAGGGTTTTGAGCAGACAGGCAGGAAGCCGCTCCTGCCAATACCACTGGGACTGGTCCTGGAGAAATGGGAGCTGTGGGGAGAGGTGGGCAGAGGAGAAGCAGTTCCTAGGGCCCAAGGGGGTTCCTACACCAAAGAATAAAGCAGCCTGATTGAAAAACGAGGGGTGTACCTCGTCTATCCCCTCACATGCCTCAGTCCCGCTCTTGGTGGGGGCCAGCCAGGGGAAGGCTAGGGCCTTGGGCACGCCAAGCGGGCTTTCCCATTCTCCCCCGGTCCCAGGGTGATGAGGCGAGGGGACTGGGGAGCAATCCGCGGGCTTCAGGCGCCCTCCAGTGGCCTCTCTCGAGGGAGGGAGCGAGACGGAGACGGCGAGAGACAGAAGGACAGAACTAGAGGGACAGGGACCGAGATGGGAGAGCGCGAGGGTCCGAGAAAGGCAGAGCGAGAGCCGCAGGCGGGGAAACACGGCCCAAAATCGGGGGACGGAGCGAGGCGGAGGCGGCACGATTGACCCGACGGCGTGTTCCGCGGCCCGGGAGGGGCGCCGGGCCGGACACCCCGGGGCCCGGCGCCCGGCGCCCCCTCCCCGGCCCCGCCGCCCCGCGCCCCGAGCCTCCCGAGCCCCCTCCCGGCCGGCCGGCTCTACACCCTCCCCGCCTCCGGCTGGCGCACGTCCCGGCCCGGCCGAGCACGGTCCCGGCCCCGAGGGGGGCCGAGCTCCAGGCGAAAACCCGCCCTCCAGCGAGCTCATTTCCCTAAAGAGGGGGAGAGGGAGGGAGGGAGAGAAGGAAAGAGACGGAAAGAAGGGAAGGGAGAGCGGAGAAGCCGGGCCGGAGAGGGGGCGGGAGACAGGAAGGAGGGAGGGCGAGGAGAGGGAAGGGGAAGAGGTAGGGAGAGCGCGGGGGGAGAGCGGGCGGCCGGGAGCGCCCTCCCCTCGCCGCCAGTCCTCCGCTTCCCCTCTCGTCCGCTCCCGCGTCCGGGCGCGACCCGCCGCCGCCGCCACCGCGTCCGCCGCCGCCACCGCGTCCGCCGCCGCCACCGCGTCCGCCGCCGCCACCGCGTCCGCCGCCGCCACCGCGTCCGCCGCCGCCACCGCGTCCGCCGCCGCCGCGCCCGCCAGCATGCCCGGCGTGGCCCGCCCGCCGCTGCCGCTGCTGCTCTGGCTGCTGCTGCTCGCGCGCCCGGGCCGGCAGCTCGACTTAGCCGACTACACCTATGACCTGGGGGAGGAGGACGACGCGGAGCCCCTCAACTACAAAGACCCCTGCAAGGCGGGTAGGCGCCCCCCACCCCACCGGCCGGTGCCGGGGCGCCTGGGCCGGGCGCGGGCGGGCCGGGGCTGGGAGGGAGGCGCGGGCTGCTGAGGGTTCGGGGTTGGGGGAGGACAGTCCGGTGTGGGAAGCCGGGAGCTGCCTGGTTGGCAATGCAGTGGGGAACAAAAGAAAGAGGGAGAGAGGGAGGGGGAAGTTTGGGGGACTTTTAGGGACTGAAGTTTTGCTGCTGTTGGTGGGAGCTGCCGTGGCTGTCTCTGGTCTCTCCCAGAGGATTCCTGCCCGGGTCCCAGGAGAAACCTGCTGCCAAGGAGGCTTTTCCTTCTACTGGAAACTTTTCCGGCCAAACTCCTCTGTGTGTGTGTGTGTGTGTGTGTGCGCGTGCACTTTTCCCTTCTCCCCCATCCCGGGCTCCAGCACACTGGTGTTTTCCAGCCTGTCTGTCTAGGCTGCCCTGGGGCTGCACGTCTGTCCCGCTGGGTTCAGGGAGGCCTATATCTCCAAGGAGCAGGTCTCCTGAGGCCCCCACCCAGCAAGTGGAAGAAGAAAGTTTTTCAAGGGATCCTCTGAGATCATACCCACTGGGAATCCCATGATCCCCACAGCGGCAGCAGGTTTCTGACCTCGGAGACAGCTGTCAAAGTCAGAGAAGCCAGCCCAGGACAGGGACTTAACTTCTGCCCGTGTGCCAGAGGACCCTACTGAGGCCAAGTGGGGTCGAAAGGGGAAAAACAGAGAACTCAGATACTGTATATCAGTCCTCTCTGTCCCACAGACACTGGAGGCTAATTAGCCCAGGTCAGGGCCCCGGGGGGGGGGTGGAGAGAGAGAGAGAGAGAGAGAGAGAGAGTGAGTGTGTGTGTGTGTGTGTGTGTGTTCTTTGTCCATGAAGACCCCGTGTAACCCTTTCACTCCTCCTGGGCCCAGAGGGATTCCCCCCCACCCCCGCCGCCCCGCCACACAGAGTGACCAGATGGTCATGCACTCCAGCCGTTTGCCTGATCGGATGACCCTGAACAGGCTGCCTGGGACAAGAGAACACACAGGGCATAAGATACCAGAACCTTTCCTCGACTTCCTGCCTCTGACTTCAGACTGTCTCCAAATAGCCAGAGCCAGGGCAGTGGCACAGTGCCTGGAGTTCTAGAAGTGCCTGTGTGGAGCATGAGGTGTTGGGGGGCAGGTTGCCCTGGTCCTGACCCGGGGGACCCCTCTTTGGGTGATGGATCAGAGCAAACTGGAGGAATAAGAGTCCTTCCCGTGCGAGGAGGAAAAGCCAGTCCCTCAGCCCTTCCTCCTCCTCCCCTGCTGGGCTGTGAGCAAACCAGACATTAGCCTCCGTCTTTCTCGCTGGGCTTGGGGTGGACATGAGGCTAAGTGGACAGAGTGTGGGCTTTGGAGGCAGGCAGACCTAGCTGTCAATCCTGGACCCATAACTCATTAGCTGTAGTATCTTGGGAATGGTAATTATCATCTCTGAACTTTGCTTTTCTCACCTGTAAAATGGAACTGATAATATGATTCTCCGATTCTCCGTAGAGCTGGTGGTAAGGATTAAATGTGAGAACATATATAAAATGCATATGAGAGCGTAACACTCAGTAAGCACTAAATAAATGTTAGTGGCCTACCCCCTGTTTTCTGTGCCTCGTGCTCTGACTTCATTTTTTTTCTGAGGGAATAGGCTTGGTTTTCAGGAGAAGGGAGTGTCTCCCTAACCCCATCCTGGTGTCACTTACTCATTCAACTGGTCTACATTTACTAAATGCCTAAGAGGTGCCAGGCCCTGGCCTTGATGTTGTGGGAGATACAGAGAATTATAAGTCATGCCCCCTGCCCTCAAGGAGCTTACAGTCCAAAAGGGGCGCAAAACACACGTGGACATAACCAACTGCGCAAACCAAAGAGGGAAAGCCCGAAAGGCTCAAGGAGTCTCTTGCCCCTCTGCAGCCCTGGGTGGTGGTGGCAGAGAAACAGTGATTACAGTAAGCTGGGAAGTTTGGGGAGGTCTTCGTGGAGAAGGAGGGCTGGGCAAGGTCTTAAAGAATAGGTAGGAAGCCAATCTGATGTATTTCACTAGGGTTGGAAATTGGAGGGATATCCCCAGTCTCAGATTTCATGGAAGGGAGGGGCTCGCTGAGCTGGAACTGCAAATGAGGACTCTGGAGAAAGTTCTCCAGCTCGTGGGGCTCGTGGGGAGCTGGGCCAGGCCTGAGGGTGGCCAGGAGGGCCTGACAAGGCCAAGAGTCAGGGTCAGACCAGGCTTCCCTCCTGGGTGTGACTGGTGCAGCCCTGCCTCCCTCCGGCCTGACTCCTAAGACCCCACACCGACACCCTCAGGCCTCAGGTCCCCAGGCTCTTTCCTCTGTTTGTGTTAACCTCTCCTGCCTTCACCTCTTGCCCCCTCTGAGCCCTGCCCTCCAGATGCGGGAGGTGGCAGTGGCAGGCGTGTCTGGCTTTACTTCCTTTGGATGCACCTGGCTGTTCCTGCTCCCTCTACCCACTTGATGCTCTCCAGCTCTCTCCTTTTCCTCTCCTCCTCCTTGCACGTCGAGGACCAAGAATGAAAGCCCCATTGACTCCCTGGCTCACCTGTGATCTCTCAGGAGAGCGGGGCCTCTTCATTTGAGGTCACCTCTTGCTGTTACCATCAGAGTGATGGTTTACTGTTGCAGTAAGGACAAAATTAAGACCCTTGATACCCTGGAGAGGTGCCTGGATCTTCTGGGCAAGACCAGAACAATGGGCAGGAAGCCAGGCTGGCCTGTGTGTGCTCAGAGCTGGTTCCACCAAGCCCTCTCTCTCTCCCAGGGAGATTGCGAGTCAGCCCTGATTTCCTGTACGTTGGGATGCCAAACCATCAAGGGAATCCTTCCCTAAGATTCCCAGTTCCATTTGGCTGCCCCAGATGACTCAGGACTCTGGGAGGGACCTTAGAGGCAGGAATTGGGACACAGCTGCTCCCATCAGCAGAGAAGCCCACAGGGCTTCTCCTGAGCCAGCAAACACCTTACTTCAGCCTCACCTGGCAGCTCAGAGGTCTGCTTTGGGGAGGTGAGGTGGGCCAGTAGCTCACCAGCCCTTGTCAGCATCCTCATCCCAGGGGCTTTGTAGCCCAGGTTTGGACTTCAGGGGGCCTCAGAGGAGTAGGTTATCAGCTCCAGAGGTTGAGAAACAATTCCTTCTCTTGCCAGACCACATTCCCCCTCCAGACACGCTGAATGAGTCACCCACCCACCTATACCCCTGCTCCATGAGTCACCTTCTCTTTTAGGTGCCCCAAGGGAGCAGGAAAAGTCTTCCCAATCTCCCTGGGCTCCAGATGGAGGAGGACCGATGGGACTCGCCCAGAAGAAGGAACTCAAAAATTTTAGTTTCTCCAGGGGTTTTTGGGAGAAGATATTGGGGGAGGGGAGGCAGTCGAATGTATCACTCCTCAGGCCACTGAAGCTTACCTCCTGAGGATAGCCTGGGGAATCGGCTAATCTCTCTCTCTCTCCTCTCCCCTCTCCATTTCTAAAGGTGCCCTTCTCCTTCTGGGGGTGTAGCCTGTGAAATGGGGTATGCATGTGTAGTTCTTTGTGTGTTTGAAAACACTAGGGCTTGCACAGGGAAGTAGTCAGGAGTGTGTTTTTTGCACATTTGTGGGTGTGCCCCTGCTTTATGGGCAAGTCTGTTCAACTGTGCACGTTGGTACCCCTGAGTACATGTAAGTGCATGTGCAAATGTGCACCTGTGTGTAAATGTACACCTGTGATTAAGTACACGCAAACACTTGCAGGAGCTTACGCATGTCCTCCCCCAGCAAGAAGCTTGCATCTGTGTAATGGGACATGCGTAGTATGCCTGGTACACATGGCTTTGGGCCTCCCGTCGCACCAGCCAGGCTCCTCTCCCTCCCCCTAAAAGGGGAGGAGACTGCAGTGAGGAGGCCGACCTGAAGGGTGCGATGCTTACTCTCTTCTTTCCTCTCCTGCTGGGGGTCGGGTGTTTGTGTGTGTGTGTGTGTGTGTGTGTGTGTATGGCGGGGGTGGCGGGGGGAACGACTGGCTGTGGAGCAGCCATAAGTGCTCCTGGCTGGTTTACAGCTGGAAAACAAAACAAAAACTTTTGATCCTGTGTTGAAAACAACTACTATCCTAACCTTGACCCTGACCCAGGGCTTCCTTCCTGGTAAGGAGGGGCATCCTGGACTCTCCAGGATCCAGATTCCCTAGCTTCCCCGGAGGGCATCCCAAATGGACAGGGCTTTCAGGCCCAGCTCCTGGCCATCAGGCTCTCCTGCCCAACCCCCATCTCTCCCCTCCCCCCTCAGTTCCCACGCATTCTTCAGTCATGACATTCCCACCACAGGGCACTGCTGGCAGTGAGCTCCACGTCTAGGCTAGCCCAGAGCGTGTCCCGCCTTCCGCTCACCCTGCCCTGCACACCGCCTTGGTCCCACAGGCCAACACAGTTCTGTGGCCTCTGTACTTGGAATTTAAGGTTCTGCTTCTGAGCACCTGGGGACTTCACTCAGCCAGGAGGCCAGTGTGGGTGAAAACTCTATGCCCTTGAAAGTAGAGAGCTGAACTTGATATTATAGGGCTACTATTGGGGCGATATTAACAGTGGCCATTCCATGGCTTCTTACTATGCTCCAGGCTTTGTGCTAGATGCTTCATTTACATGCCTTATTTCATGCAGTAATCCTGGGAGACAGATTGTTTTATTTGGTCCTTTTTTATATAGGAGAAAATTGAGGTTTAGAAGAGTTCATATGACTTGTCAGTGAGAAGTAGTCAAGCTGGGATTCAAAGACAGGTCTGTCTGACTCCAAAGACCTTGCTGTTTGCAGCTATGTCCGAAGATGAGTCTAAATGTCCAGCCACACGTGTACTTGGTGATGTCTGCGGGTGTGGCTGTGTGAGCCTGGCGGTGCAGCGTCTGTGCAAAGGTGCAAAGTGAGCAGAGGTGTGAGGGCATTCACGTGGGACATGAATGCCCGTATGAACACTGGCACGTAGGACCCGCCACCACCTCCGTGGGGTGTACCTACCATCCCATATCCTTGCTAAGGCCACCCTTCCATGTCAGCTGAGAAGCGCCTATCCCATCAGTTGCTGAGCCAAGGCCGCCAAGGGTGATGTTTTCAATAAGAGAATCTTTCTCGTGTGGAGGAAGAACTTCTGGGCCACCTACCAGCTGGTGACCTTGGCCAAGTCATTTCCCCACTCACATCCAAGTGTTTTGATCCTCAAGTCAGGGAGGTGGGCTCGAATCTAGCCACTATCTTATCTCTCCAAGAGTTTGTAATGGGACACTCCTAGGCAAGTGTATGGGTGGAGCTTGGCTTAATGGGCATGTCCCTGGTGGGCCAGGATTAATGAATTCATTAATATGAAAGCACTTTGTCAACTGGAAAGCACCACATAAATTTCAACAGACATTTACATAAGGTGTCATTATTGCTACTATTACTGGCTTAATGGGCTTGGAACCTGCAGTTGGGTTTGTGTGTGTTGGAGCTTCTGCATGTGTGTTTTAGGACTGTCTGTGATGTGTGTATTTTTTGGTGGATTTGTGTGTCTGAGTGAGTATTTAGAATATGGGTTCTGCAAGATGGTGAACTTCAGTGCAGTGAGCACTGGACTGGGAATCAGGAGGCGTGAGTTATAAACCCAGGCTTTGTAGTGACTAGCAACATGGTCTCAGTTAAATCATTGCCCTTCTGGGCTTCAGTTTCCACATCTGTAAAATGGAAAGTTGGCCTAGATAACTGCTAAAGTCACTCCCGCATTCTGCCCATCCAGCTCCAGGTCACATCTGTAGAAGAGTGTGTGTCTGGGGCACGTGTTTGCAAGCCCAAAGAATATCGACGTGATCCTTCACTTGAACAAACGTTATTGAGTGCCTCCCACCAGAAGGGGTGGTATGGGTGCTGCTTGTGTGTGCAGGGTTGTCTCTGTGACTTTTATAGCTCTGTTTTTGATGGCATGGCTGTGGATGTCACCGTGTGTCTGGAGGAACACTGGCCCATGTGTCTGATTCTGTGTTGATGAGTAGGACTGTGTGTGTGTGTGTGTGTGTGTGTGTGTGTGTGTGTCTGTCCACCCAGTGGGCCATCTGGGGAGGAGAAACCTGTGTGCAAGGCCTCAAGGTTAAAACAATTTGTGTAACGCTGCCCACCAGGCCTGTGTAGCTCTTGGGATGAGAAGCAGATGTCACTGTGGGTGGAGCTGGGGGGAGGCTGCTCTCTGCTCCACCTCCAGCCCAGCCTCTCACCTCCCCCACAGCAGCCCAGCATGAAGCTTGCATCTGAGCTCCTTCCAAAGCGCTCAGCTCCAGGGCCTCTGTTTCTCAAAAAGCAGACAGACTGTTTAACCCATCCCTCTGGAAACCTCACCCCGCAGCTCCAGAAATCAAAATGTCCCATTAGGGGGGTTCTTTTCCCCCAGGCCTTTCTTCCTCCAGAGAGGGGACTCTGAGACTCAGAATATGAATCACTTGAGAACTATTAAACCTTTTCCTCCAAGCCCATCAGGTGTCCTGGCTCCCTTCAGTATACGCTCCCCTCAATGTAATCGAAATGGCATTTGTTAAGTGAATTCCATATGCTCAGCACAATGCTAAGGTTATGGCCCCCGAAGTAGACACTCAGTCCTCTCATCCCCTTTTATTTTCTTGGTAGCACCCATCCCTTCCTGGAATTCTCGAGCTCTGTATTTGTTTACTTGTGTTTCTTTGAAGGTCAGTTTCCTGCGAGCAGGGACCTCTTCTGTCTTGCTAATCACTGGAGTAGTGCCGGCCCACAGTAGGTGCTTACTAAGCATTTGCTAAAGAATGTTGGAATAAATGACACGACTGTGGCTTTCAGTAGCTAACAGTCTGGTGGGGGTGGGCATCCGCTTTGCTGAGATTCCAACTGAAAAATGATCATGAGTCTCCCTAGAGATCCTCAAAGCCCCCATGTCCCTTCCCCTTCGTCAGAGGGCACTTGAGGATTACAGTTGCTGGGGCCAGGGGCTGTGCCCACAGGGCTGGGCTTTCAGTGCTGGGTTGGGGGACTGACTCGCCCCGGCCTCTTCTCTCTCCAGCTGCCTTCCTTGGGGACATCGCCCTTGATGAGGAGGACTTGAGGGCCTTCCAGGTGCAGCAGGCTGCGGATCTCAGACAGCGTGCAACCAGCAGGTCTTCCATCAAAGCTGCAGGTACACCCAGTACGGGCTGGCCCCTCTCTGTCCCAGAGATGGGTTCCAGAATTGGAAAAACAAGGAACCTCCCGGTTCCCAGCCAGGCCCTCCCAGGACAGAGGCCATGAGCTTCAACCCAGCATAAGGGCTTGTCTTCCCTTGGGATATCTTTATCCCTTCCCCAGAGCAGTGGCAAGTGTAGACATACCCAGAAGCTAAGCACCCACATTGTTTTTTGCTTACAGTTTACAAAGTACTTTCAAAAGCATGGTCTAACTTGACTGTCCCCAAACACCTTCACAGGTAGGTCAGGACAACTCCCACTTTACTGACACAGATCTTCCTCAACTTATGATGGTGTTACATCCTGATAAACCCAGCATAAGCTGAAAGTATCTTAAGTCAAAAATGCATTTGGGGGGGCTTCCCTGGTGGCGCAGTGGTTGAGAGTCTGCCTGCCGATGCAGGGGACCCGGGTTCGTGCCCCGGTCCGGGAAGATCCCACATGCTGCGGAGCGGCTGGGACCGTGAGCCATGGCCGCTGGGCCTGCGCATCTGGAGCCTGTGCTCCGCAACGGGAGAGGCCACAACAGTGAGAGGCCCGTGTACTGCAAAAAAAAAAAGAGTTTAATACACCTAATCTACTGAACATCATAGCTCAGCCCAGGCTACCTTAAAGGTGCTCAGAACACTTACACTAGCCTACTGTTGGGCAAAATCTTCTGACACAAAAGCCCATTTTATAATAAAATGATGAATCCCTCACGTAATTATTGAGTACTGTCCCAAAAGCAAAAAACAGAATGGTGGTCTGGGTACAGAATGGTTGTAAGAGTACGGGCTGTTTCCCGTCGTGATGGTGTGGCTGGCGGGGAGCTGCGGCTCGCTGCCACTGCCCAGCATCTCAAGAGAGGATCACACTGCCTCTCACTAGCCCAGGAAATTCAAAATTCGAAGTACGGTTTCTACTGAGTGTGTTATCACTTTCGTACTATCAAAACGTTGTAAGTAGAACCATCCTAAGTCAGAGACCATCTGTACAGAAACTAAGAGTCACGGAGGTAACGTGACATGCTCAAGGTCCCAAAGCTAGTCAGTGGCAAAACTGGGACAGGAGCCCAAGCCTTCTCACTCCAAATCCCAGGCTCTTCGCTGCACATCTCAGTCCCTCCTGGCTTCCTCTCCTGCTCCCATTTTGCAAGACTCTACGCATCCTTTAAAGCCCATCTCAAGAGCTTCTCTTGTGAAATCTTCCCCGATCGTCCCTGAGTCCTGACCATGCCACCATTTTCTGTGCTCTTTCCTCTGGGCTTACACGGTTAGCATCTCATAAGTCGCACCACATTGCAATGATGTGTTTATATGTCTCTCTCCCCAGCTGGACTCAAAGCTCTTCAGGGTCAGGGGTGGGTCCAAGGACCCCCCCACCCCCACCCCAACGAGCCTGGCACTTGTGCATGTGTGAGGGAATGGGAGGGTTGAGGGCCTGGGCTGTCCGGGTTCTGTCCAGCCTTCTCACCGCTCTGGAACGTGGTCCTGCTCACAGGTAACCCTCCCATTGCCCAGGTGGGGGATTCTCACCTGGGACCTGTTCTGGGCACACTCTGGTGGTGCCAGGCAGTTGTCCTATCTGGCAGGAGGGAGGATCCTGGCATGGGCAGGCCATGGAGTAAAGGTCAAACTACCCCAGAGAGCAGCTGGCATTGGATGGTGACCTGGTAGCCTGGTAACTAGCAAGGCTTACTTGACCTTAGTGGGGACTAGTAGACATGGGACAAGAGGAAAGCAGAAAGGAGATTGGATAACTTGGACTTGCTACTAACCCACCATCTGACTTTGCGCAAATCTTGGGCTTTAGTTTCCTCATCTGTCAAACGTAGATAGCGACACTTGCCCAGTCCATCCAGAGAGCTACTGTGTCAAATGAGGACATGTACTTGGGAATACTTAAAGAGGACATCAAGCTCTGTATGCTCCATAAATATGAAGGTTGATTGGCTGAGATGGGACTGTTGCCTCGTCTCAGGTCCCCTGCAGGTCTGGGGAAACGAGTACACCGCTGTTGTCTTTTTCACTGACAGTCAGTTCTCTCTGTTCATGGTACTCATGAATAGAGTTATAGAATAACCTTACAGTTATTCCATAAAGTCACTGCGAACACTGAATTAGCAAATTCTGAGCCATTACTCCTAGGAGAAATAGAGGGTTAGGTTCCTGCAAGCCTCTGGTCACATTTTCATCAACTCATTAATACGTAACCCAGTCTTATGTGTGTTTCTATTTAAAGACACCTTAATTAATATAGCATTGATTCATTAACGTTGAACGCATGGCCAACAGCACTGTAACTCATGCCTGAACAAAGCTTCTCTAACCCAGGTATTTTCTCCATAAGGTACATCCCAGCCCTCTTGCACTTGGGAACACTGGACAGCCCTTCAGCACTACAGGGGGGTAAGGGGAGGGTCATTTTAAACAGCAAACTCACCAAGAAAAAGCACAAAATGCAAAAAATGTTGCACTAAATAGATCGTGAAAAAGATATTTACAGTATAAGCTGAAACAAGAAGGCAGCCTGTCGCCTTGTTCAGGCTCAGCTGGGATCATGCCTGTTGGGTGACTTAAATTTTTCACTGCTCTGTGCATGACAGCAAGTGACCATGAAAGAGCTGAAGGTATTGATTTGGGGGTTACAAAGAACTTTTACTGAGTGGGCAAATACGGAATCCCTAGATAATGAGGATCGGTTGTAACTTGCTTCCTCTTGCTCTTCATTCCCTTGCTACCAAATGCCGCCTTCTTTCAATTTCAGGAAACTCTTCCACCCTCAACTGTCAGAGTACTAGTGGGCAGCCGCAGAGGAAAAGTCACGGGAGATGGAGAAGCAGGTCCCGGAGCCGGAGGGCAGCAACGTCTAGACCAGAGCGCGTGTGGCCCGATGGGGTCATCCCCTTTGTCATCGGGGGAAACTTCACTGGTGAGCATGATATCGGGCGTGTGGGGAGCAGCCTGCACCCTGGCCTGGCCTCAGGATAGCCCCGTCGTGCATGATGGCGTGAGTGGTGCCTTCTGCCTGTCCAGTGAACGGCTGACTCTTTAGCAATGGGTGGAAGTGGGCCCACCTGGACAACCGTGACAGCCTGGCCTCCCTGGTCCTGGCAGGCAGCCAGAGGGCAGTCTTCCGGCAGGCCATGAGGCACTGGGAGAAGCACACCTGTGTCACCTTCCTGGAGCGCACAGACGAGGACAGCTATATTGTGTTCACCTATCGACCCTGCGGGTGAGCAGGGGCCCCTGGGCACTGTACCCTCGGCCATCACCCCAACCCATGTTCTGTCCCGAGCACTGCAGCTGTCCCATCTGGGCACGGCCCTGCGTCATCTGTCCCCTCCCGCCATGGGGCATCTCCCCAGGAGCTGCCCCGGATGTGGCTCCGACCCCAGCACACAGTCCGGGCATCCCGCACTCGGGTCCCTCCCCAACCCCTCCGCTCCCTGGCCCCCCTGGCAGCCACACCCGACCCCTGAGTGGATGCACTCCCCCAGCTCGGGACCGCCCCCCTGAGCTGGCCCCGCCCTCCAGGTGCTGCTCCTACGTGGGCCGCCGTGGTGGGGGCCCCCAGGCCATCTCCATCGGCAAGAACTGTGACAAGTTCGGCATCGTGGTCCATGAACTGGGTCATGTCATCGGCTTCTGGCACGAACACACGCGGCCCGACCGAGACCGCCACGTCTCCATCGTGCGCGAGAACATCCAGCCAGGTACGCGCCTCTACCTGCCCCTCCAGGGCTCCTGGTCAGGGTGGGAGCTGCTCCCTCAAGCCATCGCCTTTGGTCAACTCAGCATTATAGTCCCAGCCAGCTGGGTAGTCACAGACCCTGCCTGGGGTCCAGACCCTTCCCCTGCAGCATCTCCTCCCTGTCAGTAGCAGCTCAGGGACTGCAGATCAGTTTTCAGATGGGGGGCCAGGCCATGGCCAGGTCCTGCACACAGGGGCTGTCTGGAGCAGCCAGAACCCCCCTGGCCTTTAGGGTGGCGGGTGGGAAGGGGTGGGCCCATCCCCCACGCTGCCTCAGCCTTTCTCTTCACTTTTCCCCAGTCTCCCGCTCTTGGCCTATGCTGTCCTCTAAGGGGTTTTTCCTCTCTCCTTTCTCCCCACTGTGCTCTCTTTCTTCCCTCCCTTCCTGCTTCCTCCCTTTCTCCCCAGGCCTCCTCCACTCTTCACCGCTCTCATCTCCCTGTGGTTCTATCTAGAAATGGGCACCTCCTTCCCATCTTCCCTTGAGCCTTCCCTCCAGCAAGTCCTCAACCCCACCCCCCACCGCCCTGCTGGACAGACTCTTCTAGAGACCCGCCCCTCCCCCAGGCTTCCCTTGGCAGCTGCCCAGACCCTCGGGTAGGGGGGGCACCTCTCAAGTGCAGGGAGGAGGACCCCGTTCCCCACCCTGAAAAGGTAGCACTGCATCCCGCACAGACCCGCCCGCTCCCACCTCCCCACACCCTTTTCCTGGTCTTCGCAGGGCAGGAGTATAACTTCCTGAAGATGGAGGTCCAGGAGGTGGAATCCCTGGGGGAGACCTATGATTTTGACAGTATCATGCATTATGCCCGGAACACATTCTCCAGGTGAGCGACGGGGCCCCGCCTCTTCCGGGGCAGCCCCGCCCCGCCCCGCCCCACCCCGCCCTCCGGAGGCCTCCCGCTTCGCACTAGCCTGCCCTGCTGGGGGCGTTGGCGAGGACAAGGGTGGGCCTCTGGGTGGCTGCGCCCCCGAGCAGAGGACCCATGGGTGCTGCCCGCCCTGCTGTTCTCTTCCACGGTGGGTCCATGGCAGGGCCGGGACTCACAGAGCCTGGGTTCTTCACCTAGTACTGGGCACACCTGGCCCCGGAGGCTGAAACCCAGCTGCTGTGCAGCCGCGTGGTGTGCTGTGGCCCCGGAACCGTATCCGCCCGAAGGAGCTGAGCTTTTCCCCTCAACCCTCAGCCAAAGGGGGCATGATGGGTCTGCCTTTTCGTAATTGGCTGATTGACACAAAGTCTGGCTTCTGCCCTGGACCAGCCCCGCTCCCCAGCTCACGAGCACGTATACACCTACTCTTTTTTTTTTTTTTTTTTTTTTGCGGTACGTGGGCCTCTCACTGCTGTGGCCTCTCCCGTTGCGGAGCACAGGCTCCGGACGCGCAGGCTCAGCGGCCATGGCTCACGGGCCCAGCCGCTCCGCGGCATGTGGGATCCTCCCGGACCGGGGCACAAACCCGTGTCCCCTGCATCGGCAGGCGGACTCTCAACCACTGCGCCACCAGGGAAGCCCCCTACGCCTACTCTTTATCCTGGGCCTAGGTTCCCAGAAATCACAGCCAGAGCTCCCAGAAGTAGTGGCCCAGCCTCCCCGTCCCAGCTTCTCCTTAGCAGAGTGTGGGAAACAGCCCCTCCTCCTCCTCAGCCTCCCCCCAGCCCCCTGCACCCCAGCTCGCACCCCCTCCTGGCCTTTCCCGTGCCTGGCTCTGTCGTCATCCTCTGTCTCTGCTCTCCCAGACCCTGGCCCTCCCCCTCTCCTCAGACACTCCTTCTAGACCCACTCTTCCTGCCTCCAGACCTGAGGGAACAGAGACCAAGGAAGGGTGGTGAGGTCATCCCACCTGCCGCACCCACAGACCACCCCCTGTACATTTCCCACCACATCCCACCCCACCTCCTGCTGAGTCCTCCCCGGCTGGGTGTGAGTCAGGGGCCCTGGGGAGGTGGAGCGACGCCTGCTCCCGCTTCCTCCTGCTCCTCCCAGATGGAAACATCCAGGACCTAGCAGGCAGGAACAGAGGGGACAGGGGACACTGATGGATCAGGAGCTAGCGGGGCTGTCCCTGGGGTCTGGTCTGGCCACGGTGGAGCCTGCCCTTTGGCCTTGTCCCACGTGACATCAGGAGTAACCCGTGCCAGCAGGGCGAAGTATTGGCCCTGGGTAGTCCTGGGAGAGGTGCAGTCAGGGCTGAATCAGCACAGGGGGCCTCAGAAGCAGGGCCGGGCAGGGCTGAGACATGACTGACTAGAGGTCTGGAGCTCTCCCGGGGCTGGGAGTTGGGCCAGACTGAGCCGGAGCACCGGTGGGTCCCCAGGGCCTCCTAGGTCCATGTCCCCGACCTCCCAAAGCGTTCCTGGGGCTCCCCCAGGCCCTGTGGTATGGCTGCCACGGAGCAGGGTGGCTGCTGGTCAGTGGGCAGTGTAATGACAGGGTGAGATGTCTCCACCCGTCCCTGACCCTGCTGAGGAATGTCTGGGCTCTTGCGGGGTCGTGACCTCCGGTGCACGCAGGCCAGCCGCCCTCCTTCCCATCGGACTCTCACCCAGGCTGGGCTTCTCCTCCTCAGGGGCATCTTCCTGGACACCATTGTTCCCAAGTACGAGGTGAATGGGGTGAAGCCTCCCATCGGCCAGAGGACCCGGCTCAGCAAGGGGGACATTGCCCAGGCCCGCAAGCTCTACAAGTGCCCAGGTCGGGGCAGGGGTGGGGACAGGCCAGGATGGGGTGGAGGGCAGGCCCTGGGGCCAAGAAGGTTGAGGCTGTGAGACTTAGAAAAGGCTGAGGCTGCCTGGTGTCGGGGGACGGGGCACCCAGGGAGGGGGGGTGTTCAAGTTACAGACCCAAAGTGGGGCTTGGATCAGGTGGGGAGATGCCGAGCCACCCATCTTCTGAGGGTGAGAGTGAGGGACAGTAGGAGCAGAAAATGGGGGGTGCAGAGCGATTCTCAGGGAGTGAGATGGAGTGAGGCCCCCCAAGGAGCTTGACCTTAACTCTGGAACCCATGTTGCCTTGACAACAGGGCATCCTGCAGCACTAGGTAGAACGGAAAGGAGAAGGGATGGATCTTAATGGGACAGGGCCATCCCAGACTCTCTCCTCTCCCCCAAAGGATGCCAGGGCTCAGGGCAGGGAAGCCAGAAAGTTGGGGGGATTGGGCACGTGCAGCCAGCAACCCAGTCATTTCCTTTCCTTGACAGCTTGCGGAGAGACCCTGCAAGATAGCACGGGCAACTTCTCCTCTCCCGAGTACCCCAACGGCTACTCCGCCCACATGCACTGCGTATGGCGCATCTCAGTCACACCTGGGGAGAAGGTAACTGAGCATCCTCTCCTCTGCCAGGACCCCTGAGTAGGAGAGCTTAGTCCATGTGGCTGTGAGTGACCTCCCTGGGGAATGTAAACTCATTCACCCTGCGGGATGATGAGAGGCTTCTACTAATAGTTGTATATAAATGCTAACTTGTGAAGAGCATTTAGTATGTGCCAGACATTTTTCTAAGTGCTTCTCAGATCCATTCACGGGCTTTTCATGTGGCGTCTGGACCTCTCACCCACCCCTGGACCTTCCATGTCCTTCATATTTTTATTGCTCCCAGGAGTCAGCTGTAAGGCTTTATTTCCCTTGATTGGAACTTGCTTCTTAATGTCCTAGTGCAGCCTTGAGCTGGGTTAGATTTTATTACCGGTCACATTGCTCATTCCAACAGCATTTTGAATCAGAATTCCACCGTCCAGCAGGTAGCCGTCCTCACTCTGCCATGAGCTCATTTGATAAGCATGTCTTCTGGGTGTTCCGAACCTGGCCTTTGCTCAAAATATTGAACAGGACATGAATTAAAGCAGATCCAAGATCTCCCTCTGAATTGACATTGACCCAGTAATCTGCAGGCTTCAGGCAAAACTATTCCACTAGCTATGACTATGCTAAATGTCATTACCAGCCAGCCACTGGTCACCACCTTTTTGACCAACCACCATATGAGCTGCTTCTGAGACCAGGCCTTTGTCATCTTGATGTCTCTGGCACAGGAAGTGATTAATAAATGCCGAATACATGGATGAATTGCCTTACCAAAACAAATCCACCAGTTTCACCAGTTGGTAAATCCCCCTTTAAAAAGGAAGTGAGATTTGTCTGATGTACCTTGTTTCAAGTGAACCCCAAAGTAGTCAAGTGTTTCTTTTCTAAATGGTTATAGACCATCTGTTTAATTGGGGATCACCGTTGAACTCAGTGGTTTGCAATTCCCAGAATTCACTCTAAACCCCCTTCCCAACACACGCATGTGCATGCACGCATGCATACAAACCCCTTTTGAAAACTGGGAAAGATTTTGTTCTGAGTTCTCAAGATTACAGACACTGCTCACATCTGCAAGTTATTTGAATGTCCTCTGATGTCATTTTTGAGTCTAGAGGCAAAAGCCAATTTAAAGAGGTGCTCGCTGACTCTCCTTCTGTATTATTGAGCTTCTATTTCCTTTCCAAACGATGCTGATTTTATTTTTTATAATTTGAAGATCGTCCTCACTTACAACAGGCTTTTATGGAGAGCTGAGTAATTCCCTATCTCCCTTGGTTAACTTTCTACCATCTTCCCTCAAAAGTGAACCCACCCCTTCCTTGTTCTTCTTGTTCTGAATCTGAGTTAAAAATTGCAGTCCTTTTCACTGTCTTGTAGTGACCTTGCCCTGGATTCCTTCATTCCTCTGCTGAGGGTCTCCAGCCTTTGGAAATCTCACCGCAGATAACAATAATAATAATAACAACTAATGATTATTGAGCCTATGATTGGCCAGGCATGTGTTAAATCTCTGTGTTATGTCTTTTAGCACAACGTTATAGGCTGGGTGCTAATGTTAGCCTCATTCTGTATATGAGAAAACAAACTTGGAAAAATTAACTTGCCCCCCAAGATCTCATAGATCCTAGATTATGACATAAAAGTCTGTGATTGAAATACTCTGTGTATTCCAAAGCCTTGTCCCATTCCAACAACTAAGTGCCCTTCGGCAACTTGTGTGGCCACTAGGTGCCCAGTGCTGGGCCCAGCCCTGGGGATGGACAGGTGCACGAGACAGTCCGCGGCCCCACGGAGCACAGAGTAGGGTAGAGCACCCCTTTCTTTCCCATTCAGGAGGTTTGCTCAGTTGGCAGGCATATGGCAACTTGGTCAGGACCCTCTTCTTTCCTTGCTTTGTGGGCTGGCATGGGCTGGCCCTAGTCTCTAGAGAACACATGGCCTTGCCTTAGGAGCCTCTCTCTGCCTGGGACCTGCTCCCTTCATAGCTCCCACAAGACTCCCCATCCTTTTTCAGAGGCCTGCCCGGAGCTCAGGGAGAGAAGTGGGCTACGGATAAAAATTCCAGATTAACCAGTGCATGATTGTAGAAATGCAAAAAGTAAAACTCACCCATGGTCCTGGTTGAAATTGTAGAGTTGTAACTGAACCAAAGATGGAACCCTGGGGGACAGAAACATTTAAAGGCTGGGGAGGCAGAAGAGGATGGTATCATAAAGTTGGCATGGCCACTTTTTGTTACTTACCAATTATGTGCCAAAGTATTGGCATCGTACATGCACAATCTCATTATTCCTCACAGCCGTTTCATGACGTAGGTACTGTTATCCCTACTGGAGAGTGGAGGGAATTGAGGCTTAAAGTGCAGGAGTAGATCTGGCCAGGTTTGCTCAGGTAACAGTGGTGGAACCAGCATTCAGTTCTAGGACTATCTGACTCCAAAGTCTACTCTTTCAACAGTAAACCTTAAATAAATCCACGTGTGTTAGCAGATGGACTTTGACATCTATTTGGCTCCTGAGAGGTTGTTGTTTTTCACTTGCCTACCAGTTCTCAGCTTATTGCCAGACATGCAAGTGATGATATGTAAAACTTATCTTGTACAATTGTGCAAGTCGTAGGGATGTCAGGCAGGAGAAAGAGCCGCTCTGGAGGACTCCTTGGAGGATCCTCAAGTCTTTACACTGCACGTAATTAGCAGCTGCCCTGAAGAGGATTTACAGTGTTTCCCAAGCAACAAAGGGAACTCCTTTATGAGCGGGAAAGTGGTTTCAGAAGGAGACAAATGTAGGCAAATGTTGCAGAGGAACCAGGAAGATAAGAGCTTAAAATGTTTTTGGATTTGGCCGAATCCACCCTCATTCCCATCAAGGTCCAACCCAAATTCTGCCTCCTCCCATCCCCCAGCTGGGCAGAGATGACCCCTCCCATCCCTCCTCTGCAAGGCCTGGGCTGGGCCCTCCCTTAAGTCCCTCTTCTCAGGCACTGAAGGGCGTAGAGCTCTGAGCACGGAGGGAAAGTTGATGCTCGTTCTTTGCACAGCCATTGGGCAAACTTGATGGGTAGGCCTGGGGAGGCCACATGGAATGGAGGTTAAGGGTATAAGTTTAAGATCCAGAGTGCCTGGGTTTAACTCCCAGCTGTGCTCTTTACTGGATGTATGATCTTGGGGAAGTTGCTTACCCTCTCTGTGCCTTTGTTTCCCCATTTGTAAAATGAGCCTGGTGATAGTACCTCCCTCATGGGGTTGATACGAGGATTAAACAAGTTAATGTACATAAAGTGCTTAGGGCACTGCCTGGAACATAGTGGGAATTCAATCAATGTTAGCTGCTAGTATCATTCTACGGTCCTGCTCTATTAAATGAGTGAGCCCCGGTCAACTTCCCCGGGTACCTCATTTGCCACCTTCTATTTCCTGGATTCTGATCTGGACCATCCTGTGAACCCAGTATCAAACTATCTAAGCAAATTCAACTCCAGGAGTGAAATTAATGTTTATCAAGTGGCATACCCTGTCATATGGATGTGTGACATGTATGTATGGCACCCGTGTCAGACAAGGTCGTAAACTTTACATGTATTAATTTGATTCCCCTAAGTCCTATGAGGCTGGTACTATTACCGTTACCATCTTACAGATAAGGAAACAGAGGCCCAGAGGAGTTACGTGAGGCCTAAGATCTGACTGAAGCCAGACAACAGGTCCCCCAGGGTCGGCGTGTTCTCCCATCTCCTCCCTGAGAGCACCCAACAAGCATGAGGAATACTTGCCACACGCAGGGTGCACCTGGGGACTCTGGACCCGTATCTCATTTACCCCCGACTCCCCAGTGGAGTCCTTATGGTCACCTCCATTTTTCAGACAGAGACAGCGAGGCACAAAGTCAAGCCATGGGCCGGAGTCACCAGCCAGGAAGTGGCAGAGCTGGCCCAGTTTTCCTTGGCAAAGGGCAGTGCCCCTGCCACCAGCCCACAGCTGTTTCCACACGACAGAAGTTGTTACAACTCTTAATTAGACACCTCCGGTCTCAGTATAGCTGTGGCTGCGCCTCCCTGTAGGATGCCCCTGACTGCTCGCCCAGGTCTCTTCCTTCCACGTGAGGTGGCCTCTGCTTCCTCCTGCCCGTGGCAGGTCTTGGGTGGGCCCTGTGGGGCTCTGCTGGCTGGGCACGGTTTCTTTTTCAGAGGCCTGAATCCATCCCCCCTGGACAGAGTCACAGTTGTTTCCGGGGAGGAAGGGAAAGTGGCTGCCGTTCTCAGGGCTGCTTGCTGAGTGAAATTGATTGGCAGGCCCAAGGAGGCCACGTGGAGTAGGGGTTAAGGGTGTAAGTTTAGGAGTCAGGGAGCCCTCACTCGGCCCTCTGCATTCCTTCTTCCACCCAGCAGCTCTTCGAAAGATATTTTTGTTGTTTGCTAGATATAACAATAACATATGCATGTTGTAAAAATTTTGAGCAATATAGGAATGCCTAAGGTAAAACGTGAATTTTCTCCCCTTGATCATCCTCCAAATCCCACTCCACAGAGACAACTTAAGCATTGGTAACACTTGGGATGTCCTTCCAGACCCTTCTAGTGTGGGGGTGTGGGGGTGGCCTTCTGTAACTTGCCTTTCACTCAACAATAAATCACAGTCATCATTCCATGTCAGCACATATAGATCTACCTCAATCACTTTCGTGGTTGCTTGGCATCCCATCATCTTGATTGCCCTTAAATTATTTAATCATCCCCTCAGGTCTCTTGATGGATGCTGATTTAAGTTCTTCCAAGCTTTTATTACTGCCAAAATAAATACCTTGAAACTTAAATCTTTATACACTTGGGCAAGTGTATTAGAATAGATTCCAAAAAGCAAAATTCTATTCAAGAAATATTTATTAAACAACTATTATGTGCCATGCACCGAGGATTCCATAGTGAATCAAACTTCCTCTGTGGTCATATTTGGTCTTTTCTAAAAAGGTAAAATATTGGGTCATAAGACACTGGCTCTATAGCAAGAGTTAGAACAGAATTTCAACTTCAGTTTTTCAAAATGCCAGGACTTGTATTTTTATAATAATAATAATAATACTCCCAATGATGATTAATCATCATCATAAAGAGTAATATAGTGCAGTTTTCGGGGGTTCCCTGGCAGCCTAGTGGTTAGGATTCCAGGTTTTCAGTGCCGAGGCCCGGGTTCAATCCCTGGTTGTGGAACTGAGATCCTGTAAGCCATGCAGCGCGGCCAAAACAAAAAGGAGTAATATAGTACACTTTTCATGTTTTTTTAATTTTTAGATTTTTATTTATTTTTTGGCTGTGTTGGCTCTCCGTTGCTGCACGTGGGCTTTTGCTAATTGCGACGAGCGGGGGCTACTCTTCCTTGCGGTGCGCAGGCTTCTCATTGCGGTGGCTTCCCTTGTTGCAGAGAATAGGTTCTAGGCGCACAGGCTTCAGTAGTTGCAGCACGCAGTCTCAGTAGTTGTGGTACGCGGGCTTAGTTGCTCCACGGCATGTGGGATCTTCCCAGACCAGGGATCGAACCTGTGTCCCCTGCATTGGCAGGCAGATTCTTAACCACTGCGCCACCAGGGAAGTCCCCTGTAGTGCACTTTTCAAAACGTGATCTCACTCGATTACATCTCAGAGTAACAAAATTAATGAAAGCCCCCCCAAACACAAACATATTTAAACTCATGTGTGAATCAAAAGAAAATATGAAAGATGGACCATGGGTTCCAAGCTAGGTCAGAAGAAATGTGAGTACACGGGAGTGAAAGGCAGTGAAAGTACAACAGGCTCAGTAGATTGAAGGTTGCAGTGAACCGGAAGGATCGTTGAGCTCTGTGTACAGAGGGAGTGAGCAAGGAAAGATTGGGGCTCATGGTTGTAGAGTGGGGTCCTTGGATTTGAGATTATGGATGATAACAAGGTCGAGGGCATGGTGTGCTGGCTGAGAAGGGGCAGAGAGAGGGTGAAAGAGGAGGTTAGGGAATTCAGAGGTCAGGAAATGGGAAGGATAGTGCAGGTGGATATTGAAAACACCAAGAAGGAACTTCCCTGGTGGTGCAGTGGTTAAGAATCCACCTGCCAATGCAGGGGACATGGGTTTGAGCCCTGCCCCAGGATGATCCCACATGTCGCGGAGCAACTAAGCCCGTGTGCCGCAACTACTGAGCTGTGCTCTAGAGCCCACGAGCCACAACTACTGAAGCCCACATGCCTAGAGCCCATGCTCCACAACAAGAGAAGCCACCGCAAAGAGAAGCCCACGCACCACAACAAAGAATAGGCCCCGCTCGCTGCAACTAGAGAAAGCCCGCGCACAACAATGAAGACCCAATGCAACCAAAAATAAATAAGTAAAAATAAAATAAAATTTAAAATTAAAATTAAAAAAAAAGAAAACACCAAGAATTCTGACGGGGTCAGTGCTAAAGTGACCGTGAGCCAGGAGCTCTTCCTTGACCAGTGGCAGTACTGGCTGCAGACAGCAACTGCCAGCACCTGTGGGATCTTTTTCATTCTGGCCTCCACTCTGTCTGCCTCTAACACTGCGGTGAGCCACAGGGGAGATGGACACCCTTGTCCCCTTCTCCTCCAGCAGGGAACCCAGCTAGCACCTAACAGGTGGGCCCCTTGGGCCTTCTCATGCCCCCTGCACACTCCTCGCAGATGCGGGTGCCATTCTCTGGAGTCCCTGCTTGTTGGACTCTGAACATACAGCAGGCTTCAGGGCTCACTCCGGAAACTACTAAGCAGTTTCCCTCCTAGGAAGTGTGCTTCTCTACCTGTTCATATGCCCCCCTGCTGGGGAGACTTGGTACTTACCGAGGTATCAAACGTTCCTCCAGTATTAGGTGAACATTTGATGAGTTCAAGGGCTGAAATAAGTTTATGTGAAGGAGGTGCTTAAGGCAGTATCTGTACCCATGTATTGCTGTGTTAGGGTGAGATGCTGTTTCCTCATTTTATGCACCATTCATTTTATGTACCATTTTATGCAGAGGCGAGATTCAAACCCAGGCTCGTATGACTGGAATCTGAGTTTTTCACTAGGTGGTCTTTTCATGCATATGTCTTATTCTTTTAAGTCCTAAGTTCCTTGACAGGGACATATCTTTTTTTTTTTTTTTTCTTTTCTTTATTTATTTATTTTTGGCTGCGTCAGGTCTTTGTTGCTGTGTGCAGGCTTTCTCTAGTTGTGGTGAGCGGGGGCGCCTCTTTGTTGAGGTGCGCAGGCTTCTCATTGCGGTGGCTTCTCGTTGTGGAGCACGGGCTCTAGGCGCATGGGCTTCAGTAGTTGCGGCACGCAGGTTCAGTAGTTGTGGCTCGTGGGCTCTAGAGCTCAGGCTGAGTAGTTGTGACGCACGGGCTTAGTTGCTCTGCGGCACGTGGGATCTTCCCGGATGAGGGCTCGAACCCGTGTCCCCTGCATTGGCAGGCAGATTCTTAACCACTGTGCCACCAGGGAAGCCCCCTTTTTTTTTTTAATTGAAGTATAGTTGAGTGTCTTAAACCCATTCTTGGGAGGCATGCAGACCTGATAGTCCCTTCAGCGGTTAGCACGAGCCCTGCCTAGAATCAGCATTCAGTAAATACGTGATGATGGGTAACTCAGGCCTTCTTCCCTCTGCTCTTCCGCTCTGGACCTTTCATTCCCGTTCAGGCCGCCCCCTGCCCCCAGTCCCACATGCCTCCCTGGGCCCTTCCTCTCACCAAGGAGACCTCTTCCCTCTAAAGATGCTGTAATTTATATTACTTAAGTTGACCATGAAGCGAGCTGGGTTTGTTTAACCCTAAGCAACGGCTCCTTACTAAGGAGATCAGTGAAATGAGACCCAAGGTCTCAAACATATTTTCAACGAGGCTGTGCATTTTAAGTGAGGCCTGGCTTGGGGTATCTGGGAAGAATGCTGACTAGAACTGGCAGATGGCTGGAGACGAGGGACACTTCTGTGCCAGGAGCTCCTTTCTGGAACACTTAACTATTTATAACCCATGGCAAACAGCCTCACGAGGCAGGCAGCGGTCCTGGGGCTGGTGGGCGAGGCCGGCGGGCGATGTGTGGGCAGCGGTGTCACCTTCTTCCTCCCCCACTTCCCCAGATCATCCTGAACTTCACGTCCATGGACCTGTACCGCAGCCGCCTGTGCTGGTACGACTACGTGGAGGTCCGAGATGGCTTCTGGAGGAAGGCGCCCCTCCGAGGTACCGGCACAGCCCTGCCTTACTTCCTCCACAGCTGCGTCCTTCTTAGGACTACTCACATGACACGCTGTGCATCCTCCCCCCAACACTAGCACTTGGCTATGGGCAGCACCCTAGCATGGGAACCAGGGGTCCTGGTATAGTCAGTACTGCCACAGCTCCATCACTAAATGTGTGACTTTGGGCAAGTCTCTTCCCCAGTCTGGACCTCAAGGTCCTCAGTATGGGCTTCCAGGCCTCCCTCAGAGGGTGGCTGTCAGTGTATAGGTGTGGGCAGTCACACAAGGTGACAGAGGGAGATGGACAGGCCCATCGTCTCAGCTCCAGGCTCTCTTCCTCATCTGGGCGATTTCAGAGGCTCTGTTTTCTGTCTGCGAGATGTGGCCTGAGGGTGCCCACGATGCAGCCTGGTGCACCACAGAGGCCTACATTCCTGGCACGGTCGCCCAAACTTGTTTGCACAGGGTGCTTTGTCTCGGGGTAGGGGAGTGGGTAAGTGGGAGATGGATGGGTCAGAACCACAGGACAGAAGATGCTGTAATGGACACAGAGTTAGAGGCTGAAGAGCTACATGAATTCTCCTTCTTCGATCTGGATGTGAGCCTAAGTAGCTCAGGACCGCTCATTAGCGTTAGAACTTTGTCTCACAGCCTCTGCCTGAAGCAGGCTGACAAATCCTTGCTAACCATCTCTTTTTTTCCCCCAGTTTCTGATGTTCAGATATTTCTTATTAGTCACCCAAAGCAGCTGTCATTACGACACTTCTTGCTACAGGAGTGTTAGCATTTCCAAGATTGCTGTTTCTTTCTTTTTTTTTTTTGCAGTTTCTTTTTCATAACTTACATTCCTAGGGCAGCACCCTCTGTCCATTGCTGAAAGTTGGGAAACACCCATCTTATTACGAACACACAAATCATCCCTAGTCAATTCTTTTTTTTTTTTTTTTTTTTGCGGTACACGGGCCTCTCACTGTTGTGGCCTCTCCCGTTGCGGAGCACAGGCTCCGGACGCGCAGGCTCAGCAGCCATGGCTCACGGGCCCAGCCGCTGCGCAGCATGTGGGATCTTCCCGGACCGGGGCACGAACCCGTGTCCCCTGCATCGGCAGGCAGACTCTCCACCACTGCGCCACCAGGAAAGCCCCCTAGTCAATTCTTGACTACAAAGAATTCCACAGATGGCCAGCCTCATCCGCTTATGTGGATTCTTGTCAGGTTTTATTTCAAAGAGGACATTTTCTCACCCAGTCCCTGGATTCTGGGATTTATTTGGGGTCCCGTGGCATCCCCTGCATTTGAGCAAAAGAAAACTGTGTTTGTTTTTGGTTATTACTTGTTTGCATGGAGAGTAAATAAGAAAGGATCAGTAGTGATGGTGATGCTCTTTTTAAAAAGTAAATAAAACACAGGTACCGTTGGCTAACGTGAGGAGTCACCTTTCCTCCCAGAAACAGACTCCTATCCTTTCCCTCAAGGGCATGAAATCTTCTAGAGTGGACTCTGGCTCTTCAAGGCCAAACTGGACCTTGGACCAGATGCAGGCCAACTTGAATGTGTGTCAAGTGTAGACAGGGCCAGAGCCCCCGAGCCCCTCAGAGAGGTGGGGAGGGCTTCCTGGAGGTGCAGCCCTGGTGCGGGAAGGGAGAGGGCCTTACTTTGGGCCTCAATGCCCCCTGTCCGCGCTGTCTGTGCAGGCCGCTTCTGCGGGGGCAAACTCCCAGAGCCCATCGTCTCCACCGACAGCCGCCTCTGGGTTGAATTCCGCAGCAGCAGCAACTGGGTCGGGAAAGGCTTCTTCGCGGTCTATGAAGGTACCGAGGCAGGGGGACGGGGGAGTCAGAGGTGGGGTCCTGGGGCACCCTAGAACCACTCCCTCCTGGCACCCCAGGGGCAAGGCCGAGGGCCCGTGAAGGAGGAAGCAGAGATCCCACTGGGGCTGGCCAGGGCCAGGGGCACTGGGAAGCCGGGGATGTAGGTGGGCAGGGCTAGAAGAGGGGGGTAGAGGGGCTCTCGAACATTGCAGAGCGTTCTGACCGACATCCTGTTTTTCCAACCTCGTTCCCTGTCCCCAAAGCCATCTGTGGGGGAGATGTGAAAAAGGACAACGGCCACATCCAGTCGCCCAATTACCCCGACGACTACCGGCCCAGCAAAGTCTGCATCTGGCGGATCCAGGTGTCCGAGGGCTTCCATGTGGGCCTCACCTTCCAGTCCTTTGAGGTGGGTCAGAGACCTCCAGGACGGCCCACCTCCTGCGGGCTTCCGGGGCTTGGGTCTGGGCCGCCAGGGCTCCTCCTGCTGACGGAGCCCCCGACCCCCAGATTGAGCGCCATGACAGCTGTGCCTATGACTACCTGGAAGTGCGCGATGGGCACAGCGAGAGCAGCACCCTCATCGGGCGCTACTGCGGCTACGAGAAGCCGGACGACATCAAGAGCACGTCCAGCCGCCTGTGGCTCAAGTTCGTCTCTGATGGGTCCATTAACAAAGCTGGCTTCGCCGTCAACTTTTTCAAAGGTGCCTCCTTTCCCGCTCCCCTACCCCGGCCCACTCCTGTGGCCAACCCACCGCCTTTGTTCCTTCTTTTTATTTTTTAAAGTTTATTTGACCGTGGTAAGAACACTTAGCCTGAGATCTATGCTCGGAACACATCTAAGTGTACAAACCAGCATTGCTGACCGAGGCACGGTGCTGTGCAGACCTCCTTGCTTGACGGAAACTTTATGCCCTCTGATTCATGACTCCCCCCCCCCCCCAGCCCTGGGCACCCATCATTCCACTCTTTAATTTTATGAATTGGGCTATTTTCGATACCTCATGTAAGTGGAATCATGCAGAATTTGACTTTTGGGGACTGGCTTATTTTACTTAAAATAATGTCCTGAAGGTTCATCCGTGTTACCGCATATGGCAGAATGTCCTTCTTTTTTAAGGCTGAATAGTATTCCACTGTGTGTCTGAACCATATTTCCTTTCGCTTCATCCGTTGGTGGACACCTTGGCTATTGTGAATGGTGCTGCCATGGCTTCGTTCATTCCTCATTCACTCACTCAACACACTGTGAGGGATTCGTAGACCCTGGCGCCCTGCCCTTGAATTTATGGCCTAACTGGGCAGAAAAGGTCCCACTGAAACACTACATACCTCATTGAGTAAGTGACAAACGTAGGTAAAAGTAGCTGACACACGGTAGGTGCTCGACAGAGAACTGACATAACAATTCAGGAGTTGCCTGAAAGTCCAGAACTTTGTACTGAAGGAACGTTGGTGAGATGTGCAGGCAGGAAGTACCCTAGGAGCTCAGGGTGGAGACAAGGCAGCGTGGACTTTTCATCGGCGTGAACCTGGGCACTGAGGATGTTCTGTCCAAACCTCATTTCCTCGTCCGTAAGCTGGGCACAGTTACAGTCCCTCCATCACAGGCTTCATGTAGGGATTGAAGCAGAGGTGAAAGAATAGTACTCAGCCGGGGACGGCACATGAGAGGCCCCAGTGAATGGTGGTGGCCACCAGCCCAGCCAGTGTGGTCAGAAGGAAGGCTCCATGGGTCCACCTGTCCCCTCCTTCAGGGCACTGCCTGTCCCTTTGGGGTTGTCACAGACAGGATCCCCTGGGAACCGAGTGGGGTTCTGAGCAGGTCACAGCTGACTTCCTCCCCCTGGAATGGGACTGGGGGTGGTCCTAGCAGCCTGAGGGACCCTGGACTTGACTCTCAAGCAGAGGGCAGGAGGAGGGACCCAGGCCCCGGACTGGGAGTCACTGACACCCTTTCCTTACGACCGCAGAGGTGGACGAGTGCTCTCGGCCCAACCGTGGGGGCTGTGAGCAGCGCTGTCTCAACACCCTGGGCAGTTACAAGTGCAGCTGTGACCCTGGGTATGAGCTGGCCCCTGACAAGCGCCGCTGTGAGGGTAAGTGCCCCCAGGCTGCCCAGGACCCTGTTCCCTCTCCCACCCCAAACCCTCCAGCCTGGATCTCTTCTGCCCTTGGACAGACCCCTTTCCAGAAAAACTAGGATTCCCTGGCACTTTGGTCACTACTCATGGATAAGGAATACATTGTCTATTTCAGTCCCCCGGAACACACTGTGACCAGGTGTGATGTACTCTGGTTTGGTTTTGTTTTCATTCTTGTTCTTGTTTTTAAATGCTGATCTTGATTGATTTCATCACCCAGCAGTAGGTCATGATCCACAGTTTGGAAACCACTGTTCTTAGACAGGCACTGAGTTCCAGCCTCTCATTATAAATATTCCCAGGAGGTAGTGAAACACTCTCTGGCTAACTAACTCCAGCTCAGCCTGGTCTTGCTGCGGGGCTTCTCTCCACTCACCTCTGAGCAGCTCCCTCTCCCTCCGTGCCTCCCAGTCCCTGCCCCCTGGTCCTCCCTGCCTCCCTCCCAGCCACGCCCCCTCCCCCCCCCCGCCCACTGGTACTGCCTTTCTGGAGCCCCTCACCCCACCCCCCACCTCTAAGCAGACGCCTGGCCTGTTCTCTCCCAGAGAAAATTGAAGTGACCACACATCTCCTCCTACTCTGAAGACACCCCCCTCTCCTGCCTCCTTCCCCATAGAGACCACACACAAGCCCCCCAGGCTGGGGGAACCCACAAACCCCCTCCTCCTCCTTCACGCACCCCAGCCTGTGTCCGTGCCCTTCTCTAGAGCAGGGACTCCTGGTGGGTGACGCCACCTCCCTTGTTCCCCCAGCTGCCTGTGGTGGATTCCTCACCAAGCTCAATGGCTCCATCACCAGCCCGGGCTGGCCCAAAGAGTACCCCCCTAACAAAAACTGCATCTGGCAGCTGGTGGCGCCCACCCAGTACCGCATCTCCCTGCAGTTTGACTTCTTCGAGACTGAAGGCAATGATGTAAGTGCCCGCCTGGGGCTGGGGAGACGCAGGGAGATCTGAGGCCTGCGAGCTCAGCCTGGTGCCTGCTTCCTACCCTCCGAAAGAAATACTCCAGGAATGTAGAGGCGGCGGGTGGGGGGGCGGTTCAGGGGAAGCAGGGGAGGCTCAGGGAGGAGGGCCTTGAAGGCCAGGGAGCACGTGGCACGTGGGAATGAAGGACGTGGAGTCCAGAAGCCTGTGGGGAGAGGCAGGGCTGGGGGCTTGTGTGGGGAGCACAAGAGGAACTGATGGGGTGGGGTGGCACTTTTTGAATTGTTAGATGTGGCAAAGCAGGTAACTAAAGGCGAAAGGACCCACAGAACAGGGAGCCTCCTCAGGCGAGGGTGGTCAGGAGAGGCTTCCTGGAGGAGGTGGGCCTGGAGCTGCGCTGCCCCACAGGTGTGCAAGTACGACTTCGTGGAGGTGCGCAGCGGACTCACGGCCGACTCCAAGCTGCACGGCAAGTTCTGTGGCTCCGAGAAGCCCGAGGTCATCACCTCCCAGTACAACAACATGCGTGTGGAATTCAAGTCCGACAACACAGTCTCCAAAAAGGGCTTCAAGGCCCACTTCTTCTCAGGTAACCCCGGACTCCCCAGCTCCGAGCCCCGCATCCCTTTCTTCCTGCCGCTGCACCCCTGTACTCTGCAGCCCCTCTGGTGCCGGGCAGCAGGGTCTGTCCCCTGCTCCCCCCACTGGCCCTCCACCACCAGGACAGCCCTCCCCGCCTGAACCCCGCTATTCCTGAGCCCTCAAGGCTGTATGGGAGCCGACCTGAGGCCGGGCAGGACATAGGCCTGCAGAAAGGAAGGGAGAGGGCGCTCCAGGCCTCAGGGGCCGCAAGCCAAGACCCGAGAGAGGTCAGGCCCTGGGAACAGGGAGTTCAGTGAGGCCGGCTACTGCCGCATGCAGAAGAGGAGGGTGTTTGCCTTGGACTGTGGGGCGGATTATCTGGCAGCGGCTGGATCTTTAATCGGAACCTGCACACACCAAATGGGGTCATGCCGGGGCCTTCAGAAGCGATGAGGAGCCTCCCTTCCCTCAACCCCAAAGCCTTCCCACTCCCCCGAGGCCCACGGTGGGGGACTCAGATCCAACCAGCACATGTCTGTTGACAGTTGCCCCATGTAAGGCTGGGGTCAAGTCCCTTTGAGGGCCCCATCTCCGGGCAGACAGGAGGCCATGGGCTGGCTGGAGCAGACAGTTAGTCGGTGAACAGCCCAGGGATCCTCATCCCCTGCACGCCTGGTGGGCCAGGCATGGGCGGCAGGAAGCCCAGAAGCCTCCGGCCGGGTCCCCGCTGCCTTCCTTCTCCCCTCCTTTGCCCAGGGTCCTGCATCCTCAAGCCCCCTATGTGGCCGCCCTGCACCCTCGCCTGCCCCACTGGATGCCATGCACTGCCCCTGTGCACTGGTTCCCTGCTTCGTACTGCCACCCACCCCGCTCTGCTTACAGTACCTCACAGCCCCTGCCCCACTGCTGGCTGAGACCCTTGCAATGCGACTCCCTCTCTTCCCTGGGCCCACCTGGAACCCGTGTGAGGTGCTCACCAGAGGGCTGAGGGGACGTAACATCTACTCAGGGATGGGCTCGGCCCCGGGGAAACCATTACCTGCTTACTCTTGTCTCTTCCTGCCCTTCTGTTGCTCCAGTCTTTGGGGGGGGGCGGAGGGGGACCAGCACCCCACCTGTCAGACCTAGAGCCCAGGGCTCTCCACCCACGGTTACCACCCTGCCCTGGCCCGACACTGTGCCACCCTCAGCCCACCCTCAGCTCTGCACAGACGCGCACGCACACACACACCTGCACATGCACACTTGCACCGCCCCTTCTCATGAGAAACCTGCAGAGGACCCTCACCGCTGGGCATCAAGGTTCAGCCCTCAGGGTCCAGGGCATCTGACTCTGACCCCCCAGGAGGGGGGCTATTTGGACTTTTGGGACACCCAGCGAGGAGACCATAAGGCAAGAAGAAGAGAGAGCCTGAAGACCTTCAGTGTGACCCCAGCCACCTTCCGGGGCATTTGGCACTGGAGGGTGAGTGCCATCTCCTTGTCCCAGCCCGTGTCCACTCCCTGCTCCTGCCCCTCCTGCAACCTGCATCCCTGGCTCCCAGGAGAGGCTGCCCCCAACCATGGCAGAGCCCCTCTCTGGGCACTAAAGCAGCCCTTTCTCAGGGCTCACAGCTCTCAACACTGCACTCAGCACTCACTCACCCACTCACTCGTTCATTGGGCAAGTATTTCTTTTACCCCTACAATGTGACAGGCACTGTACTCGGTTTTTGGGGTGCAAATATGAGGAAGGCATGGGGGTCAATTTCAGGACAATCTTTGCTCATTCCGTGAGCTGGGACTCCTGAAGCTCCCAGCATAGTCGCCAATGAGTTACCCGGTGAAACCCCAGGATGGGTTGTAGGGTGCCCATCACCCCACATTCTCACAGGGCTTGTGCAAAGGCAGCTTCCACAGGGCCCTCTGTCAGGGTCCCTCCCGATGCTCTAACTGAGGAGACCTGGGGGAGGACTTGGGGACTCCACCTCTTGACCTTGTGTTGTTTGGGTCCCACGGGGTCTGGCTCACCTGAGAGTGGACTGGAGAAGCAGGGCCATCTGGGAGCCAGTGCTCCAGCCCTCGGGCCCCTCTCCCAAGGGAGACCCGGCACAGGGCCGCCGTTGTCACAGACCCCGCCTGGCCATGTGAATGTCAGCGGGCATCTTTCTACCTCGGGGCTCATCTCTGGAATTCTGTGTGTCCACTCCCCCTCCCTGAATGCCTGCCTCTGCTCCAGGCACACAGTACCCAAAATGACCATGGAGAGACTGGAGAATATGTGTTTGTGATGTACCCGTCTGTGCCTGTGACCACGTGTCTCTCTGTGTGTCGGTTTCTGTGTTCATGGGAGAGCGCATGTGCAGATCCACCCGAATGGGTGCAGCTGCGCCTGTGAGCCCTCCCGAGTCCGCAGTGGCCTGCTGACGAGCCCGTGGTCTCTGCATCCACGTGTGTCTCTGTTTGTACCTGTGCTTGTGTGTGCCTGTGCATGCTTCCTCACGCACAGGGAGTGAGCCAGCGGCGTCTATCCCTGTGTGCACGTGTACACAGGTGGCTGATGGCTGATGTGTGTGAGTGTGGTGTCTGTGTGTGAGGGGCTGACTTGTATCCTGTGCACCTGTGGGTCAGTGTCTGTGCTACCCTGTCGGGACGACGGTACAGGGTGAGGGATAATATGTCTGTGGGTGTGTTGGCGTGAGTGTGTGCCTGTGTCTGTAACACACTCTGTAGTTGCAGCACCAGAAGGAGAGAGCCGAGCTCTGGATGAGGCCCCCTTCCCATGGACTGCTCCCCTCTGCTAGAGACTCGACGTCTCCTTCCCCAGCATGCGGGCCTCATTCCCACCCCCAAGACCTTCTCCCTGCCGCAGGCTTCCTCCCATCTGTCCCCTGTCGCTGTGCCTCCTCCCACCCGCTGCCCCTCCGTGGCCTGGCTGCTCCGGACATGGCCGTCCTGCATGTGTGTCCTGCCCCCAACCCCGCGCTGCCCGTGGACCCCCCTCGGAGCCGGGCCTGGTTTTCATTGCTCTCCCTCCCTGGCCCCCGCCCTCCACCCGCACCCCTTGGTCCCTTTTCTCCTTCTCTCTCTCGTTTCAGAAAAGAGGCCAGCTCTGCAGCCCCCCCGGGGACGGCCCCACCATCTCAAATTCCGAGTGCAGAAAAGAAACCGGACCCCCCAGTGAGGCCCGCCTGGCCTCCCGGACCCTTTGTTACTCAGGAACCTCACCTTGGACGGAATGGGCTGGGGGCTCTGCTGCCGCCCACCCCGACCTCCACTCGGCCATGCCGGCCCGGCTCCCCCCGGCCGGACAGAACTGGTGCTCTCCTCGCCCCCGCCCCCGCTCACGTGGACAGGGGACCCTCCCTGCCTCCCGCCCCTCCCATTTTGATGGTGTCTGTGACATTTCCTGTTGTGAAGTAAAAGAGGGACCCCTGCGTCCTGCTCCTTTCTCTTGCAGTCTGCTTGTCCGTGTGTCTATTTTTCCACTTGTCCGTCTGTCCAGTAAGCAGGTAATGGTAGAGGGTTCCCATGCTGGTCCGCTCCAGACCCCAGCCTCCCTCCGTCCACTCCTCCTTTCTCTCTGCACAGCTGGGCCCCCCTCAGCTGCCTCCGCTTGATGCAGTGCCCTGGACCCCCACCATCGCCTTGACCTCCGCTCCCCACCCCGCCTGTGGGGGGGGCGGGGGAGGGCGAGGTGGACGCCCAGCCAGTCCTCCCACTTCCCCTGGGGTGACGCAGCCCTCAGCCCTGCACACACTGGTCTGCCCTTGCCTGTTCCCCCTGCAGACAAGGACGAGTGCTCCAAGGATAACGGTGGCTGCCAGCAAGACTGCGTCAACACCTTCGGCAGCTACGAGTGTCAGTGTCGCAGCGGCTTCGTCCTCCACGACAACAAGCACGACTGCAAGGAAGGTAAGCGCTGCCGGAGCCCCCGGGCGCCTTCCCCTGCCCACGGCCTGAGGCCTGAAGGACCGAGGCTGGGGAGCGGGCTCAGAGGTGTCATCTCCTTCGGCCTCTCTTTGGACTCGAGAAGCTGAGTGACCTCTGAGGTCACCTCGTTTTGCCTCCCGCCTAGAGCACGGACGCCCCCCCCATCCCTCCCCCCCCCCCAGCAATATCCAAGCCACACACACTTCTGGAGAGGAGGGGCCGCCCCCAGGCCCCATTGTTAGGCTGTTCTGGTAATTAGTGCTCCTTAAAATCCATGTCCAAGTCTTTCTCTTTGTCCGACCTCCCGCTGTCAGGGAGGCAAGCTGGGACAGTGGTGAAGAGTACAGACTCTGGTGCCAGGCTGCCTGGCCCAGCCCTACCACTTAGCCAGCCACGTGCCCTTGAGCAGCTGACTTCCTTTCTCCGCACCCGGGTTTGCTCACTGAGTGACTCCTGGATGGCACCGGCACCCTCCTCCTAGGGGCGGGGCGCTGTGATGTGCTCCGAGCAGTGCCTGGCTCATAGCAAGCAGTCACGTATGTCACTGGTATCGGTCACATCTCTGACCCCTGGGGACACCCAGAACAAGGCTGCTGCTTCCCTGACATTGAAGCCCTGCAGATCCTTGGAAACAGCTCTCGGGTCATTGCCCGTATCACGTGACACCTCTCTGGATGCAGTACAACCCTGGCCCGCTCCCAGTTGCCGATTCCACTGTGGCCCGTGCCTGCTGCGGACGTACTATCCCAGCAGCACAATGTAGACTCGCCTCTGACACTGAGAGTCTGTGTGCCATTGGGTGAGTCATTTTGGCTCTCTGAGCTTCAACTGCCTCACCCATGAGATGGTCCTAAGCTTTAGAGCCCTTGCTTTGAGCACTGAGCACAGTGCCTGGCAAATGCCTCTTCTCACCATTACTAGGTGGACAACCAAAGTACCAGCAAATAAACTGCCGACTAGAATAAACAGAGGTGAAGCACCCAACGGACATTCCAGGGCTTCCATCCCCATCACTTCAGGCTCTCCAAATATAGAGTACCTGACTCACGGAGCCCCCTTATCTTTTAGCTAGGGGAGACCTTCTTCTGATGTTGTCTAAACTACAAGCCATCTCTGTACTCTCTATGAAAAACAGGGTTTTGCTAAAGAACCCTCAGCATTGACATCAACAAGATAGCAGGAGCAGGTGTAAGCTTCCTGGGAAGATGGCCTGTGTGTAGCTCCGATTCACTTTAGAAGAACTCATCGTTTCTTACTCAAGTGCTAGGCTAGTAACAAATCAGTATTTCCTGACCCCCTGCGGAGGGCGTAGCTCTGTGCAAAGTTCTGTAGGGGGTTCAAGAGGGGATCCCTCTGCTCCCGAGGAGACTGCAGTGTAGCTGGGGAGAGAAGTGGGCATGGAAGGAGAAATTAGAGGGTGGGGAAAACTGGTGTAAAAATGGGGTGGCGGGCAGTGAGTGTGGACATGGGAAGGTGAAGATGGGTAATGGAAGCAGCTCATAGCTCAAACGTGGAGGCCAGGAGCTCCACCTGCCTCCACCCGGGCTGCTGGGCGGCCTGCGAGGGCACTGCCCCTCTGGACCCTGGCGGGTGTGCATTCATCCTGTGAGCCTCTGACTATAGGCACAGCTGTTCGGCCTGCACCCCACCCACCCCTTTCTCCTCCCCAGTCCAGCAGTGCACTGGCTTTTCCTCAGAGGGACCTGTCAGATTGGATGATAACGCATAAGAAGCATCAGCCTTGGAGTTTGTGAGGCCATGCTGTTCCGAGGCAGAAGGCAGATTGCAGTGGATCAAGGAGCCCTGAGTAGTGAGAACATGGTGTAGCAAGTTTTCTTGAAGACAAGGAGACAGGATGGGTGGGAGCAGGAGGAGAGCGTTGTTTCAGGATGGGCAAAGCGTAGGAAGGTTCGTGGCCTGGCCGAGCTGGCAGAGGGAGTGAGCGCGGGAAATGTGTGACACAAGGGTCCCCAGATGGTGGGCAGCAATGAGCTCCAGCTCCAGGAAGGAAAATCCATTCCTGCCCAGGAGGAGTGGCACCTTCTCTAAGACAAGGCAGGAGGGAAGGTGAGTTTGCAGGTAGGGGTTGGGAAGTTGAAGTTGTTCATATCTGAGGGCCCTGCTTTTCTCCAGGAAGCAGGAGGTGAGGTTGTCTACTGGGAGCGGGGCTGGGAGTTGAGAGGGCCAAAGGTTCGGAGCCGTAGCTGAGGAGGTGGGAGATGGAGCTGGTGAAGGACGAGTCCAAAGAACGTCAAGGGAGTGGGGGCCCAGCCATGCTTGGAGACCACGAATGGGGTTTTCCAAGATGGTGCCGCTCAAGCATGGCCCTTGATGAGCAGTTGGGGTGATGGGCCACATGGTCCAGCTGATAGAGAAGCAAGTTAAGTCAACCCAGGAGGAAGTATTGGGAGGAAGTGGAAGGTTCTCTCTAAAGCTGGGGAGGTGTTAGGGAAAGGGAGGGCCTGAGCGCCCTGGAAGAACGGGAGGTGGCCACTGCGACGGTGGTGTGTTTGTAGCATCGAGAATTGGAGGGTGATGGCGAAGCCTTGGGGGTGAGAGGTGAGAACCCATAGAGCTGAGAAGGTCAGGGGCACGAGGCCAGCGTGTGGGTGGACCATCCATGTGTTTGTTGACATCACCTAGGATGGTGGCAGGAGTCGGGTGGAGAGAACTGAGTCAGGTGCCAAAGTCTTCTGTGGATATGGAAGCATGGCAGGAGATCAGAGGATGGCAGCTTCGTGGAGGGCAGAGGTGGTATGGCCAAATGGCCTCCAAGGTCCAGGAGTGTACACAGGGCGCCTGGGAGGGGTGCTTCCATGGACGGTGCCAGGTGAGGTCCAGCTTGGAACCAAGCAGCTCGATTTCCCCGGGCTGGGTGACTGAATGGGAAAGAAGTGATGTGAGCTTTCCTGCCACCTCTAAGTGGGGGACAAGAGAAGCAAGAAAGGAGGAGGAGGGGAGGGAGGGGCTTCTTCCTTCCTTTCTTCACAGGGGCCATTGGAGCACTGGGGTCCCTGCTGATCCCCTTCCCCTCACTCACCTCTCCACAGCCGGCTGTGACCACAGGGTGACATCCACCAGCGGCACCATCACCAGCCCCAACTGGCCTGACAAATACCCCAGCAAGAAGGAGTGTACCTGGGCCATCTCTAGCACCCCCGGGCACCGGGTCAAGCTGGTAAGGTGCCCACTCCCCACCCCGCTCCTCTGTGCCATCTGCCCATCACCTATTTCCTGTCAGCTTCAAAGCCCCACGTCACTCAGAGCACTGCTCAGGGCCATGCAGGCTGCGGGCTGGTGGCCTGGCTGAGCCCACAGGGCTGCCATCCCTGTGAGAAGCCCAAGTCTGGTGTGGACAGAGGCCCTTTCCCAGCATACAGTGGGTTTGTACCTGCCGTCACTTCCTTCCTAGGTCCTCCCCATCTCCCATCCATCAGCAGTGGCCACTGCCCTGGTGTCCGTGAACAGGGGTCCAGGGGCCTTGGTTTGCTGCCACCTGTTGCCCATGCCTCCTGCCCCCGGCCACATAATTCCTAATTCGCTGTCCTCCCTCATGCCCTCCAGACCTTCATGGAGATGGACATCGAGTCCCAGCCTGAGTGTGCCTATGACCACCTGGAGGCGTACGACGGGCGTGATGCCAAGGCCCCCGTCCTGGGCCGCTTCTGTGGGAGCAAGAAGCCTGAGCCCGTCCTGGCCACGGGCAGCCGCATGTTCCTGCGCTTCTACTCTGACAACTCCGTGCAGAGGAAGGGCTTCCAGGCGTCCCACTCCACAGGTGAGCCCACCACAGGCCAGGGTGGGGGCAGCTGGTGCCCTGTGTGGTCATTTGTCCTGGAGGCATCTGCTGATCCTGGTCTCAAAGGCAGGCCCTGGGCTCCAGTCGGAGGTTTACAGAGAGCTCCTGAAGACACAGACAGGCCCAGCCCATGGCCGGGTGGAGAGACAGCATGTCCTGAAGGCCAGACCAGAGGGGCAGAGAGTCAGCCTCCTGGGCCAGGGAGAGGAGGTCCGGATGAGGGGTGCGAAGGTCAGAAAACAGGGCAGTGACAACAGTGGGTAGAGAACCAGAGATGGGGAGGGAATCCCCTGGAGTCCCCAGAGGTAGGACACTTGACTGTGCAGTAGGCCACCCACATTCCACCCCCCCAGATTCACGCGTTCATTCATTCCGCAGACATTTGTGAACACGTGGCAGGTACGCGGCAGCATCCTAAGTGCGGGTCACAAAATGAACGAAGCAGGGCTTCCCTGGTGGCGCAGTGGTTGAGAGTCCGCCTGCTGACGCAGGGGACACGGGTTCGTGCCCCTGTCCGGGAGGATCCCACATGCCGTGGAGCGGCTGGGCCCGTGAGCCATGGCCGCTGAGCTTGCACGTCCGGAGCCTGTGCTCCACAACGGGAGAGGCCCCAACAGTGAGAGGCCCGCGTACTGCAAAAAAAAAAAATGAACGAAGCAGACAAACCTCTCAGTTCTTGAGGGGTTTACTCTGCATTTACTTGCTCGTTTATTCAGCAACCTTTCTACTGAGCCCTGGGCCCCTGCAGGAGACTCAGAGGGGCACGGAGAGATGAATCAGGTGTAAGCCCTTCACCCTGCCCACACGGGGACCCACAGCCCAGGGGAGGGACAGGACACGGACAGATAATTACAGCAGGAGACAAAACACGATAAGGGCCTCGCTCTGGGTGTGAGGTGATGGGTCATTGCAGGCAGGGGAGGAGACCAAGCACAGCCATAACCCCAGACAGCTCTGGGCGTACACAGGTGACTGCAGGTCATTTAGTTTGGCTGGAGCAATGGGCATGTGAGGACAACAGTGAACTGGGAATGGTGTGGCTACAGAGAAAGGCTGGAGCCCAGTCCTGTGAGGCCTGGGACATCAGGCCAACGGTGACCGCTGGGGGCTTAGCAGGCTTCTTGTGGGTCTTAAGCTACCTGTTGGGGAAGCCCCAGAACTGATGGGTCCACAGTCCCGCTCCTCCCTTTTAACTCAGCCCCTGACCCAGGCCTCGCCCATCCACTCCCCACCCGTGAGCCCAGGTGTCCTGGAGGCCAGAGGGCATAGGAAGGGGTGGACGGGCTGACCCCGCCCTGCCTGCTCTCATTTGCCCCTCCCAGCACAGGGTCACACACTGGAGGCCCGGAACTCCAGCTGGCCCTCAGACTTGCTCTGTTTGGCCCACACTGTGTTTTTTAAAAACATGAGCCAACGTTTAAAAATTAGGAGTTTTCGCATAAAATCCACAAGTACGTCTTCTTGCTTAAGCATGGGAGCTCAGGCGACACAGGGCCCACATTCTTCCGTGACAGCCATCAGCTGGAGCCAATTAGCAGCAACCTCTCCCTGGGGCTTCCACTCAGAGCGGCCTTCCACCCACCACGTCCCCGGGCCTCCGCGGGCATCTCTCCAGAGGGAAAGCCACAGAGCACTTGTTCCAGGCCAAGGCCTGGGCCGGGTCCAAACCCACCTATCACTAGCCATGTGGCCTTGTCCCAGGGCCTCCATCCGACCAGGAGGCCTGAATAGGGGGAGGGACAGTGCCTGGGCCGCAGCCGTGCTCAGGGGGTGGTGGCTGATCTTGTGTCCCCCTCCCCCCTCAGAGTGTGGAGGCCAGGTGCAGGCAGAGGTGAAGACCAAGGACCTTTACTCCCATGCCCAGTTTGGCGACAACAACTACCCCGGGGGCGTGGACTGCGAGTGGGTCATCGTGGCCGAGGAAGGCTATGGCGTGGAGCTGGTGTTCCAGACCTTCGAGGTGGAGGAGGAGGCCGACTGCGGCTACGATTACATGGAGCTCTTCGACGGTTACGACAGCACGGCCCCCAGACTGGGGCGCTACTGCGGCTCCGGGGTGAGACCCGCCGCCCCCCACCTCTGCAGGCCTGGGGCCCCGGCCCAGGGGACAGCACCTGCCTGGCACGGTGTAGGGGCCAGAGGCCTACAAAGTGGGTGGTCGCTCGCAGAGGCCCGCCCCACCCTGGGCCATCCCCACCTAGGAAACCAGGTCCTTTTTGGTCAACACAGAGGTTCCTGCAGCCTCTGGGATAGGCCCTGCCCTGACCCAAGCCTGCTCAGCACCAGTTTGGTTGGGTCTCGAAGGTAGTTTGCATCTGGAGAGGGGGGTGGAGTTCCCTCTGCCCTCTGATTCCCTCGTCCCAGTCCAAAGGCAGCTGACCAGGGCCTGGAATGAGGGCAGAGGTTGGGGCAGGAGCCAGAGACCAGGACTGAGCTGAGTCGTGCTAGGCAGTCGTTCTGGCGGAGCTATACAATACCCTCATCTCTTCCGCTGCCAGTTTCTCTTCTTGGTGAAAGGCCAGCTGGTCCCAAAGCACATTGATGTCACTGTCCAAGCAGATACTGAATATTACTTCTTGGTCCATAAAATAGCACTTTCAGAGGCAGTGGGCAAAAGTTTGCTTCATGGGGTTTTTTTTTTTTTTTTTTTTTTTTTTTTTTTTTGCGGTAGGCGGGCCTCTCACTGCTGTGGCCTCTCCCCCCGCGGAGCACAGGCTCCGGACGCGCAGGCCCAGCGCCATGGCTCACGGGCCCAGCCGCTCCGCGGCATGCGGGATCCTCCCAGACCGGGGCACGAACCCGTGTCCCCTGCATCGGCAGGCGGACTCCCAACCACTGCGCCACCAGGGAAGCCCGCTTGATAGGGTTTTAACTAAGGCCACAGGAAAACCACAGAGGTGGGTTTATTTTCCTCCAGGCAGAGCTTGTGAGTTCTTTTGTTTTTTTCTTTTTCTTTTCTTTTTAATCCTCTCCTCCTTCAGTGAATGCCATCTTCCCCTCGCCATTCCACACACACACACACACACACACACTTTTGCACATGTACTCACACTCATAGGCACACTCAGACACGCCCTCCTTCCCATCACTTCCCTGGTCCCTTGCCTATCTCATGGCCGTGCTCCAGGGCTACCTGGGTGCCCCAGGAAGGGTTAAACTTCCCAGGAGCAGCAGTAGCTGCTGAACCCAGCACTGGCCGGTGGAATATCCCCTTAGGAACAGAGCTTCAGCCTTTGTCAACTGGCAAGGGCTGGGCCGGGCTGGGACAGGGTGGAGAGCTGGGGAAGCGGAGCACACAGCCCCCTTGCCTGCCTGCCTCAGCCGCTCCAGAATCCCCAGGCTACCAAGCTAGTGCCCCCTCCCCACTTAGCTCTTTATGACTCCCTTGATCTGACACCTTTGGGTGAGTCACACACCAAACTGGGTGTCCCCAGGTGGCTTCCTCCAAAGACTTCCATCAGGCTGGAGCAAACGGGAGGGGACCTGGGGAAGGAACCCAGTTCCGTCAGGGCTTCCCGGCATGGTTGCTGGAAATGTCCCCAAGGGTTTCGGAAATGGTCGTTTCCACGCCTTGAGGGCCAGGGCCTCTTGGTGCTGATGCCCTGTGGGCGGCTGTCATTCTGAGGGCCTGCACACAGAGGTGAGGAGGGGCTTGCAGGAGCCTAGGAAGGGGCATCCGCCGGAGCTGACCATGGCCAGCATCGGGGGAGGGCAGGAGCGTAGTGGCCGAGTCCGGGTCTGGGGGACCCAGCTGTCCTGTCTTCTCCAAGAGACAGCCGGGACAGCAACAAGGCAGCCACTCAGACAAGCTGCTCCCTTTCACAGCTATCCTCTTTTTGTTCCTGCCACCAGCCCTTCTAGGCTTGGAGAGCAGAGAGCTTTTGCTCCTATTTGCTTCTGAGGGAAGCCAGGCCCAGCGAGGGGCAGTGCCTTGCCTAAGACTTCACAGCTAACTAGTTAGTAGCAGCGCTGGATGTGGAATGAGAGTGTAACTCTGCACTTAAGACAAGCTCCTCTACCCGCTGCTACCTCCCCTCCTCCAGGCACCCCATTAAACCCCTGCTCCCAAGAATCCTCCTCCTGCTTCTCGGCGCTGGGGGAATCTGGCGGAAGTCGGGAGCTGCCCGCCTTCCTTACAGCTGGGGAACTCGGGGAGGGAAACGGCAGCCCAGCCCCTGGTCCTCAGTCTCATGCCCACCCCTTTCCTCTGTCAGCCTCCCGAGGAGGTGTACTCTGCGGGAGATTCTGTCCTGGTGAAATTCCACTCGGATGACACCATCACCAAAAAAGGCTTCCACCTGCGATACACCAGCACGAAGTTCCAGGACATGCTGCACAGCAGGAAGTGACCACTGCCCTCACGCGGCGGGGACGGGAGGCCCGCTGCCCTCAGTCAACTGAGCCGGACAGCGGGGGCCGGGCAGAAGGCGGGACCCCGTCCCCGTCCCCCAGGTGCCAGGACCTGCGGGCCAGTGGTCCAGGTGTGGCAGGGCACTGGACTCCTACATGAGCCACTGCCCCACGACCCCTTCCTCCCTTGCCCCCGCCAGGAGTGAAGGGCCAGGGCCAGGGAGCCAGAGCTTCCCCTGAGACACTTGAAGTGGCCATTCCTCTCTGGGGGCCCAGCCCGGTGGGAGAGGGTCTGTCAGCGGGACCCGCCCACCTTCCCTGCCCGTCTCTACACGCTGTATTGTGTATGGCCGGTGGCATATCTTCATTGTAATGTACATTTCCCACCCCTTCTCCAGCCCTGATTTGGTTTTATTTTAAGCCTCCACTTCCCCCTGTTTCCTGGGGCGTGAGTTTCCGTACATGTCCCACAGGAGCCAGGGCGGGAAGATGCAGGGGAGTGGGTGCGGCAGCAAGACAGGGCTTCGCTCAGGCCCAGTGGCTGGTCGGCCACACCGGGGCACCCCAGCCAATAAACCGAAAGTGTTACAGCCAGTATCTTGTGCCAGATGCTGTCTGGGGTGTGGGGGCGGCGGGCGTGGGGTGGCTCGTCTCACTCCAGATGCGCAAGCTTGCTGTGTCCGGGGCCGGCCCACAGCCAGGACACCTGGCCTCACTGGCTGCCTTTCCTTCCGTCAATTCCAGGGCCCCAGAGGGTGGGATTTCACGGTCGGGCACACACAGATTCGCCTCGCACACTTCAGCCTGCAGGTGCCCCGTGTACACACACTGCTCGCAGCTCTCCCACACAACTGAAGGGGTGGAACGTTCTGTAAACAGGCTGTTCAGTGGGGAGAGAGGAGCTATGTAAAAGGGGATGGCGTGTGTCTGTCCATCCAGTGTCCATCCGCGTCTTCTGTCTCTGGGTCTGGGTGTCGGGCTAGGGGAGCCCACCAGGACCCAGAACACCAGCATCAGCCAGTACAGATCCACCAGCTGGCCCCCAGTGCCCGCCCTCCTGAAGGTCGGACCCCGAGTGCTGGCCCCTCGGATCCTTCTCTCCTCAGTGGGACAAGAGCCAGATGCTCGCGGCCACTGAGCAAACATTCCAGCTCTGGCCCCCTCTCCCAGGGCGACCCATGGCTGTGTCTTGTCTGGCTTCTTCCTTCCTGCCATTGCCTTCTTCCTCTCCAGGCAATAGTGAGGCACAGACCTGTCTCCCCGAGACCAGGTGGAGAGAAACTACATCCCTGCCCCTTCCCTTCAAAGGAGGCTCTCTCTACCCTTTCTCTCCGTGGATCTCACAGGGAAAGAAAGCCCAGAGAGGACCCAGGTTCTCTGCCTGGACTGGCCAGTCCCAGATTCCAGAGCGAGCAGGCAGCCTGCTCCAAGCCCTGGAGCTCCCTGAGAGCCTTCGGGGGACTGTAGGTCTTTTACTGGCCCCAAACTCCTTCCCATTGCAGAGGCAGATGTTGTGCCAGCTGCTGTCTGGACTGTGGGGGGACCTACCCCCAGGGAGCAATACGGCACGGTGCATCCCATATTGGTCCTTTAGGCAGAAAGCAGCAGTGGAAACCAGACACATGGCTAGTATCTGGTGCGCATGCAGGATCAGCTCCCATGGTCAGGCTGTAGCCTTCTCTTCTAGTCCTGAGCGCAGGTGACGGAGTGGGTGCTGGCCGGAGGGCCAGTGAGGTCACAGGCTGTGATGTCACGGCCACCCCTCCACCTCCTCTGATCAAAGTGCTCAGGACAGCTCAGAGGGCCGTGAACAGAATACAAAAACCCCCAAACCATTGGAGCCGCCCAGGCATCTCATCTGGACACTTTGCCAACAAACTTGGCCTCAGCTCCATGGCAGAATTTGTAGTCAGTGGTCACAGCTCTCCTCACCAGCCCTGCAGGTTCCTCTGAAGCTCAGAGGACCGCGCTGCCAGTTTACAAGCCACATGTGCGAAGAGAGTCAGGACCACAGCCCCATCCAGACTGCAGGACTGCGGCCCAAGAGAGTACCCAGTCCTCCCCCACCCAGGTCAGGGCCCCTGTGAACAGCAACAGCACAGCCGGAGGCAGCTCAGGACTGACCCATGCAGCCACCCTGGGCACCCGTCCCAAGACTCCATCACCACCGTGGACTCAGGCCCCTCTAACGACTCAGGGACCCGTGCTAGTGGGCCCTCCCAGTCTTCCCCGGGCCCATCTTCCCAGAGGCTGCCTCTGGGCACTGCAGGCTGATCAAGAGCTGGCTGCAGGCCATTGACACACATTCCAGAGGTTAATGAATGTGTTCTCCAGACCCGGCCTACCCTCACCTTCTGGCTACTTCAGGCTTCTAGACTAGATGAACTCCAGCGCAGCTGCCCAGCCGCTCAGGTGATTCCGCGTCAGAGGACGGAACCCTTCCTCATCCAACTGTCGTCTCCAAGTCCCTGAGGTTTCCTGGGTCCTGAGTGTGTGGCCAGCAGCAGAAAAGCTAGGATGGACCTGCCCCAGACTGCGCTCCCACTCTGGTAACCAGGTTAAGATAACCACATACCCTGGAGCTCCGGCCTCTTCCCTCTGGGTGCACCTCTCTAGCCCTCGGAGGACAGGACACCAGCCGTGGCCCGGCGGTCAGGAGATCTGGCTCTGCCTTGCTTCGCCCTATGACGTTGACCAACTGTCCCCTCCCTGGGCCTCTGCTCCCCAGCCTATCACCTTTCCCCAGCAACCCTTCCTGTCGGGGTCTAGTCTCCAAGAGCCAGAGGACAGGGCCAGGCTCCTGAGGCAGCTGGGGGCTTCCAGGGCCAACTGTTGGCTCAACGGTAAAAGAAAGAAGGTTGGATGCCCTGCACTGCCCCCTCACTCCTTTTTATCCCTCCCCCTCCCCCTTACCCCACAGTCTTCTCAGTAGGTCTTGAGAAGGTTATAAGCTTGAATGCAACACAGCCAGTTTGGGGCTTCCCTGGCGGTCCAGTGGTTAAGACTCCACGCTTCCACTGCAGGAGGCACGGGTTCAATCCCTGGTAGGGGAACTAAGATCCCACGTGCTGCGCGGCACGACTAAAAAAAATTTTAAATAAATGAAAACATAGCCGGTTTTGAATACAAGCTTTCCCATTTGGTGGCTCCATGCCCCTTGGTGAGTCATTTAACTGCTCTCAACCTTGGTTTCCCCATCTGGATACAGAAGCTGAGAGCACAGTGTTTCAAGAAAGGAAGAGGTGGACTTTGGAGGAAGCCTGTCACAGCGCCTGGAAAACAGGCTCTCTGTAAATGGGCCTTCTTTTCCTGTCATCTGCCAAACAATTCTCCAGTTCCTGGATGAAGCTCTTCCTATGCTAAAAGGAAACTTCTGGGTTCACCAGGTTCCAGTCGTGCGTTAGGAGTTTAGCGCAGAACTACATGTGCCAGAGAGGGCCATGCTTAACCCACAGCAAGGCGGGGCTTGCGGGGCAGCGGGGGACATATTTCTGGCTAGCTGGTAGCCTTTCTGGGCACCTCCCAAGTCACACCCTGTTCTTGACTGTCCTTACACACAAAGCTGATTCTACAATATGTGAAAAGATTTGCTGCCCCAGTTTGCAAAAATAGTAGTGCCTGACTTGGGGAGAGGAGTAAGGAGGAGAGAAGGAGGCCAGATGTTTTCCCCTGAGAGTCAGAAGGCCCACCCCTTCACTGACCAGCCTGCTTCTCCTGCTGCAGCCCCCTCCCAGCCTCCCAGCCCTCCCCTCCCCATCCCAGGAACATCTGGTTCCAATCTCTTCCAGATGCTGTGGCCAAGCCGTTTTATGGCCAATCACCTCAGCTCAGCTTCCTGAAGGCCTCCCTCCGTTTCGGGGAATGGTCCCTCCTCGTCCCTTTCCTTGGGACCTTGGCCACCTCTTTTCCTAACATGGAGAAGAGACACATATCGAAGCCAAATGAAACTGTGAGGGTCCTCAGAACTGGCACCTTCCTTCCCACTTCCCCCCCTTGCCAGGGGGCCTGTCATCCAGCCAGGATTAAAAGAAAGATGCTGTCCCAGAAGGAAAGGAATGGATAGGGAAGTGTGTGTGTGTGTGAGTGAGGTGTGAGTGTATGAGGCTGTGCCTATATATTGGGTGTGTCTGTGTTTGTGTCTGCACAGCAAAATACCCCACTGTAACCTGGAAGTGCCCCTTGGTGGCCACCACCTCATTTTCCCTCCCTGCCTGCACTAGCTAACTCGGGGCCCCTCTGCTGGACAGTGGCAGCTGCAGCCCAAGGTTGTCCCTTACCTTGCAGCTCTCTGTGGCCGCCAAAGCTGTCTTCCCTTGCAGCTCTCTGTGGCCGCCAAAGCTGTCTTCCATATCCAGCCCAGGTAGGCGGTGTGTGGTGTGTGTGTGTGTGTGTGTGTGTGTGTGTGTGTTTATGCACACATAGACCTCTCTCCCTCCACCAGGTCAGATTAGAGGGACACAGGCCAGAAGGGACCCTGGGGCAGACTCTGGCAGATGCCCTGACCCAGCTCTATGTGACAGGTGCCTGGAGCCGCCCAGGGCTGGCCGAGTGCCGGAGAGCGGCCATCTGGAGAGAGGAAGGAGGGACAGGCTCTCTGGAGGAAACCTGTATGCAGCACCCCCACCACCCGTGCCTCAACTGGCTCCTTCGTCCCCCACTAAGAGGACTCTGGGAGCCAATCTCTCCTCCTAAGAAACCCAGAAGGGTTTTGCAAAAGGAAGATTGAACCCTGTGCCTCTGGGAGACTCTGAAAACCCCTCAGCTGGTGCTGGGGGGTGGTCCCGCCCAGAGGCGGAAGGATGGACCCTGGAGGTCACCCCCCATCCTTAGAATCGTGAACTCCAAATATTCCCCACTACTCCTTCAAAATAAGCTTCCTTGGCATTTTTGGCTCCACAGCCCCCCCTGGTGTTATTCGGGAACTAGGCATGGCCATGGTCAGCCAGAAACACTGTGGAGACCCTTGGGTGGGCCACTGTGTTCGAGACCTGCCCCGCCCGTGTCTTACTGTCCCAGGTGGTCCCTGGCATACACTGGGGAGACAGTGCAGTGAAATGGAAGGATTCTAGCTTCTGAATTAAATCCTGGGCATTGTTGCCTACTGGCTGTAAGACACGGGCAAGCCTTTTAACCTCTTTGTGCCCCAGTTTCTTCATCTGTTAAATGGGAATCATACGGTGCAGGGACATTGCGAAGACTAAAGGAGCTGATGTGTGTGAAAGCATAAAGGAGCTGATGTGTGTGAAAGCACCTGGCCGGATGCCTGGCACGTAGTAGGCCCTCAGGAAGTGGCATTTGACCTTCAGCTTTCCTTCCTAGTGCAAGGAGGCTGTGCCCCAAGCATTGGATGACACATGTTCATTTGGCCCTGAGCCAGGCAGTGTCAGGGAGGTGACTCTGTTTTTTTCTGGAGTTTTTCCACTCCAGCAGAGGATCATTTTAATAAGTCCATAATAATAGACGCAGAGGTGACTCAGATCTGCAAACGAGGAGCCCTGCTGGGGAGCGGACACTCGGGCTCTGGGGGAGGGAAATTCAGTGGCATCTGAGTCTGATGCAGTGGCAGGCTGCTGCAGTGGGAAGGGCTCCAAACAGGGGGCCTGCAGACCTCGGTTAGGCCTCCAGATTGCTCCAGGTTGTCCCCTAGGAGGCCTCAGTTTCCCCATCTGCAGAGTGCATGGTAGCGCCAAATTGACCTCCAAAGTCCTTTCCAAGCTGGAGATGTGGCTCTGCTTTCGGAGCCCTGCCTGTCACACTGAGATGTGGAACAACCTTGGAGACGGTTCCAGGTGGCCTGTCCTGGGGGGCATCCTCATTCGAGCTCTTCTGTGACTATACAGCTTGCCCACCCCACCCCTCCCAGAGCCCAAGGAGAGGCGGGGCTCTCAGGCCATGGTGGTTTATTGATGCACGTCGCAAGCACAGCACACAGGCGGGTGTGCCCCCAGCCCAGGGCAAACACGAGGCCAGGGGAGGGCAGCGGGCCTTTTCCGCTGCCCTCAGCAGAGGGGAAAGGGCCTGGGGCCCACGTCCTCTCCTCCATGCATCTCCCACGGCCCCCAGCCCTGATCCATGCCACGGAGACAGCTGACCACACCACTCCCTGTGGCTACAGAAGAGGCAACCAGCTGTCCTATCTGCCCACTCACTGAGCTATGGCCTTGTTAGCCTGCTGCCCGCTTCCGTCCTTCATCGCAGAAATCCGGCTGTCACCTTGGGGGCTGCCTCCCACCACCTGACATCACCTCTGGCATCCTCCAAACAGCTGCCTGCCTTAGCTGACACCTCTCCCCATCACCCCACGCAGTCTGCTTGTCCCCAGGGTCCACTCTCACCACTCCCATGACCCGTACAAAAGTAGGAAAGAGGTGAAAACGTTGAGTGGCCCAGGAAAGACCTCACCAAGAACTCCCCAGGGAAGGGCCTCTCCGCCACTAGGCTAGCTTCGCGGTGGGTACCCGACAGGGCCAGTGGGCAGGGGCGCGAGGGGGGGCGGGGCAGGGAAGCCACAGTCCAGATGACACACAGGCACAGGGCAGTGGCGGCGCCGCGGCAGAGCGAGCGAGCAAGCGCGCAGCCAGGCGGGGTGCCAGGGCTCTGGGGGAACGCCCTCACTTCCAGTTCCACGCCGGGTCCCCCCGGCGTGAGGCCGCCCACTCCCGGCTGAGGAAGGGGTCCCTCTGGGTCTCAGGGGTCTCTTGCCCCCTCCTCGACCCCAGCGGCTGCCTTTGCAGACCCAGCACTCTGAGCAAGGGAGAAAGTACGCCGGGATTTACACCATCTCCAGACGGAAAAAGGGGAAACACCAGCAGCCAGGTGCCCCCGAAGCTAAGAGAAAAAGAGGCCCCTTTTCCAGAGGGCAGATGGAGAAGGGGAGGCACAGCCCTCCCCGTGCAGGAAGAGGGTGCCTCGTGGTAAGAAGCAGGGGGCGGGAGGGGGCGGGAGGGGGCGGGAGGGGGCGGGAGGGGGCGGGAGGGGGCGGGAGGGGGCGGGAGGGGGCGGGGCTCACAGCGGTGCAGGAGACTATTTATAGAGGGAGAGGGTCGGGCCTGCGGTGGGAAGCTCCAGGCCCGACTCACGGGGAGGGGCAGTCTGTGATTGGCCCTGAGCGGGAGGGGGTGGGGTTAAGGAAGAGCACGCCCACAGCTCTCGGCTCACCTCCGGAGGCAGGCAAGCTACAGGTGGGCCTTGGAAGGGAAGGCTTCCCCGGGAGAGCCCTAGGCGGCAAGTCTTCTGAGATGGAGGCCTGGGATGAGGCAAGAAACAGCAGGGCAAGGAAACCAGAGGAAAGGGGAAGTCTCTAGAAATCCACCCGCCCCCCCCCAACTCCCCACCAACCTGCTGAGGCTAAGAAGCCTTCCCAACCCCACCAGGCATGGGTGGGCCATGCCTACCAAGGGACCACCCTCCGTTGCCTCCAGTGCCCTGGGGAAGGGAAGGGAAGGGAAGAGGGAGATGGATGGCATGGACGGAGCAGGGCGGCAGGGGAGAGAAAGCCAGCTCCCTGCACCTATGCCACCCATCACCACCCTGCCTGCCAGCTCTCCCTGGCCCCCCAGCTCCCCAGAAGTCCCTAGCGGCCCACGCTGATGTTGCAGGTCTTGCAGCTGGGGTCTTTCTTGGCGTCAGCAGTGGACAGGCTCATGAGCTGGTGCCCGCTGATCTCCCCCAGGGTGCCCAGGGACAGGTCGACAGGCTCGGTGTAGATGATCTCCAGGATGAGGTCCTGGGCGTGGCGGAAGACCAGCTCCCCATCCTCCACGCTGCAGGTCAGGAACTTGTTGCAGGCAATGTCCAGGAGGGGCAGGCGGTCACGGCAGAAGCGATCCCCCAGGGAACCCTTGGGGGCCAGCACCAGGATGGCATAGTGGTAGGCCGTGTACATACAGTAGAAGTCCGCAAAGTAGAGGTTGGTGCTGGGGTTGAAAAGGCGCTGGGCAGGGATCTGGAAGCGCCAGCGGCCGTAGGGGGAGTCCTGTGGGGGCTGGCCTGTGTTGAACTCCGTGTTGCAGCTGAAGAAGACCCCGTGGAGCATGCCGCTGGTCGGGGAGCCATGGCTACCACTGTTGTCCTTCAGGTAGGGCTGCAGCATGTTCCCGCAGTGGGTCCTGCCCACCCCGGGCGCGGGGAAAGGCCCAGGGGAAGAGAAAATGCCATTGGTTAGCTGGACTGAGGCTTGGCTGCTATGTGTGACCGAGGAGGGTGTCAGCCCAGCTCCCAGCTCTCCCACCAGCTACCGCCTCCACCAGTCACAAATAGAACATTCCAGGATGCAAGAGAAGGGAGGGCCCTGGAGACAGGCTGATCCAGCCCACTTCTTCACGGAGGAGAGATCTGAACGCGCCACTCCCCAGCTTACAGCCCTTTGATGGGACTTGCACAAAAAGCAACACCATAAAGATCTGGTCTTTCGGGCCCCATCTCCCAACACCCCCAAACGCACAGGTTAACAGGTAACATCCTCCAGCGGGAACCCCACCCCAGGTCTTTCCTTCCTCTGTGCCTTTGCAGTGCTCTTCCCGCTGCCTGGGCTGCCCCTCCCACATTTTTCCACCTGGCAAACTTCTAATCATCCCTCAGGTGTCCCCTCCTCTCCAGAACCTTCCAGGAACAGCAAGCACTTACATTCAACAAAATTTCGACTGCCTACTATGCGCAGGACACTGAACTTTACTCAGCAATCACACATACGTATTATATTCCTTCTGTCTGTACTTCCCCTGATAGACTCTGAGGTTTGCGAGAGGGGGGGACTATGCCTTTATTCATCTTTTTATTTTTTTCCTGAGCCCCACGGCATGCAGGATCTTAGTTCCCTGACCAGGGATCGAACCCATGCCCCCAGCAGTGGTAGCACAAAGTCTTAACCACTGGACCACCAGGGAGGTCCCTATTCATCTTTATATTCTGGCACCTATGGGTGCTCTCTGTCTCTCCCTTGCTTGCTGATAGAGGAGCCCAACTGGCCGTTGTCCTCACCACTCACCTACTGCCTCTCTTCTTTCGTACAAACACCAAAGAACCCCTCCCCAGGGTCAGGTCAAAACGCCCCGCCCGAGCTGACTGCAGTGATGAAGACAGTAACAGGGGCAGCTTGCCCTGGCCCCCTTAGAAGGACGAGGACTTGGAGCACTAGCAGCCAGCATGGTGAGGATGGGCAGCCCCTGGTCCAGCCTCACTCTTGCCTGGTTCTGCTGGCCCTCTGGGCCTCAGGCTCCCCATTTGTAGGCTGAGGGTGTTGGATGGGGTCACCAATTTTCAAACATTTTTGAAATGTTTCGAACATTCAAGCAGAACCCCTCTCTTTTATCCCCAAAGGAAATTATACACAGGCAGGCCAGAGGCAATTAAATTGAAGCCTCAGGCTTCCCTGGTGGCAAAGTGGTTAAGAATCCGCCTGCCAATGCAGGGGACACGGGTTCGAGCCCTGGTCCGGGAAGATCCCACATGCCGCGGAGCAACTAAGCCCGTGCGCCACAACTACTGAGCCTGTGCTCTAGAGCCCACGAGCCACAACTACTGAGCCTGCGTGCCACAACTACTGAAGCCCGTGTGCCTAGACCCCGTGCTCTGCAACAAAAGAAGCCACTGCGATGAGAAGCCTGCGCACCACAACAAAGAGTAGCCCCCGCTCGCCGCAGCTAGAGAAAGCCCACGCACAGTGACGAAGACCCAACGCGGCCAAAAATAAAATAAAAATAAATAAATAAATAAATTTATTAAAAAAAAAAATTGAAGCCTCTCTGGTTGGGTGACAGGTGCAGGGCTCAGCAAGCCTCATCCTCTGATTTCCTCTCCAGTCCCTCGGCACCACCTTAAAGGGCGTCCTGAGATCCTTCCCCGGAGCCTCCAGGTTTCCCAGCACGCAGTGTGAAGACCACAACTCTTCGTACAGAGAATCCTCTCATTCTGTATTCCCCTCACCACCTCCCTTGGGACCCAGGGCCTGAATTGGAGGGACAGCTGACCTGCAGCCCTAGAACCCAGTGAAAGGAACTCTCCGAAAGGAGGATCAAAGCCAGGACCTCGTCCACTCATGACTGTTAGCGTGGTGCCCTCAGGCAGCCCCATCCTGAGAGCCCTCTCCTTCCCTGGAGCCTAACATCCCCCCCAGATCCAGCCTGGGTTATGGGCGTGGTGAGGACTCCAGAGGAGGGTCTGGCAACTAACAGGGGTGGGGGTGACGTCAGACGGCGGGGGCGCCGGCCAGATCCAGGGCAGGAAGGAGAGACCCGGCCGTACCTGGCGTGCTGGAAGTACTCCTTGTGATGGTTGCGGTAGAAGACGGAGAAGCGGAGCATGCGGCCTGCAATCTGCTCGGCCTTCTCCTGCAACTGGGCCAGGTGCTCCTTGGCATAATCTGAAAGAGTCCAGGTGGGTCAGTCGAGGGCCAAGCAGGGGATCGCAGCCTGCCCCACAGATCACCCACTGCGTACCGTGAACGCCGGCCCACCTCTGTCGTCAGGGCGCAGGGGAGACCAGACAGTCACAGCACCTTGGACCAGTTAGGAGCGGACCACCTGGCCTGGCTGGGAACATGAGCAGCTGGATGCTGTCTGTCCTTGTCACCTCTGGGCCCTATTGCCAGAGGCTCAGGGCTCTGCATCAGAAAAGGGCAGAGGGCTGCCCAGTTATACAGTCATGTACAGCGAGGGCACCAGAGGCGATGATCCCAGACCATCCTCGTGTGAAAAGAGGACCAAGAGGCAAAAGACTGAGAGGAGACAATCTGAGGTCCTTTGGGGAGAGCCCCTCAAATCCACCAGGTAGGAGGCTGCCCACACCACCGCATGGAAGCCAGTTGTAATTTCAGGTGGAGAGTCAGGAGGAAACTGCAGAGAACCAAGGTGAATATTTAGGCAGACCAGGGTCTGGGGCATCCCATGAGAAAGGAGGAAGGTTGGAAACAGCATAGTCAAATTGGACTCCCTGGGCCAGGGCCAGAGGCTGGGGCCGTGGAGCCCAGTCAGGGCTGCTGCTAGCCTAGACAGTGCCTTTGCACAAAGTAGGAAGAGGTGCCCTTTCCTCCTTGCTGATGCAGCCCTGGCCAGGGTGCTGGGTTTGACAAAAGGAGGAGGAACTGAACTGCAGCCATCCCCAGCTCCCCAGTTTGAATGACCTCCCACTACATGTAGAGTTCTGGGGTAAACCAAGAGGCTTTCCCTGCAAGGTGCAGGAGCACCTCCAGAGAGCAGCGTTTTGCAGCTGAGCTAAGAAAAAAACACCACTCAAAAGAGAAAGGCAGGTCAAGGAGACTTGGGGCACAGACTTTGGCAGAGGTTGGAGTCAGCAGCCTCCAAGGCCTGGGGCTAAGGATGTTCATGCCCCTTCCTTGTGACAGAGGGAGATCTGGAGCAGTTCTCACCGTGGGCACCAAAAGAATGGAATATCATGGGGCTGATCCTGGGTCATCAGTGAGCAAGTATGCAGAAGCCCAGTATTTGTTCATGTTGGAATTTGCAAGCTAATAGGTGAGTTTGTGGGATGGTTTTCCCAGCCTACGTGGAGGCTCAAGACAAACAAAATGTGATTGTCCTACAAATTGTCCATCAACCAATGATCAATAAACAAAACATGGTCCATCCGCACAATGGGGTGTTATTCAGCCTTAAAAAGGAAAGAAATTCTGACACATGCTGTAACATAGATGAACCTTGAGGACAGTATGCTAAATGAATAAGCCAATCACAGAAGGGCGAATACTGTGTGATTCTCCTTGCATGTGGTACCGAGAGTAGTCAAATTTACAGAGACAGAAAGTGGAAGGGTGGTTGCCAGGGTGTGGAATGAGAGGGGAACGGGAAGTTGTTGTTTAAGGGGCATAGAGTTTCCGTTTGGGAAGATGAAAAAGTTTTGGAGATGGATTGCACACCAATGTGAATGTACTTAACGCTGCTGGACTGAAAAATGGTGAAGATGGTAAATTTATGTTATGTGTATTTTCCCCCACTTATGCTTGCCCCAAGCCAGAAAAGTAACTCCATCCCTTTCTGGAAGAGGTATTGTCAACATAATTAGCAGTGCTCGCGTCTGCCTCCTGCATCAGACTGCAGGCTCTGGGGGGGCACGGGTGGGTCTCATCCATGGGTGCCTCCCTGTTGACCGAAGCATGGTGCCTGCGTACAGCACGTGTTCCTAAGCGCATGCCGGGTTAAGAGGAAGTCCCCTCCTGACCGTCACTAAACCAGATGTGCCAAAGCAGCCCGACAGCAGGGCCTCACCCCCGGTGCAGAACTCGACTGTCTCGCTCCAGCCAGACACGAGGTACTCCCCGTCACTCTGCTTCACGGCGGTCTGCACTGCCACACTGTACTCCGTGCGGGGGCTCAGGAACCAGTGGCCTCTCACCGTCATGGGCAGCGGCACGGCCTTGGCCACGAGCTTGGTGGGGACATCCTGAGACATGGGGCGTGGACAGAGAGCCGAGAGTCAGATTGGGGGTCACGTCCACTCTTGGCATTCCCCCAGACCTCTCACTCCCCCAGATGGCCGCCTTCCTGCTGAGGACAGCCAGAGCCTCAAGGATTCAATGGCTCGGTGCCCTGGCCACCATTTTCCTGCAGAAGCAAGCAGTGGCCATTGGGAAGGCCATACAGACACTCCCTGGCCTCCACCCCCTTAACCCCCGATGCCCGTTCTCTTGGGAACTGAGGAGAAAGACCACTGGGGTGGAGGCCCGCAAAGTTGAGGGCGGCGAGACCTTCTTTTCCGAGGGAGACTTCGAGAGCTCTGCACACTGCAGTGCTGTCTCCACGGCAACGGCAAATGCTGAGAAGCCAGGGAGGAAGGGAAAATATGCCTTCTTCTTTGGGGGGGAGGGTTAAGGGGGTGGTGTGGAACAGTCACGTCACCGTGGCAACTGGCCTGCCAAAAGACACCCAGATTGGAGAACCAGTTCCAAAGAGAGAGAGGGCGAGTAACCCACACGATGCGGTCGTCGTGGGAACCAGCTCCTTCCCACCTCACTCTTCCCCCTGCCTCTCTGCCAGCTTGAGAAGATGGGAGCCTTCCTCCCACCCGCCCCCACGTCGGCTCCAACCCAGGGAAAGGACATCCCAGCCAGTGCAGGATTCGCCATCCCTCTTCTAAACCCAGCAAAGAATAGGCCAGAGGGTCGGGGACAGAAGAGGATCACAGGGGCCTGAGGACCAAGCAAAGGGGCACAACACTGTTCGTGGCCCACGTTGCCCACCCGGTCAACAATAAGGCTGCTTTCTCAGTCGGGGGCTTTGTCGGACCCCTGATACGCCACCCCCAGGTGTGACGTCTGAGGCCACACCCTGGGTTTTCCCACCCCATGTGAAGGTCCAGCCATGATGCCGATGATGGTGTCTGCTGTGTGCTGGGCCGAAGCCAAATACCACACAGACAATTACCGCAATGAAGCCTCTCCCAAGCTGGCATTATTATTATTCCCTTTTTACCAGTGGAGGAGAGAGGTTAAACAACTTTCCCAAGATTACGCAGTAAGAGCTGGACTGGAGTCGGGCCTCTCTGACTCCCAACTGTCCCCTCTAGGTGTTCTGTTATCCTGCCCCCTTCAAGAGCAGGGGCTCGGAGGAGGCGCTCTGGGCACCCTGCACTCACCCGGTGCTTGAACTTGTTGGAGTTCTTATTCTCTTTCTTGTTCAGGTCAATGAAGTAGTGGGTGACCCTCTCCAGGTCACTGTTTTCCATGGCCCAGGAGATACGAAAGGAGTCACAGGTGATGTTGCTGACCTCGATGCTGTGGGGCGTGGACAGCAGCTCCATGCTCCCCACTGGTTTGGCTTCTGTGTGGACTGAGGAGAGAGGAAGACTCAGCACCTCCCTCCCCGCCACGGAATCTTCTAGAATGTCTTGCTCCCAACATCACTTGCAAAGTGGAACCTTGAGGAGCCATCGATTGCACCTGCCTCATCAGATCTGATGGGAAGATAACACGAGGAGGACTGGAGGGGTGGGGCCGAAGGTGGGCTGGGGTGGCCCCCTCAGGGGCTCTTGGCTCTCCTGGGAGGTGTCTGCAGAGCAGATGGCACCTGACAGGTGGCGGAGGCAGTGGGAATGCTTCAAACGTGGGGCGGGACAGATTTGCAGCAGATGGAGCCAAGGAGGGGGGCCCTCAGCCAGCAGGCGTGAAAAGAGAAAGGGGTGGGGTGGAGAGAGCAGTGCCAGGCGGTGGAGGAGCGGCAGGAAGCCCCCGCCAGGGGCAGGGTGTGAGGGTGAGGCCGGCAAGGGGCGCTGGCAGCCAAGAGGCCCAGGATGCCAGGGCTCTCGGGTTCAGGCCCCCTCCTCCCTGGGGGTGACTCAGCAAGGGCCACCACAACTCGGGGCTGGGAGTATGAGTGCCACCGAGATGACGTGAATCCACTGGCGGTGGGAGGGGACATCCAGCACGGCCACGGTTCTCTTCCACCTGTAACATTTCAACTCTCGTTCTTTTTCTTTCAGCAGATCCTCTGTCGCTTGACTCTTAAATTACTAGTTTTTACCTTTACATCTCTTGCAGGCCAACTACGTGCTAATAATTTCACAAGCATCATCTCATGCAAGCCTCACAATAGGTAGGTACTATTATTATCCCCATTTTACAGATGAAGTAGCTGAGGTCGGTGGGGTGGGGGGGTGGTACTAAGAGGTCAAAGGTCACACAGCTGCAAAATGATTTGAACTCAGGTCTGTCTGATTCCAGGGCCCAAGCTCTTTATCATGAAGCTTAGGTTGTGTCCCCTTGTGTGTGTGTGTGTGTGTGTGTGTGTGTGACACATGTGGAGTGTGTGTGCACAGGTGCACGTGGTTTTACCGCTATTTATTTTTCCTCCTTCCATCTTTCCCTTTCAAGGAATTGCTTTTTCTCTCACCTCCCTCTCTCACTCCTTTGCTTCTACCCCTGGCTGCTGTTCCAGGTGTGAAAGGACCGCACCACCATTACTCTCAACTGTGCTTTAGCTAGGATGAGCTGACTCTGGCCTTGACTTTGGCCTGGCTCACAGGAGCTCCGGAGAACAGGGTGGGGAGTGAGAGGAAGGGGGAGTGACTGTCTCTGGGACAAGAACGTGAATGTGGTTGGACTCTGTCCTGGGGCATGTGCTCGTTACCCCATCGAGCTCATGCCTGCCTCAAGCCCAGCCCAGCACACCTCAGATTTCTGGAGTGTCATCTCCTTTTCTCCCCCTCCCCTCTTCCTCACCCAGGCGCTAAGGGTGAGCTGTACCTTGTGCCTTCGAAAGCAGGTACTTCTATTTATAGCTCCCAGAAGGTCCAACCCACACCTTCCTGTCAATTAAGCCTGCTCTGGGGACTGACACCTCTAAATTAACCCCTGGGCTGCCTGGGCGGCAGGCACAGGGCGAAGGATATGGGTGATGGCCCTCACCTGTCCCAGGATGTCACCTGAATCCTTGTTTCATCTTAGCTTCCCACCCTAAAGCGTGTGCCTGCCTGTTGTGAAGTTCAGCCAAATGCCAGTGGCTTCGCGTATGGGGAATCCTATGGTGAATAAGCACAGGGGTGCTACCAGGGCCACCCCGAAATCAAACAGAATGGGATCAGTGTCTAGAAACAACTGTATGATAATAAACCAGCTGGTAATTCCTGGGGACAGGTGTGGAGCAGGGGGGAGTTGCCATCCCTTGAGACACATGTGTGCCCCCCACATGCACCCACACACACACATGCACCCACGCACACCAACACAGACACACAGCCACCCCAGAGGGCCTGAGCGGCCACCTCCCACCCACATGGGACACAGTCTACGCCTAGCCTGTGGGTGGACACCTATTCCTGTCCCTGTGCTCCTCTCCTCAGCATCTTCCCAGAGGCAGGGGCAGCAGGGGCAGCCGTGTTTGGTGGCAGGGGTCTCCAGGACCTGGCTCCTCCTTTCTTCTCTCCAGTTCTAGGAGAGCTCAGGTCACTCCCCCATGCTAGCTTGCGGGGAGGCAGTGAGTGATACTGGGAGAACAATGAAGCCGAGTGGACCAAGGATGGGCGTGCACCCGGGTCTCCAAGCCCCCATGATGGAGAAGGGCAGGGTTTGAGGGACAGGCTGAGACAGCACCTGAGAAACACCCACGGTCCCGTGTAATCCACCCCAAGACGAGCATTTACACACCCACACACAGGCAGGCACGCACGCACACAGATGCACTGGGTATGCCCACCCACACCTGCCACACAGGGCTGCACACGCCTCCTCAGACATCCTCGTCCCACACACTCACCTACGCACTCAGGTACCCTCCGCCACCTTCCACGTTCTAAGAATGTCCCACAGTTGTCCCTCCACAAGCTGCCACCTCCACACAGACCCACGCACGTTCACGTCCACAGGCTCTCACACACACACGTAGGCACACACGCCTTCCCACAAGCCATATTTGGGGAGGAAAGGAGGCCACAGGCACCAACATGCATGCGTGCCGCCTCCACAGAGGCACGCTACCCCTCCGCCTGCTTGCACACACATGTGCATTCGCACACACGTCAACCTCTGCCCATATTCTGGCGTCCTCTCTCACGGCTTCTCCAGGCTCAAAGCCACAGACTTTGAAAACGTGTTTGTCTCCGCCAGGCTCCGCCAGCCCTGATCCTTCACATGCCAACAGGTTTGCGCACCTACGCACGCGGGCCTGCCCACGGACAGAGGCTTCTGCCCGCTCTCCCCACCTCCATCCCCCTTCTGCTCTGGAGTTGCGCCTCCCCACGTAGAAACCCTCTGGTCGCATGCAGTCAGCCCCCCAACAAAATGCACTCCCACACGCGTGACAAGTGAGATGTCCACCCCATAAATAAACTGCCTCACACCAACCCCCGCCCACACAGCCCCCAGGCTGCTCAGATAACTGATCCCCCCCATGGACCTCACATGTACATGTATGTTCCCAGACCCGCCACACGTGAGCATAAGTGCAGGCAGACAGAACTATGTACGCAAGCAAGCCTCCACTTCCCCGGCAAGCAGGCACTCGTGCTGAACACACCGATACCCCCGGCCCATGCCCATTCAGAACAGCCACCACACGCCAGAGGGGACGCATCCCCCCACCCCGCTGTCCCCGTTGGCATCGCTCACTGCAGCAGAATGGTCACGGGCTGACTGTGGTGCCCCAGGGACTGGATCCAGCTGTGAACCCCTTTGCCAAGGGCCTGGGGGAAAGGGGACAAGGTCGTCAGCCCCGGCTATCCAGGTGGGCACCTCGGGCAGTGGCAGGACCCTGGCGCCCCCAGCTCCTAGTCCCTGGCCACCTGAGTCCCTCTCGGGATTGACAGCAGGATCGATCCTCTGGGGAGGAAGGACACTCACCTGGCTCCACTGGGCTCTGCAGAGGAAGAGCTGGAAGGGAGGGAGGGGAGAGACCTCTGCGTGGACAGTCTCCCCAGGCTGAGGAGCAGCAGCCGGACGCCTGGGTCAAAGGCAGCAGCGCTCTCTCGCTCCCCTGGCTCCTCTCTCAGCTGCCAAGGAGGCTTCTTCCATGCCCCGCAGGCAGCTCCTTCCTGGCTCTGCAGCACAACGCTGCTGCCCCCCGAGAGGCGATGTTCCCAGCCGAGCGCCAGGAGAGAAACAAGAGCGAAATCAAAGCGGCGGCGTGGAGGAGAGAGAGGCAGAGAAGGCGAGAAAGAACGAAAGAGCCAGACCGAATCTGGCTCCACCAATGGGATCAGTGGCTGCCCAGCGTCAGGTGACAATAAGCAAGCTTGGTCCCTGCTCGCCTGGGCTGGTGGGAGGGGGAAAGGGCAGAGGGTCTCCCAGGGAGCTACACTGATGTCCTTGGAGACAGTGGCAGTGCTCACCTTTCCCCCATTCTTCCAGGACAAGCTGCCCTCAGAAGAAGTCCCTCCAGCACACCCCTGCTTGGAAATCTCTCACTTGAAGGCAGCCCCTAAACTTCAGGATGCTGGGAGAGGGGTGGGGCTTCGCCTAAGGGCTCAGGAGCTCCAAAGCAAGGATTCTGATTGGCAGATAGGGAGGGGGGCTGTGAAGGGGAAGGGTTCACATGGGGTATGTGAGCTGCAGGCGGGCAGGAGGGGGGTTCTGTCTACAGTCTGGATTCTCTCCTCAGGGCCTTTGGCTGATCTGTGGCTCCATTTTCTTACCAACTCGGTCAAGAGATATCAGACCTGCAGCTCCAGGGCCCCCTGATCGTCAAGGGAGAATGTCTGGCTACTTAAGTTCCCCAGGGGGGATAAAAAAACAAGAGAAAGAAGTTGTGGGGCAGTGAAAGAAGAGCAGAGGCAAGAAAGTGGGGGTGGGAGGGACACACGGAGCTTGGAGTGTTCTCAGCCCAGCCAGCCACCTGGGCTCGGAGAAGCCAAGCCCTGAATACCTTGACCAGAGGGATTCCTATCTGCTGTCTTAACAACAGGAAGCTTTTCTGCCACCCGAAATGAGGACCCTGAGGATGCCACCATGAATAACACTCAAGGAAATCTGAGTCAAGCAAACAACAGTGACAAGGAGTATGTACAGTGTGGAAAAGCACAGACTCTGCAGTCAGACAGATACGGTCAAAATTCTTGCTCTGTCATTTTCTAGCTGGGTGACCTTGGACAAGTTACTCAACCTCTCAGAGCTTCAGTTTCTCCATCTATCAAGTGGGATAATAACACAGGTTTGTTGTCATCACTGAATGAGAAATCACACCATAAATCTCAAAGCTCTGGCTGATCTACCAGATGTGCCCAGTCATGCATCAGAGCTGTTATCATCGCCATCATTATGGACCGTGCCTGCCTGCAAAGAGCCCTCTGTCTTTTAGGGGAGAAAAGATGGGCATTTAGAGACCCAGTTAGAGAACAAGGCGTATACAGCTAAATTGAGGGTACAGATATGGATGCACAAAAGGAGTGAGGACCAGCTCCAGAGAGCAGGGGGAGCACAGCCAAGAGGAGAAGGCGGAAGCAGCAGCGTGGTGGAAGGTGGGGAGGTCTTGGTGCAGACACAGCAGACACAGCAGGCAGGCCATGGGTGAGGGCCTCAGAGAACCGTAGGAGGCCTGAGCTGAGTGTAGGGACACTCCCTGAGAGGGACTCAGAGGCTGCAGACATCGGCAGCAAAGGTTAGAGGAGGTGACGTGGACAGAAAGTGAACAGTTCACAGAAAGCAAAGACAGCAGAAGCCAATCCTACCCTAAATGGGCATGGAGAACCCGGGCAAGTTTGGTCAGATCCTGAACCTCACAATGCGATGTGGGGTGTTACACCGTGGCAGGGTTAAGCCCTCCCATGGCCAAACATGAGTAGGTCCCGCTCCTCACACACCTACACTGAGAAGTTGAAACTCCAAAGAGATGCACCGTGTCATCTCATGGTCATGGCCAGCATCAGACATCTGCACCAACACCTGGCCCTACAACCCACCTGAGGACAGCAACTCGGTTTCCCCATCTGTAAAGGAAGACTAGTCTCAGCACACCCCCGCCTCCCACCTTCACAGGATGGCACACAGAGACCGCATGAGATCATGTGCCCCAAGCAGAGAACACTCGCTATCTGAATGCACTTTCGTGGAGCTGGGCGCTAGTGTCAAGGGAAGACACAAACCCTCTCAGAGCTCCTGCCTCCTCTTGCCTCAGAGGACTTCTCTGCAGATCACATGAGAAAACACATGGTAAGAAGAAAGCACGATAAGCCAAATATAACTCCGGATGAAACCAAACAACTGCCAAGATGCACTTTGGCTGCATTTTTTTAAAAATAACCTTTTATTACACAAGCCATACATGATCATTGTAGAAAGACGAGAAGAATTAATTCTAAAATTTGAGAGAATTAAAATTGCTGGTTCCCTCACCATTCAGAAATAGGTGTATATGATATATACTTTATTAGCAAAAATAGAAAGTATAAATACTGTTTTATAACTTGCTTCTTTCACTTACCAATACGTTTTCTGTTCATTACATAGTCTTTCTACAGTTGTTTTTTGGGGGTTTTTTTGGCCACACCGCTCTTAGTTCCCTGACCAGGGATTGAACCTGGGCCTACGGTAGTGAAAGCACCAAGTCCTAACCACTGGACCACCAGGGAATTCCCTACAGTATTGTTTTAAATTTAAATATGTTCTATTTCTTTGGAGCCAATTCCCATCTCCTCTGATTAACTTAGTTTACATTTTCTCCATTCTAAACAACACTGCAAGGGACATTCTTGCAGCAAAATCTCTTCCCACGCTTTAATTATTTTTTCCAGTAAAATATTAAGAGGTATAATAAATATAAACGGACCTTATTTGGATACTGATTATATTAAGAGGTATAATAAATATAAAGGGACCTTATTTGGATACTGATTTCACAGCAGTTAAAATTTGAATACTAACTGGATCTTTGATAATATTTAGGAATTATTAGTTCTGATAATGTTTTAGGGTTATTCTTTTAAGAGAATATCCTTCAGCGATACACATTCTAATATTTATGGATGAATAACATCATATCTGTGATTTGTTTCAAGATAATCTCGGGGGGACATGGGGTGTGTATATGAAAGATCAGCATGGGTGGATAATTATTGAAGCCGGGCACTTTGAGATTCAATAAGCTATTGTCTCCACTTTTGTCCATGCTTGGAAGTTTCCATGTTAAATATTATATCTAAGCTATGATTACAATTATAACAAAAGCGTCTATTAAGCACCAAGACACAGTGCTAGGCATGCGATTCTCACAAGGACCTTGAGGGGTGGATCTATCAACCCCATTTTCAAAGGCAGATAATGGGAAATGAGACTCGATCCATAAGAAGTCAAGCTAGAGTCAAATCACGTCTGAGTACAAAGGCTGGGTTCTTCGTGGTAGAAGGGCACAGAGCAAATATAGAGTCTGAGGTAACAGAGAATGAGTCTGTAAGTGAAAAAAATCTAGTCTTAACATTGCTCATGCACTTTTTAGACTCAAAATGTTTACGTCTGTTTCCCCATGGTTGAACTACGTGTGGAGATCTCAGGGGCCAATGAATGCAGACACATCCAGACAGCCCATAAAAACCACCTTGTTCATTTACAAGTGTCGACAATGACAGGAGTGGGCAGTGACTGTTTCTGAGAACTGTGTGGATTTCTCAGTGTTTATTTTCTTTACCTGTTCAAAATTATGTTTAGACCTCCTACAACCCTCACCAGTCACCTATTTCGAATTTACTAGAGAACATTAATTCTAAAATCTGGACACATTCGTGAGTATTCATTCAACTAAAGAATATAATACGTTTTTTAGCTTTTTAAACTTAAATATGTAACAACTTTAAGACATGGAAAAATACCGAATTATATTTAAGGACTCTGAAAAGCTATTAGAAGAGACACTAATGAAACGTTGGAGGGGCAGAAGAAATTTCAAGGGAAGAAGATCAAGAACAATGAAGAAAGAATCACAAGTGAAATGAGAAAGGGAAGGACTAATCAGATAGAATGAAGATACTGGAATAGTCACTAAACTATACCTGAAGTGAACCAGCATAGCGTAGGAACTATGGAATACCCCTGGGCACAGCATGGCAAGACACCTGGGACAACACATACTGAATATGTGAACTCCTGCCAGGCTGGAAAGGCTTCCCTCCACACTCTATTTAGAGAGTTGCATAGGAAAGAACCTATAGAGAAGACATAGGAAAACGCAAGGCAAAGATGGCTTTTACATCAATGGTGCCAAAGTTAAATTACAGATACAATCCACCTGGAAACAATCCACCCTTATTTTTCTTTTTTTTTTTTTCAAGATTTTTTTTTTTTGGATGTGGACCATTTTTAAAGTCTTTATTGAATTTGTTACAATATTGCTTCTGTTTTATGTTTTGGTTTTTTGACCGCAAGGCATGTGGATTCTTACCTCCCTGACCAGGGATTGAACCTGCACCCCCGGCATTGGAAAGCGAAGACTTTTTTTTTTTTTTTTTTTTTTTGTGTGTGGCAGTACACGGGCCTCTCACTGTTGTGGCCTCTCCCGTTGCGGAGCACAGGTTCCGGACGCGCAGGCTCAGTGGCCATGGCTCACGGGCCCAGCCGCTCCACGGCATGTGGGATCTTCCCGGACCGGGGCACGAACCCGTGTCCCCTGCATTGGCAGGCGGACTCTCAACCACTAAGCCACCAGGGAAACCCCTGGAAGGCGAAGTCTTAACCACTGGACTGCCAGGGAGGTCCCAACCCTTGTTTCTCTAATGCATATCCAGATGGGCTACTTGGTCTCACCACAAACTGGAATCCATTCATTCATTCAACAAAAATGTAGTCGGTGCTTCACTACATATCAGGTGATGTTTTAGGCAATGGGAATATGTAGTGGGAGGAGGGGAAAAAAATCCCTGCTCTTAGGGATTTACTTTCTGGTAAGGGGAAGACAGACAGTAAACAAATTCTCTATTAAGTGGTGATAAGTGCTATGGAGAAAAATAAGTCAGTACATAGGGATAGGGAATGTCATGGGGGAATGGGAAGTTACAGTTTTAAACAGGGCCATCAGAGAAGGCCTGAAAAAGGTGACTTTGGGCTAAAAAGCCTGAAGGGAGGGAGGGAGCCATACAGAATTATGTGGGGGAAGAGCATTCCCATTAGCAAGAGCGGAGGTCCTGAAGCACAGGCCCTGAAGCGGGAACATGCCAAGTTGTTCCAGATACAGCAAGGGAACCAGTGCAGCGAAAGAAGAGGGAGCAAGCAGAGGGTGGTAGGAGTTGAGGACAGGGAGGTGGTAGGTGGAGGGGCAGATTATGCAGGGCTGTGTAGGCCGGTCTAAAACCTCTGGTTTGTACTGCAAAATGGGAAGCCACTGGGCAGTTTAGAGCAGAGACTGACCTGATGTGAAATATGTTAATTATGCTCTGTTGAGACGTGGCTGAGGGCGTCCAGGTGGAAACAGGGATGCCTGTTAGGAGGCTATTACAAACATCACAGCCTCCTCATTAGAGGTGGCCTGGACCAAGGCGGGATGTCAGGGAAGGTGGTGAGAAGTGGTATATATCTGGAAGAGCCGATGTGTTAGAGGTATCGCATGAGAAAAAGAGAAGAGTCAAGAATAACTCCAAGATTTTGGACTTGAACTCCTAGGAGGGACGGAGTTGCCATGTACTGAGATTGGGGACACTCTGGAGTAGTTTGAGGAGGAAGATCAAGAGTTTGGATGTGGATATAGGTTGGAGATGCCTGGCAGACATCCAAGTGGAGGTGTGGGATAGGCAGAGATACATATCTGGAGTTCAGAGAGGTCCCGATTGAGATAAGCATTGAGGAGTTGTGAGCATACAGCACATAGTTCAAAGCTGAGAAACTGGACAATTGCAAAGGGAGCAAATATAGAGACAAAAGGGAAGAGTTCTGAGAACTGAATCCTACAGCTCTCCAGTGTTTCGAGGTCAAGGAGATGAGCAGGCAGCAGCAAATAAACGGCTGCAAAATGATGTAAACGAATTAGGATAAATTATTCATCGACAACATGGAATAGCTCGAACTTGGATAACATTTTCAGACCACATATTCCTTTTATTCTACTGATGTGTATTCAGAAGTGTTCTTTATTCACTTAGCATTTCCAATGCCATCAAGAATCCACAGGGGGCTTCCCTGGTGGCACAGTGGTTGAGAATCTGCCTGCCAATGCAGGCCACACGGGTTCGAGCCCTGGTCTGGGAAGATCCCACATGCCGCAGAGCAACTAGACCCGTGAGCCACGCTACTGAGTTTGCGCGTCTGGAGCCTGTGCTCTGCAACAAGAGAGGCCGCGACACTGAGGCCCGCGCACCGCGATGAAGAGTGGCCCCCGCTCCCCGCAACTAGAGAAAGCCCTCGCACAGAAACGAAGACCCAACACAAACATAAAATAAATAAATAAATAAAATTAAAAAAAAATAAGGTTGCCTGCTAAATTATTTAAAAAAAAAAAAAAAGAATCCACAGGAACAGGCTTTCGACATAATCAGTCTATACCTTCTAAAATCTGCATTTAGACTCCAAAAAACTGTTCTTAAAGACTTTGATTATTAGTTTCGTTAAGTTATCAGACAAAAATGAGATTATTGTCTTTACTATGAAATGTGAAAAAATAAAATGCAATGTTATTAATCACAAATTAAGGTCTGCTAGAATCACAGATATGATTGTCCATGGTTTGGCTTGTAATGATTTACAACTTTCTTTTGAGGGTAGATAAGAGAATGAACACTCGTCCAGAGAAAATGAAGAGGGAGGTGCTGGAGCAAATAAGGAAAGCAGGATGGTGCCTAAAGTATATCAGCCTGATTAGAGGGAAAATTGGAGAGTACTCTTAATGGGAAATTATAATAATTGCTGTTAGGAAGTAAACCCCAAAATGTAAAAGGTAGAAGGCTTAAGTATTCTTTCCTCTTGTCCTCTCGGCCTGAAAAGTGCTGCGGAAATCCAAGAAGCAGTGCAGTAAGGAAACTGGTTAAGTAAAGTATGATGCAAGACAACAATTTGGAATAATATTTAGCCATTAAAAACCATAATTTAGGGCTTCCCTGGTGGCACAGTGGTTAAGAATCAGCCTGCCAATGCAGGGGACATGGGTTCGAGCCCTGGTCCAGTAAGATCCCACGTGCCGCGGAGCAACTAAGCCTGTGCGCTACAACCACTGAGCCTGTGCTCTAGAGCCTGGGAGCCACAACTACTGAAGCCTGCATGCCTAGAGCCCATGCTCCGCAACAAGAGAAGACACCTCAATGAGAAGCCTGCGTGCCTCAACGAAGAGTAACCTCCACTTGCAATTAGAGAAAGCCTGCACACAGCAACAAAGACCCAACACAGCCCAAAATAAATAAATTTAAAAAAACATAATTTAGAGTATTTAATAACTCAGAAATGTTTATAGTATATTATGAGAAAAAAGCAGATTATAGAACCATATATAAAATGTTTCCATTTTTAATTTTGATATAATTTTTAAAGGTTTCTTTCCATTTCCAATTATTACAAAATATTGGCTACTTTCCCCGTGCTGTACAATACATCCTTGAGCCTATCTTACACCCAATAGTTTGTACCTCCCACTGCCACACCCCTATATTGTCCCTCCCCCACCCCCACTGGTAACCACTAGTTTGTTCTTTATATATGTGAATCTGCTCCTTTTTTGTTATATTCACTAGCTTGTTGTATTTTTTAGATTCTACATATAAGTGATACCACACAGTATTTGTCTTTCTCTGTCTGACTTATTTCACTTAGCACAATGCCCTCCAAGTCCACCCATGTTGCTGCAAATGGCAAATTTTCGTTCTTCTTTATGGCTGAGTAGTATTCCATTGTGTATATATATCACATCTTCTTTATCCATTCATCTCTTGATGGACACTTAGTTTGTTTCCTTGTCTTGGCAATTGTAAATAATGCTGCTATGAACATTGGGGTGCACCTATCTTTTCAATTAGTGTTTTTTTTTTTCAGATATATACCCAGGAGTGGAATTGCTGGGTCATCTGGTAGTTCTATTTTTAGTTTTTTAAGAAACCTCCATACTGTTTTCCACAGTGGCTGTGACAATTTACATTCCCAAGAAGAGTGTACAAAGGTTCCCTTTTCTCCACATCCTCGCCAACATTTGTTATTTGTATACTTTGATAATAGCCATTCTGACAGGTGTGAGGTGATATCTCATTGTGGTTTTGATTTGCATCTTTCATAATTAGTAGTTTTGAGCATCTTTTCATGTGCCTGTTGGCCATCTGCATTTCTTCTTTGGAAAAATGTCTCTTCGGTTCTTCTGTCCATTTTTTAATCGGGTTGTTTGCTTTTTTTGATGTTGAGTTGTTATACTTCATTTATAGTTATTATACTCCATTTACAGTTATTATAAAATATTGGCTGTATTCCCATTGTTGTACAAGATATCCTTGTGGCTTATTTTACACCTAATAGTTTGTACCTACTGTTGTACCCCTACTCCCAGATTGACCATTCCCCACTTCCCTCTTCCCACTGGTAACCACTAGTTTGTTCTCTATATATGTGAATCTTCTTCTCTTTTGTTACATTCACTAGTTTGTTGTGTTTTTTAGATTCCACATATAAGTGATATCATACGGTTTTTATCTTTCTGTTTTACTTATTTCATTTAGCAATAATGCCCTCCAAGTCCGTCCATGTTGCTGCAAATGGCAAATTTTCATTCTTTTTTATGGATGAGTAGTATTCCATTATGTGTATGTGTGTGTGTGTGTGTGTCTCTCTCTCTCTTTCTCTATACATATATATGGATGCTTTTTTAAAATTTCCAAATTTTCTACAATGAATAAGTATCTTTGTAAAAAACAAAATAAAACAAAAACCTAGGAGCTGCTAGAAAGCTGCTGGACCTCAAAGCCCAGAGAATGAAATCAAAGCAGTTTTATCTAGTGCCCCAGTCCGAAGCTAAGAGCTGCTATGCGTAGCTCTGTAAGGGACAGGAAGAGTTTTCCTTTGTTTACGTTTAGTTATATAAAACCAATATGGAGAAAAGAAGTTGAAAAAAGTCTGGTTTAGAAACCAACACAACAAAATATTAATATATTATTAAATTGACAAAAACTTAAGAGCCAATACTCCGAACAATGTGGCAAAATGTTATACATATTCTTATATATGACATACATTTATGTATACATTTTCTTACTGGTGATGCATATCAACACAACCCTTTTTGAAAGCAATCCAGCAAAATGGATGAACAACCATAAAATGTGCATGTTCAAAATGGTACAAGCCACTGTGGAAACAGTTTGGCAGTTTCTGATAAAATTAAGCATACAACTATCATTCAACCCAACAATTGCACTTGTGGGCATTTATCCCAGAGAAAGAAAAACTTACACAAAAACCTGTACATGTGTGTTCATAGGAGCTTTATTTGTGATAGCCCCAAACTGAAAACAACCCAGATGTTCTTCAAAGGATGAACAGTTAAACAAACCATGGATATTCAGCAATAAAAAGGAATGAACTAGTTATACGTGCATGATACATGCAACAACTTGGATAATCTCCAGGGAAGTATGCTGAGTGAACAAAGCAATCCCAAGAAGTCACATATTGAATTATTCCATCTTTGAATGATTTCCACTCTGGAAATAACAAAAGTATAAGATAGAGAACAGATTAGCAGCTGCCAGGGATGTGTGGGAGGGAGGGAAGTGTGGCTGTAAAAGGGCACTAGAGGATCCTTGTCGTAATGGAAATGTCTTGTATTTTGCCTATCAATGTAGATATTCTGGTTGTGATAGTGTACTATAGTTTTACAATATGATACTATTGGGGAACCTGAGTAAAAGGTACTTGGGATCTCCGCATTATTTCTTACAACTGCACGTGTATCTACTATTATCTCAAAATAAAAAATTTTTACTTAAAAAAATAAAGTACGTCTTCTTTTGGCCAGTTATCAGAAGTCTGGAAATTTGCTCTAGGAATATAATCCAGAAGAAGAAAAAACTTTAAAGGCACCAGATGTTCACTACAGTAGTATTTACAATAGGGAAAAGAAACAATTTAAGTGTCCAAACAGGAACACAGACAAATCATGGCATAGCCACCCAAGAATTACGCAGTCGTTTGATGCATCAACAAAGCAACGTTATTTGAAAAGGGAGGATTCAAAATTGTGGTACAATATGAAATCTCTGTGAGGGGGATTGTAATATATTACAGAAGTTTTAATAGTTATACTATGTGAAATTCTAACAAATGTTTTCCTTCCCTCAAGCTATCTGTAAAGTTACGTGGTTTTTACATGGTTTGGGGGTGGAGGGAACGACAGTAAAGGACATTTTTTTAATGTTAAATTACAAATGTCAGAGTCACGATAAAAGTTCTTTAAATCTGTCCCTCAGAACCAACAGAACAAACTTCGTTTTTCAGGTTCCAGGGTGGGAACAAGAGTGCATACAAGGTCCCACAGTCACGAGCCCAGGGCAGGTGCCATTAGGCACCCGATTCATCCGCTGCAGCTGCTCCAGCGCTATGCCCACAGCCCAACCCCAGGATCCCACCAGGAGTCCGGGGAAGGGACCCCCGAACAAGGGTGAGGATGCAGCCCGGAGGTGCAGTGACCACTCCAAGGTCACCAGCGAGCTGGCAGTCGAGGCTCGGCTCGGCCCGGCCCGGCCCAGCCCAGAGCTCCCTGACTCTGAGTCGGGGTCTCGCTCTCTTCCCCGCGCGTCCCCCGCCCCAACCCAAGCTTCGACCCCAAGGCTCCGCAGCGGCGAACTCCCACGTTGCGTCCAGGCGGCCACCCGGCCCCCAGACCCTGAGCTGGCGCCCCCACCTCACGCCGCCGGCCAAGACCCCCCGAGCGCTGCAGCGTGGCGTGACCTAGACCATGCCCCCGCTTCCTTTTTCGCCCTCTCAACCCAGCTTTTCCCGACTCCGGGAAGAACCGGGAAGAGAAGGCGGAGGGGAGCTAGGCGCCGCCGGATAAATACTGTGGCTCGGCCCCGCCCACCGACCTCACTTCCGCCCCGCGACAAGATGGTGGCGCCCGCGCCGTGCCACGCAGACTTCCGCCCGGCGCCGAGACCCGGGGCCGACCGCGGGTCGCCTCGGAGGTGAAGTCGGGACGTGCGTGGTGCGGAGCTGCAGCCTGGGTGCGCTGGGGTGCGTCTTGCCTCGTGCCTGGTCGGGAGCATGGGGAGACGGCGAGCCAAGGGGTCTGGCCGCGGTGGTCCGGGGAGTCTCGCCACGTGGGAGGGGGAGGAGCTGAGACGCTGCGGGAGGGACGCGCTGATGGGGGGCGGGAGGCCACGTGGGTGGGGTTCCGCCCAGGGTCCGCATGTCTTCCCCCACGAGTGACTTCGTTACCCCTTTCCTCCTTCTCTCCCAGGCACCATGTCAGAAGGAGACGCGGCGGGCGAGCCCAGTGCTCCAGGAGGGCCCCGACCCCTCCTTTCTGGGGCTCGGGGGCTTATCGGACGGAGGCCGGCGCCTTCCCTCACCCCGGGCCGCCTTCCCTCCATCCGTTCCAGGGATCTCACCCTCGGGGGAGTCAAGAAGGTACCCGACGGCACCTTTCTAAAGAAACCCAAACTACCCTGAATTCCAGGCACCTGGGGGTTTGACTGATGTTCCTGTAGGGCCTAGCGTGGTGTTGGGCCTCACGAATCTTGTCCTCAGACTTAGGCCGACAATTTCTGGGGAGCCTACCCTACGTTCAAATCAGGATACTGGGTACAAAACGTTGACATGGCTCTCAGAGATGACTGAAGAGCAGAGAATCCTAATTAGCTCAGAAGCAACTTGAGCAGTGTTTATTTCGTTTTTGTGTGTGTCTTGGATACCTTTAACAAACCCATGAAAGCCACGCAGACATAAACTTTGCCTTCAGTTTAAGATAGTTCTGAATTTGACCCGGATCCCAGTGTGCAAACTTCTGATCCAAAGTATTATGATTCTTAGACATGGTATCAGAGGCTCTGAGTCCTTTCCTGTTATGTTTATGACTGTAGATGTAAAGGGTAGCCCTTAAAGAAGATGGGGAGGATGACAGCATAAAGCAGCCAGTTTTTTGTTTGTTTGTTTGTTTTGCGGTATGCGGGCCTCTCACTGCTGTGGCCTCTCCCGTTGCGGAGCACAGGCTCCGGACGCGCAGGCTCAGCGGCCATGGCTCACGGGCCCAGCCGCTCCGCGGCATGTGGGATCTTCCCGGACCGGGGCACGAACCCGTGTCCCCTGCATCGGCAGGCGGACTCTCAACCACTGCGCCACCAGGGAAGCCCAAAGCAGCCAGTGTTTGAAGACCGAAGTTTACCTTTGGAAATTCGGGTGGCAGTCTAACCCGATCCTCTGTTTGTGAGCGCTGGCAGGTCTCTCCTCCCTACTTGAGCCTTGCTGCCAGAGCTCTTTCCCTCTGGTACTGTCTGGTCTCTATAGCAGTTTGAAGACAAGGGGTGAGGTTAGGTAAATTGCTTTGCTATTAGAAGTCCTGAGGGCTCTCCTTTCAGGGGGCAGAAGCTGAGGCTGCTATTTAAATGTTTTTTGATGTCCCTTCTATGTGTAACTCCACTGTCACCATGACGTGACATTCCTCCTTTTCAAACACATGTCCCTTTCTGTAAATCTTTGACAACAGTGTGGAATGTGCAGAAGAGAGCCATGTTGGTGTTTGTCCACAGAAGATGCCCCTTTGGAAGTTTTTATTTTCCCCTGTACTTTGGGATCAGAATTTACCAAATCAGTGACTCCTGTATTTTACTTTCAGAAAACCTTCACCCCAAATATCATCAGTCGGAAGGTCAAGGAAGAGTAAGTAGCTAGGCCTTCTGAATGCTTGCCCCTTATTTTCTTGTTCTGAATTTGGGCCTTTGGGGAAATAACTAAGTATGTGGCTCAGAAATTAAAATTTGTAGATTTAATTCTTTTCAGTAGTGATTTTCAACCCTGGCTCCCAGGTGATTCTAGTGTGCAAGCTTTAAAAAAAATACAGATGCCTGGGAGTCCATCCCTAAAATAGTGGTTTCACTTGTTTGCAATGAAACAGAGTGATTATCTTTTATAGCCAGAGTTGAGAGCCAGTAGTTTGGGCAAAGATGTATCAGGTTTTCCCTTAAGTTCTTTTGCAATGCAGCTTCCCTACTTTCAGTCAATACCAAAACATCCACATTTTGGGGTAGTCTCTATAATTCAACTTTTGAGTTATAGTTCTAACATACACTCTCAAACAAAAAAGGTACAGTACAGTAAACTGAAAGGACTCTGCTTCAGCAAGGAAGTGAAAAAGGTGTCCTTTTCACTTGGGTGTCCTGCTTCTCATGATGTAGTTGTTGGCTCATGTGGAGCGGAGCGTATGGGAGAGTAAGACCAGTTCTCAGAGGCCGGGGAAGGGAGTGGTTCCCCTTAATCCAGTGTCTTTTCCAGGCCCAAGGAAGAAGTAACTGTCAAGAAGGAGAAGCGTGACAGGGATAGAGACCGACAGCGAGAGGGCCATGGACGGGGCCGGGGGCGCCCAGAAGTGATCCAGTCCCACTCTATCTTTGAGCAGGGCCCTGCTGAAATGATGAAGAAAAAGGGTACAAAGCTGCCGGGGCTCCGGGAGGAAGGAATGGGTGGATTTCAGTTCAGACTGCTCAAGACAAGGGCAAGGGCGGTGGCATTCCCCTGCTTGCTCCCAGTTTAGTGTTCCTTGCTGTTGGCCCCTTCCTTACTCCCGGTGAACTGGATGGTTTCCCACAGGGAACTGGGATAAGACGGTGGATGTGTCGGACATGGGACCCTCTCACATCATCAACATCAAAAAGGAGAAGAGGGAGACAGATGAAGAAACAAAACAGATTCTGCGTATGCTGGAGAAGGATGATGTAGGTACCAGCAGGCTGGGGGGATGGGGCTTCTTTGTGTGATGAAAAGCTCTTCAGGGGAACCAAGTTGGGGGAAGCGGAGCTCTCTGATGTCCTGGAAGCCTGGTGAGTGGCGGGAGTCTTCGATTAGAAAAGGACTAAGGTGGACTGCACTCCCAAGTGTTTGCGTATGCTGGCCCCGCCATGTGACCCCTGACTTTTCTTTGGCAGTTCATCGATGACCCTGGGCTGAGGAATGACACTCGAAATATGCCTGTGCAGTTGCCGCTGGCTCACTCGGGCTGGCTTTTTAAGGAAGAGAATGAAGAACCAGATGTTAAACCTTGGCTGACTGGCCCCAAGGAAGAGGACATGGAGGTGGATGTGCCTGCTGTGAAAGGTACCCTGTGTCCATTAACATCTTGTCTCCTTTTCTCCAGCTGTCCCCCAAGAGTGAGTTTCCCAGACTGCTGCTGCTGAGCCGGTCCTCTCCCACCCCACAGGACCTGAGCACGCTCAGCGGGTTCGCGCTGACTGGGATCGGTGGGCCCAGCCTGCGATACTCCTTTTTAAATAAGTCACACAGCTCCTGGATCCCTCTTTCAAAGCAGAGTTTCCTCTCAGCTTCCTGGCTGAGTGACAGTGGAGCAGACCAGGCCGAAGGGATGGGTGCAGTGAGATGGCATAGGGGCTGGCCACTGATAGCCCTTCCAATTCTGTTATCTCGGGCAGTGAAAGAGGAGCCACGAGATGAGGAAGAGGAGGCCAGGACGAAAGCTTCCTCCAGAGCAGCCAGGAAGACCCCGGGCCTCCCGAAGGACGTATCTGTGGCAGAGCTGCTCAGGGAGCTGAGCCTCACGCAGGAGGAAGAGCTGCTGTTCCTGCAGCTGCCAGACTCACTCCCTGGCCAGCCGCCCACTCAGGACGTCAAGCCTATCAAGACGGAGGTGCAGAGCGAGGACGGACAGGTGGTGGTTATAAAGCAGGAGAAAGACCGGGTATGTTCACGATTGAGTTCTGTGAAGATGCAGGGGACCAGGAGGGGAAGGAGCCACCTGTAGGGGGAAGCAGAGGTGTGCCGCCCACGCTGAAATGCCAGAATAATATGCGTGCGTTCTTTCTGCCCGCGAGGGCCTTGGGGCTTTGTACATCAATCCCAGTTGTATGTGTGTTTTTCACAATGAAATATTTTGAATGTGTACAAATCAGAGAACATAAACTCTCATATACCATCACCCAGCTTTATCAGTTACTGGTATTTTGTCCGTTTATTTATGTTTGCTGTGGTTTGGGTTTTGTTTTGTTTTTTGACCAGTGTCGGGCAGCCCCAGGAAAAGGCCGTGTCTGGAGAGCTAAAGGATGGAGGGGACGGCTCCTTACCCAGTTTCCATCCCCTCATTGTCTTCACAGGAAGCCAGGCTGGCAGAGAATGCTTGTACCCTGGCTGACCTGACAGAGGGTCAGGTCGGCAAGCTGCTCATCCGCAAGTCGGGGAAAGTGCAGCTCCTCCTGGGCAAGGTGACTCTGGACGTGACGATGGGGACCACCTGCTCTTTCCTGCAGGTGAGAGCCTGCTGGGTCGGGATGGAGGCTCTTCAAGACACTGAGGAGTGTTGAGGACTTGGTGCTGAATATGGAGGAAGGGTTCTTGGGATTATCACGTTGAAATCACAGGACTGAGCAAGTGATAGGCTATGCGGTTTTGGTTCTCATCTCTGTCTCTCTTCATTGGCAGGAGCTGGTGTCCGTGGGCCTTGGCGACAGTAGGACGGGTGACCTGACAGTCCTGGGACACATAAAGCACAAACTTGTATGTTCTCCCAATTTTGAATCCCTGTTGGATCACAAACACCGGTGAAAGGAGCAGATGGAGGATGGTGGTGATTGTGTCCACGGCTGCTGCCTGCTCCAGACGTTTTGTTCTCAAATCTGTTCAACCCAGAAGGCACCTGTTTAGCCCACCCACTCCAGCCATTGTCCCAGTTTTCCCCACATGGCTCCTTCCCGCAGCAGCTGTGAACGGCGTGATGACCTTCCCACAGCACGGAAACTGCACACCCTCGCTGCTGGGGGGCTTGTCTCTGCTATTTATTTTTGTATTTATGGCTTACCTCTTCAACTGACTGCATCCTCCCCAGGTGGAGAGGGGGCACGGTCTGGGAAAGGACGGGCTCCTTCTCTTGGTGACGTCTTTGTTCTCAGGGTAGGAAGTGTAAGGACAGCTGCTGCTGCTGCTCCCTCCTTCCTCCCAAGAGGTGGCACCAGAGAGAGAGCAGGGACTTCTCGAACCTGAGACTCAGCCCCAGCTCTGTCCATCACTAGTGTGTGATTGACAAACTACCTAACGTTTCTGAGCCTCCTATTCCTCATCTGACAAAAATGAGGACGATACCTACCTCACAGGGTTGGCATGAGGATGCAGTGGAATACTGTCGATGAAAACTTGCACAAGGCCAGACATACACATGAGGCACTCAGTAAATGTTAGTTTAGTTTCCCTTCGACTCAATCTATTTTCAAACAAAAGAGAGATTCTGAGAATCTCAGATAAAGTGAATGGAGCTGCTTCATCCCACATTCTTACTCCGTGTCCTGTCCCCCCAGCCTGATGCTCTGAAGGTTTGGGTTTGGGCCCTTCTATGCCCTTTTTTTCCTAAGCACTCTTAGGCAAGTTGCTTTTTGTTCATTGCTGCGAGGCCCTAGCTATAGGTGCCATCAGAAGGACAGAGTCAGAGACTCGCTCCTCCCAGTGCCCTGCAGATGCCTTCGGGTGACATGGTGGTCCCAGGACTCCCTCCACCCTCACTCCTGCAGTAAGTAGCTGTTACTCTTCCAGTAGCAGCAACTGGGAGAGTAGCTGCTTCCACTATTTCTCAGAAGAAACCTGTGTCCACTCCTGGGGAATTATCACCACACTGAGTCAAATACTGCTGAAAAACAACCCTGGCTGAGATAGTAAGTAGAGATTTATTGAATAATGGCCTCACTTTGAATTTGAGAGGCCCACCTCTGTCTCCTGTCCTGGCATCAACTTGGATTCCACTGCCACTGGCCGCGCTGGCCTTGTAGTTCATTGGTCTGTGGTCTTGTTCCTTTCAGCAGCTCACCACACTCTTGACCCTTCCAGTGTGTGGTCCCTAAGGAGCAGCTTCTCTTTCCTCGTCCCTTGTCTGCAGGGCAGGGTCGGGGAGGCACCTCGGAGGTTGGGTACGGCCTCCTGTTGCAGTGTTCATGGTCATTAGCCACCAGCAACGCAGCTCCCTTTGCTGTGAGCTTAGCAGACCACCTCTGGGACAGGTGTGAACCACACAGACTCCTCTTAACTTAGGTGGCCCAAGAGGTTTTGGAAGGATATGCCTTTCTTTAGTCTCGCCTTCTTTCTGTTCCTTGAGCCTGTTTTTTATTCATCACCACTGGGGCTTCTCCTCCACCGAGCCCCTCAAGCTGCCTAGCCAGCAGCTAGGAGGCAGGATTGACCGTGTAGTCCCCACATTGCCCCTTCTGTAGCTAAGAGCTCACGTGAGCTCTGTTGGGATGGTGCTGTTCTGGTCTCTGTTCTCACTGTAGAGGACAGACAGGTGAACAGAAAGGGTCTTGGAGATGTGTGCCATGGAAGTCCTGTTTGGTCTAATGCTGAGCTTTGATGAACCAACTTCTTTTTTCTTCTCTGGGCTTCAGTGTTTGCTGCTTCTCCTTTTCCACAGCTAATGCACTGCCAGTGAGTCTCCATTGTAATCCTCTCTTTCTCTTGGTTACTTTGGTTCACAAACACTCTACTGCTTTTCCCGGCTAGCTCAAAGGCCCTGCTTCGTTAGATGTTTGGTGTTTTGCAGTCTTTAGTTCTTTGACTCCTCCACGGAAGCTTGAGGAAGAGTGTGTACCACTTTAACGTTCACCACTTTGCCATTTCAAGTATCTTGGGGATCGACCTGCATCAGAGTCCCCACGATCTGTCTCTACGTTCCCGATACACAGATTGAACATCGTCAATAAAAGTGTGGCAAAAAGACGAGGCAAGTCTGCTTCCTTGGCCAAGCCTCCAAAGCATACATTTCTACGAACAAATAAATGCAAATAACAGGAGTAAAAAGCCCAAAGCCAAATTCATGTATGAGTGCAAATGGATGCAAATTTATTACTACCTGCATCTGTGTGTATGCATTTTGTTAAGATGCCGAAAGCAAGCTGTAGGCTTGTTCATTTCTTAATTCCATGATCAAGTGACAGAGTGTGGGCCTTAGAGTCAGGGTGGGGTTTGAGTCTAACTCCACCAGTATAACGTTGGGGGAAGTCATTTATCCTCCCTAAGCTCAGTTTTATTCATTTTCTATAAAAATGAGATAATAGTAGCTTTTTAATAGGGTTGCTTTTAAATTACAGTGGACATAAAGCATTTATTTCATGCTAGACCGGAAAGTGCTTCTGTCAGGACGTGATCAGCACAAGTAACAGAAAACTAGACTGACAGTGACGTAAGCAATAAGAATGTTTAATTATCTCATGTAACGGGCAGTCTGGAGATAGATGGTTCCAGAGTTGGGTGGCAGCCAAAACATCAAGATTTTCTTGGATGCATTTGTTCTGCCGTCCTTGGTGTTACAAAGTGGCTGTAACAACTCAGCATCACTTCTTCAAATGACAGTGTCCAGAGCCAAAGCAGGAAGCAAAGTAGACAGCAGTAAAGGAACTTTCTCCTCATTCTGCTCATATCAGGGAGGGATATCCTTCAGAGGCCCAAAGAGACTTGCCCCTATGTCTCTCTGATAGGGCGGACCACATAACCACCCTTAGATGGGCACTGGCAAAGAGGGATGGGTGGACCCGTTTGTCCCCTGGCATTGATGTCTTGTTGCCTTTGAGACAGGGTTTTGTTAGGGAAGAAACAGGAATGGCAGTTAGGTATAAACAGTCCATGATAGTTGCCACCATGATTTAAAAATACTGTCTATTGTACTAAACTATATCTAGGTAGGATTTTTTTTAATGTTCAGTTACCTTTTATTCTACTAAATAAACCAGTTTTAACATTTTAGTGCATATTCTTTCAGACTACAAAATTGCATATGTTACATATAATGATATAAACATGCTGTTTTATCACATTTCATCTCACTCAAAAATACAGTTCTTTCATGTTAATGGTAAGCATCTTGTACTTCAGATACTTCTGATCTAGCTGATGATATCAGAGACAGCGCCCTTTAATCCTCCCAGACCTACCCACATGGTCCAACTGATCACTCACACTTGGCTCTTTAAAGGAGAAGGCTTATTTCCTAGGTATAGTCACAGTGAAAAAAGTGACATCCATTGCCTATTCATCCCACCCCCAGCCTAGTGCAGGATACTTCCACAGTTGGGGCATCCCCCTCTTAAGATGGCTACAGCTATAGTGACAGATGCCATGTTGACAGCTGCTCTTGGACTGTGGTTCAGCTGCCAAAGTTCTACCGATGGAGGGTCGGAACTGGAGTGGGCTTAGGTCTCAAGGGCATCATCTGAAAAAATGGGGATAGAATGCCAATTCTAGGAACGCTTCTGTGTGGCCAACTTCTGACTCAGCTCTTCTGAAGCATTTCTTCTGTCCCGTTCCATGGGAGCAGTCACTGGTCCAACTCCCGGAAAGCTGAGGCAGAGGTTAGACTTCCTTCAATTTGGCTCAGTTACGTTTAAGACCTAGTCAGTTGGAAAAAATGCAGTCTCCATCATCATTGGCCCAACGGTTTTATCTTGTGTACTTTTCAGGATTCAGTGGAGAAATAGAAACCATTCTAGGTACTCTAAGCAGAAAAGTTGAATACAGGAAGGTAAGTATTTTTATTTATTTATTTATTCTGGTACGCGGGCCTCTCACTGTTGTGGCCTCCCCGTTGCGGAGCACAGGCTCTGGACGCGCAGGCTCAGCGGCCATGGCTCACGGGCCCAGCCACTCCACGGCATGTGGGATCTTCCCGGACTGGGGCACGAACCCGCGTCCCCTGCATTGGCAGGTGGACTCTCAACCACTGCGCCACCAGGGAAGCCCAGGAAGGTAAGTATTTTTAGGCTCATTGGAAAGCTGGAAGAGTGAGCCGTAGGTTGAGTCTCCAAGATTCAGAACCCTAGAGCACTGATTTACCAGGGGAGCTACACCCTCTGCTAGAATCGGGAAGGCAGAGGACCAGGATCGAGCTATGAGGACACACTGCGTGGCTGCAATCTAGGGATCAGACAGTGCCCACAGTCTCAACTGCCTGGAGAACCGCAGAGCTAAAGGTTGCACCCTGGAACACCTGAAGAAAACCCCCCACATCCTGAGTGCCCTCTGTGTACTAGGTACAGTTCAAGCGTAGTATTTGTCAGTGACAAAACAGAAAGGTCTCTGTCCTGGTGAAACTTGCATTCTAGTGAGGGAGACAGACAATAAGTATAAGTAAGTTACATAGTATTCAGAAGGTGATGAGTGCTTGGGAATTTTTTTTTAAAGGGTAAGGGGAGTCTATGCGTGGTAGTATCACAGTAAGTAGGGTAGGCTTCGTTGAAAAAATATTTGAAGTGAAGCAGCAGGATCACTAGGCAGTGGGGACAGCTAGGAGCTGACACTGAGAGAGAGGGGACAGGATCAGAGGTGGGGTGGGCAGCCCAGGTCCTGCAGGGCTTCGAAGCCATCGTAAGGACTTTGGCTTTATTCTAAGGGAAATGATTAGCTGTTGCAAGTGTCTCTTAGGTTTCAAAAGGCTCCCATTAGCTGCTGGGTTGAGACAAGGGTAGAAGCAGAGGCACCAGTTTGGAGGCTGCTACATTAACCCAGGCAACAGACGGCAGTGGCTTGGACCAGGGTTAATGGTGGAGGTGTTGGGAAGTGGTTGGATGCTAGCTAGACACTTATTTCAAAGGTAGAGCCACCTCGATCTGCTGATAGAGTAGATGTGGGGTGTGAAAGAGCAGAATCAAACAGCCAAAGCAGTAGGAAGGTGGGCCATACTTCCACCTTTCAAATCCCAATTGGTAGAACCTAACTCACACCTAGCATTCTCGTGCAAGTGATTTTGGGAAATGTAGCATCCCCCTTCTAGCCCCAGTAATCCAGGCTGGCACTTTATAAAGTGGTGGTTGATGCGTGCATGTTCAACCACATTCAGCAGAGTTGGCTTAAGGATCCAAAATTTGAAGGTAAAGCTTTCTGTGGCCATGTTGTGCTGCCAATACAAAGTTCTCTGATTCATTTCCTCCAAACAGTATACTCCAGATGAAAACACAATACCCAAGACTGACTGTACTCAGTGTGACTCACGCATTTTCCCAACGCAAGATAATACAGGAATTCTTCTGGAAACAGCTCTTACACCGTACAATATAACATTAATGGCTACGTTAGAATGCATCTTTGGACTGCCAAAATTGACCCAAATATTTCCTGATTTCTGGACAATTTTGGTTTTTCCAATTTTTCACGATTTTAAAAGTGATAAACCATTTTGTAGTTAAATTGTTTCTGATATACTCATTATTTCCTTAGGATGTTTTTAAATTAAAAATGGCTTTTTTGACATTAAAAGTATCAAGTTCTATGCCATCTTTAAGGCTTTTGGTAGATAACGCCCTCCAGAATGCTTGCACTTGGTCCACATGCCCATCAACAGTGTGTAAGAGTTGCTTGTGCATTTGTAAAGTTAATGTATAATCAAGATTCTGGTTTTGAACTATATAAATGTAAAAAGATGCTGAGTAGAGACCTGACCTGTACTCAGCTGACCCTCAGGGTAGATAACTAATGTTCTCCCTCTTCCCTCTGTCAGACATCAAAGGGGGCTGATGTGTAAAGAACACGCTGCCCCCGCGGTTGGGTTATATGCTTTCCAAAAGTCAGTTGTGTTTTTCCCAAGCTTGCTTTTGCCAGTTGTGTTCACTATTGTACTTACATAATTCAGTTAAACATGGTATAAAATAAAGTATGAGGATTAGAAGGAAGTATTTCTGATGAAAATAAGGTAAGTACATAATTTAAATATATAAACTGATGAAATATAAGTGCTAAAATTAAGTTCTTATTTCTGTGTAAACCAAGGTAAACGCTTTGGAAAGAATAAACGTGAGTCACTAAATACTACCATTGAATTAAGTTTAGGCAAGATAAACGTAAAGATGGGGGCAATCGTAAGTATCTAAAGTAATTCACATTTCTCCGCACGTTCTCTAGTGCTTTGACTTCACATTCTGCTTTTGGAGGTATCACAACTGGTGACCTTAGCAGTGCATTGTAGGTGTGTGTAGTTTTCATGGTATGCTAATCAGTGGACCCATACTCAAAGAAAAGGACTTGTCCCTACACCAAAAGGGGATGAATGTGCATTTATAAGTGTTAAGTTAAAATATTTAAAATAGATACATTTCTTGTATTAAAAACTTTCCCCAAAATACCAGTTAAGATTAGGTTCAGCTAAGAGAAATAGAGCCCCCAAATAACAGTGGCTTAAACAAATAGACTTGTGTCTCTCATAAAAATCTCAAGATGCACAGTCTGAACTGGTATGGCAGCTCTCCTCTACAGAGCCCCAAGGGTCTCCGCTCCTTCCAGCTTACCTTCCCATGGTGTCTAGGGTGTGGCTCTTATCCTCAGCTTCTAAATCGAAACCAGACCTCTGTTCATTGCATCCCCACCCCTGGCAGCCAGATGAATGAAAGGTTTACATACTTCCCCATCCCCCCACCCCTTGCCAAATGACAGGGCATGTATTCAATATTATATCTTCTTTAAGGAAGACACCTAAGAGCTGTCCCATAACGTTTATGATTACAGGTGACCCTTGAACACAGGTTTGAACTGTATGGGTCCACTTATGTGGGCGTATGGAAGGGACTTGAGCTGACTGTAAGGGAATTGAGCATCCATGGATTTAGATATCAGCAGGGGGTCCTGGAGCCAATTCTCCTGGGATATGGAGGGGGGATTGTACACACCATTGTCCAGAAAGTAGTGACATAGCGTCAGCCTCCAAGGAGGCTGAGAAATGTGGTCTTGATCTGGAATGAACAGGTACCCTCCTAAAAAAAATCAAGATTCATTATCATGAAAGAAGGAAACTGGATACTAAGGATCAACCAGCAGCCTCTGGCACATGTATTTCACTTACTTTAAGAATAACTGGGGCTTCCCTGGTGGCGCAGTGGTTGAGAGTCCGCCTGCCGATGCAGGGGACGCGAGTTCGTGCCCCGGTCTGGGAGGATCCCACATGCCGTGGAGCGGCTGGGCCCGTGAGCCATGGCCGCTGAGCCTGTGCTCCACAACTGGAGAGGCCACAACAGTGAGAGGCCCGCATACCACCAAAAAAAAAAAAAAAAAAAAGAATAACTGAACATCTACTGGTCTCAACTGTGATAGAGAAGAGCTTCCAATTTACATCACTTGTGTAAGCAAACCCTCAACTGCCGGCACAGATATAGTGTGCTGTTGTTATAGCCACTTCCTTGCATACACTCTCAGTGTCCTTGCCCCTCTCTCCTGTTTTACTCATAGGACAAAAGCCCACTTCTGGGTAAATCTAAATCTCTGCCTACTCTGCATCTCTCCTGAAGGCTTAAACCTGGCTGGAGAAGCACCTGACACCACGCTGAATCATCTCACTTTAAGACCAATAATCTAGTACATTTTCCTTGTCCATTTACTTCTCCCACTCCCCAGAGAGTACTGTGTTCTCAAACCTCCAAACACCCCTCTCTCAGCTGGTGACCCTGCTTCTTATCGCAGTAAGAAAATAGAAGCAGTCAGAAAAAACACCACATGTTCCCACTGTCAGTCTGTTTGCAGCTGTGTCCCGGTGCACCGTCTGGCCTGTTACTATGGATGAACTGTCTGCCCTCCTCCCGGAGATCAGACCCTTCACAGGAGCCCTAGATTCCATCCCTCTTACCTACTCAAAGGTTAGTGTTCCAGCAACCCCCTACACACACATCTATTTCCCTCTATTAGGTCAGTGTCAAACGATCCAAATAGGCTCTTAGGGATCCATCTTGAAAACAAATTTTCCTTTGAGGTTGCATTCATCTCCAATTACCACCTCTTTTCTCTGCTTCCCTTTGCAGCAAAACTTTTTTTAATACATTTATTTATTTATTTATTTTTGGCTGCATTGGGTCCTCGTTGCTGTGCACGGGCTCTCTAGTTGAGGCGAGCGAGGGCTACTGTTCGTTGCGGTGCATGGGCTTCTCATTGCGGTGGCTTCTCTTGTTGCGGAACATGGGCTCTAGGAGCACGGGCTTCAGTAGTTGTGGCATGCAGGCTCAGTAGTTGTGGCTCGTGGGCTCTAGAGCGCAGGCTCAGTAGTTGTGGTGCACGGGCTTAGTTGCTCCGCGGCATGTTGAGTTTTCCTGGACCCAGGCTTGAACCCGTGTCCCCTGCATTGGCAGGTGGATGGATTCTTAACCACTGCACCACCAGGGAAGCCCTGCAGCAGAACTTCTTGAAAGAGTTGTCTTTGTTTATCTCCACTTCCTCTCATCCATTCTCTCTTGAACCCGTTCCAATCTGCCTTCACCACTCCTCCCAACGGCTCTTCTCAAGGTCACCAGTGCCAAATTCAATAGTAAACTTGCCATCCTTATGTTACTGAATCTGTTATCACATTTGACATAGTTGATCACTCTTCCCTTCCTTAAATACCTTCCTTTCTGGACTTCAGGGTCACGGTCCTAACTGTTCCTTCTTGTCTCACTGGATGTGCTCTCCATCTCCTTTCCTGGTACCTCCCCATCAGCCCTTAGAGCATTTCTCTTGCCTGTCTACTCTCGTTCCCTCAGCCACCTCACTTAGAATCATGGCTTTAAACTCTCCATGCCTATGACTCCCAATTTATTATCTGCAGCTGAGACCCCTCTCCCAACCTTATATCCAACTGCCACTCCCTCATCTCTTCTTGCATGTCTGGTAGGCAACTCACCCCTGACTACCAATTTTGGTAAATACAGGGACAAAGAAACATATTAAAATAACCCATGAGAGTCCCATCAGCAAAGCGTTGAATCTGTGGGACAAATGACTCAGGTTATTCAACAAATTGTAAGGGAAAAAAGAAGAATGAAGGAGGAAACTACAGATAAAAAGAGATTTAGGATATAATGTCAATTGGTTGCAATGTATGAACCTTATATGTATTAATTTTATTTTTTAAAATTTATTTGATCAAAGCATAGTTGATTTACAATGTTGTGTTAGTTTCTGGTATATAGCAAAGTGATTCAGTTATACATATATATATACATTCTTTTTCATATTCTTTCTCATTACAGTTTATTACAGAATATTGAACATAGTTCCCTGTGCTATACAATAGGACCTTGTTGTTTATCCATTCTATATATAATAGTTTGCATCTGCTAATCCCAAAGTCCTAAACTATCCCTCCCCCAACCCTCTCCCTTGGCAACCACAAGTCTGTTCTCTATGTCTGTGAGTCTTTTTCTGTTTTGTAGATAAGTTCATTTGTGTCATATTTTAGATCCACATATAAGTGATATATGGTATTTGTCTTTTTTTCTGACTTACTTCACTGAGTATGATAATCTCTAGGTCCACCCATGTTGCTGCAAATGGCATTATTTTATGAACCTTATTTGGATAGCAATTCTGAGAACTGCAATGGATCTCAGCGTGAAGACTCCATTCAAACTCCTGCGCTGGGAATTCCCTGGTGGTCTAGTGGTTAGGACACTGCGCTTCCATTGCAGGGGGCACGGGTTCCAAGCTGCATGGTGCGGCCAAACCAAAACAAACAAACAAACAAAAAAACCCTGCACTAGGAGAGTCTCAACCAAACTTTAACATGACCTCTAACAGTTTAAGGCCATGTCTCTGGGACCACCCAGCCCCTTTTGAGTTCCTGTTTGGAAAAGCTCAGAGCTGTCAAAAAAATCTGTTGTTTGTCAAAAAAATTTGCTGTTTATTTTAGCTAACACCTGACATAGTCCCCTGGCCTCCCTTTATTAGAGCATTTACTCAAAAAGGGCTTATAATTGTGAATCCTTCCTCTGTCCCTTTGAGATGATATGTGTCTTCTATAACTGTGGAGTGTCTTGTCTGAAGGACCCGAAAGTCATTCCTTTGAAATGTAATTATCAGGAAGGAGAGGGCTTCCAGTCTCTGGGAGGATAGAATCCTAACTTCCATGATCGCCAGCAGACACTGCTGGCCTAATCACGTTTACAGTGACCAACCCTTTGTAATTTTTCACTTGAGTCCTGTCCCCATTCTCCCTTTACAATTCCTCTTTGCAAATCAGGATGGAGCTCAACTTTTTTGCCTACTGTCAGTAGTTACTGAATAAAATCTGTTTTCACCATTTTAACCAATACCTGCCTTTGTTTATCTTTGATATTTTTAACAAATTTAAAAAAAATCATGAGGCAATCAGGAATGTTGGCATGTTGACTGGATATTTGATGATATTAAATTATTATTGTTTGTTTTTTTGGTGCGATAATGGTTAAAAAATCTATCCCAAATGTTATGACTTCTTACTACTTATCCAGCATTATTACCCTTGACCAAACTAACATCCTCTCTTGTGGGATTTTTTTACAATTGCTTCTTAAATGATCTGCCTGCTTCTACCTGCCCCCCACCCCCCCAACCACCAGTCTGTTCTCAGCACAGCAGCCAGAGACATCCTGGTAAAATGTGCCATATTATACCACTTCCCATCTCATTCAGAGTAAAAGCCAAGTCTGTTCAAGCTACAAGACCTCATGGGATCCTCCTATGATCCCTGTGACCTCGTGTCCAGCTCTTCTGGGTCATTCCACTCCATCCATTTCTTATGTAAAAGAGTAGGCAGGCTCCAGCTTCAGGGGTTTTGCATCATTTTCCCCCTACCTAGAACCCACTTTCCTCAGAAACCTTCATGTCTTGTTTCCTCATACCCTTCAGGTCTCTGAGACTCTCTCCCTGACCATCCTGCTTAAATTAGGGAAGTTCCACTCCTGATACTCCTTTTGCCCCTTTCCTTGCTCTTTTTCTCCATACCATTTATCATCATCTGACATATTATCTATTTCCTTTTTTTGTCTGATATTCGCATTAGAACATAAGCTATGAGAGACTGTTTTGTTCATTACTGTGTCTCCAGAACTTAAAATAGTGCCTTGTACATAATAGACACCAAACAAATGTTAGTTGAAAAAATGAAGGAATGACTGCTATTGTGTGTGCTAAAGTATTGATAACTGCATTTCTGAGCAAGTGCAAAAAAGACTTTTGAAGTCTTCCAGGCTTCCTCCCAAGGGAAGAATGGCCCTCACTTTTCCAGGGCCAAGAAAGGAGCTGGCCAACCTTGTGGGCAGGGCTTTGGGCCAATTCAGTGAACTGTCCTCGTGGCTTCTGCTGCTGGGTGTGTAATTGGCATTGGTGTTTTCCATGAACATTCCGTGAACGCTCATAAACGCCAGAAGGGATGATACCTGCGGGGAGTTGCTGCATGTAGAGAGGTGCTAGTGCCTTTGAGACCCCACAACCCTATGATCCCTTTGGGCTAAAAATCTTTCTGATTGATCATTTTTCTGACCAGAACATTTGGGAGGCAGCCTCCCCTGGCGGGCATCCACTGATGGGGTTTGTTGCCTCCCTGATGATGCTAAGAGGTATACCTCTTTTTGTGTGTGTGTGGTACGCAAGCCTCTCACTGTTGTGGCCTCTCCCATTGTGGAGCACAGGCTCCGGATGCGCAGGCTCAGCGGCCATGGCTCACGGGCCCAGCCGCTCCGCGGCATGTGGGATCCTCCCGGACCGGGGCACGAACCCACGTCCCCTGCATCGGCAGGCAGACTCTCAACCACTGCGCCACCAGGGAAGCCCGAGGTACACCGCTTTTGAAAAGCATCTCTTACCTTGCTCTTGGGTTCTTGTCAAAACTGAACACCCGAGAGTGTTAAACACACATAGAGGCCTTGTGACTGATATTTTGAGGGGTAGGGTCACTGGGACTCAATAACTAACAGTGTGGAGAGGGCCCAATAAACCTCCCTTGTCAGATGGAAATGGTGTATTTAGGTCTCCAGCTGGCCTGGCCCCAGTGGCGTTTTCAGCTTTACATGACAGACAGCCATCCCTTTGGGGGAAATGTTATCCTCCATTCCACAGCCTGAAGCAAAGTCACTTGCTCAGTGGGGCTCTCATTCCACAGTGGTTCTTCTAAATGCCTGGGCCTGGTTCGCTGAGGGTTCGGCTAAGCTAAAACCCATGGGGTCCACTGGGTAGACACCATGCTGTGGCTGTTCAGCATCCGCGCCATCTACTTGGAACAGAAAACAGATGTGGTGTCTCTGCTCGGTAGGCAGAACTCAAAGCTGTCCTCACAGCTCCAGCCAGTACTCCTTGATGAAGCTTGTTATATTTTTGCTAACTCTTGTTTGGGCTGTTGACAATGGCCTAGCCATTTGGTCTGCCACTTGGAAAACTACAGAGTGGCAGATTAAAGATTTCCCTCTTTGGGGCCATCAACTATGGAAAAAAATCACGGCTGCTAATGGAACCATCTGGGTGACTCCTATAGGTGCCCATGGTGAGGACCCATTCTCTGATGAGACCGACTGGAATCAAGCTGTGGATTGAGCCTGCACTGCCCAGGCAGCCACCTTTGCTGCCTGGACCAATCACTGAACCAGACATGCAACATACCCACCACTGTAGACTGGGCACCAGGCAAAGGACTCTGTGTTTAAGATGCACACACTACTACTGCGTGCTGGACCCGCACGTCCTAATAAAAGTTGAACTGTTGATCTCGGTGAGGGAGGCCCATTGCACAGGGCAAAGCCATCGAACCCGTGCCCCACTCCTGGGGCTCACCACTGTCGACAGTCTTTCAGGTGGCAGTGTCGCTGTCTCAGTACAATCAGATGACTCTGCCCAGACCACTGTGGTCCTTGAAAGTAATCTTTGCTACATTTCTGGCTTTCCAGACCTTTGCAGTCTGATGATGATGTATCTTTGATTGCAGTGGACTCTCAAGCCACTCAAGGTATTTGATGGACTTTCTGCACAGGCCACCATCCACAGGCATCTGGGCTTGTGAAGCATTGGAAGGGCCTCCTCAAAAATCAACTCAAAGGGATTTCTGACCCTGTGTCTATCACCTCTTCCTGATCCGTGTGTGTTAACAAGGCAGCGTGGCCACTAACTATGACTATTCTTAGAAAGCGATCTTTATTCTTGACCACTCTCTGGGTACTAACCAGGATGAAAAGGTGGAGTGTTATGTAGACCTATTTTGAAAAATTGGGATTCCCTTCTATGTCCAATGTTTCTTTCTTTCACCTACTGGCAACCCCAGCAGGCCTGATTGCTTCACCCTCTAGTAGCTGCCCAGCCAAGAGAAAGACCTAGGGAATTCAAACTTAATGCTGAGTTTAAAAAAAAATATTAACTCTTTGTGCAGTTTGCTGGCATTCAAACTACTAAGTAATATCAAGTGTGACAATCTGATTTTGAAATTTCCCCCCCAGAATTTTGTCCCCACAACTGAATAATAATTCTGTACTAGACCCACAGTTCCTAAACTGTGTTCTGAGACACCCCAGGGTGCCTCGGCAGCAAGCCCATGGAGCACCATAGAATACAGTTGACCCTTGAATAAATGGGCTTGAACTGCACTGGTCCATGTGTATGTGGGGTTTTTTTCAGTAGTAAATACTATGGTACTACACAATCTGTGGTTGGTTGGATCCGTGGATATGGAACCTCGGGTACAGATGAATCACGTATAGAGAAGACTGACTATAAATTACACGCAGATTTTCGAATGTGCGGAGGGTTGGTGGCCCAGCCCCACATGTTGTTCAAGGGTCAACTGTATTTTAAAAGTGCAAGGGAAACACAGTGAGAGTCATCATCTGTCGGAAACTACGCAAATTACTAGTACAAGGTAGATCATGACTGCAACATTAGATTGTTTTCCTTTTGATAATGTCATATCTTTGCAAAGTTGGGTTTTCTGCAGTTGGTGTGATAAAAAGCAAATACTACATGAATATCAGTGTGGTACAGGAAATGAGTATGGTAGTGCCCAATCTGATTCCAAGGTTTGAGAAGTTGTATGGCACCCAGCACATCCCAGGGAAGTAAATAAGATTGCAGTAGTCTCCCTCATCCTCGGGGGACATGTTCCAAGTGGATGCCGGAAATCTAAGATAGTACTCAACTTTATATGTACTATGTTTTTTCCTATACTAACAGGCAGTGTATACAGCATGAATATGCTGGACAAAGGGATGATTCACATCCTGGGTAGAACAGAGCGGGGTGGTGTGAGATTTCATCATACTCTTCATTTAATGGTGCACAATTTAAAACTTATGAATTGTTTATTTCTGGAATTTTCTGTTTAACCTTTTGAGACAGCAGTTACCAGAGGGCAACTGAAACTGTAGAAGGTGAAACTGTGGACAAGGGGAGACTACTGTTCTTTAAAATAGAATAAACGTATTATTTTTTTCTTTCAATTTATATGTATTTTTTTTCATATGGCTACAAAACTGTGACAACATAAATATGTGTTAAGATAATTGGACCTGACAACTTAATAAATGGAGTTTTTAGATATTCCTTTTGTCCTGAGTTGCTGTAAAAAATTAATGAGACACTAGAAGCACAACTGATTAAATTTTTTAAAAAATACACTTGTCCCTCTTTTACCTGATCCTTCTGAGCAAAAGGTCTAGGTGTGACAAATGGTAAATTTGTAGTTATTGGAATGGGACCCAGTGGAAGGAGAGTACTGACTTAGGTACCAGGGAGGACCCCTTTGGTCCTCGGGATGGGGGCATGGGACAGGGAGGGACATTAATGATTTGTCTCTGGAGAATTGCCTCTGGAGCTTCCTCAGGAAAGAAGACACCCTGGCTCTCTCCAACTATGGTAAGCCCTTTAAGTTGACCTGACTGCTGAGTTGGCCATTCCCTGCAAGATGGTTGGACCTTGATTTAATCACCGTTCTCTTTAATCTCAGCTGAGAGCCTGTTGGAAACAACAGGGCTTGGTCCTAGCTCCTGTCCCTTCTACACAAAACACCCATCAGATCTCACCATCATTCCCCTGGCCATTGCTCAGTCATTCCATTGGGTGGATGAATGCCAGTTGGCTCGTAGCAAAGAAGAACTGTTCACCAAAGTCATGGTGACTTGCACTTCCTCCCTTCCTTCTTTCCTTCCTCCCTCCCTCCCTCCCCTCCTTCCTTCCTTCCTTCCTTGCCTGCTCCGTTCCTTTTAACCATTTGACTTGCAGTCTTTCTCTATTATTATGTTTTATGTCTATCTTTTTCTATTAAACACCATATAGGTGGATTTTGTTTTTAAATCTAGTTTGGTAATCTTTGCCTTTTACCTAGAAAGTTCAGCCCACTTATGTTTATTGTAATTATTAACACTGTTAGATTTATTTCTACCACTTATTTTGTGCTTTCTCTTTGTCCAGGTTTTTCTGTGACTTATTTTTCTTCTTTCTTGCCTTTTTTATTTGGACTGATTGTGTTTTTCTCGTTTTATTATTTCTTTCCCTCTACTGATTGGATAGATATGCATTTTATTTCTTTTTAAAAAATAGAACAACCATATAATCCAGCAATTCGATTTCTGGTTATTTATCCAAAGAAAACAAAAATGCTAACTCCAAAAGATGTATGCCCCCCCCATGTTCATTGCAGCATTATTTAAATAGCCAAGATATGGAAACAACCTAAGTATCTACTGAAGGATGCATGGATAAAGAAAATGTGATACACACACACACACACACACAATGGAATATTATTCATTCATAAGAAAGGATGAAATCTTGCCATTTGTGACATGGTTGGACCTTGAGGACATTATGTTAAGTGAAATAAGTCAGACAAAGACGAATACTGTATGACTTCACTTATATGTGGTATCTAAAAAGACAAATAAATAAAAACAAAAAAACAGGCACATAGATAAAAAGAACAGATTGGTGGTTGCCAGAGGTTGGGGGCAGGGAGGTGGGAGAAATTGTTGAACGGGGTCAAAAGGTATAAATGTCCAGTTATAAAATAAAAAGTCCTGAGGATGTAATGTACAGCATGGCAACTATAGTTAAAAATACTGAATTGCATATTCACATATGTATTCAAATAGGTATTGCATATTGCTGCTGAGAGAGTAAATCTTTTTTCTTCAGTTAACACATTTAATTATTCCTTACTATGAAAGTAATATATAATCAATATACAAAATTTTGAAACAACAGAATTGTGACTTGCCTAAGGTCATGCTGGTCTAATAAGTGGCACAGTCAAGGCTTAACCTTCCCTGGGAATCTATGCTGTCAACCACAGTTTTGTATGAAACCATTTCCCTATGTTTGTCTCCTTTGGCTGACTCACATACAGGGTCAAATTCATTGTTATTTAACATACTGGCACATATCAGTTCAGGGCGTTTGTTTGTTTTGCACAGTTCCATCTGTCTTTAACATAGGTTAACAGTATGGAACTTCTCTTGGCCAAAAAGGCAGCCAAGAGTAGTAGTATTGGGGGATAGTAGTAACATCCTCATGATAGCAAATGTAACTGGAGAAGTTTTTGAGGCAAATGGAATGATACATGATAAATTGGCTCATTTCAGAGACTATCTAGTGATCTGAAAACTTATGTCTAGCTTGATGGCAATGCTGTCATATTATATACAAGTTAGTAAATTTTTGGCATACTGTTTGGCCAGGGAAGGTCCCAGGTCACCTCCTCCTTTCCTTGTGTTTCCCCAAGCTCTACTTCTGCTGATGGGGTTGTTTGTTTGCTTTGTTGAGAATCATACTTTAAGATGATGCTTCCATAAATACATCATCGCATTTGTTTCCTTGGTAAATATTGGCTTACTTCTCTTTTTAGTTTACATTTAAGTTCAAAGTAAGCCCTATAAAGTGTTGGAGAAACTATGTATCAGGGTCTCAGCCCCTTCATCCATAATATTAAGGGTTTGGTTAGATGATAACTGAAGACTTTTCCATCTCTCAGGTTCCTTAAACTTTCCATTAGTCACAATGGAAGAAATTTCAGGACCTGGGATCACATTAACACATTTTTAAATTTTTTTCAGCAAATTTGGGTGTATTCCAGGAAATGTTGTTAATTCATTTCCTGCCAGCTGCAGAGAGTGGAATTTGTGATTTTTGTCAGTTGATGAGTGTCAGATAATATTCATGACAAACTGAAATCAGAAGGGAAGCTGACTTTTAGTAAGGACATCAAAATGATAGGAGGTTAGGAACTGGACCCCGTTTCTCATGCGTGAAGTGGAATAAAGTGAAATAAAATTCTCTGCCACAAACATGTTCAGTGAAGTATAAAAAAAATCTCCAGTTACAATTTTGGCTTATAAAAATAATATCGCACTCCTTTCCTTTACTCTCAGAGCCTGAATGGAATGTAGACAGAATAATGACTGTCCAGGTACGTGCCACAGTGCTGCTCCTTTGAGGAGGTGTGGTAGGAAATGCACTGGTGGTAGAGGTAAAGGGACTTCCTTCGATTCTTGATTACCCCTCTCACTGGTGTGTGAACTTAGTCATGTTATTTAATTTCTTTGAGCCTACATTTTCTCATCTATAAAATGAAAATAATAAAATGTTCCTGAGAGGTTTATTGAAAATATTAAATTTTAACATATTGGTAATGGCTACTGCTCAACCAATCTAGGTCCACAGCTTCGTATTCAGAAGTTTGCAATCTAAAAGTTGTAAAAATTATTTTCTTGAAACCTCCTTGGTGGCAAAACCTCAACTGTCTGATCTGATTTCACTTGGTAGAAATTTTTACCTGATCAGGTGAAGCTATTTACAGTCTTTACGCTACTTGAGGTGAATATTCATGTTTTACTGCATAAATATGTGTTTGATTATTTGTGCTGTCTCAGACCACTCTAGGGGAGGTATACAATGTACAATTTAATATCTTTTTAAAATTTAAAACTTCCTGAATTCTGACATGTACATGGCCCCAAGGATTTCTGATAAGCGATTTTAGGCCTATTGAGAGAGTAAATCTTAAAGTTCTCATGACACAGAAAATTTTTTGTAATTGTGTAAGGTGATGGATGTTAACTAGACTTATTGTGGTGAGTATTTTGCAAAGTATACAAATACTGAATCCTTACGTTGTGCACCTGAAGCTAATATACCATTATATGTCAATTATACCTAAATTAAAATATTTTAAATATATATTTTTAAAATTTAATAGGCATGCTGAGAGAGTGTAGAGTTAATTATTATTACCCTCCTCCAGAACCTTATAATGCTTTTATTCTAATTACCTCCCTCCTGACTTATATGCTATTTTTCTTAATTAACCTCTTAGCTCTATCATTTTTTTAAAAATTTCACTGTATTGGACACCTCTTATGCTCCATTACAGATCCTCTCAGTCTTACCTGTCCCTTTATATAGCCAGCACTATGGTGAACAGTTTTCTGTGAGCACTCACCAGGTCTACAGGGATACAAGCTGATAATGCCTAGCCTCAGGCTTGCCCTGTGCATCTCCTGCTTTCTGCCCTGAGGCTTCTGTGTTGATGCCAAGGTATGGAGTAGCCTGGGAACATCGTGGTGCACCTAGAAAGTATAAGGGGTTAATACTCATTTTTTTTCACTTTAGTGTTTGGAAAGTCCTTTACAGAGGGTTTATTAGAGGTAAATCTCTGTGTTTGTCTGAAAATGCTTTATTTTACTATTGTTCTAGGAAGAAAATTTCACTGGATATGCATTTTCTAGGTTGACAGTTCTTTTTTTCCCTTAAACTTTCAGGCCTGTGGAGATGTGTGTGTGTGTGTGTGTGTGTGTGTGTGTGTGCCAGTGTCTTCCAGGCTTTTTCTTTTTCTTTTTAAAAAATACTTATTTATTTATATTGGCTGCGTCAGGTCTTAGTTGCGGCACACGGGATATTTCGCTGTGGCGTGCAGGCTTCTCATTGTGGTGGCTTCTCTTGTTGTGGAGCACGGGCTCTAGGCACGTGGGCTGCAGTAGTTGTGGCACACGGGCTCAGTAGTTCTGGCTTGCGGGCTCTAGAGTGCAGGGTCAGTAGTTGTGGTGCACGGGCCTTGTTGCTCTGTGGCATGTGGTATCCTCCCGGACCAGGGCTCGAACCCATGTCCCCTGCATTGGCAGGAGGACTCCCAACCACTGCACCACCAGATTTATCTTCTAATTCACAATGTCTTCCTTCAGCTGTTTCTCTTCTCTTGTGTTACTTTTCTTCTGAACATTTAATTTCAATTTTTATATTACTCATTTGTAGTAGTCCTATTTTGGTTCTTTTTCAAATCTGCCTAGTCAATTCTGATAACCTTTGCTCTTACTCATGGTTTTAATTGCCACCTTTATTTCTTAAAATGTATTCAAGATTTATTTATATTCTGGGTCCAGTGATTCTTTTTTCGAAATCTTTGTGGATCTGGTTCTGTTCACTGTAGTTCCTGCTTGTTTGCTAATGTTTTTAAAGGAGGTTTTATTAAGATCTATTTTACATATCATGAAACTTACCCTATTAGAGTATTCAATAATTTTTGGTAAATTTAATGAGTGGCACAGACATCACCACAAGTCAGTTTTAGAACATTGTTATCACCCTAATAAAATCCCCCAGGCCCATTAACAGTTCATCCTCATTCTCACTTCCAGCCCCAGACAACCACTTGTCTACATTCTGTCTCTATACATTTGTCTTTTCTAGACTTCCCATATAAATGGAATCATACAATATATGGTTTCTTGTGTCTGGCTTCATCTTTTTTTTTTTTTTTTTTTTTTTTGGTATGCGGGCCTCTCACTGTTGTGGCCTCTCCCGTTGTGGAGCACAGGCTCCGGACACGCAGGCTCAGTGGCCATGGCTCACGGGCCTAGCCGCTCTGCGGCATGTGGGATCTTCCCAGACCGGGGCACGAACCCGCGTCCCTTGCATCGGCAGGCGGACTCTCAACTACTGCGCCACCAGGGAAGCCCCTGGCTTCATCTTTTAACATAATGTGTTTTGAGGTCCCTCCATGGCATAGCATAGTAGTTTATTCCTTTTTAATGCTGAATCTGTCCATTGTATGAACACACTACATTTTGCTTATCCATTCACCAGTTGATGAGCATTTAATTGGTTTTCAGGTTTGGGCTCTCATAAAAATTGATGCTATGAATGTACGCATGCAAATTTTGTGGGAGCATATGTTTTCATTCCTCTTAGGTAGTTTCCAAGAAGTGGAACTCTTGGTTCCTAAGGAAATTTTTTGTTTAACTTTTTGAGAAACTGCCAAATGTTTTCCAAAGTGGTGCACCCCCTAACCTATCTGCTTATATGACCTGAGCCACTGCTGTGGCTGGACTGGCCGTTGGGTTCTTATTACGACTGCAGGATGCACCACAGCAGCAACCATCAGGGAACTTTGAAAAATTAAGTGCTGGAGGGTACATGGCATGCCTGAGGGCCACACAGCAAGGTCATGGGGAAATATATACATACATATATATATATATAGAGAGAGAGAGAGAGAGACAGACAGACAGACAGACAGAGAGACAGACACAGAGACAGAGACACAGAGACAGAGAGAGAAACAGAGAGACAGAGAGAGACAGAGACACAGAGACAGATAGAAAGTGAGAACCTGCAGTTCTGCCTTTATTAAGGTTGAGAGTGGGGTGGCTAGGGTTTTGCAGGTTCACTCTTCACTGGTGAATTTAAAACCTAAGAGCATGGACTCCCACAGGGACCTGCAGCAACAGCAGACATGGCAGGGGGCACCTGGCCAGGCGCTAGCTGGGTGATGCATTGGGGGAGCCTGTCCCCCTCCAGATGCCCACCTTCCCACCTGACTATGGCTTCCTCAGGCGCAAGGAGCATGCGATGGTAGCCCCTCAGCTGCAGGTGGAGCAAGGCGCAGGTGGTGCTTCATCAGCATGACTACTGCGCTCACTACCTCATTGGGCTTCTCAGGTGTAAGCTGTCCCATTCCCCGACTTCCTGGCCTGCAAGCACGGCAGCACAACGGGACTACTGCGAGCACATGGACTACAGGAAGCGCATGAAGGCGTTTGAGTCAGAGCCCCGGCTGCTCCAACGACAGCAGGAGCAGAAGGAGGCAGACACAGCCAGAGCCAGGGGCCCGGTGAGGTGGCCTGAGAGGTGGCCTGTAGTACAACTGCCTACCACCCCGTGGACCAGTCAAGAAATAAAACCTGCAGGCCCCACCACCCAAAATAAATGAATGAATCCCAAGAGCAGGAATTAGGGCATGGGGAGGAAAAAGCAGGAGCACTCAAGAGGTCAGCGTCACCCAGGGCTTTCTAAAAGGGGAACTTCTTGGGTGGAGGTGTCCTGGTTCCTTATCTAGTTATTTAGATGGCAGCATGTTTATTTGAGATGGACGTCTTTGAAACGAGTGTCTTGGCAATGAGAAGCTTAATATCAGGCACTTGAATTACAATGAAAAAAGTGCTTAATGTCAGGCACTTACAGCACAACATCCTTACTGACTTTATTATTGTATCAGTCATCTAGGGCTGCCATTACAAAATACTGCAGACAAGGTGGCTTAAACAAGAGACATTTATTTTCTCACAGTTCTGGAGGCTAGAAGTCCATGACCAAGGCACTGGCAAATTTGGTTTCTGGTGAGGGCTCTCTTCCTGACTTGTAGACAGCCACCTTCTTGTGGTATTGTGTTTTCACATGGCCTTTCCTCTTTGCTCACAGGGAAAGAAAGAGAGATCTCTGGTGTCTCTTCTTCTAAGGACACCAGTGCTATGAGTTGGGCCCTACCCTTATGACTTCATTTAACCTTAATTACCTCCCCAGAGGTCTTGCTCCAAATACAGTGACGTTGGGGGTTAGGTTTCAACATATGACTCTTGGGGGGACAAAATTCAGTTCGTAACATCCTGCCCTCTGGTCCCACCAAATTCATGTCCTTCTCACATTCAAAACACATTCACGCCATCTCAATAGCTCTAAAAGTTTTAACCTACTCCAGCATTAATTCCAAGTCCAAAATCTCATCTAGACATCATCTAAATCAGATATTGGTGAGACTTGAGGTATGATTCATCCTGAAGCAATATTCCTCTCCAGCTGTGAAGCTATGAAGAGGAAATAGCTTTGTCACATAGGCTTGTGGTGACAGTGGCAGCACTGGTGATGGCTGAATCACCTCTGGGGTTATTCTTTCCTTTTCTTAAAGGATTAAGCATGTTAAATCGCTCTACTGTCCTGTCCTGTAGAATCCCAGAAGTCCAAAAGCCATCCTTTAGAAAGCCTTCCTTTATTTCATCCAGTCTCTGTTCCCTTTGGTCCAAACTGGCAGTGTCTCTGCTGCTGTTCAACATAATCCTGTTTTTGCTTCTAGCTTCTGCTGAGATAGCTGATTAACTCCATAGTTAACCATGGATAATCTCCTAATAAAGTGACTGTCTAGCCACACCCTTGGGTGTTCTCTCCAGAACAAGCTTTTTCACTTTTGCACTATAGATAGGCTGAGAACTTCCCAAATCTTCAAACTCTGATTCTTTTTTGCTTAATCTTTCTTTCAATTTATCTTTCTCCTCTTACATTTTTTTTATTTTTATTTTTATTTTTTGTGGTGCGCAGGCCTCTCACTGCTGTGGCCTCTCCCATTGTGGAGCACAGGCTCCAGACGCACAGGCTCAGCGGCCATGGCTCACGGGCCCAGCCGCTCCGCGGCATGTGGGATCCTCCCCGACCCGGGCACGAACTCATGTCCCCTGCATCGGCAGGCGGACTCTCAACCACTGCGCCACCAGGGAAGCCCTCCTCTTACGTTTTACTATAAGCAGGAAGGAGAGGCCAGGTCACGCCTCAACAGTTTGCTTAGATATCTCCTCAGCTACATATCCAAGTTCATTGCTTGTGAGTTCTAACTTCCACAAAACACAAGACTACCATTCAGCCAGTTCATTCCCAGTTTATAACAAGGATCACCTTTCTTCCAGTTTCCAATAACATGTTCCTCATTTCTGTCTGAGACCTCACCAGAAGCACCTTTAACATCCATATTTCTACCAACAGTCCCTTCGTGGAAATCTAGGCTTTTTCTAGCATGTACCTCAAAAGTCTTCCAATTATACCCATCACCCACCTCCAAAACCACTTCCACTTCCACATTTTTATGTATTTTTTACATCAGCACCCTACTTCATGGTATCACAATCTGTATTAGTCAGGGTTCTCCAGTGAAACAGAACCATCAGGAGATATATGTATATCTATATATACATATATATAGATATACATATATATATATATATATAGTTACATTTATATTATTTTATATATACATACACTTTCTACTAAGGAATTATAATATGTGATTATGGAGGTTGACAAATCCCAAGATCTTCAGTGGAGTTGCAGGAGAGCCAATGGTGTAGTTCTAGTCCAAATCCAAAGGCCTGAAAACTGGGAGAGCCAATGGTGGTGTTCCAATCTGAAGGCTTGCAGACTTAAGACCCAGAAGAGCCAATGCTTTAGTTTGAGTCAGAAGGTAGGAAAAAGCTGATGTTTCAGTTCAATGGCAGTCAGGTGAGAAAAATTCTCTCTTAATCCAGAGAGGGTAAGCCTTGTCCTAGTTAGGCCTTCAATTGATTGGATGAGGCCATCCACATTAGAGAGGGCAGTCTGTTTTACCCCCATCTCCCAATTCAAATGTTAATTTCATCCAAAACGCCCTCCAAGAAACACACAGAATAATGTCTGACCAAATATCTGGGTACCTGTTGGCCAAACTGTTACATAAAAGTAACCATCACAATTATTATCTGTCCTATTTATTATAGCCATTCTAGTGGGTGTGAAATATCTTATTGTGTTCTTGTTTGTCTGTTTGTTTGCATTTCCCTAATGACTAATGGTGCTGAGCACATTTTCATGTGATTTTTACCCATTTGTATATCTTCTTTGGTGAAAGATCAGTTCATATCTGTTGCCCATTTAAAAACTTGCATTGTTTGTCTTCTTATTGAGCCTAATGTGTGTTTTAAAAATTAATTTAAACAAGACAACCTAACAAACAATCAAAACAGTTCACCCATTTTATTGACCCTAATGTGTTTTGTGATTTATTTTTTCTCGTGAGTTCCTGTGTGGGAACTTTGAGGGCCAGGTGGAGGGTGTATTTCTCCTGGGAGGATCTGTGTTTACTCTGCCTGGAACCCAGAGGTACTATAGATGTAGGTCCAATTTCAATTAAATCTTCCCGGTAGTTCCTAGGCCAAACAGGTAATGTCATTTTCTGCCATTAGTCTTGCTGTGGCTCTGGTGACTTTATTTTCACAACAACAATAACAACAACAAATCAGGATTTATGGTCAGAATGGAAATACTTACTGGGGACAAAGGGTCAGACTCTTGGATGTCATGACTGCCTGGGAAAATCCAGATTGCATATAGTGACAGGGCCATCCTCACCCTGAATTTTAGAGCCTGGCAAGGCCAAGTGGACAGAATTTGGTGTTATGAAAATATTATCTTATATCATTCGTAATTTAATTTTAAATACTTTAAACAGTACAATATGTGTGTGCTCTTTTAAATCAATATCCTAGGTATGGTTAATTAACAACTGAACTGTTGGGGAATGTAAACTCCAGGAGAGGTTGATTAGCTTTTGAAAGCTTCTAAACAGATGTCCACACTTTAGAGAGCTTCAACTATCTTTATTTCCAGTCAACACTGAGACTATGTGGATTTTCCTTTGGTGAAATAACTAGTATTTATTATGTGTGGGTTGTCTAGAAATATTGTACAGGGTATTTCTATATCCTGTCTACTCTTTTTTTTTTTTTTTTTTTTTTGTACGCGGGCCTCTCACTGTTGTGGCCTCTCCCGTTGCGGAGCACAGGCTCCAGACGCGCAGGCCTAGCGGCCATGGCTCACGGGCCTAGCCGCTCGGTGGCATGTGGGATCTTCCTGGACCGGGGCACGAACCCGTGTCCCCTCGTCCCCTGCATCGGCAGGCGGACTCTCAACCACTGCGCCACCAGGGAAGCCCCACGTATAACTATTTTTGAGTGCACTTGCTACTAAATGTTGGCATGAACAACAGAATTCAGTATACATGTTATTATAACATAACATTGTAACATTGTAAAGTAGGAAGGCTGTGAGGTAGAAGAACTCACGTATAATGTTAAACAAATAACATCTACAAAGAGGGAAGGGGTATCCCACCAATTAGATTCCCGCTTTGGAAATTCTCCTGCTCCAATAATTTTCAAGCTATTCTGTTTTGGGAAGGAGAGGAGAGTCCTTGAATGTATGGATTAAAACGAGGTATGAGATATCTGAGGCTTGGAAAAGCTGTGTCTAGCCCTATTCCATATAGAGTATTTACATGTCTCTACAACATCAGCCAAGGTCTCTGGAAGCTTGACCCCAACCACCTCAGAAAACTTGGGGTTGGAGAGGGGTGCAGTTATTTGCCAAATGATTGGAGAGGGAGAGAAATCTTTATTTATTTGGAAATTATACCGTAGCTGCCGAGTTAACCACCAATGCTTTTACATAGTTTGAAGAAAGCTCTTCTTGGCTCACAGATTCAGGTATCAAGAAATAATAATGATAGGCAAAATTTACTGCAGGCAATCTTCTCCTTGTGCCAGGTATTTTACACGCATCATCTCATTAACGTATGTACATTTCCATACAATCCTATGAATGGATGATTTTCTTCCAGTTTTATATATAAGTACAGTGAGGCTAAAAGATCACATAATTAGGTGTTTGCATGTCAACTCAAGCTCTTTCCTATTCATCACCCACATCCTTATATCCTCTAACTGGGAAGGATGGGGCAAGTCAATCTCTACATGAGCGTGTAAGCTAGCTCTGTTTACAGGAGTTGCCAACGGCATGGGAGTCAGGATCTTTAAAACGTAACGCATTTTAACTCTTAGGTTCACTCCTAACTTCTGGACCCCCCCCCCACCCCGCCCCCGGCTTGGCGCACCGCTTTCGGAAGAACCTAGCGCTAGAGCGAAGCTGCTGGAACGGGAGAGGGAGGTATTCTTTGCAGGAGAACCAATGAGACCGCTGGCTCTTGTGAGTGGCACGTCATTCGGCCAATAGGTTCAGCCCCTGAGGCCCCGCGAGAAGACGGGAACTCGGGGTTTGGAGCATGCGGGTCCGTGCCGCTGCGCGAGCGTTGAGCGCAGCTTTCGCTTGAGGCACCGCTGAGGTACGCGAGTGCTCGAACGCTGGTGAGAGGAGGGGACGCAGGTGTGGAAGGCCGGGGAGGCCAAGGTCGCTCTGCTACAGGCCAGCTGGGCTTTCGCTCAAGCTCTTGCTGGTGAAACGGGGGCCCCTCCGGCCCACTCGGACCCTCCCCTGTCCTCTCACCCCATATCCCTGAGGAGCCGCCAGGGCCTGTGGGCCCCTGGGTGGAGCCTGGGCCGGGGGCGGGGGCGGGGAGTTGTTATTTGAGGCTGGGGGGTAGGGGGTAGGAGGAACGCAGGACCTAGGAGAGGTGGGAAGGTGGTGCTTGGGGAAGGAGGGGACTCTGATGGGGAGAGGGGTTTGGGCGGGCGTGAGTGTTACTCGCACACAAGGGGTGGGCAGGACCCCCAGGGGAGTTTTGGTTTGGGGAATGATGCTTTCTCCAGGGTGGAAGGGTTGTAGTATTTGCCTTCAGGAACCTCTTTTCTGGTTAGGCCCAGTCAGATGCCCCAGCCCGGAGCTCGTACCTGGAGAACTGGGGAACGTAGGCCTCGCCGGTCCTGGGACCTGCCTGTCCTTGGACTCTCCCCGTTTGTACCTTATACTCAGCCAGCCACCTGCTGACTAATCAAAGGAGAAAATCCACATTAAGGGAGGGCCTGAATCTGTAGAAGTGATGGTGGAGGTGAGGGAGGGGTGGAGAAAGAAGAGGATTCCAGAAATCCTGTAATTGGTAGGTGTTATAGTGCCTCTCAGTGTGTACCAGTTAGGCTACTGATCTGGTTTCTTCCAGTGGTGGTGAGAAGGTGTGAGTGAAGAGGCCAAGCTAACTGAAAAGGAGTTTAAACAATTAAACGGGAGAACTGTAGTAACCTTTGAGTAAGGGAGGCATATCCTCCCATTTTAGTGTAAAAGGTAATTTATTTAAAAATGTTTTGTCAGATCCTGAACTGCCTTCACCTGTAGTTGACTTAGGAATTGTGCGTCAGTCTTTTCTTTATATGCATGGCCTGATTTCTCTGTAGCTAATACTTAAGACACGTTTACAAAAGTTAAGAAGAGGCTTACTTGTTGGTTACAAAAGATTCTTCAGGGATCAGGGGTGAGTCCAGACAATGAAGGGAGCCCCTGAAAGAAGGAGTCCTGAAGTCAACAGATTATAAAGTGATTTTGAAGAAGCTTGGTGAGTCTGAGACTTGAGGGGCGAGAAGAGCATCATCCCTGGTTACCTTGGGGGGTGGGGGGAGGTGTTAAGTTTCACCTGTGAGACTCAGCAGGCATCATAGGCTCAAACCAGAAAGGGTCTGTACCCTGGAGACCTCAGTTCTGGTAGAGTTTGGAAGAAGAGTTTTATAGAAAGGAATTGGGTAAAGATTCAGAGAAGCAGCTAAGGAACCAAGGAGGAGATGGAAAAGTTTAATGTGAAAATAGACTGGAAAAATATTAGGACTCTGGTAGAAGAAAGAGTGGCCCAAAATGAAGCAAAACCCATAAATATTTATGGACAAAAAAATTTTATGATTTGGCTGTGTTAACTATAAACTAACTTATAAAGCAAAATCATGCCCATACATAAAAAGCGTTTCCGTTTACAACTGGTAGTTAACTTACAGGACTGAGTTCTCTAAGAGGCCGTTTGGGTAGAAAATATAAGTAAATTCAAGGAGGGCTTGGCCTGTAAGAGATTGCTGATGGAGAGTTTAGAATATTCTGTGCTAAACAGAAGCTTTTGAAGTGAACGTAATGTAGGAGGCTGGTTGTATCACTGGCCTGATCCAAAGTAGCTTTTTTTTTTTTTTTCAATGCTTTGTGAGTCTGTCTTGAAGGAAAAGGAAAAGAATTGGGAATCATTTAAATTATAAAATGAGGGCTTCCCTGGTGGCGCAGTGGTTGAGAGTCCACCTGCCGATGCAGGGGACACGGGTTCGTGCCCCGGTCCGGGAAGATCCCACATGCCGCGGAGCGGCTGGGCCCGTGAGCCATGGCCACTGAGCCTGCGCGTCCGGAGCCTGTGCTCTGCAACGGGAGAGGCCGCAGCAGTGAGAAGCCCACGTACCGCAAAAAAAAAAAAAAAAAAAAAAAAAATTATAAAATGATGGCAGATAATTAACCAGAACAGATTGACACCTGTGTCCTCTGCAGCCTTGCAATGGATCCTGTCCGACCACCCTTCAGGGGCCCGTCTCCTGTGCACCTATCTCAGTCTGTTCGGATGCCGGGCTCTTGGCAACAGGCTCCAAAACCTTTGGACCCAGCTCTGGGCAGGGCACGACCTGCAGGCAGAGGCCATGTATTTGAAAAGCGAGAGGAGCCAGGCCCACAGAGTGGGCCAGTGCAAAAGGTAAGACCGTGTCTGCATACATAGTAGCAGCACACAGCTTATCATCAGGGCAAATAAGGGATTTCAAGGTACTTAGGAAACTGGGAAGCCCTATATGAAAGAAAGGGCTTGTTTTTTTTTTCCCTTGAGCAACTGGTCGCCTCTTGGAATATATTTCAAATTCTTGAGTTGCAAGTCTAGAAAAAGGGCCTCATAATGGAAGTTAGATGGACCTGGGTAAATGCCTTAGTTCTCTAGCTTCTATAAATATAAATATATACATACATAAATGATAGGTTTAAAGGTACAGTCTTTTGTTTTTTTGTGAGTGTTTAGATTTCCACTCTGGGTTTGACTCTATGGTATTAGCAGCCACTCTTGCCTCTAAGGTCATAATTGTTAAGAATGGTTCCTTTCAGGGCTTCCCTGGTGGCACAGTGGTTGAGCGTCCGCCTGCCGATGCAGGGGACACGGGTTCGTGCCCCGGTCCGGGAAGATCCCACATGCCGCGGAGCGGCTGGGCCCGTGAGCCATGGCCGCTGAGCCTGTGCGTCTGGAGCCTGTGCTCCGCAACGGGAGAGGCCACAACAGTGAGAGGCCCGCGTACCGCCAAAAAAAAAAAAAAAAAAAAAGGTTCCTTTCAGAAGGCTCTTTGCCTTAATCTTAAAGAAAAAGAGGATCTTCAGCTATTGTTAGTGCTGTGTGTATACTCTCATGGACATGCATTCTTAATCTCCTAATTATATAGTAATTTTAAGAATGGTATTTGTCTATAATTAATCTCAAAGAATGAAGGGTTAGCAAATACAGGAAGAACCTAATAGTGCAGTTATGACAATTTTAAGTAGGTTGACAATGTCAGATGTAACGTTCTGTAAGAAGAAACATTATTGACAGTAATCCTATATTTTTACTCAAATGGATTGCTTGAGTCTGTATGTGGCAACTCTAATTGGTGTAACAGTAGTAAACTTCCAAGACTGCTACAGGAAAACGGTAGCCAGTTTTGTTGAGGTTGTTTAAAAAAAACCCAAAATTCTGATACCCTTAAATGATCCATTTTTTGGGAAAATTTATTAGCCAGTACACTTGTTCTCTCTTACCTTAGGTGTACAGGAAATGAACTAGAAAAATAATTCTGTTGTATTTGTTATACTGTATATCAAATCATGAACTGTAACTGTTTATGCTTGAAAACCTAATATGACATAAATGTTTTTTTTTTTTTACATAAATTTATTTATTTTTGGCTGTGTTGGGTCTTCGTTGCTGTGCGTGGGCTTTCTCTAGTTGCGAGGAGTGAGGGCTGCTCTTTGTTGTGGTGCATGGGCTTCTCATTGTGGTGGCTTCTTTTGTTGCAGATCACGGGCTCTAGGTGCGCGGGCTTCGGTAGTTGTGGCTCGTGGGCTCTAGAGCACAGGCTCAGTAGTTGTGGCACACGGGCTTAGTTGCTCCACGGTATGTGGGATCTTCCCGGACCAGGGATCGAACCCGTGTCCCCTGCATTGGCAGGCAGATTCTTAACCACTGCGCCACCAGGGAAGTCCAACAGAAGTGGTTTTTTTTTTAAGACCATAGGGATTTAAACAATTTTTATAAGGTATTTTTATTCTTGTAACATTTATAGAATTTGAAGTGGATGATTTTTATTATTTACCAAGACTTGAAGAAAACCAACAGTGTTTCTGGGGTTTTAAACTACATCTTAGAATAACTTTATTCTTTGACTTTCTGTAGGAATCTGTGGGTTTGGTCTCAGTGTTCCAAGGACTGGGCCTTGAAACAGTGTCCCAGACCCCTGTGGAACAGGGAATGCGTCCTTTAGGTATGTGGAAAACTAACTTGAGAAAACGTGGTGATATATATGATTGCTTTGTTCTTAACTTTACACAGTTTATCTTCAGAAAAATTACTGTACTTTATAAAATGTTCAGCTCACGGTTACAGCTGGGGTTTGACCATTCCATTTAGGTAGAGGCATTTTAGGTCGAGGCTTGTCTACCAGTATGGCACGCAAGGACAAAGAAGAACCCCATCCCACTTTTCTGGATCGTTCAGCATTGGCATCTGGAGATAGCAAGATGGCAGAGGCCTTCGTTGGTTGGAATAGGTGGGTAAAGTTGCCTTCTTGGCTGGCCATCAAATTCAGATGAAATATCTCTTAAGGCCAGAGAGAAACTCTAAAGTGGGTTGTATTATTTCACAAAGAAACAATGCATGGTTTCATGGTAAGAATGGGTATTTTCCAAGAGTAGTCAGCAGCTACTGATGCAGTCAGTCTTTGGACGAGGGTAAAAGCAGTACTCCACTGCACAGTTCACCACCCTGTTTGCCCTCTTAAGAATTCAGCCTGGTGGTAGTGGTTCTTTAACCCAGGTGGGTCAAACTTCCATCTCAATTTCTGCTATGGAAGTTGGCCCTGAGAGTCAATATTAATAACAATTGATGAATAAGTCATGTTGGCATATTGGATTTGGAGAGAATCCCAATGCTTGGGTTCCTTTTGCTGACTCCTCCAGGAAGAGAATGTAGATTTGGGGGACATTTAGATGGGGCATAGATAGAAGCATGATTGAGAAAGTTCTGATTTGCTTCTTTTCAACATTTCAGAACGCTTGGAAGAGGGAATTTGGATGCCTTTTTATTACCGATGGGAAGAGCAGCTGGTGGTATAGGCAGAGGAGTATACAAGGCTCCCGGTGCTCTCAGCCTGAATTCTCAGGATCCTGCCCAGCTGTTACCTCCGCCACCTCTGCCCCCGGCCCCACTGCACTCTCTGGATCACCCACCACTTGGGACTGCAGAACACATGGAAAAGTAAGTCAGGAGTGCTGCCTTCCCTGCTTGGTGATGATGTGGAGGAGGCCTCTGCATAGTATTGCAAACTCTGTTCTGTTGTGTCTAAAGTCCTCCTTGGGTGGTAGGTACTGCAGGGTTGTTTTGTTTTTTGCCAGTGGGGAGAATGACAAAGAGGGGGGGCAATTCCTGATGAGGTGAAATGGGGTTAGTGATGATAGCATGTATCTATCTAGAGTCTACTCATGGCTTTTCATTTCCTTCCTAATTCAGACATAGATAATTCTTTGTCATGTTGAAGATAAGGAAATTATCTAGGAAATACATTGCAGCAGTTCATTTTTCTCTCTAGAACTAATTCTTATGTTCTTAGTTAGCTGGCCTAGTTATTCTAGTGATATTACTAGGACAAATAGGGTGACCTTGCTTCTCTAATTAGAGATTGCTAAGAATTTACCTTCTGGCTTTCAAAGCTTCTTTTGTATGTCTTGATTCTTGGTCTGTGTACCTGTAAGCAAAGTGTGAAATACTACTTCCCCCAATCTATCTTTCCTTTCCTTTTCTTTCTTTGTATTTTTGTGGCATGGATTATTTGTTTGTTTTTGGCATATGTGGGTGCTTTTGTTTTTTATTTTTATTTTCTAGAGAGCCTTTTGTGAAGCAAGGATCAAAAGGGACACCTCAGTCTTTGGGATTGAACCTTATCAAAATACAGTGTCGTAATGAAGCAGTTTATCAATATCATGTGACTTTCAGGTATTCACAGCTTTTTCTCCCCCCTGTATTGTTCACTTCTTAGAGAGCAGTAATGAAATAGTTCCACAGGAATAACTGAATTGTCTTTGTGTATAACTCCTGATGCAGGTCCCCCTACAGTAATCATCTATTCAGATCCTTGCAATAAGTTTAAAGTTAACATTTTGTGTGTGTGTTTAGCTATATTACCAATCCATATTTTAACTTAATAGGTGCAATTTTATGCATGAGGTTAGAGGTGGATTTTCTGTGAAGTTAATGAAACTTAAGTTCAGGGCCTTTTACTTGCATAGACCCCTTCATAACCTTTTTAACTTATCTGGTATCTGTAATTTTGTATTCCTCTTCTTAAAGAAACCCCCCACACACACACACAGTGGTATCAAATACACACCCCACAATACTTGGATCCTTCCTGCATGAGTGCTATACCAGCATTTGATGGCTCTCCAGTGATAGTCTAGGGTTAAATTTGAGGGTGAAAAAACCAGAGAAAATAACTTTAATTTTATATCAGTAACTTTAGGATTTATCATACTTATTTAAAAGTTAAGAATTTATATTAGTCTGTGTTCTTTTTTAAAATCTCAGGAGAGCCATTAGCTGGAGGTTATTAGCTGGAATTGTGAAAATAAATGAGTGTTCTGGAATATTTATGGAGAAAAAGGAAGATGGAAGACTGAATTTTTGAAGCACAGCTATTAATTGGTACAAGAAGAAGAAGTGGAATGAAAGAGAGAAGAAAGGAACAGTTAGGGGAACAATACCCTGAAGACAGGGTTATAAAGCCAGAAAGAAGGACCCATTTGAATGAGGGGGAGGTGGTTGACTTTGGCCAAAGGGAAAAAAGTTGTTGAATTTGCGTTCAAGAGGCACCCTTGGTGATTTTCTAGTAGCTTTATTAGTGTTATGGGGAAAAAACGAGATTAAAAGAACAAAGGAGAGCCTGGGCCATGAGAAATAGCCAGTGGATTGGTCACTTATTTTAAAAGTATGTAAGAGCAATGAGAAATGGAATGATAATTGCTTTAAAGGTTTCTGTGAGGTAAGAAACTGGAGGTGACCACATATGACAAGTGAAGAGAAGGAGTCAGGAAACCTGGTGAAATTGAACTAGCAAGAGGGGAAGGTGGTGGGAGTGGGCCTGCTCTGGAATGTAAGGGATGGAGATGGGTGTTAATGAGAGGGAAGAGTACTTGCTCTGGAAATGGATTGACAACTGGTAATAAAACAGAAAGGAGTGAGACTCCTCACGGGTCTCTGCATTGACCAGGCTGTGGAGAAGACATGGATTCTATAAATCTCGAGATTGTAGATGTGGACCTTTGAAGCCACAATGTGAAGAGGATGAGAGAATACCGAGAGGATGTATTACAGTGACTGGTCATCCTGTAGCTCCCTTGACATCATGGGGCTCTAAAAAGACAAATTTAAATATAGTGTCTTGGGCATAATGCCATGTATGTGTGAATTTTTTAGAAGAAGCATTTTGAAATGTGATGTTAGCCTGTGAGTGCTTAGTTTGGGCGATGACTGTATTGGATTACCGCTTGATTTTTTTGTTGATGTTATCTTTCTTCATGTACTTGAACATGCTTGACCCTTTTAGCCTTGGATTTGTTTAAACTTCGAAGTTGTGGAATAGGTTGTGTGTTACTGTGATCTATTGGGACAATCATTGTACAAAGTAGCTACTGGACTTTTTCAAAGCTGTAAGATTTGTGACAGTGAATCGATAAAAAGTTGAAATTGCTGTGAGTGAAAAATGGTTAGAGTAAAATCCTATATTTTTTTAAAATATATTTTTAAAAGAGTGTATATTTCTGTAGATGCTAGAGCAGGGATTAGCAAACTGTGGCAGGCCTGCTGGGCAAATCTGGCCCACTGCCTGTTTTTGTAATAAAGTTTTGCTGGAACATAGCCATACTTATTGGTTTACATATTGTCTACGAGGCTTTTGTGCTATGTTAGCAGAGTTGAGTAGTTGTAGCAGAGACCGTATGACCTGTAAAATCTTTCCATAAAAGTTTTCTGACCCTCTGGTCTAAACTCTCGAAGAATGTACACTGACATGATAAGGCAGTTGTGTTTGGGTGGTGGAATTATGGATTGTTTTTATTTTCTGTGAGCCAGTATCCTTGGGTCAGAGTTCTTTTTGTAGTCAGATGTATTTCAATTTTTTAATATGACCACTAGATGGAGCAGTAGTCATAAGTGACTGCGTCTCTAACAGACCTACCGCACAGCTGTAAAGTCAAACTGAAATAAAATCCTCTTTATTATTTTCTAGCCCCAATGTGGAATGCAAAAGCATGAGGTTTGGCATGTTGAAGGACCATCGAGCTGTCACAGGAAACATCACTGCTTTCGATGGATCCATTCTCTATCTGCCTGTTAAGCTTCCACAAGTGAGACCAAATAGGAAGGGCACTTTGGGATGAAGCATGGGTGGTGGGAGATCACAGTGTCCCTGAACATTTGAGTTGTACTTCCCTATTCTGAGAGGAAAGGCAGACTTCTCCATAACAAAGAAATTGCACATGGAGAAACTTTTACCTTTGAGTTCTGTCTAGTCCCTTCTCTCTTAAGAGGAGTGGTTGGAAGCCTTTGACCTCAGTGACAAAGAATAGTTCAAGATTGCAAATTCAAAAGGCTCTATTGCTAGTTCTCCGTTGGGTTTCTCTTACCACATCCTTTCATAAATCCTACTTGTCATGCTGTGATTTTGTCTAGTGTGGACAGCAAAGTAACAGTAAAGGATAAAACACGTTTAAGATATTCTAGTGTTAGGTAAGCGCTTGGTATTGTTGTCATTTCTCTTTACTTGCATATGTTTATTTGTTAGGTGCTTGAGTTAAAAAGTCAAAGGACAACTGACAGTGCCGAGATCACCATTAACATTCAGTTGACAAAGACCCTGGAGCCCTGTTCTGACTTGTGCATTCCGTTCTACAATGTTGTTGTCCGTCGGTGAGAAACGACTGAAGTCTTATTTTCTTTAACCTCAGTCTTGTATTTGTAACAAAACTCTTCAGGAAGCTTGGATGGTATTAAAATACAGTGCGTATATAGATGAGTTTGGAAACAATAAATAAATGGATGACATTAAGGCTAACTTATTAAAAAGTTACCTCAGGGTTTCCCTGGTGGCGCAGTGGTTGAGAGTCTGCTGCAGATGCAGGGGACACGGGTTCGTGCCCCGGTCGGGGAAGATCCCACATGCCGTGGAGTGGCTGGGCCCGTGAGCCATGGCCGCTGAGCCTGCGCGTCCGGAGCCTGTGCTCCGCAACGGGAGAGGCCGCAACAGTGAGAGGCCCGCGTACTGCAAAAAAAAAAAAAAAAAAAAAAAAAGTTATCTCACGTGATTGTCCAGATTTGGGTATATGAAAGTAGGTTTGAAGTAGCTGGATAGAGGGGGATGGTTTCCTTCCATTCATTCAGGAACTTTTTTTGTTTGTTTGTTCTTGTGGTACGCGGGCCTCTCACTGCTGTGGCCTCTCCCGTTGCGGAGCACAGGCTCCGGACACGCAGGCTCAGCGGCCATGGCTCACGGGCCCAGCCGCTCCGCGGCATGTGGGATCTTCCCGGACCGGGGCACGAACCCGTGTCCCCTGCATCGGCAGGCGGACTCTCAACCACTGCGCCACCAGGGAAGCTCCATTCAGGAACTTTAAAAGCAAATGTTTATGGTACATATTTAATGGTGTCAGTGATGGGGCTACTTGAAGAGGTAGCATGTAAAAATTTTTGCTAGAATTTTTCCCAGTCCTTTGAATTTTTGGATACAGACAGCTCATAATTTTTTAACTTTTCTGAAGACTCCCAAATTTTCATAAAACTGTTATTCCCAAACCACCTTTTTTAAGATGAAACATAGAACCTGATTTCTACTTAGTAAGCTGAACTGCCAGGAACAAACATAACTTCCTATGCCTGACTGATAATCACAAATTTAGAAACGGACTTTCTTGTGCTCTTTTTAGTTAATGGGGAAAAGTAATGTAAATCGAGCTTGGGAAGTCAACTTGATTTTTGGTTACCTAGTTAGTAGAAAAAGCTGCAGTCAGTTGCATATACTGCAAGATAAATACTTTGGTAATTTTTATTTTTCTTTTGACAAGAGTGGTCTCAGCATAAAAGCTATATTGTGCAAAGAGCATCAACATTTCTGCTCTTTTAGGCTTCCAAAGGAAAATGTAGCTAAGAGCAATTGAACTTAACTATTTTTAATTCTTCTACTAGAAAACCCATTCTTGCTCTTTATTTCAGGGTAATGAAACTTTTAGATATGAAGCTGGTGGGGAGAAACTTCTTTGACCCTACAAGTGCTATGGTACTCCCGCAACACAGGTTGGTGGTGTTTTCTTCTTCCTCACTTTTGAATGTTCTGGAAATAAATTTTTCATTTCAATCACCATATTAGTATTTTATGATAGTGGGTACAGTTTATGAGTTAATTATTTTCCATAATTTAGGTTTTTAGTAAGTTCACAATGATGTTGACTTAATTTGTTTCCTATTGCTTTCTCATTGTTATTGGGGAGGGGCAGTATCTGCTCAAAGTATCGCCTCAAATGAGGCATGGAAATATCTGTGGTTCTTTTCGAACCCCAGCGTAAAGGCCACCTATGTCTTCAGATTGCAGATCTGGCCGGGCTATGCAGTTAGCATCCGGAGGACAGATGGAGGTCTTTTCCTGCTAGCTGATGTCTCCCATAAGGTCATTCGGAATGATTCTGTGCTGGACATCATGTGAGTGGATGGTGGCATCTACGTTTAACAAACTAACAATTTTCTGAGAAGTTCAGTAATAGCTGGTAATAAATACAGATAAGCCATTGTTCCGTTTGGGTTTTAAATTGTAGAATAGATTGAGAATGCTGAATTGATGTGCTCTTTCTGTGAGTCCTATCAGGATAGGCATCTGAATAGAGACCTGCTGCACTTAGACTGAGGAGGAATGTATGTAAGTCTCTGGTTACGAAGACTTGGTTTAATATACACATACCCTGAGTTCTTGTTTAAGTGTATTACTCTAGTAAATATTTACTGTAGTAAATATAGATGTGTATAATTTGTAATCGTTACATGAAATCCTGTCTTATACATAAATCTGTGTGCATCTATGACTTCTTTTTTTTTTTTTGCGATACGCGGGGCTCTCACTGCTGTGGCCTCTCCCATGGCGGAGCACAGGCTCCAGACACGCAGGCTCAGTGGCCGTGACTCACGGGCCCAGCCACTCCGTGGCACGTGGGATCCTCCCGGACCAGGGCACGAACCTGTGTCCCCTGCATCGGCAGGCAGACTCTCAACCACTGCGCCACCAGGGAAGCCCCATCTATGACTTTTTTAGGTTGTGTACCTAGAAGTGGGATTACTTAATGAAAAGGTCGAACATTTTAAAGACTTGAAATATTTACTATAATAAGATGTTTAAATATATATTGACCGAATACCCTCTAGAAAATTTACTTAGTTTATTTTCTCACCAGCTATGTATAACTACTGGGTGCTACCAAGCTTATGAATCTTTGCTTATCTGATAAATTCATTCATTCCATCAACATATATTTATAGCGCTCCAGTTTGTACCAGAGTTTTGGAACTTATCAGTTAACAAAACAAAGATCCCTCTCCTCATGGAGTTTGCATTGTAGTCAGGTGAGATAAATAGTAAATAATAAGCACGATAAGTAAATTGTATAGGGTACTAGAAGGGATGAGAGGTATGGAGGAAAGAAAAGGTAGAACACAGGGTAGGAGGGATCAGGAGTACTAGGGGTGGGATGGAGAGGGGAGAGAGCTGTCATTTCAGTAGCCTGTCAAGCTCATTTGAACCAACGCTTGGAACAGGTGAAGGAGTTAGCCAGGTAAATATATGGGCTAAGAGAATTCTTGTTAGAGGGACAGCTGAGGTAAAGGCCTAAGCCAGAAATATGCCTGGCTCTTCAAGGAGCAGCAGGGAAGCCAGGGTGGCTAGAGCAGAGCAAGTGAGGTGAGGGCAGTGGACGGATGGAGGGGATGGAAGGAAGAGCTGAGGATACAGAGCTTTGTAAGTCTGTTGTCAAAAGTTTCGGTTTCAGTGTGAGTGAATCAGGGCTTGCAGCCAAGGAGTGACACGATGTGACTTGAGTTGTGAAAGGACCCCTCTTGTTACTTACTGCGTGGAGAATAGGCTTGGTGGGACGGGGTGGAAGTGGGGAGACCAGCCAGGAAGCTCTTGTAATAATCCAGTGGAGAACTGAGGGGGTAGCAGCAGTACAGGTGGTCAGTGGTTGGCCTCTGGATTTGTTCTCAGAGCAGCGTTCAGTTGACTGCCCAGCCGGGTGGCGGAGCGTGAGAGAAAGAGAGAGGTTAAGGAAGACTCAGACTGTTTGGACTGAATTTGTCATTATTTATTTTGTCTCTCCTAGACTCTCTCTCTCCTTGATGGTGGAGACCATCTCTCTTTCTCTCACATGGTACACCCAGACGTAGTTTATTCCTAGCCTGTAGTAAGTGTTCAAGAATGTTTATTAAATAAAAATAGATGTCTTTAAATTCGCTCTTTCTTTCTTTATGGTTGCTGTCTTTGTTTTTCTACTTAGAAAGGTCTACTTGTTTTAATTTCCAGTGTTTTAAACCTTCTGGAACTTGGTGTGATGTTAGGATCATAATGATTGTTTTGGTACGGTTACACAATTTATTGAAAAACATTTTTCTTTAGATTTAAATCACTATTTTTATCAAATGCTAAAAGACTTGGATTTATTTCTGAATATTTCATTTTGAACCACTGGTTAAAACCAGTGTGATACTGTTTTAATTATTGCAGTTTTATTAGGTTTTATTATTTGTCAGGGAATTCTGTTTTCAGAATTTTTATTCTGTACCCCCCCTTACTCTTTCATGTGAAACTTTGAATAATTTAGTGAAAATAAGACAAAAAGTCAATTGGCAATTTGATATTGACTAGGGAGAGTGTTCAGTGAGGCTTCCTATTCATAAATATGACATGTCTTTTCATTGATTGAAATTTATTTTTATTAAAGTTTTACTTTTATTAAAGTTTTAGTCATATTATGACGACACAAAAACTATAGGTGAGCTATGTAGTATGTACTGTGATTATTTTTGTTTTCTGCACAATTATCTTGGATATAAAAATTGTCTTTAAAAAATTTTTTCTAAGTGCATAATTTTGTATGTACTTACCATTAATTCAACTTTAGATTCACATCCATTTGTGTAATCTCACTGTACATTCAGACACTAGGTATTTTGTCAGTTTCATCCTCCCTGTCCCCTCCCCCTTCCCCCCCCAAATCATTTCTTGGATTGTTTAAATCAAATTATATCTAGCTTTGAGCTCCTGTTCTCCAAGACAGTAAGAAGTCCTAAGTCAGGTATAACTCCATTATATTACATACGAGACCCTGAGATGTTCATGGTCCTGGTCCTAGTCTGGCTGTAGTGCCTAGCACTCAGCCTTGGAGAGCATGACTCAGGTGTGGGGCTCTGCACTTCTTAGTTTTCCCTTGCAGCCTTGCAGCTGTTACACACTTGGGACTTTGCCACCTTTCTTTCCCTGTGTGCTTTATGTTGTTATGAACCACTGGAAACCACAGAAGAGCAGTTATTTTCCTGGAAGTTAGGTATTAAGGCTAAAAGCTGCTGCATTTCTCATCAGGAATGCTTGACTACCTAAATGTCCATTGAGAGATGAATGGATAAAGAAGATGTGGTGTGTGTGTGTATATATATATGTGTATACACACACACACACACCACATACACACAATGGAGTACTACTCAGCCATAAGAAATAATGAATTAATGCCATTTGCAGCAACATGGGGGGGGACCTAGAGATTATCCTATAAGTGAAGTAAGTCAGAAAGAGAAGAACAAATACCATATGACATCACTTATATGTGGAATCCAAAATATGACACAAATGAACTTATTTACAAAACAGAAATAGACTCGGACATAGAAAACAAACTTATGGTTACCAAAGGGGAACGGGGGTAGGGGAGGGGTAAATTAGGAGTTTGGGACTAGCATATTCCAACCACTATACATAAAACAGATAACAAGGTCCTACTGTATAGCACAGGGAACTATATCCAGTGTCCTGGAATAAACCACAATGGAAAAGAATATGAAAAAGAATATGTACGTATATATGTAACTGAATCACTTTGGTGTGCACCAGAATCTAACACAATATTGTAAATCCCCCAACTATACTTCCATAAAGAGGAAAAAAAGAATGGTTGGCTTATTTCTCAAAGGGTAATGAACAAAGAAGGTTAGGTTTCATATGTTGCTGTTAAGTTCTCAGTAACGCATTTAACGACCCACAGAATTCGGTATCATCTTAGAAATCTCTGAAAACCTGAGTGGCTTCAGTTTGGACTGGCTGCTCTCCAGCGTAGCTGATAGTTACTGTCTGGGATTCCCCTTCACTGTGGTGAAGACTCCCTTTCCCTCTCACCACAGGTATCCTGTAGTTCGATCCCGTGACGACTTCTTCCTGGTTTACTCTCTTTGTTTCTGAGCTCTTACGTGTTTGAAATCTCTTTATTTTACCTTAGTTTGATTGGGCATAAAATTTGAGATTGGAGATAATTTTCCCTTGGAATTTAAAAATCATGGTTCCATTGTTTTTTTTTTTTTCCTTCGGTATAATCTTTATTCATGTTCACATATTCTTTCACATATTCTTTCCTTATTTAAACTTAACTCTTTGGGTGTTATCATAGTAACGCTCTATTTGAATACACCTTATTTCTGAATTTTTCCATTTTTTCATTCTGTAGGTGAGTAAACAACCACCTCTTACACCATCCTTATATCTTTTTTTACCTCATTTGTACCTTTTGAGCAAGCCCAAACTTGATTTTAATAGTGCTTCATCCCTTCTTTTTTTCATATTTTAATTTTAGATTTGATATGTTAAATGCTGTGTAGGTACTACACTTCTAAAAAATTATTATGGTTAGTAATATATTTTAGTATTGGTAAGGTAAGTCCTTCCACCTTGCTCTTATATCCACTATCTTCCTTTTTCTTTCCTATAACTATTTTTCACATTTATTTTCCAGATTAATTTCAGAATACTTCTGTTGAGAAAGTATGCCAGAAAATGCCACTGCAGTTTTGCTCCATTTTCTTTCTGCTTTCAGATTTACTGTTGAAAAAATCTATATAGATTTTATAATCTATATAGATTCTATAATCTTTATAGATTATATTCCATTTAAAATTATTATAAAATATTGACTATGTTCCCTGTGCTAATTATATCCTTGTAGCTTATTTATTTTGTACATAATGGTTTGGACCCCCTGAATTCCATACCCTTATCTTGCCCTCACCGCTTCCCTCTTCCCACTGGTAACCACTAGTTTGTTCTCTTTAACTGTGAGTCTCTTTCTTTTTTGTTATATTCACTAGTCTTTTTTTTTAGATTCCACATGTAAGTGATAAAATGCAGTATTTGTCTTTCTCTGACTTATTTCACTAAGCTAATACCCTCCAGGTCCATCCATATTGTTGCAAATGGCAAAATTTCATTCCTTTTTCATGGCTAAGTAGTATTCGTGTGTGTGTGTGTGTGTGTGTGTGTGTGTATATGTATCTCAGTTCTTCCTTATCCATTCATTTGTTCATGGACACTTAGGTTACTTCCATATCTTGGCTATTGTAAATAATAATAATAATAATGCTGTTGTGAACAATGGTGTGCATGCATCTTTATGAATTAGTGTTTTCTTTGGATATGTACCCAGGAGTGGAATTGCTGGCTCATATGATATATTTTTAGTTTTTTGAGGAACCTCAATAGTGTTTTCCTCAGAGGCTGCACAAATTTATATTCTCATCAACAGTGTACAGAGGTTCCCTTTTCTCCACATCCTTGCCAACATTTGTTATCCGTGGTCTTTTTTTTTCTTTTTTAAATTTATTTTATTTATTTATTATTTTTGGCTGCATTGGGTCTTCTTTGCTATGCGCGGGCTCTCTCTAGTTATGGCGAGTGGGGGCTACTCTTTGTTGTGCATGGGCTTCTCACTGCAGTGGCTTGTCTTGTTGCGGAGCACGGGCTCTAGGTGCGCAGGCTTCAGTAGTTGTGGCACACGGGCTTCAGTAGTTGTGGCTCGTGGGCTCTAGAGTGCAGGCTCAGTAGTTATGGCTCAATAGTTGTGGTGCTCGGGCTTATTTGCTCTGTGGCATGTGGGATGTTCCCGGACCAGGGCTCGAACATGTGTCACCTACATTGGCAGGCAGATTCTTGACCGCTGTGCCACCAGGGAAGCCCCGTCTGTGGTCTTTTTTTTTTTTTTTTTTTTTGCCGTATGCGGGCCTCTCACTGTTGTGGCCTCTCCCATTGCCGAGCACAGGCTCCAGACGCGCAGGCTCGGCAGCCATGGCTTACGGGCCCAGACAGCTCCACGGCATGTGAGATCTTCCCGGACTGGGGCACGAACCCATGTCCCCTGCATCGGCAGGCGGACTCTCAACCACTGCGCCACCAGGGAAGCCCCAATCTGTGGTCTTTTTGATGATAGCCATTTTGACAAGTGTGAGGTGCTATCTCATTGTGTTTTCTGTGATTTTTTTAACATCTTTAATTGGAGTATAATTGCTTTACAGTGTTGTGTTAGTTTCTGCTGTATAACAATGAATCAGCTATATGCATACATATATCCACATATCCGCTCCCTCTTGCATCTCCCTCCCACCCTCCTTATCCCTCCCTTCTAGGTGGTCGTAAAGCACTGAGCTGAGCTCCCTGTGCGATGCAGCTGCTTCCCACTAACTATCCATTTTACATTTGGTAGTGTATATATGTCCATGCCACTCTCTCACTTCGTCCCAGCTTACCCTTCCCCCTCCCCGTGTCCTCAAGTCCATTTTCTACGTCTGTGTCTTTATTCCTGTCCTGCCTCTAGGTTCATCAGAACCAATTTTTTTTTTTTTAGATTTCATATATATGTGTTAGCATACGATATTTGTTTTTCTCTTTGTGACTTACGTCACTCTGTATGACAGACTCTAGGTCCATCCACCTCACTACAGAGAACTCAATTTCATTTCTTTTTACGGCTGAGTAATATTCCATTGTATATATGTGCCACATCTTCTTTATCCATTCATCTGTCAGTGGACACTTCCATGTTCTGGCTGTTGTAAATAGTGCTGCAATAAACATTGTGGTACATCACTCTTTTTGAATTATGGTTTTCTTAGGGTATATGCCCAGTAGGGGGATTGCTGGGTCATATGGTAGTTCTATTTTTAGTTTTTTAAGGAACCTCCGTACTGTTCTCCATAGTGGCTGTACCAATTTACATTCCCACCAACAGTGCAAGAGGGTTCCCTGTTCTCCACACCATCTCCAGCATTTATTGTTTGTAGATTTTTTTTTTTTTTTTTTTTTTTGCTGTACGTGGGCCTCTCACTGTTGTGGCCTCTCCCGTTGCGGAGCACAGGCTCCGGACGCACAAGCTCAGCGGCCATGGCTCATGGGCCCAGCCGCTCCGTGGCATGTGCAATCTTCCCAGACCGGGGCACAAACCCGTGTCCCTTGCATCAGCAGGCGGACTCTCAACCACTGCGCCACCAGGGAAGCCCTATTGTTTGTAGAGTTTTTGATGATGGCCATTCTGGCCAGTGTGAGGTGATACCTCATTGTAGTTTTGATTTGCATTTCTCTAATGATTAGTGATGTTGAACATCTTTTCATGTGTTTGTTGGTAATCTGCATATCTTCTTTGGAGAAATGTCTGTTTAGGTCTTCTGTCCATTTTTGGATTGAGTTGTTTGTTTTTTTGATGTTGAGCTGCATGAGCTGCTTATATATTTTGGAGATTATTCCTTTGTCAGTTGTTCTGTTTTCAATTATTTTCTCCCATTCTGAGGGTTGTCTTTTCATCTTGTTTATGGTTTCCTTTGCTGTGCAGAAGCTTTTAAATTTCATTAGGTCCCATGTGTTTATTTTTGTCTTTATTTCCATTTCTCTAGGAGGTGGGTCAAAAAGGATCTTGCTGTGATTTATGTCATAGAGTGTTCTGCCTCTGTTTTCCTCTAAGAGTTTTATAGTGTCTGACCTTACATTTAGGTCTTTAATCCATTTTGAGCTTATTTTTGTGTATGGTGTTAGGGAGTGTTCGAATTTCATTCTTTTACATGTAGCTGGCCAGTATTCTGAGCATCAATTATTGAAGAGGCTGTCTTTTCTCCATTGTATATTCTTGCCTCCTTTATCAAAGATAAAGTGACCATATGTGCGTGGGTTTACCTCTGGGCTTTCTATTCTGTTCCATTGATCTTTATTTCTGTTTTTGTGCCTGTACTATACTGTCTTGATTACTGTAGCTTTGTAGTATAGTCTGAAGTCCAGGAGCCTGATTCCTCCAGCTCCGTTTTTCTTTCTCAAGATTGCTTTGGCTATTCGGGGTCTTTTGTGTTTCCATACAAATTTTGAAATATTTTGTTCTAGTTCTGTGAAAAATGCCAGTGGTAGTTTGATAGGGATTGCATTGAATCTGTACATTGCTTTGGGTAGTACAGTCATTTTCACAATGTTGATTCTTCCTCTCCAAGAACATAGTATATCTCTCCATCTGTTTGTAGCATCTTTAATTTCTTTCATCAGTGTCTTATAGTTTTCTGCTTACAGGTCTTTTGTCTCTTTAGGTAGGTTTATTCCTAGGTATTTTATTCTTTTTGTTGCAGTGGTAAATGGGAGTGTTTCCTTAATTTCTCTTTCAGAGTTTTCATCATTAGTGTATAGGAATGAGAGAGATTTCTGTGCATTAATTTTGTACCCTGCTACTCTACCAAATTCATTGATTAGCTCTAGTAGTTTTCTGGTAGCATCTTTAGGATTCTCTATGTATAGTATCATGTCATCTGCAGACAGTGACAGTTTTACTTCTTTTCTGATTTGGATTCCTTTTATTTCTTTTTCTTCTCTGATTTCTGTGGCTAGGACTTCCAAAACTATGTTGAAAAATAGTGGTGAGAGTGGGCAACCTTGTCTTGTTCCTGATCTTAGAGGAAATGGTTTCAGTTTTTCACCATTGAGAACAATGGTGGCTGTGGGTTTGTCATATACGGCCTTTATTATGTTGAAATAGGTTCCCTCTATGCCTACTTTCTAGAAAGTTTTTATCATAAGTGGGTGTTGAATTTTGTCAAAAGCTTTTTCTGCATCTACTGAGATGATCATATGATTTTTATTCTTCAGTTTGTTAGTGTGGTGTGTCACACTGATTGATTTGTGAATGTTGAACCATCCCTGGAATAAATCCCACTTGATCATGGTATATACATCCTTTTAATGTATTGTTGAATTCAGTTTGCTGATATCTTGTTGAGAATTTTTGTGTCTACATTTTTCAGTGATACTGGCTTATAATTTTCTGTTTTGGGAATATCTTTGTGTGGATTTGGTATCAGGGTGATAACTGGCCTTATAGAATGAGTTCAGAATGTGCCTTCCTTTGCAAGTTTTTGCAGCAATTTGGGAAGGCTAGGTGTTAACTCTTGTATAAATTTTTGGTAGAATTCACCTGTGAAGCCATCTGGTCCTGGACTTCTGTTTGTTGTGAGTTTTTTTATTATTGAAATTTCATTACTGGTAATTGGTCTGCTCAGATTGTCCATTTCTTCCTGGTTCAGTCTTGTGAAATTGTACATTTCTAGGAATTTGTCTATTTCGTCTATGTTGTCCATTTTATCCACATAGTTGTTTGTAATAATCTCTTGTAATCCTTTGTATTTCTGTGGTGACAGTGTAACTTCTTTTTCACTTCTGATTTTATTGATCTGGGCACTCTTTTTTTTCTTGATGTGTCTAGCTAAAGGTTTATCACTTTTGTTTATCTTTTCAGAGAACCAGCTCTTAGTTTCATTAATCCTTTCTGTTGCCTTTTTAGTCTCTATTTTGTTTATTTCTGCTTGTGTTCTTTATGATTTCTCTCCTTCTACTAACTTTGGGTTTTGTTCTTCTTTTTCTAGTTCCTTTAGGTGTAGGGTTAGGTTGTTTCTTTGAGATTTTTCTTGTTTCTTGAGATAGGCTTGTATCACTATAAACTTTCCTGTTAGAACTACTTTTGTTATGTCCCATAGATTTTGGATCATTGTGGTTTTTTTTTTCATTTGTCTCCAGGTATTTTTTAAATTTCTTCAGTGACGCCTTTTTTAGTGGCTTATTGTTTAGCCTCTATGTGTTTGGTGTTTTGCAGTTTTTTCCCTTTGTAGTTGATTTCTAGTCTCATAGTGTTATAGTCAGAAAATATGCTTGATATGATTTCAGTTTTCTTAAATTTACTGAGAATTGTTCTGTAGCCTAGAATGTGATCTACCCTGGAGAATGTTCCATATGCACTTGAAAAGAATGTGTATTCTGCTGCTCTTGGATGGAATGTTCCATATATATCTATTAAGTTCATCTGGTCTAATGTGTCATTTAAGGCCAGTGTTTCATTACTAATTTTCTTTCTGGGTGATCTGTGCATTGATGTACATGGGGTGTTAAAATCCCCTACTATTATCTTGTTACTGCCAATTTCTCCCTTTATGTCTGTTCGTATTTTTTTTACGTGTTTAGGTGCTCCCATGTTGGTTGCATATATATTTATAATTGTTTTATCTTATCCTTGGCTTGATCCCTTGATCATTATGTAGTATTCTTCTTTGTCTCTTTTAACAGTCTTTGTTTTAAAGTCTATTTTGTCTGATATATGTATTGCTACCCTGGCTTTCTTTTGATTTCCATTTGCACAGAATACTTTTCCATCATCTCACTTTCAGTCTATGTATGTCTGTAGATCTAAAGTGAGTGTCTTGTAAGCAACATATATATGGGTCTTGTTTTTGTATCCACTCAGCTCCTCTGTCTTTTGATGGGATCATTTGGTGCCTTTACATTTAAAGTAATTATTGGTAGGTATGTACATATTGCCATTCTGTTAATTGTTTTGGGTTGTTTTTGTAGTTCTTTTTGGTTACTTTTTTCTGCTTTTGTTCTCTTCCCTTGTGATTTAATGACTATCTTTAGTGTTAATGTTTGGATTCCTTTTTCTTTTTTGTGTATATCTATTATGGATTTTTGGTCTGTGTTTATCATGAGGTTTATATATATGATTATTTTAATTTGCTGCTGTCTTAATTTCAAACACATTTTAATAGCTCTGCATTTTTTACTCCTCTCCCCCAATGATTACTGTTTTTGATATCATATTTTTATCTTTTTGTTTTGTGTATCACTTAACTACTTACTGTGGATATAGATGATTTTACTGCTTTTGTCTTTTAGCCTTCCTACTAGCTTTGTATGTGGTTGATTTACTACTTTTACTGTATATTTACCTTTACCAGTGAGCTTTCTTCTTTCATAATTTTCATGTTTCTAGTTGTGGCTTTTTCTTTTTTGCTTAGAGAAATCCCTTTAACATTTCTTGTAAAGCTGGTTTGATGGTGCTGAACTCTTTTAGCCTTTGCTTGTCTATAAAGCTTTTGATCTCTCCATCAAATCTGAACAAGAGCCTTGCTGGTCAGAGTGTTCTTGGTTTTAGATTTTCCCCTTTCATCACTTTAAATATATTATGCCACTCCCCCCCCCGCCTTTTTTTTTTCTGGGAGAGGGAAGGATTTATTATTACTTGCAGCAAGTAAGGAGAACACTGGGGTTGTTTCCCAAAGCAGTGTCTCCTGTGCCACTCCCTTCTGGCTTGCAGAGTTTCTGCTGAAAAGTCAGTTGATAGCCTTACGGGAGTTCCTTTGTATGTAAGTTGTTGCTTTTTCCTTGCTGCTTTTAGTATTCTCTTTTATGTTTAATTTTTGCCATTTTAATTACAGTGAGTCTTGGTATAGTCCTCTTTGGGTTGATCCTATTTGGGACTCTCTGGTGCTTCCTGGACCTGGATGTCTGTTTCCTTTCCCACGTTAGGGGGGATTTTCAGCTATTATGTGTTCAGATATGTTCTCTGCCCCCTTTCTTTCTCTCTTCTCCTTCCGGGACCCCTATAATGCGAATGTTATTGCAATTGATGTTGTCCCAGAGATCTCTTAAATTGTCCTCATTTCTTTTTATTCTTTTTGCTTTTTTTTGGTTCAGCTTCAGTGATTTGCATGCCTCAGACTTATAGTTTGCTGATCCATTCCTCTGTATCATTTAATCTACTGTTGATTCTGTCTAGTGTATTTCATCTCAGTTACTGTATTCTTCAGCTTCTTTTGGTTTTCCTTTATGTATTCTAACTCGTTTTTAAACTTCTCACTCTGTTCATCAATTCTTCTACTGAGTTCTTTGATCATCTTTATGGTCATTACCTTGAACTATTTACTGGGTGGATTGCCTGTCTGCACTTCACTTAGTTCTTCTGGTTTTATCTTGTTCCTTCATTTGGGCCATGTTCCTCTGTCGCCTCATTTTGCCTAACTTGCTTTTATTTCTGTGTATCTGGTAGGTTGGTGATATTTCCTGACTTTGGTGGAGTGGCTTTTTTTGGAGATATTCTATGTGCCCCAGCAGCTTGGTCCCCTCTGGTCACCAGAGCTATGTGCCCTATGGGTGTCCCCATGTGGGCTGCATGGGTCCTTCAGTTGTGGTGGACTGACTATTGTGGGTGGTCTGGTAGGTGCGCCTGGCCCTGGTCCAGTTGGTTGCTAGGCCCTGCATTGTGCAGAGGCTGCCAGCCTCTGATTAGCATGACCAGTCACAAGGTGGCTGGCTGTGGAACTCCAGGGTGTCCTGGGACGAGTGCTGGCTCACTGGTGAGCACAGCTGGCTTCTGGCATGGGTGTTTGTGAGACTGGTGTTCCCAGATGATTGGGGCTGGTTCCTGACACAGCTGACTGCAGGTTCTGGGGTGTCCTAAGGCTGATGCCAGCCTATTGGTGAGTGGGACTGGATCCCGGAGTGGTTGGCTGAATCATCCAAGGTATCTTAGAGCTGGTGTTGGCCTGCTAGTGGGTAGGGCTGGGGCCCAGGATTTCCTGGGGCTGGTGTCAGCCTGCTGGTATGCAGGAATGGGGCCCAGGGGGTTCTAGGGATAGTGCTGGCTCACTGGTGTGTGGAACCAGGTCGTCGGCCATCTGGTGGATAAGGTCACGTCCAGTGGTGGCTGTGAGCTCAGGCGGGTCTTAAGGTAGCCTGCCTGCTGGTGGATGTGGCTGTTTCCCTGCCTGCGTAGTTGCCAGGTCTGAGGTGTCCCAGTACTGGTGCCTACAGGCTGGTGGGTGAGGTGTGGGGTTGGGTCCTGAGGCTAACAAGCTAGAGGGAGGATTCCAAAGTGGTGCTTACCAGCACCAGTGTTCATGTTACAGAACAAGCTCCCTAAAACACTGCCAGTGTCCATGTGCCTAGTGTGAGCTACAGTTGCTTCCTGCCTCTCCGGGAGACTCTCCAGATCAGCAGGTAGGTCTGGTCCAGGCTCCTTTCAAATTACTGCTTCTGCCCTGGGTCCTAGAGTATGTGAGATTTTGTGTGAGCCCTTTAAGAGTGGAGTCTCTATTCCCCACAGCCCTTTGGATCGCCTGAAAATAAGCCCCACTGGCCTTCTAAGCAAAACATTCTGGGTGCTCATCTTCCTGGTGTAGGACCCTTGTGCAGGGAAGCCTAATGCAGGGCTCAGACCTTCACTCCTTGGGGAGAACCTCTACAATTGTAATTATCCTCCTGTTTGTGGGCCACCCACCCAAGGGTATGGGACTTGATTGTATCAGAACTCCATTCCTCCTACCCATCTCATTGTGCTTCCTTCTTTATATCGTCAGTTGTAGAAGATATTTTCTGGTGGATTCCGGTCTTTCTTATCAGTAGCGCTCTGTAAATAGTTGTAATATTGGTGTGTCCACGAGAGGAGGTGAGCTCAGAGTCTTCCTTCTCTGCCGTCTTCCGTTCTGATTTCTGATTCCAGAATCTTTGTTTCTCCCACATGCTCCCTTGGGAGTTTTGGGAGCCCCTCTTTACTGCAGTATTCTGAAATTTTATTGGTTCTTCATTTCTTCTGCATCTCTTAGGATTCTATCTTATTTTCCCTTTGCTTGAAGAACCCCCTGTAGTATTTCCTTTAGTGTGGAATCTGCTAATGGCATAACTTTTTTTTTTTAAGGTATTATATCTTTTTTTTGGCCTTAGGTTTTCAGCAGTCTCGCTATTCAGGCATACCTCATTTTATTGCACTGTGCATTATGGTGTTTTTTACAGGTTGAAGGTTTGTGGCAACCCTGCATCAAAAAAGTCTGTTGGCACCATTTTTCCAACAACATTTGCTCACTTTGTGTGTCTCTGTCACATTTTGATAATTCTCACAATATTTCAAACTTTTTATCATTATTATGTTTGTTATGGTGATCTGCGATCAATGATCTTTGATGTTACTATTGCAAAAAGATTACAACTGGCTGAAGGCTCAGATGATGGTTAGCATTTTTTAGCAATACAAGTATTTTTAAATTAAGATACGTACAATTTTTAGACAACGCTATTGCACACTTAATAGACCACAGTATAATGTAAGCACAACTTTTTAAAAAAGTGTTTATTTGACTTTTTTTTTTTTTTTTTTGCCGTACGCGGGCCTCTCACTGTTGTGGCTTCCTTCTCCCGTTGCGGAGCACAGGCTCTGGACTCACAGGCTCAGTGGCTATGGCTCACGGGCCCAGCCACTCCGCGGCATGTGGGATCCTCCCAGACCGGGGCACGAACCCATGTCCCCTGCATCGGCAGGCGGACTCTCAACCACTGCACCACCAGGGAAGCCCTGCTTGCTTTATTTTTGAATGTTTTAAAACTTACTATTACTGGTTCATTATAAATAGGGTGAAAACTCAGGAAGAGCCAAATGGAAGAAATGCTTGGAGTAGTGGAGGAGAATAGGGGGTCGGGGGCTTCCATGCTCTCTTCAGGCACACCCACCCTCCCAGCACTTCCATGAATTGAGCAATCAAGAAGCTCCCCCAAACCCATCAGTTAGAGGCTTTTATGGAGGTTCTGTTATGTAGGCATTATTGCTTAGATCATTGGGTCTTTGGTGACCAAGTTCAATCTGCAGCCCCTCTCCCCTCCCCAGAAATTGAGAGGTGGAGCTGAAAGTTCTCAATTATGGGGCTGAAAGACTAGGTTATGTCTTAGTTTTTCTGGGGACCATCCCCAATCCTGAAGCTACTCATGGGCTCCCAGCCCCCTGTCATCTCATCTTCTGCTTGTTTCAGGTTTAGTTTGCTCTTCTTTTTCCAGTGTCTCAAGGTAGAAGTTTAGGTTATTTATTTGAGGTATTTTTTCTTTTTAATGTAGGAATTTACAGCTATAAGTTCTCCTGTAAGTATTGCTTTAGCTGTATCCCATAAGTTTGATTATGTTGTGTTTTCATTTTCATCTAACTCAAAGTATTTTTTAATTTCCCTTGTAATGTCTTGTTTGACCCATTGATTATCTAGGGTAATATGTTGTTTAATTTCCACATACTTGTGTACTTCCCAAATTTCTTCCTGTTATTTATTTCTAATTTCATTCTGTGGTTTTCAGAGGGATTACTTTGTATATTTCTATCCTTTTATTGAGGTTTGTTTTATGATTTAGCATGTGATCTATACTGGAGAAGGTCACATGTGCACTTTGGGCATTTTAACTTTAACTCAAATATTTTTTTTTCTATTTACCAAGGAAAGTGCAAGAGTTAGGATTGTAGTGTGTCTTTATATCAGAAGCAGGGAGATGTTGAGACTTTGACATTAGCAAACCCATGACAAACAAGAGAAAGAAGCACTAAGGTCGTCTAAGGATGTGTGTTTGTGAACCGTATCTCAGGTTCCAGCCACAGATAGGAAGGGGCCATGAGATCAGTGACCCAACTATCATTGACCCTGGAATTTGAACTAAATAAACAAAGTCACCTTCTTTCACAAATTGACAAGGAATGCCTTCATGACATTTGAGAAATTTGCTTTTTCACAAATTGGTTGCTGATCTAATGGCCCTCCAACCATAATGTCTCAGGAGTAGGTTGGCTTGGTTTCAAGACTTACCTGGCTTATGCCTCTATCCATTCCTTATAGAACACTCCCTTGTACATTTAACAGAGACAAGGAAATCCAGGACAAAACAAAAACGAATGAAAGACTTTATGCATATTGACAAGTAATAGCAAAAGTAAAATAAGCAAATGAAGAATAATCAGTTTAATAGCAAAAATATTTTCAAATAGTATATCTTCAAAACAAAAAACCTAAAAACCTTGTACAAAGAACTAGGTCTAATTATATACCAGATAATGCACTTCTAAACTGAAAGGTCAATATTATTAAAGCAACCAGAGCCTAATGAAACTAGTTAGACCTCAGATGGTTGTTGGGATTGACTAACTTGGCAGCAGATCTGAAGCACAGTGGAATTAAGCATAAGGGGCCCAATGAGTGCATCTGTTGGCTTGAGACTCCCTGGAGTGTTGCCTGGGAAGAGTTTTCACAGTTATCTTGCTGAGACCTCCACCAAAGGATGATGAGACCTCTTAGAGAAAGCTGATTTACTGCTTACTACAGTAAGAGACTGTTGATCTTATACAGAGTACTGTATTTGAGTAGTGTGTAGTTCAGGACTGCAGACTTAAAATGGGCCAAGTAGGTCAACATCGTCTGTAAAAACATTGTTGCTCAGGTGAGACTATTGATTGATTAGCGCTTGGTGGGATGCTTATTGGATTATCATTCCCTCATTTCCAGAAACAAGGGGATGACACTGGTTGAGTTGGCTTGCAAAAGTGTGTTTTCTGAGGTGAGTTGATGTAGATTAATTAAGCAGGTTTAAAATTGGTTCTTATGACTACTTGTTACCATTACTACAGAACAATCCATCTTTTCTGAAGTTTGTGGGGATTTTTTTCCCCAAGAGTGTATGAATATCTATGTTTTCATCTAGTTTTATTGTTTAATTTTTTACATATTAATTTTAAAAAATATTTTTAAAATTTATTTTATTTATTTTGGTTGTGTTGGGTCTTCGTTGCCGCATGTGGGCTTTCTCTAGTTGCAGCGAGTTGGGGCTACTCTTTGTTGCGGTGTGCGGGCTTCTCATTGCGGTGGCTTCTCGTTGCAGAGCACGGGCTCTAGGTGCTCGGGCCACAGTAGTTGTGGCACGCAGGCTCAGTAGTTGTGGTTTGTGGGCTCTACAGCACAGGCTCAGTCGTTGTGGCGCATGGGCTTAGTTGCTCTGTGGCATGTGGGATCTTCCCGGACCAGGGCTCGAACCCGTGTCCCCTGCACTGGCAGGTGGATTCTTAACCACTGTGCCACCAGGGAAGTCCAGTTCTAACCTTTTAATCTAGTGATTTCACTTATGGGAAATCTGTCTCAAAGAAGCAATTTTAAGTATAGAAGAATCTTTATAAAACATGTTCATCCAGAATTATTTGTTAAGAGTGAAACAATAGAACTATTATTTAAAAAGTAAAACCAGTGAATTAATGTACCCTCCACTTAGTGAAATAGTATTATGGAACCATTAACATAGTTGAAGGTTTTGATTAAAAATACTTTTAATTAATTTTTCTACAATGTTGCATGCATTTAATAGACAGTAGTGAGTTAGACAAGCATAAAATGTATTGATGACTAAAACTGTGCAAATAGGAAGCAAAAATTCATGAAACTATCTGAGATAAAATCTCTAACCTTATTTCAAAACAACTTTATGTTCTAAGTGCTTTATATGTGTAAAGTCATGGAGTTCTTTCAGCAACACTGAGTTAGGTGGTTTTTTGTGACTCCACTTTCACACAAGGAAACTGAGGCACAAGGAGGTTAAGTAACTTGCTCAGGGTCTCACGTGCTGCTAAGTGGCCGAGCCAAGATTTGAACCCAGGCTTTGGCTCCAGGGTCTGTAGTCAGTGTTGAACTGTTTCAAGTTTCTGATGGTTTTTCATCACTTACTGCAGCAAGTTCTGCAGGATACTAATTGCCTACAATGGTAATAGATGTTCAGTGAGCTAAAAGGGAAAAGGGAAGGAGGAGTCTGTGGTTCAATAAATTTGTAGGTAAATGAAACTAAATATGTTTCTCTTTTTTATCAGCCTGTTGTGGTAATGTGTGTTGTGAACCTCTAAGAAGGGGTTATATTATGCAGAATGGACTCAACTTTTTTGGTCGTAGAACCTTTTTCACCCCCCTCAGGACCTCTCAAGGGACCAGTGTTCCTCAGGAACGTACCCTAGTTGACATTGGCCCATAGAAGAGTCCATGGTCCATGCTCTGACCCACAAAGGAATTCATATCTGGTCCCTGTCTGTCTTCAGCCTACACTGACCATCTTCTGACCCTTTTTCACCTCCTTGCTCGCCCCAGTCCCAGATCCCTGATTGTCCCCTGCATACCTGTGCTTCCGCCTAGGGTGTTACCTACCAGCTGCTTTGGCGTCTCTGCCTGGCAGGTTGCTCCTTCAGGTATCACCTGCCTCTGTAAACTTTCCTTGACTCCCTGTGCATGCTCAGACATGCTTTCTGTGAGTTTCTGTTGTTACCTTGTTCATGGCACTGTTACAGAGGTTGCCTCAAGAGTGCATTTGTCTGTGGTGAGTCTTTCCATCTCTTCATATTTAGCATCTTCACCAGTGGTGTCTTCTAAAAGGTAGTTGTAATTTCTTCTGTCAGTTAGAAAGGGCAAATATACTTTAAAGAATGTTTTATTGTTCTTCTGTAGACTATCTCCTAATAATGATACAAATTATTTTGATGATTAGTGTACCTTATTTTAAGGAATACAGTGAATTTTATCAATTTATAGTTGCTGTTTTTAATTTCATTTTTATCCTTTCACTTTTTTTTTTTTGCGGTACCTGGGCCTCTCACTGTTGTGGCCTCTCCCGTTGCGGAGCACAGGCTCCGGACGCTCAGGCTCAGCGGCCCTGGCTCACGGGCCCAGCCGCTCTGCAGCATGTGGGATCTTCCCGGACCGGGGCACGAACCCGTGTCCCCTGCATCGGCAGGCGGACTCTCAACCACTGCGCCACCAGGGAAGCCCTGTCCTTTCACTTTTTTTGGGTAATGTTAAAAAGGAAAGAGATGAGGGTCCTATCTCTTAAAAGAGACAGCTGGAGCCTTTTGGTGCTATGTAGTTGTGATTGTAACTCTAAAGTACTTATTTGCATCCCCTATGCCTTTCTTGCTACTCTGTGTATACTGCATATGATCCACAGGTCTATTTTCTTTTTCCAAAGGCATGCCATGTACCAACAGCACAAAGAAGACTTCCAGGACGAGTGCACTAAGCTTCTGGTTGGCAGTATTGTCATAACCCGATACAACAATCGTACCTATCGTATTGATGATGTGGATTGGAATAAGACTCCAAAAGATAGCTTCACGATGTCTGATGGGAAGGAGATTACATTCTTGGAATACTACAGGTAGAGGGAAGAGACTGGGCTTGGGCCTGCAGGTTGGGGCTGTAGTCTCCTGTTCTCTAGCAGGAGTGGCACACAGCAGGATACTTCAAAAATAATTGGATTGGTAATGCACCCAAGATTGGTGAGCTCATTTGTGGGATTTGACCTGAATTTGCTACCCTTACAGTTTTATTTCTTTCAGTACTTTTTGGAAGTTATTTCATAAGTTAATCTCAGGCCTTCGAATTGTGTTTTCTTTGCTGTTTTGTTTACAGGTCTGTTTGGAGAGATTAAATTCAAGTCATTAATCATTTGACTATCATTTTGCCCTTTTAGTTACCTAAGCCCTTTAACCTGATACAGTTTTTAAACAAATTCTTTCCTGGACTGTTATCCTATTTCCCCTCTATTTAATTGCAACGTTAACTTGAGCCTGCTTTTTCCAGTTATGTGTATGCTCTGGTGAGTTTCTGATGGATCCTTGACAAGGGTATAATGCAGATTGTGTACCTCAGTCCTGGTTAACACTTTGACTGTGATGTTGTAAGAGTGGTGATGCTGCTTCTAACTTTTTTCCCTGCCTCTGTTCGGCTCTAGCAAAAACTATGGGATCACAGTAAAGGAAAAGGACCAGCCACTGCTGATCTACAGGCCCAGTGAGCGACAGAATAACCAAGGGATGGTGAGTTGGAGGTGTAGGGGTCAGGGTGTCAGGCCTGTGCTTCCATCTAAGTTCTCCACCCATCAGCCCTGGGAGCCGTGGGACCTGTGATTACAGTGGAGCTATGATTGCAGTGTGGTTGGGGAAAGCTGTGTAGGGTTTTGTCTGTCTCCTCTAGCCAGAGTTGCTTTTTCAGTCTCCTTAGTGAGGAACTAAACATCCATAGAGCGAGTTAGGTTAAGGAATAAGGAGAATTTACTGCTAAAGAAGATGAAAACACTGGGTCCATTAGGGAAGTTACAGGCATTTTAATAGAACTGGGGGCCAGGGAAACGTGCCTTGGTACCTGACTCCTCTGTTTTCAGAGTAGAGACTGAAGATCAATAGGTTAAGATGAGACAGAGGCACCAGCTTGATAGGAGGTATTGTCTCAGCTTATCTGGAGGCCGAAGTGGAACAAAACTTTTAGTTTTTCCAGTTTTTTCTCTCCTTTTGACAATTTGAATATTTTTCTCTTTACCTAATACAACAGGCTATCGTGACTTGAGGGAGAAAAGGGTAAAACACCTGTAGTGTTTCCTGCACTCTTCTCTGGGGTTTGTGTTCCTTAGTGTGCCAGTGATACACCTGCAAGACCAGCTCTGGGCCTGGGAGGTCTTGTACTGGTCAGGGGAAGAAGATCCTCTTATACTGCCTTGCTTTCCCTCTGTTCTCTCCTCAAAGCTGCTAAAAGGCGAAATCCTGCTGCTGCCTGAGCTTTCCTTCATGACTGGAATCCCTGAGAAGATGAAGAAGGACTTTAGAGCCATGAAGGTAAGAAGTGCCTGCTTTGAACCGAAGACCTTTTTGATAGCAGATACAGCTAGAACTGGGCCAGGTTTGCACGTCACCTGGGCAGGTTCATTTTTCCTCTATATAAAGCATAATCTGTGTCCCTTCCCACACACTGTGAAAAAGCCAATCAGAACTTTCTTTGGAATGTTGTTACAATAGTAGAACGACTGGATTATAAAGTAAAAGGAAACAAATAGTTCTGGCATCACCCTCGCCAATCAGATGGATGACTGTAAGCTGGTCATATGACCATAAATGAGGTTCTTTGAGAGCACTGAATTTTTTTTAACATTTCTGTAAGCCTTCAGTTTATTTGAAGGGAGGAGGAGATAATGTAGCAAAAAGTCAGCAAGTGAGAGGATGAAATTAAAGGATAGAAGTTTACTCTGTGGGGCTCGGGGTGTCCTGGAAGTCTCATGTTGGGCACAGTCTTGTAGGAAATAGCTGGGAGGCAGAGACGTCTGCAGCAGTGTGGGTCCAGACCCCAAGGGCTTCACCTCCACACTGTCTGCTTGGGCCTTTCCACCCTCACACTGCTCTGCTGTCTCTCTCTCAGTCCTTGTCTGTCCTAGTTTTGGAACCCCGGCCTTGTCTCAGATGCCACGTATTGTTTTTAGTTAACATCATAAAGAGCTAAAAGGAAGTTCTGTAAGAGATGTCTTTCATGTTCACCTTCTGATACTTCTGCTTTTGGTATGTAGGTCAAGGCTCCTTCCTTACAACTCTCAGTAACGTAATGATTTTATGATCTTTGGGGCTATCTGTATAGCCCCATAGACTCAATGCCCTAATGACTGCCACACAGGGAGCAACAGCTGCACAGTTCATTAGTCCCAGAAGAATGAAGGAAGAACTCACTTACGTGATTCAGAATCTTCATGCACACCTATTAGATATTCATTCAACAATAAATATTAGAAAACACCTATTATGGGCCACACACTGGACGTAACAAGTGTCTTACGGTGACATTAAGTGGCTAGTATCATGTGACATAAAGTAGAAAACTGGATGTGTTTTTCCATTCCATTATGTTTGCCTGCATGCCCGGCATAGGGCATTTCCCCCCCACCCCAGATATTAAATAGATGTAATCAAGCCCCCTTACATGGCTTTGAGAAAAAGAATAAGATTTAGATGTTATAAGAAAAAAAGTGACAATTTTAAATACTTACTTTTAAGTATGTATGTATATGTATAACTGAATCACTTTGCCGTACAGCAGAAATTAACATTATAAATCAACTATATTTCAATTAAAAAAACCCAATTCTTTTATGGTTAACATTTTAACCTTACACTTCATTCACATTATGAGATATTTATTAAAGTCCTTGGAGATATTTTAAAATTTCTGTAGATTTCAATGGGAAGGAGGTTTTCCACGGAATTTGTTATACATTAGGGTTTATTTAACCTCATACTGGAGAAAGTAATAACTTAGTATCTCAATTTTGGTTCTGTTTAGGATTTGACCCAGCAGATCAACCTGAGCCCCAAACAGCACCATAATGCTTTGAAATGCTTGCTACAGAGAATTGCAAAAAATGAGACAGCCAACAGTGAACTGACACGTTGGGGACTCTGTCTGCAGAAGGATGTACATAAGGTAAACCAGAAAATATGATGGTAGGAAACAGCATTAACCAAAGATTTTAGAGCTTTGTGAGACTAGGTGAGAACTTCCTATCTTGTCTTTATTTTGTAGTTTTTGCTTTATAATTACACTTTTTTTTTTGGTCCTAGTCATAATACTTGAATTTCCTTGACTTAATTGGCTAGTATCTCTTACAGATTTTCTTTTGTATTTCCCAGAATCTGAGCTGTTAATTTCCAGTTGAGCAAAAGGAATATTGACTTAAAATTGTACCTCATTTTTAGTTTTCCAACCCAAATTATTCTTAAAGTTCTCTATGTCTTTTTCCTTTTTTTCCCCTAAGTTTTTCTTTATCTTTCCCAATAACTAACTTGTGTTTCTTTGAATATACTACTCTCATTCTTTCCGTAGGCATAAAGTCTCAGACTTGTACATTTTAATATTCGCATGGCCCTTTCTGCCTGCAACTTGCCTGAGTCCATTCTGTTGTATTTTGTGCAGCGTGAGCCATAGTGCAGAGGCAGCATGAGGTGGTGGTGAAGTCTTTGGCTTTGAATCTCAGTTCTACCACTTGCCATCTTAGTTACTTGGAACAAATTGCTTAGTATCTCTTATTTTCTTTATCTGTGAAATAAAGATAATGATTGAGTTAAAGGAATTAAATGGTAAAATCTTCAGCATACTATTTTGACACATAGCAAGTGCTCAGTAAATATTAGCTTTTATTACTTTTAATTTTCTTTCTAGGTTATACCAAAATAATTAATTTTATCTTATCTCTAGTTCTCGTGCACTCTGAATTGACTCCTTGTTAAAAACTGTTTCTTTTTTTTTTTTAAATAAAAGTAATGGAAAGTCAATAAGGAAAATGTGGGCACTGTAGAAAATGTAAAGAAGGAAATAAAAACTTCAGTAGTTTCATCACCCAAAGATAATATCTTAGTGATTTATTTTAGACACATAAAAGATAATATTATTTTCAATATATTTTGTTTCCCTAAACTTTTTTTCTGTGAGGGTGAATCTTTTCTTAAAAAATTGTGCTTATAACTGTATATGGTTTTGCATCTTCTTTTTAATTTATTATTATATCTTGAACATGTGTTCATGTTATCAAATATTGTTTGAAGAGGCAGAAAACTTAAGCCAGAGAAGAGAAAAGTTTATCCATGATCATGCTGTATCAGAATAAACACTGTTAACATTTTGGTACATATCCTTCAGTGTTTTTTTGTCTGTGTGTATGTGTATGCACACAATCACATGCAGCATGTTTTCAGATGGTTTCCTTTTTTTTTTTTTACTCAGTTTATTTAGAATTTTTTCCCATGTCATTTAATATTTTTCTAAATATTTTAATGGCTAACAGGTATTCATTTTATTAATAATTTCCTATTCTTTTACATTCAAATTGAATTTAGTATTTTCCTGTTATAAGTAGTGAATCTGTGAACATCCTTGTAACTAAATCTTTGTACATGATGTTTATTTTCATAGATTTATGGAAGTGTAATTGTTAGGTCAGAGGACATTTATGTTTTTAGTACTTTTTATTATATGTTACCAACTGCCTTGTAGAAAGGTTCAGTTTTTTACTTTCATAAGCAAAGGTGAACATTCTTGGTAATACAGGTATTGTTATTCTTTGTGTTAAACTTTTATAATATTAAGAAAATCATTAAAATTTTTTTTGATTATAGGTAAAATAAGTATTTTGTTACTTTTTTAAGAAAGCAAGGAGTAGAGCTCATAAAAAGTAAAAATCCTACATAATTACATATTCCCCCAGGGATACTCATTACTAAATGTGGACTCATTCAGTTTTTATAATGCATACATTACTATTTATTTTTTGCAAAAACAGGATTATATTAAATGTACTTAGAAAGTTATTTTAATAATTGCAAATATCCATCATATTGATATGTTATCAACTTAGTTATCTTATTTTTGGATATTTAGATCTAATTGATTCATTATTATTAACTTTAATTTGGTCTTTCATTATATTTATGCTTTTTTTCCTGCTTTTCTTTTGTATAAAGTATAATAGTAGTTTATGTTCAGCCTTATTAAGAAATATTCTCTGATTTTTCTACTTAAATTTTTCCCTTAAACTATTCTTAAAGATTATTTTCCTGTTCACCTTGTATTTATAGGCATTTTACATGAATTCCCTGGTTCTAAAGAGACAGTGTTTTCTGATTCCTTTCTTGGGGACCATGTTGGAAGCTTCAGTAATTAAAGAGCGGCGCCTATCAAAATTCACCTGTATGTGTGTCCAGAGTTTTATTGACGTGGACTCTTACTGCTAACAGTTGCATTTTTCTACCATTTTCAGAAGTTATGACGGGGACAGGTCTATATGGTAGAGTTGACCAGGCCCCAGAACAGTATCAGCATTCTTCTAAATAGTGTTTACAGATGGTTCATGTCATAGGCACTTTATTTTCTGTTTAGATTGAAGGACGTGTTCTGCCAATGGAAAGAATTAACTTAAGGAATACATCATTTATCACATCTCAGGAACTAAACTGGATTAAGGAAGTAACCAGAGACCTTTCCATCTTAACTGTAAGTGACTTATGAGGTGGTAAAGAGAGGTCCAGTATTCCTAGAAGTGTGGAAATTAGGAAGCAGGAATTATTTAGTGTCCTCTTTTTGAGAGGAAGTACCAACTGAATTCCCATCCTGAATTATTTACTAAACAGAGGTCCTTTGAACAAGAACGGGTTGATGAGTTGGTAGAGGGAAGCCCTTTGCTTGACCATAGACTTAGGACAAGGAAATAAACTGCCATGGTAATTCATTCAGTGCCAGCCTATTACCCACTCTCTCTTTGTTCTTCCTTCTTCTTTTCTCTTTCCTTCCTCTTTTTCCCTAGGGTTTCCATGAAAGAAATAAAACAGTTTCCCACCAAGGCAACCAAAGAACAAAATGGTATATATATATATATATTTTTTTTATTTTTGCGGTATGCGGTCCTCTCACTGCCCTGGCCTCTCCCATTGTGGAGCACAGGCTCCGGATGCACAGGCTCAGCAGCCATGGCCCACGGGCCTAGCCACTCTGCGGCACATGGGATCCTCCCGGACCGGGGCATGAACCCGTGTCCCCTGCATCTGCAGGCGGACTCTCAACCACTGCGCCACCAGGGAAGCCCAGTATATAATTATTTTTAAATGTTTTTGGCTCACCTGGTCTCTATGACAGTACATAAAGTACATACATTTGTTTCTAAAACTTTTTTTTGAAATATATTTAAAGACAAAGTACACTTATGTATATAACTTGATGAATTTTCATAAGTTAAATAAACCTGTGTAATCAACACTGAGGATTAAGAAACAGAACTTTACCAGTGCCTCAGAAGCCCCACCCCCATGCTCCTAATTACTACCTACCTGGCACCCTTACACAACCCAAGAATGACCACTATTGACCTCTAACAGCACTGATTTTTTTCAGCTGTGTTTGTACTTAATATATACATGAAACCATACTGTATATATTCTGTCATGTCTGGTTTCATTTCTTCAGCCTTGTTTGGTAAGTTTCTCCATACTGTTAGGTATAGTTACAGACCTTCGATTCTCATTGCTGTGTAGTATTCCATTGTGGGACTGTGCCACAATTTACTTATCACACACATCTGCATTAGTAATCAGCATTAGATAAGACAGGACTCAAGCAGAGAGAGTGAAAAGCAATTTGTTCTTTAGAATAACATCTCCTGATATGGAGTGTTGGGGAAGTTGTGGGAAGTACTAAAAATAGCTTGTTGTTGCTCTAGGTCCCCATGCATTTCTGGGCGCTGTTTTACCCAAAGAGAGCAATGGATCAAGCCCGAGAACTGGTGAACATGTTAGAGAAGGTAGCTGGCCCCATTGGCATACGCATGAGCCCACCAGCCTGGGTGGAACTGAAGGATGATCGCATAGAGACCTATGTCAGAACCATTCAATCCATGCTGGGAGTTGAGGTAATAAATTAATTTGAGTAAATTTTCAGGATGTCCATTCTGAAATAGTTGAATACTTGATTTTTATTTTTTTTTTGCGGTACGTGGGCCTCTCACCGTTGTAGCCTCTCCCATTGCGGAGTACAGGCTCCGGACGCGCAGGCTCCGGACACGCAGGCTCCGCGGCACATGGGACCCTCCCAGACCGGGGCACGAACCCGTGTCCCCTGCATTGGCAGGCGGACTCTCAACCACTGCGCCACCAGGGAAGCCCTTGAATACTTGATTTTAAATTATCTTGGTTATTGGTCTGCTGTGGATGATGTCCAGGAATCTGTATCATACTCATGTGCGCGTGAAATACTGAATTAACAAAGTAGTCGTCATGCCCTTTGGTTGGTTTCGCTTCTCTCCTTCTTTGTTGGCACTCTCACTCGCTCCAGCGATCTGTTCCTCACGTAATTGGCTGAGATAATAGCTGACTTAACTTCAATGTTTTATCTATATAGAACATGTTGTGCTCAGAAAGCAATTTCCTGGGCCAGGTGCCATCTTGCACGATTCAGTACTGAGCTGTCACAGTGTGGTCAGGCTCAAGATTCAAATTGCTCCGGTGATGAACTTGGCAGTGGGCCCATCAGCTTGGTCCAGATAGCCGAACCAGGACTACTGGAGCTGAGCAGGTTATAGTGTTCACAACTCAGTAGTTCAGGCCTGCAGTTCTTATCTGTTCGTACATAAAACAGAGGAAGAAGATTAAGGAGGGAAAAAAAGCAGACCAGAAGTTTTTGGAAATAACTAGTCCTTGCAATGAAGAGTCAGTTCTTGTGAGATCAATACTAGAATTGATATTCTAGTATTGACTAGAATACTAGTCAGTCATGACTTTCTCTGTTCATCCACCGCTCGTGTGTCATCTGTAGAAGCACACTCATGTTCTCTCTTTCTTTGTATTTTCTTCCTGACTTCCCATGCCTTCTTACTCTGCCATGGCCTCCCCCGGGCCTGATCATTGATAAATTCTGCCCTGCTTTCAAAAGAAAAACCCAGGGGCCTCCCTGGTGGCGCAGTGGTTGAGAGTCCGCCTGCCGATGCAGGGGATACGGGTTCGTGCCCCGGTCTGGGAGGATCCCATATGCCGCGGAGCGGCTGGGCCCGTGAGCCATGGCCGCTGGGCCTGCGCGTCCGGAGCCTGTGCTCCGCAACGGGAGAGGCCACAACAGTGAGAGGCCTGCATACCGCAAAAAGAAAAAAAAAAAAAAAAAAAAAAAAAAAAAAAAAAAAAAAAAAAAAGAAAAACCCAGCTGAGTATACCTCAGCTCCCCCATCTCACGACTTGGCCTGTTCTCTTTATGAGAGTGCACTGCCAACAGTCTTCATGTAGCATGGATATGAGTTTCATTCATAATGTTGACTCCTATTGGTCTTGCTATCTCTCTGCCATCTTTAGGGCATTCTGTTTTATTATTCTCTTTGTTTCAGGGTCATAAACTCAGATGTCTATGGGAGTGAAGTGGGCCAGGAGGGGACTCCAGGGAACTAAAGAGAGTAAACCCCATGACTGCAGATAACAGCCCAGCATTGTCAAATTGATTTTTAGTTTGTTTATTTATTTATTTATTTATTTAATTTAATTTATTATTTTTTTTGCGGTACGCGGGCCTCTCACTGTTGTGGCCTCTCCCGTCATGGAGCACAGGCTCCGGACGCGCAGGCTCAGCGGCCATGGCTCATGGGCCCAGCCACTCCACGGCATGCGGATCTTCCCGGAACAGGGCATGAACCTGTGTCCCCTGCATCGGCAGGTGGACTCTCAACCACTGCGCCACTAGGGAAGCCCTAGTTTGTTTATTTTTCAATAGAAGCCAAAAGTCTAGATTTGCATATGTGTACACCTACCTATGTTTAAATGTTAATTTTAAAAAGACTTGTGAATCATTATAGGGACTAAAAAACCACATCTGTTTCCTAGATCCAGCCCACAGGCTCCCAGCATGCAGCCCATGTTCTACGTGACTTTGGAAGTTCTTTGATCTGATTGCTGGAACATGTGTCCTCTGAGAAGTCTTCATTTAAAATTAATCTTGATTTGGAATAGTATACTGTTGATTTCTGTTTCTGTCATAAAGCATTGGCAACTTTATTTCACTTGTGTGCTACTTTACTTTATTCAGATTTTGAAGGATCCTCTGTTCTTAATATCAGATCTCTTAAGCAGTGAGAGGTAGAAGATGCCGATATAAGATATTCTGCTGGCAGTATCATTCTCTCTCCTAATCAGAAAGTTAGGAAGATCTACTTATGGATTTGGCAGTAGCTTCATTTCCTCTGCATTTGGCTCTGAATCCTTTCTTCTGGTATTGTATCCTGTGTTTCCTAGTTAAAGTTCTATGGCATGAATGTAATAAGGTGCTTAGTTTACTGAAGAGAGTGGCAAAAAGCATTATAGTGCATTGAAAGCATCAACTAATAAGAAACCCTTGCATATTTTTAAGCCTGGTTCTTTTCCAGGGATCTTAAGTGTCCTAATAAATTAATCAGGTAATCAGGACCAGCTCTAGGTAACTTACGGTAACATGTTATGTAGCTAAGCAAAGAAGCCTGGAACCCAGCAAATGCTCACTCAGGTTCAAGGACCTTTTTCTCTGTTAGAATGTCCACCATCTTTGTTTCAGTCCTCTCTTTACCCTAAAGGTCCTGTGGCTTTGCAGACTCTTGAACTGCCTCTGACTGGAGCCCTATCAAGGTCCGCTCAGAGTTCCAAAGCCTGGCTTATATATACTTTATCTCCTCAAGGGGAAGATACAGATGGTTGTTTGCATCATCATGGGCACATGTGACGATCTCTACAGGGCCATTAAAAAGCTGTGCTGTGTGCAGACTCCCGTGCCCTCGCAGGTGAGTGGAAACTGGGCAGGAGGTACAGAGGGAAACTCTAGCCTCCTTTGAAGCTTGGAAAAGAGGGACTAAAGTAACTATTAGAAGCCAGCATATGTAGACGCATCTGGTGAAACTTGCTTGTTACAGTAACCTGGCTAATAGCAGACGTTCTTTGTAAATGCTGCTTGCTTTCATATTCCCAAATGAGCACTTTTGCTGTTCATAGGTGAGTCGCCAGGTGGTTTCACATGACTGGGTTCTGAGAGTATAGGCTTTCCTTTGAAAGGAGAAAGCTTGTTTTCCTACGGAGGTTAAATTTTTTTTTAATCTGCATGAGATCTTTTTGAAAGTTTTTGTTGGCTGATTGTTTCTTGGTTTTGATTTGTGTTGTGTGTGTGCACACACACACAACATGCCTGACTAGAAACTCTAGAATTAGAACTGTTAGTACAAAGTGTATTATCTGCCAGCTGGAGTTTCTTAAACAAATGTAGTACTTGCTGTAGAATTGTTTACATTGTTTGAAAGGTTGATAGTGTCCTCTTTCCCCTCTATTACAGGTCATCAATGTCCGAACCATTGGCCAGCCCACCAGGCTTCACAGTGTGGCCCAGAAAATTTTACTTCAGATTAACTGTAAATTGGGTGGTGAGCTCTGGGGAGTGGATATTCCTCTGGTGAGTGATGCTGAGCTGTGTCTTCATTCAATTCAGCATCCCAGAGAGTCCTACCTAGCTATTTTCCTAATTTCCCACCTAGAATTTTCCTCATTCTCAGTGCTTATAGTCTGAGTGGTTCATTGCTTGTTTTTGTATAGCCCACAAGCTTAGAACGGTTTTCACATTTTTAAGTGGTTGAAAAAAATAAAAATAAGACTAATATCTCCAGACACATGAAAATTATATGAAATTCAGTTTTCAGTGTCCTTAAATGCATTTTTATTGGAACGTAGCCATACTCCTTTATGTACCACCTGTGGCTGCTTGTGTGCTGTAATGGCAGAATTGAATAGTTCCTCCAGAGACGGTGTGGCTCACAAAGGCTAAGGTATTTACTTTTCAGTCCTTCACAGAAAGTTTGCCAATCCCTGGTCTTGATGATCTCTGACTTTGTTCATAGTGTTTAAAAAATATCAAGTTGATTGCACTCTTTCTCTTCCTTTCCCAGAACTTACTTTCATATGTTGCTTTGGGGTTCAGATAACAATTAAAGATGGGGTGATGTATTGCTTGGATTTTTGGTTTGTTTTTGTTTTCTAACCCAGAAAAAATTAATGGTGATTGGGGTGGATGTTTACCACAACCCCAGCAGAGGCATGCCCTCCGTGGTTGGCTTTGTCTCAAGCATCAGTCTGTAAGTACCACTCCTGGCTCCATTGTGTTTGGTTACCTTATTTGAATGCCTAATCTTACTGTAAAGCCAGAAAAAATTTTTGATTATTTAATATTACAGTAAAAGTATACTGAAATTCTTCCTTCTCTATCTTCCTATGATATTAATTTGTACAATCTCTTATCACATGTGTAAGTTTGTTCCCTGGCTACAGTGTAACCTCTTTCAGAATGGGGTCTGTGTCTTGCTGGTGGTGGGTTTTTTCCCCTAGAAATGAGGGGCTTTGTTTGTTTTTTCTGATTGTAAAAATAAAGCATGCTCATGCAAAAATCTCCAGAAATTTAGAAAGTGAAAAAATTCCTCATGGTCTAGCTTTCATTAACCGCCACCAAAGATTTGGAGTATGTATATACTTTTAGGTACTCTTTTATGCATATAGTAACATATAGGTAGCTGGTATACACATACAAGTGGCATACAAGTGGCACATTACTATGTATACTGTTCCTCATCTTCTTTTATATACTTAAAGTGTATATTTTGGTCATTTTCCCGTATTGATGCAAATAAATCTCCATCAATTCTTTTTAACTGCTGCATGGAATTTATTATATGCTATAGCACTATTTATTTAACTAGTCCTCTGTTGGTGGGTATCTCAGGGGTTAAATTTTTTCAATTGGAAGCAGTTTTGTAGCAGATATCCACAATTATGCCTGTATTTTTATATTCTGTAGCTGGCTTACGTGTATCTTTTCCCTACATCAGTGAGTGTTTTTACATGTAACATAAATGCGTTTGCTGGGTACTTGTGTGATTAGTGCATGGAGAAGCCTGTGTATGCTGACATTCAGCTGTGGGCCTTCCTTTGTGAGTGTGTGTTCATCTCTCTCTCTCTCTCTCTCTCTCCCTCTCTCTCCTTGCCTCTGCCCCAGCACCCTCACAAAATGGTATTCACGAGTGGTATTCCAGATGCCTCATCAGGAGATTGTGGATAGCCTGAAGCTGTGCCTGGTGGGCTCCTTGAAAAAGTTCTATGAGGTGAGGAAAACAGCAGTTCTGAAGTATCGGGGTTTTTAAGGACTGCCTTCCCGATCACTTTAAGAGGAAGTCTGATTTAGTGAGAGGGATCCCAACTGGAAGGTGAGTTTCCTAAACAGACGGACAGGCAGCTCCGAAGGACTGTTTTCAGGCTTCTACTTGTACAGAGCAGCTTAAAGAACTCAGTGCTTTCACTTGATTTGGTAAGTAATGATTATTTCCCTGGTTGTCAGCCTGATGCCTGTGTGCATAATCTTCAGGCCCTTATAGGAAAGTCAGGGTAAATTTTAGTAATTAAAGCAGCTTATTAATTTTCTCAGCTTTTTATGGCTGTCATTAGGCGCTGGTTCTTTTCATTTAGGTTCAAGACCAGTGCCTCCCTGAAAATCACCCCTAGAACTCCAAAGAATGCTAACCATGGAGAATTGCTGTCATTAAGCTGATATTGGGTCTGGAACAGTGAGCAAGCAAGGTACTGGGTTTTGCCTTGACCAGTACATCAAAGGAAGCACTGATAAGTGGCTTTCATTTCTTACGGTTCAGTGTTAGCCCTTTGCATAGAGATTAAACAGCAAGAAATTTAATGGTTTTGCGTGATTAAAGTCAATCTCTAGAGCTCCACCTTGTTTCATTTTAGAATAACGTTTCCTATAGTGTCCTTTCAGTAGTTTGGTTCTGTTTCAGTATTAGAGATTGTGTAAACCAGAAGTTAAATTTTTGTCCCTATAGAGGTCCATGTGATATGCTACTTTGTTACCAAGTCCCACCCACACTTTCCTTCTTGTTGTTGCTATTGTTTGCCTGCAGTTGTGTATGTCTTTTCAGCCCTAGCTCAAAGATTAGTTCTGTGAAACCTTCTCATTTCCCCTCCTCTGCTCCATCCCTTAGCTAGACTTATTTCTTTATGGTCCTCTCCCAAGGCCCTCTGTTAACATTCTGTGTAGTGATTATCACATCCTGCCTTTTATTAGTTGTTTGTATCCTTATTAATCTCTCCCTCTGGGTTGTAAATTACTTGAGCACTGTTTGGTTATGGATGGTTCTGTAGTAGTAAATTACCCTAAAACTTAGGGACATGCAGTGAGCATTTATGATGTTCGCTCTCAGGAAGTTGGACAGGGCACAGTGGGCTCCAGTTCCTCTCCATTTGGGCCCCTTCATGTGGTCTTTTCACATGAGCTAGTTTGGGCTTCCTTACAGCATGGTGGCTGGGTTCAGAGCTTGAGCATTCCAAGAGATTGAGAGAGCCAGGTAGAAAATGTGTTGCCTTGTATATCTTAGTCTTGAAAGCCATGTAGCGTCACTTCCACTGCATCCTGTAAGCCAAGTAGTAGTATCACTGTGAATATGCCTGACTTTTGGAGGAGCCAGTGTGAGGTAGAGGTGGACTTAAAGAAACAACTGATACACTCTGTAAGGCCATTACATATATTCTGATATTTCTGTACTAATGACTCTTTCCCCCCTTCATCTATTATAAGGCACTGTTTGCACCTTACAATAAACTTGTGCAAAACTCTTTAGCACAGAAGTTAGCTGGTGGTTAACTAGTCCTGTTCTTCCTCAGGCCAGTAATTTTTCCATTTATATTACATCCTGAGGAGGCTTTAACCCAATTTCCCAATATATTTGCTTATCAGTATTGGTATTATCGTAAAACTTATTTACATGGTATAGTTGAATCTTACCAACAAGGTCACCCTACATCATGATGCAGGGTGGTAATAGACATAACCTGAAATATAAGAGTCAACAGTGGCACATTACTAGAGACCCACGCAGGCACGAATAATTAGTTCAGTTCATCATTATATTGTAAGACCAAAATATCTCCCAGAGCCACACCACTTAAGTTTGCAGGCTTCCATTCAACATTGTCAGGTTCTGAAAGCAGCAGTTCATTCGCCATTTCAGACATTGGTATACTTGAGCTAACAGACAGTGTCACCTCTTGCTCTGAGTGTCTTTTAAGGCACCAGTGTAATATTGTATTTTCCTCATTGCACAACCATTTATTCATTCCTTTATCCTCAACTACCATTCTTCCTTCTCTGTATTTATACCCAAACTTTTCCACCTTTAAATGGAACATTAGGTTTAGCCACTGTGCTGGTCTAGGATGCTGCCAGCAATACTAGTCTAGCAATTGCCTCCCCCTCAGTCCACTGCCATTCACATAGCATAGGATTACATAGGTCAGAACGAGTGGGCTATCTCACCTCCTAGGCAATATAGATGCGTGTCCTGTGAACCTCAGTTTTGCCCGAGGGGGTGAAGGCACAGTCCACCCTGTTAGGCCCTTAGGAACTCTAATTACAGTTTCTTGCTTAGGGATTGTTATGGGTTGAATTGTGCCCCCTTAAAAAGATATTGAAGTCCTAACCCCAGTACCAGTGAATGTAACCTGTTGTGGAAAGAGTGTCTTGGCAGATGATCAAGTTAAGATGAGGTCATTAGAGTGGGCCCTAATCCAGTATGCCTGTTTCTTATGAAAAGAGGAGATTTGGACACAGAGACAGACACACATAGAGGAAAGGCAATGTGAAGGCACAGGGAGAGCACCATCTACAAGCCAAGGAACACATGAGGCCACCAGGAGTCATGGGACGATAGATTCTCTGTCACAGCCCTCAGAAGGAAACAACCCTGCCAACACTTTGATTTCAAACTTTAGACTCCAGCACGGTGGAACAGTACACTTCAGTTAGTGGTACTTTGTTATGGCAGCTCTAGCAAATGAATGCATGGTTCATCCCAGCTTCTAGCACCCAAAGTTGCAGTCCTGGTCCAAGAACCACTGCATCAGGTAGTAAAAAAGAGGGTTAACGTCATGTGGAGGAAAACAAAACAAAAAGTATTGTCATAGCAGCATCCTTCCCCACCCCTTGTTCTTTAGATCCCCCAGAAAAGGAGAGGAGTTTATCTAGTGGGGACATTCCCTTGGCCCCCGTCATGTTGAGTATGAGTACACACATAAAATCATGTAAGCTAGCCCTTCACACCTTTATTCCCTTCATTTTAAACAATAAATGTTTCAGTTGCTCATTCTAATTTTCTGTCAAACTGTTACTCTGGGGATGAAAGTGTGTTCCTTGGTCTGAGGAAATGTGACTTGGCAGTCCAGATTGATATAGTGCCTTCTGTTTTAGTTCTTTTATAGTATTTTGAGAATTTGTATCTACCAGCAGATATGCAAAACCCAGTCCAGAATAGGTGTCTGTTTCTGTCAGGGACAATTTGTAATCTCCTGGAGCTGCAGAGTCAGTCCGATTTGCCAGTGTGTGCGGGGCCTTCCCCTCAGGGAATCTGCCCCCAGAGCCATCTGCATTCTCTTTCCTCTTGGCAGACAGAACAGTTTATTGGAATTTTGCACTTCAGAGGGTATGAGAAAAATATGTCTAGATTTAGCCCATTTCTTCATTGCTTCAGCCCTCAGTGTCCACTCATTTCATGGACCCAGGTACCGCTCGAGCAGACACACCAAGATATCTGCTTGCTGGTAACTACTTTCTGATCCTGGAAGGAGGTAGTTACTCCCCATTCACCCTTCCCCCTACTTCCTGGTAACATCTAAACTGCTTTCTGTCTCTGTGGATTTGTGTATATTATATAGAGATAATCATAAAATACATGATCTTTTGTGTTTGCCTTCTTTTATTGATCGTGTTTATAAGGTTCATCTAAATTGTAGACTATATTATTACTTTGTTCTTTTTTATGGATGAATAATGTTCTGTTGTATGTTTATCCATTCATCACTGATGGACATTTTTACTGTTTCCACCTTTTGACTATTGTGAATAATGTGAATAATACAGGCTGTGAGCATGCCTGTATATGTATTAGTTTGAGTACCTATTTTCAGTCCTTTTGGGTATATACCTAGGAGTGAAATTGCTGGGTCATATGGTAATTCTTTGTTTAACTTTTTGAGGAACCCTCAAACTGTTTTCCACAGTGGATGCACCATTTCACGTTCCTATCAGCAATATAGAAGGGTTCCAGCTACTCCACATCCTTGCCAACACATCTTATTTTCCTTTTTTTAATGGTAACTCTTGTGAAGTGGTATCTCATTCTGGCTTTAACTTGCATTTCCTTAATGACTAATGATGTTGTACATCTTTTCATGTGCTTATTGTCCATTTATATAACTTCTTTGGAGAAGTCCTTTTGAGTCCTTTCCCTGTTTTTCAGTTGATCTATTTGTCTTTTTCTTTTTGAGATGTAAGAGTTTTTGTTTTTATTTTTACATATTCTGGATACAGAACTCTTGTCTGATGTATGATTTGCAAATATTTTCTCCCATTCTGTAGAGTGTCTTCACTTTCTTGATAATGTTATTTGATGCGCAAAAGTTTTAAATTTTGATGGAGTCCCATTATCTATTTTTTCTTTTCTTTTTTTTTTTTTTAATTTATTTTTATTATTTTTGGTTGTGTTGGATCTTTGTTACTGTGCCCAGGGTTTCTCTAGTTGCAGCCAGCGGGGGCTTCTCACTGGGGTGCCTCCTCTTGTTGCGGAGCGTGGGCTCTAGGCATGCAGGCTCAGCAGTTGTGGCTCGGGGGCTCCAGAGCACAGGCTCAGTAGTTGTGGCACACGGCCTTAGTTGCTCCGCGGCACATGGGATCCTCCCGGACCAGGGCTCGAACCCATGTCCCCTGAATTGGCAGGCAGATTCTTAACCACTGGACCACTAGGGAAGTCCCTCTATTTTTTCTTTTGTTCCTTGTGCTTGTGGTGTCAAATCTAAGACTCTGTTGCCGAATTTGAGGTCATGAAGATTTACGCCTTTGTTTTCTCCTAACAGTTCTGGAGCTTTAGCTGTTACCTTTAGGTCATTGATCCATTTTGAGTTACATTTTGTATGTGGAGTGAGGTAGAGGTCCAACTCTACTCTTTTGCATGTGGTTATCCACTTGTCCCAGCACCACTTGTTGGGGAGACTATATTCTTTATAGAATGGTATTGGCACCCTTATTAAAGATCAATTAGCCCTGGATGTTTGGGTTTATTTCTGAACTCTCAGTTCTGTTCCATTGGTCTCTATGTCATCCTTATGTCAGTACAACACTGTTTTGATTATTGCTTCTTTTTAGTTAGTTTTGAAATTAGGAAGTCTGAGTCTTCCAGGTTTTTTTTTTTCAATATTGTTTTGGCTATTCAGAGCCCTTTGGAATTCCATATGAATTTGAGAATAGGCACTTCAATTTCTGTAAAAAGGGCCATTGGAATTGTGATAGGAATTGCATTGAATTTATAGATCACTTTGCAAGTATTGTCATCTTAATAATATTCACTCTTGCAATATGTGGGCACAGGATGTCTTTCCATTTATTTAGGTTGTCTTTATTTCTTTCAACAATGTTTTGTAGTTTCCATGTTCAAGTGTTTCACCTCCTCAGTTAAATTTATTCTGGGTATTTTATTCTTTTGAAAGCTACTGAGTATGGAATAGTTCTAATTTCATTTTTGGATTGTTCATTGCTGGTGTATAGAAACATAATTGTTTTGTGTGTTAATCTTTAACCCTGCAACTTTTCTGAACTTAACTAGCTTTAGTAGATTTTTTCCCCCAATTCTTTGGGATTTTTCTATATAGAATCATGTTATCTGCAAATAGAAATTGTCATACATCTTTTTTTCCAATTTCGATGGCTTTTATCTATTTATCCTGCTTATTAGTTGCTCTGACTGGAACTTCCAGTACAATATTTAATAGCAGTGGTAAAAACAGGCATCCTTGTCTTTTTCCTGATCTTAGGGAGATAGTTTTAAGTCTTTCTCCATTGAGTATGATGTTAGCTGTGGGTATTTCACAGACTCACTTTATCATGTTAAGGAAATTTCTTTCTGTTCCTAATTGGCTGAGTGTTTTTATAGTGAAAGTGTGTTGGATTTTTATCAAATGCTTTTTCTGCATATTAGTTTATAACAGTCTCATTCATATTAATACCAAATTGATTTCAGTCGTACACAAAAAATTTGTTCCTTTCTGGTACTATGGTGTCCCTCCTTCTCTGTGCTAATTTTATTTTATTTTATTTTAATTAATTATTTTTTGGCTGCGTTGGGTCTTTGTTGCTGTGTATGGGCTTTTTCTAGTTACACTGAGCGGGAGCTACTCGTTGTTGCAGTGGTGGGCTTCTCATTGCAGTGACTTCTCTTGTTGCGGAGCACGGGCTCTAGGCACGTGGGGTTCAGCAGTTGTGGCGCATGGGCTTAGTCGCTCCGTGGCATGTAGTATCTTCCCGGACCAGGGCTTGAACCCATGTCTCCTGCATTGGCAGGTGGATTCTTAACCACTGTGCCACCAGGGAAGTCCTGTGCTAATTTTATTTATTTATTTATTAAAAAAAATTTTTTTTGCGGTACACGGGCCTCTCACTGTTGTGGCCTCTCCCGCTGTGGAGCACAGGCTCCGGATGCGGAGGCTCAGCAGCTATGGCTCATGGGCCTAGCCGCTCCATGGCATGTGGGATCTTCCCGGTCTGTGGCACGAACCCCCGTCCCCTGCATCGGCAGGCGGACTGTCAACCACTGCACCACCAGGGAAGCCCATGTACTAATTTTATATTAGGGTTTCCAGAGAGGCAGATCAATATGGGGTGCGTGTGTGTGTGTGTGTGTGTGTGTGTGTGTGTATTTTGAGGAATTGGCTCATGTGATTTATGGAGGCTGGTAAGTCCAAAATCTGCAGGGTAGGCCAACAGGTTGGAGACCCAGGGAAGGGCTGATGTTGTAGATCAAGTTTGAGTTTATCCTAATTGGTATGTTTTAGTCTTCTTGATGTGTCAGTTAACTTTTGAATCAAATTTGGGAATTTTTGGTCCACTATTTCTTCAAACACTCTTTTGCCCCTTTCTCTCTCTCCTCTGCTACTGAGACTCCAATTATTCGTATGTTGTTATGCTTGATGGTGTCTCACAGGTCTCAGGCTGCATTCATTTTTCCTCCTTTTTCTTCTTTCTGTTTCTCACACTGGATGATCTTGATTGATTTATCTTTTAGTTCGCTGATTATTCCTTCTGCCTGATCACACCTGCTCTTAAGCCCCTCCGATGAATTTTTCATTTCACTTATACTTTCTGATTCCAAAATTTTTGTTTGGTTCTTTCTTACAATTTCTATCTTTATTGGTAGTCTTTACTTTGTGAGATTTTCCTTAAGGTCTTTAGATGTAGTTTTCTTTAGATCTTTGAACATTACTTAAAAATGGTTGGGGGCTTCTCTGGTGGTGCAGTGGTTAAGAATCCACCTGCCAATGCAGGAGACACAGGTTCGAGCCCTGGTCTGGGAAGATCCCACATGCCGCGGAGCAGCTAAGCCCGTGCGCCACAACTACTGAGCCTGCGTACCACAACTGCTGAAGCCTGTGCACCTAGAGCCCATGCTCTGCAACAAGAGAAGCCACCACAGTGAGAAGCCCGCGCACCGCAATGAAGAGTAGCCCCCGCTCGCGGCAACTAGAGAAAAGCTTGCGCGCAGCAACAAAGACCCAATGCAGCCAAAAATAAATATAAATAAGTAAATAATTTAAAAAATTAATAAAAATGGTTGGTTTAAAGTCTTTGTCTAATATAACCAATGTCCAGGCTTCTCCCCATACAGTTTATTTTAACTACTTTTTTTTCATGTGAATGGGCTGTAGTTTACTATTTCTTGGCATATTTCATAATTTTTTTTGAAAGCTAGACATATTTATTTTTAATTAAAAAAATTTTTTTAAGCTACATTTCTTTCATTTTTTAAATATTTATTTGGCTGCCTCGGCTCTTAGTTGTGGCATGTGGGGATCTTTGTTGCAGCATGCAGGATCTTTCATTGTGGCACGTAGCCTTCTCTCTATCTGTGGCACATGGGCTCCAGAGCACGTGGGCTCAGTTGCCCTGTGGCATGTGGGATGTTAGTTCCTCGACCAGGGATCCAACCTGTGTCCCCTGCATTGGAAGGAGGATTCTTAACCACTGGACCACCAGGGAAGTCCCTAGACATTTTTAATATAATGTTGGCAACTCTGCAAATCAAATCTCCACCCCCAGGGACTGTTGGTGTTGCTCTTTGATGCTTTCCCTGGCCCGATTCTGTATCTTTGTAATCTAAACTCTGTGTAGCCACTGAAATCTCCCCTTAGTTTAGCTTAGTGATCAGCCAATGACAGGACAAAGATTTCTTCAAACGCCTTGAATATTCTGCACCCTCCAGTGATTGCTAGATTATTTTCACAGTTACCATGGTAGTGAGGCTGCAGGTGTCACAGCTACTGCAGAGAAAGGGGAATATGAATAGAGCAAGTTAAAACATCACAAAGGTCAAGATTCAGCCAATTTTATTGAATAAATGCTGTTCAGATTGTTTTAAGCCTCTGGTTAGTTTCCACATTTCTAAAAAAGTTCATTTTGACCATTTGTGCAGTGTGCTTGTTGCTTTTATGGTTGAACAGATTTTTGGAGGTCCTTACTTTCTCATTTAAGATCTTGAAGAGTGCTTTTGACAATCTGCTTTTGTCAAGTGCAAGTGCTTTTCTAGGTGGACAGTGATTAGAGTTTAGAACCCACTAAGGGTAGATTGCACAAGAAAACCTCTATCATTTTGTTTTAGGGCCCCAAAGGGCTACATTCTAGGAATAAGGGTGATTGAAAGCAAACTACAGCTCATCTTTGAATTATTTTAAATTTTTGAATCAGATATGATGATCCAATGTGCTGGTGTTTCTGAGTTTTTCATAGTGCAAATACTCCAGACACCTGGAAGAAAAAAACTTGAATCTTCTCCGTATGAACAGTATCATTCCAGGCGCCATGTTATTTCTGTTAACAATACTGTAAATACAGGCATACCTCAGAGATATTGGGGGTTCAGTTCCAGACTACCACAGTAAAGCTAGTACTGCACTAAAGTGAGTCACAAATTTTTTAGTTTCCCAGTGCATATAAATGTTAGGTTTATGCTATACTATAGTCTGTTAAGTGTGCAATGAACAAATGTGCATGTCTTAATTAAAAAATAATGTGTTGGAAAAATGGCACTAATAGACTTGCTCAACACAGGGTGACACAAACCTTTAATTTGTAAAAAAAAAAACAAAAAACAAATGCAGTATCTGCGAAGTGCAATAAAGTGAAGCACAACAAAATGAGGTACGTCTGTGCTATGTTTGGCAGTTTTTAAAAAGGAATATATTTATATTATACACACATGTATGCACATATGTGTATATATTTTTTGAATATTATATATATACACACGTGTGTATATATACACATACATATGTCATGTATTTATTACATGAATATATATACATATATATATATGTATGACTACTTGAATTTAATTGAGAAGTTAATGAAGCAAAGAAGAATAAGTAGGTGAAGATACAAAATGACAGAAACCCAGAGAGATGATGAGAGTTGCATTTGGGTTCTTTTTCTTTAGGGAAATATGCTAATTCTGGAAGAGGCAGCTGAAACATTGAAAAGCTGTGGAGCACTTTTTAAGTCTTTAGGGATCAAAAGCTGGAGGCCAGGGCCCCCAAGTCAGTGGTAGTCGTGAGTCTTCTCCCCACTATTTGAGCTGTGAATGTGAAGAGCTGCAAACTAGGAGTAAAGAGCTATAGGTAGATCAACTCTGAATGATACTAGTCCTTGAATATGGATTCAGGTGAACTCTGACTGCTAGTTTTATTGCCCACTTGCCAAAAGCAAATAAAAACCCTCTGAAGAAAGATAACATTATTCTGGGCATCAGATTTTTCTGCAATATCTAGAAATCAATAAATAATAACCGAGAACACAAGAGAGAAAATGAAGGGACTGAAAAACTAAGAAAGTCAACAGATAATTGATCCAGATGCACAGAGGATTCAGATAGATGAGTAGTCGGACACATTTTAAAATAGCTACACTTAAGTTCAGAGAAATGTAAGACAACATTAAGAATTTTAGCAAAGAATTGGAAACTGGGGAAAAATTGAAATTTCTGGAACTAAAAATTATAATAACCAAAATTAAACACTTAGTGAATGGGTATATTAGGTTGCTAGGGCTGCCAGAACAATGGCTTAAACAATGAAAATTTATTTCCTCACAGATCTGTGGGATGGGAAGTCCAAGATCAAGATGCTGTGCTGGCAGGGTTGGATTCTCCTGAGGCCTCTCTCCTTGTCTTATAGATGGCTGTCTTCTCTCTGTGTCACATGGTCTTTACTGCATGTGTGTCTATGTCCCAGTCTCCTCTTCTTAGAAAGACACCAGTCATATTTGATTAGGGCCCACCCCAGTGACCTTATTTAAACTGAATAACCTCTCTAAATATCTATTTCCAAATAGAGTCACATTTTGGGTATGGCAGGTTAGGACTTCAACACAAATTTTGGAGAAACACAGCTCTGTGCATAACAGTGGGCAACAGTAGTTTAGACTTGATTGAGGAAATTAAGAGATGATTGAAAGATAGGTAAGAAGAAAATAATCAAACTGCACTGAGATACGGAGGGTTAGAAAATATAACAAGGCAACACACATGGGAGTTATGGAGTTAAAATATATTATACACGTAAGTGGTCCAGAAGGAGGTTAGAGAGAGCAGAGGGCAGAAAAACAATGGTAAAGAATATTCCAAAAGTGTTAGAAGACATTAAGTTCCAGATACGAGAAATCCAGCAAATCCCGAGCAAGATATAAAAAGAAAAGTACACTTAGGCACATTATAATAAAACTGTTGAAAGTAAAGACATATATACATATTAAGGCAAGTCAAAGGAAAATAAAAGAGGTTACCTTCAAGGAGCAACAAAATGACTAGTAGTGAACTAGTCAAAAGAAACAGTTTAAGCCACAAGATAATAAAATAATAGTTACAAAACACTGAAAGAAAATAACTACCACCATAGAATCCAGTATCCACTAAAAGTAACTTCTAATGTGAAAAAAGACATTTTGTGGCAAATAAAAAATTGAGAATGCTTGTCACTGGCAGATTTGCACTGAAGGAAAATACAAAAGAGCATTTTTCACCTACAGGGAAAATTATCCCAGAAAACACTTAGAAATGGTTAAAGGAATAAATACAGGAATAAAAGTGCCAAGTATGGGGATAAATTTAAATGAATACCTACCATCTAAAATAGTAATGTTTTTGAGTGGATATGTATTCATTTGTGCGTATAAATTTCAAATTGATGACAGTAATAGCACATATATCTGGAAGAAGTAAATGAAGTTCCAGTGCCTTTAGTTTCTTGAATTGTTGAGGAAAAGGTGAAAGTACTAATTTATATTACACTTTGATACACTAAAGAGCTATGTTGTAATTTCTAGGGTAGCCACTAAAAGAATAAAAAAAGTTATGTAACAATCAAAATGAGAGAAGAGAAAATAACAAAAATTTTTTTAAGGAAGAAAGGAAAAGAATGTAGAACCGGTGAAACAAATAGCAAGCAATACTTGGACCTTGAAAATGTTATGCTAAGTGAAAGAAGCCAGTCATAAAAGACCACGTTTTATATGATTCCATTCATAAAAAATGTTCAGAACAGGGAAGTTTACAGAAACAGAAAGTAGGTCAGTGGTTGCTTAGGGGTAAGTTGGGGAGAGAATAGGAGGTGGGTAGAGTGGTGGTAGTTTAAGAGTGTGGGGCTTCTTGTTGAGGTGATGAAAATGTTATAAAATCCATTGTGGTGATGGTTGTACATATCTGTGGATATACTAAAAAACATTGAATTTTACACTTTAAATTGATGAATTATATGGTGTGTGGATTATGTCTGAATAAATAAATTTGTTAAAGAATGATATAGAAATTCTGGACTTATAAAATGTAATAAATGAAAATTTCAGTAGAGGGGCCTAACATCAGATTGGATTAAGCAGAAGAAATAACTAGCAAATTTGAAGATAGGTCAGCTGAGATTATTCAGTGTGAAGAAAAGAAAGAAAAAAATAAGGAAAATTAACAGGCTCGGAGATCTGTGGGACACCATCAGCCATAGCAATATAAACATAATGTGATTCTCAGAAGGGGAGTAGTGAGAGAGAATTGGGAACAAAGGACACTGGAAGGAATAATAGCCAAAAATTTCCAAAATTAATGAAGAAAGTAATCAATTCATCCAAGAAGCCTAACGAACACTAAGTAGGAAAAACTCAAAGATACCCATACCTAGACACAACCAAGTAAGACTGCTAAAAGACAAAGAGGGCATCTTGAAAGCACCAAGAGAAAGCCGCTCATTATGTTCAAGGCATCTTCAGTAAGACTAAGAGCTAACTTCTCATCAGAAATCATGGAGGCCAGAAGGCAATGGGATGCCATATTCCAAATGCTGGAAGAAAAAGGTTGAATAAGAATTGTATATCCAGAAAAGCTGCTGTTCAGAAATAAAGGAGAAACCTTGACAATAATACTATGCTTAGTGAAAGAAGCTAGACATAAAAAGCCACATATTTATATTATTCCATTTCTGTGAAATATCCAGAATAGGAAAATTTGTAGAGACAGAAAAGAGATTACTGGTTTCCAGGCATTGAGGTTGCTGGCAGGAATAGGGCGTAACTGCTAATGGGTATGGGGTTCTTTTTGGGGTGTTGAAAATATTATGGAATTAGGTAGTGTTGATAGGTATATAATTTTGTGAGTATACTAAAACCACTGAATTATACTCTTTGAAATGGTGAATTTTATGTGATTTACATCTCTTTTTTTTTTAATGGAGAAAGTAAGACTCTCAGATAAACAAAAACTAGGGGAATTTGTCACTAGCAGACCTGTCCTACGAGAAATACTTAAGGGAGTCCTTCAGGTAGAAATGAAATGATACTAGACAGTAATTTGTATCCACATGAAGAAGTAAGTACCACCAGGAAAGGAAACTATACAGGTAAACATAAAGAGAGCAAAAATATATTTTTGTTTGTAATTTTTCTTCTAGTCTGTGTCTTAAGAGACAAGTGCATAAAGTGGTAATTATAAATCAAAGTGGATGTGCATACAGTGCACTGTATGCAAGTGCATACAGTGTATAAATACATAATTTGTATGACAATAAAGGCACAAAGTAGAGGGGAGGGAATGGAGCCATAATAGGAGCAAAGTTTTTGAATAATACCAAAATTAATTTTGTATTGGGACTTCCCTGGTGGTCCAGTGGTAAAGAATCTGTCTTACAATGCAGGGGATGCAGGTTCTATCCCTGGTCAGGGAAATAAGATCCTACATGCCACAGGGCAGCTAAGCCCACGTGCCACAACTACTGAGCTCGCGCGCACCTCAACTAGAGCCCATATGCTGCAAATTACAGACCCCACGTGCTCTGGAACCTGCGTGCCACAACTGCAGAGCCCACGTGCCCTGGAGCCTGTGTGCCACAACTAGAGAGGAGAAAACCTGCATGCCACAAGTAGAGAGAAGTCCGTGTACCACAACAAAGAGCCCACGCACTGGTGCAACGACAGATCCCACGTCTAAGACCCAACACAGCCAAAAATAAATATATTAAATAAATAATAAATCATCTTTTTAAAAAATTAATTTATTTACTTATTTTTGGCTGCATTGGGTCTTCGCTGCTGCACGTGGGGGGCTTTCTCTAGTTGCGGCGAGCAGGGGCTACTCTTCATTGTGGTGCATGGGCTTCTCACTGTGGTGGCTCCTCTTGTTGTGGAGCACAGGCTCTTGGTGTGCGGGCTTCAGTAGCTGTGGCACACAGGCTCAGTAGTTGCGGCTCATGGGCTCTAGAGCGCAGGCTCAGTAGTTGTGGCTCACAGGCTTAGTTGCTCTGCGGCGTTTGGGATCTTCCTGGACCAGTGCTCAAACCCGTGTCCCCTGCATTGGCAGGCGGATTCTTAACCACTGCGCCACCAGCGGTTTAGATCTTTAAAAGCATCTTTAAATCTTTTAAATCTTTAAAAAAAATTTTGTATTAACTGCCCAAATGAGATTGTTATAAGTTAATATATTAACTGTAATCACCAGGTGAAACACTAAGAAAATAACTCTGAAAAATAAAAGAAAAAGAACGACAAGGGAATTAATATGGTAACTAGAAAATTTCTATTTAATACAAATTAAGGCAGTTGAGGAAGAATAGAGGGACAAAAAAGATATAAGGCATGTGGGAAAAAATAGTAAAATGGCAGATGTAAATCTTACCGTATCAATAATTACATTAAATGTAAATGGACGAAACACCAAAGGTAGAGATTAGCAACTTGGATTAAGTGAAAATATGAAGATGTCCTTTCTCCAAGAGACATATTTTAGTTTCAAAGACACAGGAGGTTGAAAGTAAAAGAATGGAACAAGATAAACCAAAAGAGCGGGAGTAGCTATACTAATAACAGGCAAAACAGACTTTAAGATAACAATTGTTACTAAAGACAAGAAAGGACATTTCGTAATGGCAAAAGGGTCAGTCCATGAGGAAGTCATAAAATATAAACGTATATGAAACTAACAACATACATTCAAAAATATATGAAACAAAAACTAACATAAGTGAAAGGAGAAATAGACAATTCTACAGTAATAGATGGAGATTTCAAAACTTCATTTTTGATAATGGATAGAACAATTAGAAATAAGATCAACAAGGAAATAAAATACTTGAACAACTCTGTGATCCACCTCAACCTAACAAGACATCTACAGAACACACAACAACAGAACACACATTCTTCTCAAATGTGCGTGGCACATTCTCCATGAAAGAACATATGTCAGGTTATAAAACAAGACTCAGTACATCTTAAAGGATTAAAATCTTGCAAAATATGTTCTGAAACCACAATAGAATGAAATTAGAATATAATATGTGGGACATTTGGGAAAGTCACAACTATATGGAAATTAAACAATACTCCCAAGTAACCAAGAGGTCAAAGAAGAAATCAAAAGGGAAATTAGAAAACGCTTTGAGATAAATGAAAATAAAGACAAAACATACCAAAACTTGTGGATGTATGTAAAGAAGTACTTAGAAGGTAAATTTATAGCTGTAAACACCTATAATAAAAAAGAAGAAAAATCTCCAAACAGCCCAAGTTCCACCTTAAGAAACTAGAAAAAGAAGAGCAAACTAAAAGCAAGAAAGAAGGAATTGATAGAGATTATAGCATAGAGAAATGAAATGGAAAATTGAAAAAGAATGGAGAAAATCAATAAACCAAAAATTGATTATTTGAAAAGATCAACAGAATTGATAAGCCTTTAGCTAGACCACCCATGAAAAAGAGAAGATCAGATACTAAAATCTGGAATGAAAAAGACTTCACTACTGACCTTACAGAAATAAAAAAAGGATTTTAAGAAAATACTATGTATGAATGGCTGTTTGCCAAGAAATTAGGTAACCTAAGTGAAATGGACAAACTCCAAGAAGGGCACAAACTGTCAAAACTTTTTAGTTATATTGAACATTTAAAGAATTAATACTCTTTCACAAACTCTTCCAAAAAATAGGAAAGGAGGGAACACTTCCCAGTTCATACCATAAGGCCAATATTACCTTGATACTAAAGCTAAACAAAAATATCACAAGAAAACTGCAGAAGACATCTAGACTGGAAAGGAAGAATTTAAACTACGTCTGTTTCTATCTGACATTATCTTACATATAGAAAACCCTAAAGAATAAACACACTCTATTGTAGCTAGTAAAAGAGTTCAGCAAGGTTGAGGATATAAGACTGCTGTATAACAGTCAACTATTTCTTTACACTAGCAATGATCAATCCAGAAATGAAATTAAAATAATTCCATTTATAACAGCATAAAAGAGAACTATGTAGGAAAATGTTTAACAAAAGAAGTGCAAAAAATATACTGAACACTGCAGAACATTGCTGAAAGAATGGAAGTAGACCTAAGCAAAAGGAAAGACAACCCATATTCAAGACTTAATATTGTTAAAATGTTAGTACTCCTTAAATTAATCTACAGATTCAAGGAAATACATATCAAAAGTCTAACATTTTTTTTTGCAGGAATAGACAAATTGATTTTCAAATTCATATGGAAGTGTGAAGAATTCCAGAATAGGCAAAACAATTTTGAAAAAGAAGAAAATTGAAGGACTCATACTTTCTGAATTCAAAACTTACTACAAAGCTAGAATAAACAAGACAGTCTGGTACTGAAATGGAAAGAGACGTAGAGATCAGTTGAGAGTCCAGAAGTAAACCTGTGTGCTTATGGTAAACTGATTTCTGCAAGGGTGACATTCAGCGGCAAGAAAGCTTAGTCTTTTCAGGAAATGGTGCAGGGAGTACTGGGTATCCACATGCAAAAGAATGAAGTTGGATCCTTGCCTCACACAACATATAAAAGATAACTCCAAATGGATCAAAGACCTAAATGTAGGAACTAAAACTATAAAACTCTAGATGATGGCATAGGTTTATATCTTTGACCATTAAACAGACAACAGTTTATTAGATATGATACTGAAAGCAAAAAGCAAGTCAAGAAAAACATAAATCAGACTTCATCAAGTTTAAAATGTTTTGTGCTTCAAAGTACAAGAAAGTGAAAAGACAACCCATGGAATGGGACAGAATCATTCATCTGGTATATCTAGTACAGGTATAGTTTCCAGAATATACAACTGAAAAACAAAGAGACAGCCCAGCATAAAAATAGGCAAACACTTGAATGGACATTTCTCCAAAGAGCATATACAAATAGACGAGAAGCACATGAAGGGAGCTTAATATCATTAGTCATTAGGGAAGTGGAAATCAAAATCACAATGAGGTACTACTTCACATGAAAACCAGATAAAGGCATTACAATAAAGGAAGCTACAGATCAATATTTCTCATGATTATAGATGCAAAAATCTTAAACAGAATATTAGTAAAGCAAATCTAACAATGCATAAAAAGAATTATACACCATAACTGTTCTGAGTTGAATACAGCCTCTCCAAATTCATGTCCACCTCGATCCTGTGAATATGACATCACCTGGAAATAGGGTCTTTGCAGATGCAGTCAGGTTAAGATGAGGTTAGGCTGGGTTAGGGTGGGCCCTAAGCCAATGACGTATTCTTACAAGAAGAGGGAAGTTTGGCCAGAGTCATAGAAGGTCATGTGAAGGAGCAGAGACACAGACACACAGGAGAAGGCACTGGAAAGGTGGAAGCAGAGATTGGAGTGATGTATCTACAAGCCAAGAAACACTAAGGATTGCCAGAAACCACCAGAAGCTAGAATAGGCAAGGAAGTATTCTTTCCTAGGGCCTTTGGAGGAAGCATGTAGACCTGCTGATACCACAGTTCTGGACTTCTGCCCTCCAGAACTGTGAGAGAATACATTTCTGTTGTTCTCAGCAACCCAGTTTGTGGTTGTGACGGCAACCCTTAAACAGGATACAACAGCCAAGTGGTTTGGATTCCAGTTATGCAAGGCTGGTTCAGCATTTGAAAATCAATCAGTGTGGTCCGTCACATCAACAGGCTAAAGAAGAAAAATCCTATCACGTCAATAGATGCAGAAAAAGCATTTGACAAAGTCAACTCCCATTCGTGATTAAAAAAACAAAAAAAAACCAAGCAAACAAAAAACAACAACAAACCTCCCAGCAGACTAGGAGTATAGGGGGAACTTCATAAACTTAATACATAACATCTACTAAAGTCCTGCAGCTAACCTTGTACTTAATTGTGAGAAACTAGATACTTTTCCTCTAGGATCAAGAACAAGACAGTTGTTTCTTCTCTCACCACTCCTATTCAGCATCATACTGGAAGTCCTAGCTAATGCAAAAAGACAAAAGGAAGTAAAAGTTATACAGTCGAAAAGGAGGGAAAAAAACTTTGCAGGTAGCATGATGTCTATGTATACATCTCAAGAAATCAACAACAAAAAAACGGCTGGAATTACAAGGTTGCAGGATACAACATAAATATACAAAATTAAATTGCTGAAAAACCCCACAAAATCAATTCCTTTTCTATATATCAGCAATGAACAATTGGCATTTGAAATTAAAAACAATACCATTTGTATTAGCACCAAAAAATGAAACATTAGATATGTCTAACAAAGTTTATATAAGATTTACATGAAGAAAACTCTCATGAAAAATATCAAATATCTAAATAAATGGAGAGATATCCCATGTTCATTGATAGGAGGACTCAATATTGTTAAGATGTCAGTTCTTCCCAATTTGATCTATCGATTCACTGTAGCCCTAGTCAGAATCCCAGCAAGTTACTTTGCAGATATTTACAAACAGATTGTAAAGTTTAAATAGGTAAAAGACACAGTAACCAACACAGTACCTAAGAAGAACCAAATCAGAGGACTTCTGTTACTCAGAGAGTTACTGTGAAGCTACAGTAATATAGATGGTGTGGTATTGACAAAAAGAAAAATAGACATGTCAGGGTAACAGAATTGAGAGCCCAGAGGTAGACCTATACAAATAGATTCCAGTGATCTTTGATAAAAGATCATGGGGGGCTTCCCTGGTGGCGCAGTGGTTGAGAGTCCACCTGTCGATGCAGGGGACACGGGTTCGTGCCCCGGTCTGGGAGGATCCCACATGCCGTGGAGCGGCTGGGCCCATGAGCCATGGCCGCTGAGCCTGCGTGTCCAGAGCCTGTGCTCCGCAACGGGAGAGGCCACAGCAGTGAGAGGCCCGCGTACCGCAAAAAAAAAAAAAAAAAAAAAGATCATGGGCCACTTCACTGGAAAAGGAGAATCTTTTCAACAAATGGTGCTGGAACAGCTGCCCATCCACATGCAAACAAACAGAACAAACAAAAACAAAAACTATACCCAGACCATATACCTCTCACAAAAATTAACTCAAAATTATCACAAACTTATCTTTAAAATGCAAAAGTGTAAAAGGTATAGAAGATAACATAGAAAATCTTGGTGACCTTGGGTTTGGTGATGACTCTTTGATACCAAAGCACTATCCATGAAAGAAAGAACTGATAAACAGAACTTAATTAAAATTAAAAAAGAACTTCTGTGAAACTTCTGTGAGAGGCACTAAGAGAATGAAAAGAAGCTGCAGACTGGGAGAAAATATTTGCAAAACACATACCTGATAAAATACTGTTATCTGAAATATACAAAGAACTCTTAAAATCTCAATAAGAAAACAACCTAATTAAAAGATGGGCAAAAGACTTGAACAGACTTCTCACCAAAGAAGATATACAGATGGCAAATAAGCATATGAAAAGGTACTCAATATAACATTAGGGAATGGCAAATTAAAACACAAGGTACCACTGCACATCTATTAGAATGGCCAAAATCTAAAACACTGAGAACACCAAATGCTAGTGAGGATGTGGAGCAATGGGAACTCTCATCATTGTCTGAGGGAATGTGAAATGGTACAGCCACTTTGGAAGGCAGTTTGGTAGTTTTTTACAAAACTAAACATACTCTTACTATACGATTTAGCAATCACACTCCTGAGTATTTACCCAAATGAGGTGAAAACATATGTCCACACAAAAACCTGCACAAAGATTTTTATAGCAGCTTTATTTATTTGGGCAGTTTGCTGCCCAAACTGGAAGCAACAAAGACATTCTTCAGTGGGTGAATGGACAAATAATCTATGGTACATCCAGACAATTAAATACTCAGCAGTAAACAGAAATGAGCTATCAAGCCATGGGAAGATATGGAGGAATCTTAAATGCATATAACTTAAGTGGAAAAAGCCAATCTGAAAAGGCTACATACTATATGATTCCAACTATAGGACATTCTGGAAAAGACACAAAACTATGGACACAGTAAAAAGATCAGTGATTGCCAGAGGTTTGGGAGGGTGAGGAAGGGAAGTATAAATAGGGAGTACAGGGGGTTTTTAGGGCTGTAAAAGTACCATAATGGTAGATAAATGACATGCATTTCTTAAAGCCTACAGAATGTAGAAGAGAGTGAATGCTAATATAAACTGTGGACTTTAGTTAATAATAATGTATCAGTATTTATCAGTTGTAACAAATGCACCACGCTAATGTAATATGGTAACAATAGGGGAAACTATGTATGGTTGGTGGGGAAGGTGTATATGGGAACTCTGTACTATGGCCTCAAGTTTTTTGTAAACTTAAAACCGGTCTGAAAAATAAAGTCTCTATTTAAAAGCATGCACACACAATGAGATACCACCTCATACACACTAGGATGGCTAAAATAAAAAAGATAATAAGAGTGTTGTCCAGGATGTGGAGAAATTGGAACCCTATACATTGCTGGTGGGATTGTAAAATGGTAGAGCTTCTTTGAAAAACAGTTTGGTATTTCGTCATGTTAATGTTAACATGTTAAACATAGAGTTACCATATGACCCAGCAATTCTACTCCTAGGTATAAACCAAGAGAATTGAAAACATATGTCCACACAAAACTTGTATATGCATGTTCATAGCAGTATTATTCATAATAGCCCAAACTGGAAATAACCCATATGATCGATGAATGGACAAATGTGATATAGCCTGTAATGTAATATCATTTGGCAACATAAGGGAATGAAGGACTGATACAACATGGGTGAACTGTGAAAACATTATACTCAGTGAAATATTTAGTCACAAAAGACCACATATTACATGATTCTGTTTGTCCAAAATAGGCTAATCCAAAGAAACAGTATGTTAGTGTGTTCCAGGAGTTGGGGTTAGGGTGGGCGATGGGAAATGACTGCTAATGGGTATGAGATTACCTTTTGGGTGATGAATATGTTCTAAAATTAGCGGTGATGGTTGCAAAATTCGATAAATGTAAAACTTTTGACTTTTATACCTAAAAGAGTGTCTTTTATGGTATAGCAACTTATATCTCAATAAAGCTGTGATTTTAAAAAAAGCACCACTCCCAAACATATGTCTAGCTTACGTACCCTTGTGGAATCAACAAAATCAACACATGCTGCCAGGGAAAAATAGGTTCAAAAGGCTGGCTTATTTCTCTGGGCCCCCATCCTTCCTCTGATACTGCCTTCAGGTAGATGTTTTTATATTTTGTCCAGCTTTTCCAGTTGTCCTCAGTGGCAGGGTTTCTTAGAAATCCTGGTCCACCACCTGAAGCCTTGTTGGCAAGTTTAATCTCATCTGTGGTTTTATTTAATATCTGTATTTAGATGTATATTTCTGGTCCAGCAGTTCTCAAATTTTCTGGTCTAAGGAAATCTTTACCTTCTTAAATATTATTGAGTTTTTTGTTTGTATAGGTATATATCAATAATTACCATGTTAGAAGTTAAAACTGAGAACTTTTTAATGTTTTAAAATTTACTTTAAAATAATAAGCTCAATATAGTTAATAACACAAATAACATTTATTTTATTTTTTATTTTAATTAATTAATTTTTGGCTACGTTGGGTCTTTGATGCTGCGCACAGGCTTTCTCTAGTTGCGGCGAGTGGGGGCTACTCTTCGTTGTGGTGTGTGGGCTTCTCATTGCGGTGTGCGGGCTTCTCATTGCAGTGGCTTCTCTTGTTGCAGAACATGGGCTCTAGGCACATGGGCTTCAGTTGTTGTGGCACATGAGCTCAGTAGTTGTGGCTCGCGGGCTCTGGAGCGCAGGCTCAGTAGTTGTGGCACACGGGCTTAGTTGCTCTGTGGCATGTGGGATCTTCCGGGACCAGGGCTCGAACCCATGTTCTCTGCATTGGCAGGCGGATTCTTAACCACCGTGCCATCAGGGAAGTCCCATAAATAACATTTTAAATTAAAGACTACTTTCAAAATGTTTGGTGATGTTTTACATTTTGGCGAATGGCTTTAATGTTTGGGTTAGTAAAAGGCAGGTGAATAGCCTACATTTAATTTATTGCAGTGTCACACATCATTTACTTCCTGGAAAATTCTACTGGATATTTATGAGCGAATTAGAGTAAAAATGGCAAGTAATGTAGTAGTAGTATTGTGAAATTAGTTTTGACTCTGTGGACTCCCTAAAACATCTAAGGGGAAGAATTGGAGCCCAGAGCACACATTGAGAATCACTCTCTGGCCCATACCCTTCATCTGAGCTCCTAGACCACATCTTCAGCTGCCTGCGTGGCCCCTCTAGTACTTGGATGTCTCATGGGCCACTGAAACCTAACATGTGAGTCTGAGTGCCAGTGTTGCCTTCCACTCATGTGAAAATCAAAACCAAGCTACATTCTTGACACTTGCCTTAGATTTAGCTCTCATGATTAGTAATCACTTAATGTTGAGTTCATCTGTTATTTGGCCTGAGCTTTGAGAAAATTAAACTCAGCTGTAGTTAATTCAACCCCTTTTGCTTCTCCTGTGGCTCTGGCTCTGGCTCTGACTTCATATTGCTGGACTGGTCTGACTAGTGTTCGACCCTGGAGACAGAAGGGAGTGGGCCACGGTATTGCCTTTGGAATCAAAAGTTTCAGGCAGCCAGTTTACAATGTGTGAGGGTATAGGTTCTTTCTGCTTTTCAGTTCCACCTTCACTTCCCTTTTCTTAGCACAGTTGGGAGTATCTTAGGGTGGAGAGTTATCTTGAACAAGTGATCATTTGGGGACTCTTCCAGACTTCAGCCTGCCCTTTCTGCACCTGCCATTTCTAGTAGCTTGCCTGACCTCTTCTTCCTTTTTTTCCCCCAGTTTTTTTTTTTTTTTTTTTTTTTTTTTTTTTTTGCGGTAGGCGGGCCTCTCACTGTTGTGGCCTCTCCCCTTGCAGAGCACAGGCTCCGGACGCGCAGGCTCAGCAGCCATGGCTCACGGGCCCAGCCGCTCTGCGGCATGTGGGATCTTCCCACACCGGGGCACGAACCCGTGTCCCCTGCATCGGCAGGCGGACTCTCAACCACTGCGCCACCAGGGAAGCCCCTCCCCCAGTTTTTTTAATTGAGTAAAATATACATAACATAAAATTTACCATCTTAACCATTTTTAAGTATAACATTTCAGTGGTATTAAATACACTCAGAATGTTGGGCAGTCATCATCATCATCCATCTCCATAACTCTTTTTTTTTTATCTTGTAAAACTGAAACTCTGTCCCCATAAAACTAATTCCCCATGCTCCCCTCCCCCTAGCCCGTTGCCACCACCCTTCTACTTCCTGTCTCTGATTTTGACTACCCTGAGTATCTCATACATGTGGAATCATACTGTATTTGTCTTTTTGTGACTGGTTTATTTCACTTAGCATAATGTCTTCAGAGTTCACCCATGTTGTAGTATTCAGTACATTGCAGTGCTACCTGGAATCCTTTACCCTTCTTGCTGACTGAATTGCCTGCTAGTTCTTTCACTGAGGCATAATATTCACTTTTTCCTCTAGAGAACAAATGTCTTATACTTCTCTGTTCCCATAGCATTTTATTTATATTCTTTGTTATGTTATTTGTAATGTATTGAGAGTACTTTGTGTCTGTCTCCCCAGTGTTAATTTGAGTTCCACTAATATTTGGAAGGTATCAAGATAATTTTTTTTTTTTTTTGGCTGCATTGGGTTTTCATTGCTGCGCGCGGGCTTTCTCTAGTTGTGGCGAGCGGGGGCTACTCTTCGTTGTGGTGTACACGGGCTTCTCATTGCGGTGGCTTCTCTTGTTGCGGAGCACGGGCTCTAGGCGCGTGGGCTTCAGTAGTTGTGGCACATGGGCTCAGTAGTCATCGCTCACGGGCTCTAGAGCACAGGCTCAGTAGTTGTGGCGCACAGGCTTAGTTGCTCTGCGGCATGTGAGATCTTCCCGGACCAGGGCTCGAACCCGCGTCCCCTGCATTAGCAGGCAGATTCTTAACCACTGTGCCACCAGGGAAGCCCCCAAGATAATTTTTAAATTTTCTGAGGCTAGCACAGTGGCTCATATCTAGTGGTCATTAAGTGTTTGTTCAATGAATGAATGGAATCACACATAAAAGAACATCTCAGACTTCCAGCAAATATTTATTTTCTACTTGATATTCACCATTGTATTCAGTGCTAGGGATAGTAAGCCACAAGCACAGTCCTGCTTTCATTAACTTGTTTCATGTATTTACCGTAGTACTGAAGTGACTCAATAATGTATATTTAATGTTTATGTTTCAGTATTGTGATTTGTCTCATATTTTGACCCCCCTAGGTCATAGTCTTATCATTTATGAAATGAGGAGAATGGACTAGATGACCTAGAGAAGTTACCATTGTTGACTGTTACTATTAGATTTGAAAGCTCCTTAATAACAGGAATCATGCCTTTCACTTCTACTGGAATCTTACATAGGGCCAAGTATAATGTCTCACACTCAGTAGTTGGTTAGCAGGTTTTAAAGAAAGAGGTAATATCAGTGAATACTTCAGACGAATTTGATTCTATTTTTCACTCCATTGATCTTGTTAGATCCCTTCCCTGTGCTTTAGAATATCTGTATTTCCTTGATCTAGTTTGTTCTCAACTTTTGTGTGTAGCTTAAAAAAATTATATACATATATACGCACACTTTATCCCTCTTAACCCTGAGAAGAAGAAAAGTAAGGTGGTCATTTACATCCATTTTTCAAGTGAGGAAACTGAGTCTTCAAGAGCATAGCTGAGGAGCAGACATTCAGACTCAGTCCCAGGTCTCCTGACCCCAGCCCCAGTGTAATTCTTCTCTGTTTCCTCATCTGTGAAGTCAGGTTTTCTTCCAGATCTAAGTGCCTTTGTTACCCACCCTTTTACACAACGTATCAGTTAGGGGTCTTTGGGAAGTCACAGAAACGTGCTAACTTTAGCAAAATGGGGATTAATTGGTAACATCATGGAGAGTCTCAGAGGATTCGTGAGAAGGTTGAGCGTCAAGCTGGGAAATGGATAGGGTTCCAGAAGCAGGGACCTGAAGAAGCACCACCACAAAGGGAAAAACTCCAAATGTTTCTTATTCTCTGTTGAAGAGTCAGAGTGAGGGAGGAGTGTTCCTCTGGGGCAGTTTTGTTCCCCCAATGGGCAGCTTAGAGACATTTTTGGTTATAACTGAGAGAGATTGCTATTGGCATCTAGTGGGTAGAGGCCAGGAATGCTGCTAAACATCCTCTAGTGTCAGCCCCAATAAAAAGAATTCACTGGCCTTACATGTCAGTAGTGTTGAGGTTAAGAAGCCCTGGATTAGGGGAAGGTACCTTGATTAATAATCGCCCGAATTCCAATGTACCCTGTTGGAGGCAGGAGGACACTTAAAATGCTCTTACCAAAAAGAGGTGGAATAGATGCTAGACAGCCAAAAACAACATAAAAACAAAAAAGTACAACTGGGGCAATAATTCCAATCTTGGAATGTGAAGATGAATCACATATTTGTAAATACAGTACTTCCGGGGTCTCAGGAAAAAAGGGACATTTATAAAATATTTGAATTTTAAACTCCAAAAAGATGCTAGGTGATTATTTATTATTAAAAAGGGTTCTTTGAAATGAAACTTAAATTTTCATGTAGAGTAACCTATAAAGAATATGTAGTATAAGCCTATCTAACTCAATGATAAGTTAGGGTTTTGAGGGGAATTGTGAACAAAAACCTAGGATGAACCAAAATCAGAATCAAACTGTCACTAACTGAATTAAACCAAAGCACTTTATTTATTTATGTATTTCTTTGGCCATGCCACGTGGCATGTGGGATCTTAGTTCACCAACCAGGGATCGAACCCATGCCCCCTGCAGTGGAAGCATGGAGTCCTAACCACTGGACCGCCAGGGAAGTCCCTAAACCAAAGCACTTTAAAGAAAACTTCTAGTTTAAAATGAAACAGCTTATTTTTTAAAATTATTGAAGTCACATACAACTAGAACATAATTATACTCTCTAAATGGGGAAAAATTATTTTCAAAACTGATTCAAGCCAGCATTTAATTTGATTTGGATCCATGGACAATTTACCAGGACTGCTATTTACTTAGTTATATTAAGAATGTTAAAAAAAAAAAAAAGGAATGCTTCACACTATACCTGATGGTAGGATAATATTTAGTAAAGGATACCCTTTCATAGCAACTTTGGATGTTGCTGATACACAGAAACATGAGGCTGGTGGATCTGTGGGATGTGCAGTTATATGTTAGAATGTCTGCAGCAGTTCACCTTGTTTTTTGCCTAGACAGTAATTAGCATTAAATCCAAGTAGTAGGAAGATTGATTCAGCCCATAATTTTCCTTCCTTTTAACTTTTTTTTCACACCGTTTCAGTATAAGCCGTATATGTGACTCAGAGCTTGCTTATTTGGTTTCATATTTTATAACACCTTTGGTGTACCAGACCTGTTTTACTACCCCGAGGAAGTCTAGAAATGACTAGAAGCTGCTTCTCCCTGCCCTTCCAACATGATGGCTTTGGGCCCAGCTGTGAAAGGGACCTACTGCTGTGTCTCCAGGTTGTTCTCTGAGTGAGCCTTTTTCTGCCTGTGGTCATTAGCCCCAGGGCTACACAGTTCACCTCAGCAGGGTGTTGTTTCAGGTGAACCACTGTCTCCCAGAGAAGATTGTGGTGTACCGTGATGGAGTGTCTGATGGCCAACTAAAGACAGTTGCCAGCTATGAGATTCCTCAGCTACAGAAGTGTTTTGAAGCTTTTGAGAATTATCATCCCAAGATGGTGGTATTTGTAGTTCAGAAGAAAATCAGCACCAATATGTACCTGTCTGCTACCGAGCACTTTGTGACTCCCTCCCCCGGGACCGTGGTAGATCATACAATAACAAGCTGTGAGTGGTAAGTGGGCAAGACACAGTAGTTCAACAAGAATAGGTTGGAGAAGTTATCTGTTCCCTGGGTATTGGAATGGGGAGGTTGGTTGCCTAGAGAGAAGTGGAATGGAATCAGAGATTTTACTGTTAAAAAGTAAAATTTTAAAAACTATTTTAAAACACACAAACCAACAATGAAGCGTTTACCTCTTAAGTATATAATATTGAACATACAGTCTTTTCCTAAGACTATGCATGCTTAACCTTCTGCACACAGATGTCATTTCTACCACCATTCTTAAATAGCCTGTTGAGTCAGGAGACCTGAATTCTCAGCCTAGTTTGGTCCTTGTATGTCCTTGATCCAGTCATTTGACCTCTCTGAGCCTTAGGTGAAGGAGCTAGAATGATCTCCAAGATCTTTTCCAGCTCTGGCCAAATCCAACTATACCATTACTTTGTACTTTTTCCTTTCTAGGGTGGACTTCTACCTTCTTGCCCATCATGTACGACAGGGTTGTGGCGTTCCTACCCATTATGTTTGTGTTCTCAACACTGCACACCTGAGCCCTGATCATATGCAGAGGTGAGCTGACCAGTAACTACTACTCACTTGTAAGTAATTCTGGCCAGTGAGCTAAGGCTAAGACCTGGAATTTTAAAACCACTGAATTAAACAAACTGGATCACTGGTTTTTGGCTTAATAATTTTCTGATTCTCTTTGGAAGCATTTTGAATTTATCTTTTGAAGTTGGATTTCCTAATACTCATTTTCTCTTATATAATCAGAAAAGACAAATACTGCCCACTGCCAGGAATATTTACCCATTGAGTTTCTTCTTGTCTTTCATGATAATGGTATCTTTTTGAGGTGCGACTGATAATCCTTGTTGTACACTAAAATTACTTGGAGACCTTTCAAAAAATACACCCAGGCCTCATGAACTCCAAGCATTCTGAGACATTCGCATTTTTAAAAACTGCTTCTAATAATTATGACACACAGCCAGGTTTGAGATGGATTGCTCTTGTGCTCAGATTATATAAATACTTTGCTGGGGTACTTACCTTTCTGCAGCTTTTTCTTGAGGCAAAAAACAAAAACAAAAGCATGTTCTCCTTGCTGTTTTCCTTGTTTTGATATAAAAAGAGGAGCACCTAAAGTGGGAATTTCCCCATGCCCTCTTGACTTACAAATAGTGGAAATAGATACAATTCCACTTAAAAATAATGATTCCCAAAAGTTGCATCATGTATTCCTCAGTCCCCCAGTTTGCTGGTAAGTATGCTGTGTCACACACCCAGAAGTACATAATGTGCTCCAAATTGAAGATGGAAAGTGAAAAGGATCATGTTTTCTTCTTGGCCTACAGGTTGACTTTCAAACTGTGCCACATGTACTGGAATTGGCCTGGTACCATTAGAGTTCCAGCTCCTTGCAAGTATGCCCACAAGCTAGCTTTCCTGTCAGGACAAATCTTGCATCATGAACCAGCCATCCAGCTGTGTGAGAACCTGTTCTTCCTGTGACTGAACAATCAGGACATGGGCTGGTCAGAGCAATCAGACTTCTGAACTCAGCTGTGAACTCAGCTGTGCAGGATTAACAGTGACTGAAAGGGGTGTTGTGTTGGTGTTTTCCCTTTCACCGACCCAGTAGAATAAGATATCTTTTTTTTCTTTTCTCTTTTAAACCTGATATCACCAAGAAGCAGGTTCCACCCTAAGGATCAGCTAGAAATTGCCTCGTTGCCTTTGTAGAGCACATGGGGGTAGTCTGCTACTGCGTAGATGGGGTGGGTGAAGACAGGGGACCCCTTAGGAGCCTCCAAAGCCAACTTGAGCTGTAGAAACCCGCAGAAGCAGCGATTGCACTTACAAACTCTGTTTACTAATCATCAGTTCCCATTTCTGGTGCCAGAGGTGATAATGAATGAAGTCTTTGCAAGTTTCTTAAAGTAGAGAGCTACTTTATTTGGGCAACTGGGAAAGGTAAGAAGGCAAGGTTTTTCAAGATATGCCTATTGCTGGAAAATGTGAAAGGCATGTAGTAAAACCAGCTGGTGGGATAGTCAGGCCCTTGCTGACCTTCTCTAGGGATTGAGTTGATGACACGTGACTTGAGCTGGCTTTGAAAGGTGTTTAGCTATTCCTTGGCCTCCTAAGAGAGGCCAAATGCAGTTTTTTTCTGTATATTTCAGTTGCTTTATAGCATGCCATGTTGATTTCTTCCTGCCTCCCTCCCCACCACATATACACACACTCAGGCACAAAGACAGCTTTGCTTCTTGTTACTGATCTTTAGTAAGTTTCAGTTTTTTTAAAATTAAGCATCAGAACCTGTGAAATTCAGCAGCTTGGAAGGTTCATGATGGGGCATGAGCTTTTCTTGACCCTTTCTCCCCAGCGTGTCACCTTCTTTTCTGTTGATATGTTTGCAAATTGAATCACTCATTTCCCTTGCTCAATACCCTCTTCCCGGCTGTTGGCTCATTTTGTTAGGAGTTTTTCTGAATCCATGTTACGATTTCTAGAAGTTGGCTTTGGGAAACATGACACTCCTTCCAAAGTCCAGACGTTTCAGTTTAGAAAGTTGTCACTGTGTCTGTGGGTTTCAGTGTTTTGGGGAAGCACTGTTTTTGTGTGTTTATTTTTCCCCGTTTAAAAAATTTCCAGTCCCTTCAGGGCTAATTCAGTCATATCTTGCTTTACCTGGGTTTTAAAAGACAGTTACATTTAATCTTTTCAAATTTGCATTTATTGATTTTTTGGTATGATGGCAGGGAGGGGATGAAGCAGAAATCCCTATTTTATATGACAGTGTGTGAGAAGAGAAACTTCAGCTTAAAAATCTTTAGAAGAGGAAAACTGAGCAAGCGTTGCGTTGGCAGAGGCTGAGCGGCTCTGGGTGTCAGTGGTCTCAAGTGCACTTTGGTTCCATTTGGAGTGAGGGACAGTGGAAGGCTGAGACCTGGGATTTAAACACCAGGGAATCCGACACAGTGGATCACTGGTTTTTGGCTTAACAGTCTCTGATTCTCTTTGGAAGCATTTTGAATTTCTCTTTTGAAGTTAGATTTCCTAATACTCATTTTCTCTTATATAATCAGAAAAGACAAATACTTGAATATAGTATAAAATTTTCACTTTTTATTCCTGGTTTTCTTGTCTTGTTTTTTCAGTCTTAACGTGAAACGACTGGGTCGTGGGGTGGGAAATAAATAAAAACAAATTTGAATAAATGTGTAGTTGTGTTTGAAATAATGTCATTGACACATGATATTGATATAGTTCTTTTCCTTTGTAGAGCTGTAACACTTGTTAAAATTACTAATTTGTTACTAGGCATGCTGGATGCAGCTCCAGTATTAGTACCCAGGTAATTTCACTGAGATCTGGCAGTAAGATTTCTTGGAAAAGACGCTAACAGTCTTACTTCTGGGACAAATGAGGCAAGCATGTGTGTGGTTGTGTGTGTGTGTGTGTGTGTGTGTGTGTGTGTTTTGTCTTGTTTTCAAAAATCTCTTCCCGTCAGACAGTTTCTGTTAGCCTAAGTGAGAGCCAGCTCCTAAGGGTGGCCCTCCCTTCTCACCTTTTCCTAATGCTTGCCCTTCTTTGCATGTACTTCATGGTGTGTCTGTAACCTTTAAAAATACCTTCCCAAAGCACCCTGGCTGCTTGCCTCACCACTACGTCCTTTTCTGTTTATTTAGAAACTCCACCTTAAATGATGCAGTGCTTCTTGAACTCATTCTAGAAAGAACCCAATTTCTTTTTTTTAAATTTTTTAAAATTAAAAAAAAAATAAATTTCTTTTTTAAAGTTATTTATTTATTTATTTATTGGCTGCATTGGGTCTTTGTTGCTGCGCCGGCTTTCTCTAGTTGGTGGCGAGCGGGGGCTACTCTTCGTTGTGGTGCGCCGGCTTCTCGTTGCGGTGGCTTCTCTTGTTGGCTCTAGGCGCACGGGCTTAGTTGCTCCGTGGCATGTGGGATCTTCCCAGACCAGGGCTCGAACATCATATGTTTATGCTCAACATCATATGTCATTAGAGAATTACAAATTAAAATGAGATATCACTGCACACCTATTAGAATGGCCAAAATCCAAAACACTGACAACACCAAATGCTGGTGAGGATGTGGAACAACATGAACTCATCATTGCCTGAGGGAATGCGAAATAGTATAGCCGCTTTGGAAGAAAGTTTGGTAGTTTCTTACAAAGCTAAACATTTTTTTTTTTTTTGCGGTACGCGGGCCTCTCACTGTTGTGGCCTCTCCCGTTGCAGAGCACAGGCTCTGGACGTGCCAGGCTCAGCGGCCATGGCTCACGGGCCCAGCCGCTCTGCGGCATGTGGGATCCTCCCAGACCGGGGCACGAACCCGTGTCCCCTGCATCGGCAGGCGGACTCTCAACCACTGCGCCACCAGGGAAGCCCGAAGCTAAACATATTTTTATCATATGATCAAGCAATCACACTGCTTGGTATTTGCCCAAATGAGTTTACAACTTTTGTCCACACAGAAACCTTCACATGAATGTTTAAAGCAGCTTTATCGGGCTTCCCTGGTGGCGCAGTGGTTGAGAGTCCGCCTGCCGATGCAGGGGACACTGGTTCGTGCCCCGGTCCGGGAGGATCCCACATGCCGCAGAGCGGCTGGGCCCGTGGTCCATGGCCGCTGATCCTGCGCGTCCGGAGCCTGTGCTCTGCAACGGGAGAGGCCACAACAGTGAGAGGCCTGCGTACCGCAAAAAAAAAAAAAAAAAAAAAAAAAAAGCAGCTTTATCCATAATTGCCAAAACTTGTAAGCAACCAAGATGTCCATCCGTAGGTGAATAGATAAGCTATGGTACGACAAGACAATGGAATATTATTCAGTGCTAAAAAGCAGTGAGCTATCAAGCTATTGGAAAGACCTGCAGGAAACTTAAATGCATATTACTGAGTGAAAGAAGCCAATCTGAAAAGGTTGCATACTGTATGATTCCAACTATATAACATTCTGGAAAAGGCAAAAACTAGAGACAGTGAAAGGGTCAGGGGTTAGGGGAGAGGAGGGATGAATGGGCAGAGCACAGAGGATTTTTAGGGCAAGGAAACTATTCTGTATGATACTGTATTGGTGGATACATGTTATTATCTATTTGTGTAAACCCATAGACTGTGAAACACTAAGCATGAACCCTCATGTAAACTGGGACTTTAGGTGATTATGGTAAGTTGATGTAGGTTCACTAATTGTTACACATGTACCATTCTTGTGGGGGATGTTGATAATGGGGGAGGCTGTACGTATACGGGAAATCTTTACCCTCTGCAAACTATGCTGTGAACCTAAAGCTATTCTAAAAAATACATACATATTTTTAAGAATGAGTAAGTGTGGGTGTTCCTTGCTGGTCTAGAGGTTAGGATTCGACGCTTTTCACTGCCCTGGTTGGGGTTCAATCCCTGGATCCCTGGTTAGGGAACTGAGGATCCCCCAAGCTGCACGGCACACACACAAAAAAGAAAAAGAATGAGTACTGGAGACGTCTGGCAACACAGCAGACTTGAGCTGACCATACTGACGAAGGTTGGCCGACATAGAAAAAAAAAATTTTTTTTTATGTTAAGTAACTGGATTTTCAGGAAATGGAACGAGGGAAGAGAGGAAGATGGGGGGGAAGGAGGAAGGAGGGAAAATATTGAGGCACAAGAAAGAAAAGAAAGCCAGAGTGGTTATAGTTGATGCCAACACGGCATCCCAGGGTTATGGACAAAATGCAGGGACAGGAGCGCTGAGCTTTTGCATTTCAGATAAAGGTAGAAGATGCAGTCTTAGACCTTATGTGGTGCAGGATTGCTGGGGTGAATTCTCCTAGATGAAGAGAGCTGGAGCCTGGAAGGGGAGCAGAGTAGAAGGTCCGTGCCAACCATCCTGGGGCAGCAGCAGGAAAGTTAGACGAAAGGCATTTATGAGAAATCCCCAAGCTTGGGCCACAGACAGGCGTGTGCAGCCTGAATTCATATTAGCATGTAGAAGGACCACATGCTGAAAACCTACCATGAAGATTGGCCCAGACTGGTGAGAGCCCAGAGCCCTGGAGAAACAAATACTCAATCAACTGGATTGCAGCACACAGAGGTATAAATGGGAACTATGGAAAAGAAGATATAGGAGAGAATGAGAAGGTCTAATAGGAGTTCCTGCAGGTTAAAATAGAATAAGCCACACAATTATGGACGATATGGAGTTTTCCAGAATGAGAGACAAATATGAATCCTCTACCTGAAGAAACTCATTGAGGATAAAGAAAAGCACAACCACTCCTAGATGTACTGTAGTGAAACTACAGAACACCAAAGAATCTTAAAAACAACCAGAGAGATTGCTTATGAAAGAAGTTAGACTGGCAGCAGACTTGTTACCAACCACAACAGATGCTCAAGACAAAAGGAATAATAACTTAAAGATGCAAAGTCAACTTGGAATTCTGTTCCCATCTAAACATTCATTCAAAGATGAGGACTGGGACTTCCCTGGTGGCGCAGTGGTTAAGGATCCACCTGCCAATGCAGGGGACATGGGTTCGATCCCTGGTCTAGGAAGATCCCACATGCTGCGGAGCAACTAAGCCCGTGCGCCGCAACTACTGAGCCCACGTGCCACGACTACTGAAGCCCGCCTGCCACAACTACCGAAGCCTGGGCGCCTAGAGCCCGTGCTCCACAATAAGAGAAGCCACTGCAGTGAGAAGCCCGCGCAGCACAACAAAGAGTAGCCCATGCTTGCCTCAACTAGAGAAAGCCCACGGGCAGCAATGAAGACCCAATGCAGCCAAAAATAAATAGATATCTAGATAGATAGATAGATGACCAAAATAATATTTTCTAATAAAGATCAGAGCAGAAATTAATGAGATAGAGAATAGAAAAATAATACAGAAAATCAACAAAACCAAAAGTTGATTCCTTAGAATAACAGAATTGGCAAGCCTTTAGCTAGATTGGCCGGGGTCGGGGCGGGGGGGGAAGAACTATTAACCTTACAGAAATGAAAAGGATTATAAAGGAATACTATGAACAATTAAATGCCAACAAATTAGGTATCTTAGATGAAATGAACAAATTCCTATAGATAACTTGCTCCTGAATCAAGTGTTATTTTTCCCAGTTATCTTTTTTTGCCTGCTGAAACCTCAGATGATAACAGAAGTGACGAATGTGGCTTCTAAAGATGTTTTCTTTTGTCTGACAGAGTGTGGGGTGCTAGTCCTCTGACATGATTTTGGGTAAATAGAACCTTCACATTCCTTCTGATCCTCTTGAATTCGTTAAGACATGCCAAAACATAACTCATTTTTCCCCTTAAAGTGTCTTAGAAACCTCGCCATTGGTTTCTCTCTTCAGTCTCTCTAGAGCTCGCCTGATAGCTGGGGGCTGGAAGAGGGATCTTTGCCCCACCCTGCTGATCTAGTTGTCTACCTTGTCAACACACCACAGAGCGGGCTTTGATTTCGAGTCCCCAGTCCCACTTTGTACACTCTCTGGGCCAGGGTCTCATTTCCCTGGCTTCTTTCTCAAGGCTGTTCCACTCACTTCAGCTACAAGAAATCTGTCTGCATATCTTTTGAAAAGGCAGGCGGCTGTGGCATCTTGTCAGAAGAGAAATAACAGTCATGAAAATGTCAGGTTTTTATGTTTACTTAAATATTGCCCAACATGAAACTTAGTGAGCTGACCTGTTCAGTCATCCAACTAATATTTTATTGAGCATCTGTTATGTGCAAGATGTTATGTTAGGGGATGCAGGTATATACAGAAATCTTTGGTAAGCAAGACAGATTAAGGTCCAATAAAGAGGTTAGAGATGGAAATGAAATAATTTTTAAGGGGAAAAGCAAGTACATAAACCATAAAAAATGTTTTAATTCTGTGAATCATGATCCAATAAAATCAATTTAGTGGGTTTGTTACCACTTTTTAAAAATTGAAACTATAAAATATCAGAACGTTGACTATACTAAGGAAGTTTTGTAAGATTTTTGTTTGCTATGTTGTTATTTGTACTGGAGATGCAGTGTAAAATATTTTTTACTGTGGGTTACAGTAAAAAGTTTGAAGAGGTAGGTCAAATATGCTTCAGGAGAATCAAGAATCTTTCTGAAGGGAGGTGGCTTTGAAGAGTTAGAATTTTAAGAAGTGGACATGGGGAAATAAGAGGAAAAAGGGCTATATTAGGTAGAGAGAAAGATAGAATTGGGGCTTCAAACCTGGCACTAGGCAGGAAAGACTGCGGGACAAGGCAGGACTTTGGGTATACCTAAAGAATTTTGTGTGGGGGTGGCTATGGAGAGTTAAGACCTTTTGATTTTTAGCTGTGTTAATAATTAATTGAATTCCCTGATGGATTACTGATAGCTTATCAGCTCTGGTGGACTTTGGCAGCTCTACCCCTTTCTGGTTGCAAACAAGTGAGAATGCTGTGATAGGGCCTGTGGTGGGGTGTCTTGTCCTGCCTCCCCTCCCGTTTCTCTGAAGGTGCCTTCCCCCCTGTTTGTAGTATTGACACATTGCCTGGAAGAGCCTTTGGGATTGCTTTTAGAAGAGTTTAACACCTCTGTAATATGTAGTTATGGGCTTCAAACTTTTCAGAGCTCCGTGTATTAGAAGCATGCTTGTTTTACTTAATCACTGGGTGAGTTTCTCATTCCTTTTCCAGAACTTCAAGAAAAGGAAGGCATGGTAGAGACTGGTCCATTTCTGACAGCCCATTGGATTTGGGGTTGAGAGTCCCAAATGAATGACATAATGTCTGAAAAATACTCGAGTTTAATCAAGAAAGACAAATATAAAGGGTTATTACAAAGATGAAGGGGCTCTGAGGGAGATTCTGCAAGAGATACAATTACTTTGAAATCTCTTGGAAAATGAGAGGAATATCACCCCACCTCTTACTCAACTGGAGCACTGTAATTGCAGGGTGAGGATAATGAAATTTTAGAAAAACCCACGGCCCAGCTAGTCTCTCCAAGAGTGGCATAAACAATCTGGCCTGGTCTGGCTTTGCTTCAGTGCTTTCCCTCTTTTTCCCTCTCGACCTTCGTCCTAAGGAGGAACAAGGCTGCCCCCGAGGCCTGGATTCTTCCTGCCACCCACTCCAGGGATTGTCTGCTTTCCTTTCATCACAAGCACTGCCATCATGGGCCTTCCTTTCTCCAGGACTTGCAGGGTGGGATGTGGTCCTCCTTCCCTGTGCAAATACAGAGACACTTAGTGTCGGCTGAGCACCAGTCATTGAGCTGGAACAGGGACTTGGGTACTAACAGGCTACAATTCTGCTTAGAAAGCCCTTCCTTTGGGTCCCATAGACCGAGGTGGCAGCTGGCTTAGCTGCAGAGGAAACAATCATGACGTCCAGCAGAACAGAACAATGGGAATTTAATGGGTGGCTTATTTTCTCAAGAAATTTGCATTTCCGAGTCTTGATATCCATCTCAATAGAACTACTCCACATCAGAAAAGACTCCTAGGACACTCCTCACACAAAAATTAACATTTCTCCCAGCTTTCGGTTAAGCAATATGTGGTGCGACATCTAATTCGAAAATGAGTATAATATGGCTTATTTAGAACTTGAACAGGAATTTTTTGTTCTTTCGTCTGGTGGGAAAATGCAGAAAAAACATTATCTATGGGTACGTCCCCTCCCAGGGAGTATTTCAGAATGGAGCTTTTTACATTCATCATAAGTGTTAAGATATATATATACATATTAGGTGGGTAGCAGTGTTAACTCCGAGGAGATGGAGGCCGGGTTGTGAGAACTTCCCACGTAAGGAGGAAAAGGTCTTAATGGGAGGTTTCCAGAGGAAGGAGGAGCCTGTGGGATGGAATTCGCGGCAGGGTTACGAGATGAAGCTAGGCTCTCGGCGGGCTAGGCGCAGAAGTGCGCTGGCTCGCCCCGCAAGCCTGGGCAAGCCAAGCGCTGGTCGGGTCTAGCGGGCGGCTGGCAGCCGGCTCACACACGTAGCCCTACAGCCAGCCAGGGCCCCACGTGGCAGGCCCTGGGGAGAGTGGGGTGGGGCGGGGGCGGGGGCGGGGCGGGGCGAGAGCGGGGGCGGGCCCGGCCGTGACGCGCAGGGTATATAGCGGGGCATGCGCGCCGCGCGGGGGAAGGACGCAGGCCGGGGGGTGAGGGCAGGCGTGCTCCCTGCGAGGGCGCGCCGACCTAGCTGCGCTGCTGCTGCTGCTGCTGCTGCCGCCGCTTCGGGCCGCCCGAGGGCCTGGTTTGTGAGGGTGCGCCGAGCCAGGTGGCGTCCGCCCAGCTTCAGGTGAGGTGGGGAGGGCGTACGGGAGGGGCGGCTCCGTGCCCCGGGGATAGGGCATCGCGCGCGGGAGCAGTGCGCCTCCGGGGCTCGGGGTCACCGGGTGGGGGTGGGGGCACGGCTGCGCAGAGGACCCCGAGCCCGGCCGCGGTTTCGGGAGTCGCTCCGGCGCACCCGCATGCGGACCGGGACGCTGGATGGAGGCGACACCTGGCTACCTGGCCGCGGTGCCACGACGAGGGTTACTTGGTGGCGAGGGAAGAGAAGGCGCAGCTACGGTCCCTTTGGCTGGAGAGCGCGGGATGTGGGAGCCGGAGCAGGATGTCGATAGCCGCACTAAAAGACTGAGACGTTTCCTGGAGCCCATGAGCTCGAGCTCAGAAAAAGCAGAGAGTAGATGGGCAAATCTGGTGGGCAGCTCACGGGGCGGCTCTGATGGTGCACTGGTGTCTGGACTTTGCTTTTCAGGAACTGAGTCCCTCACCCCACCCTGGCCAGACCGCCTCCCAGCTGGAGATAAATGACCCGTATCTTCCGGCCGGCCCGGAGCAGGAGCTGGAGGATGGCAAAGGAGGGACTAACTAAACTCCGACCTGGCTTATCCCGTGGGCATGGCTTTTTAGCTATTTTTGGTCCCTACCGACCGGGTTAGGTGGTCTGGCTCAGGCTGCCCTCTCTTGGTGGGTTAGGGCAATGGGAAAAAATACCATCCAAGCAGTTTACAGTGTGATCCTGGGGTCCAATTGAGTCAAGAAATTTTCCGCAGCTCTGGCTTGTGGCTTCAGTTTTGAGGATCTAGAGTCTGCTAGGGCCTGGGTGTCCGTGAGTATGTGAGCATGATTTAGAGAGTGGCTGAGGGCTCTCCTGGGGGCCTAAGAAAGGGTGGGAGGAGGAGCAGCTTTGACCTGACCCTTCCTCCTGGAGCCTCCCTGGGCTTGGTTTTGTCCGGAGTCAGTCTTTCCTAGGAACCCCAGGCCAGTTAGGTCGGCTGCTGGGAAGTGGTGGTGGTAATGTGGTGGGTACTGGCCTGGCTTCCTGGCCTCTGTCCCAGCTCTGCTCTTAACTTGCCCTGTGTCTGGAAGAAGGAGTCAGATTAGATCTGTGGTCTCTTACCCATAGCATCTACAATTAATCCTTAACTCTTAAAACAAGAGCCATAAAAACTGAGAGAAACTTAATGAAGCAAGAGAAAGAATGTCGAGAATCATAACTTTTAGCACCTGAAATTGAAAACTGCATATTCCATTTCCTGTTGGAGGCTCAGAGGTGAGTTTTTCATAAATTGTGTGATAGCCACTATATAGACTAGTGGTGCTCTTCCTGGGTTGCAGAGAGCACCAAACAGAATGATTGGCCTTGTCATTTAGGCAAGAAGACTACGTTGAGGTACCAGGGCCCCGTGGCTCTCAGTATTTCATCACTTCAGTGTGTAAATACACAGTGCCTCGTCTGTGCTTGGCTCTGCGCTTGGCCACTGGAGAGTGCAAAGAGGGGATGGGGCCTGGCTCCTGGAGACACTTGTTGGTGGGGGAGAAAGAACATCCATACATGAAGAATAAGGTAGCAACACAAGAGAGGTCACACTGTTGTGTTTGGTCAAGTTCAGAGAAGACAGCCCTCTACTAGAGATGGTATAAGGTGACAGGAGAATTCCAGGCTTTTGAGCCAGGTAGATCTGTTCACAACCTGGCCCCATCACTCTCCAGCAGGAGACACTTCTGAACGTCCGTAGACCTGTCCTCACTGCTGTGCATCATGTTGTGGTTGTGCCTGGAGCCTAGTAGAGGTTTGTGGTCATCTACATCACCATTATCATCATCTTCTCTGGGATGGAGTGGATTATTTAGGGGTCCCAGGAGCTGATAGGTAGGTTGGGTTGTAGGAGTGGTATGAGCCCAGACGTAGGGTTGATTCATCACCTCCTTGGGAACATGGATGCAATTTCCATGCCTTTCCGGATAGGCCTCTTTTCAGTGGCCTGCCAGGGATTCTTCCACATATTCACTGTCCCACAAAGACTTTTTTTCCACCTTTGGTTTTGGGAGCTACTTTGATTCTTTCAGGTAACGGAGATACTCAGTTTCCGGGCTGATAAGAGGCGGGTAGGACTAACACTGCGTGTGTATCTGCGCGCATGCGCGCGCGTGTGTTCGCGCATGCGCACGCACCGTAAATTATCAGTCACTGGGCTGGTTTCGGTTTTCAAACCCCTTCCACCATCTTCTCTTCCTTACCTGTTCACACCTCACTCAGTTCCAGGAGGACCGTCAATACATGTCCAATATTTACAGGATCTTGCGATCTAAGTGGCAGTGCCATGAACAGATGTATATGTCTGGAAATCGGGATCTCCTCCAGAATAATTCAGCCTTTTCGTACTTGATGCCTGCAGAAAATAACGCTTAAGCGTTTTGCAGAACCACCCATGATAGGATATTGAACTGGAGGGACTTTGGGAATCTTCGAGTCTAGGCCCTTTGTTTTACAGCTAAAGAAACTGGATCTAGAGGGGTTAACTGGTGTTTCCAAGTCACATTGTTTGCTGGTGGCCAAGAGGCTTGATTGAGAGGACCAAAGAAAGGTGCAGTTTTCATTCCTAAGTGTGATGATAAAATTGCTGATAATCCTAGACTTTTCCTTGGAAACATGAAGAAAAAGGAGCCAGTTGTCCCTGTGCTTATTTGGGAAGTTCTCTGCTTGTGTGGATAGAAATTTCTTCTGGAAGAGTCTTCTCCCCTCTCTTCCTGACTCCCTGGAGATGTAGGAGGGTGGGGAGAGGCTGAGGAAGGGTCATGATGATGGGGCCCCAGGCAGGACTCTCGGTGTCTACAATGGGACTTTGCTGACCTCGAGGCTGGCGGGCTGGCAGAATGCCTGCAGATAAGGAGTCCAGAGTCTACCGCCAGCCAGGGGCCTCGTGCCCTCCTGGGGCAAGCAGGGCGACCTCACCACAAGGTCTTCGAGGTCCAGCTGCCTTGTTCTCACCCTTACTGTGGCCATCGAGGCTCCCAGGGGGTACCCCTTGTTGGGCCCCGGGTGAGATCCAGAGGCAGAGCCCCCTGTGGGAGGGAAGGTGGCCACAGAATCAGCCCGGAGAGAGCACTTGGCATGCCCCTATGTGGGAAACCAAATTCCCTGCCTCAAATCTGACTGCAACACCGGGCCTCCTAACCTTCCTCCAGCTTCAGGCCCAGGAGAGTCCTGGGGTTTGGTGGAATAAGAATGTGACTGTCCTGAATTTATTACCATTGGGTCCCTAGAGGCTCTTACTCAATGCACTCAGAATTAGTAATTAATAAAAAATGTCAGCTAAACGTTGGGAATTTTTTTAAAAATCCATGTTTTGAACAATTCATTTTTCCTTAAAAACATGTGCATGCATTTTTTTCTTCCAGTTTTTTCTTCCAGACTGACATACAGTACGGTGTAAGTTTAAGGTGTACAGCATAATGGTTTGATTTATATACAGTTATGAAATGAGTACCACAATAAATTTAATGAACATACATCATCTCATAGAGATAAAAGATTAAAGAAATAGAAAAAAATTTTTTCTCCTTGTGATGAGAACTCTTAAGATTTAACTCTCAACTTTCATATATAACCTACAGCAGTGTTAATTATATTTACCGTGTGGTACATTACTTCCCTACTACTTATTTTTCTTATAACTGGAAGTTTGTACCTTTTGGCTGCCTTCATCCAATTCCCCCACCCCCAATATGCATATATCTTTATTTGCCAAAGCCTGATTTAGGGCTAAGCCTTTTTCTTTGGGTCTCTAGGTCCCCTAATTAAACTTGCAAATTGTTTGTATATAAAAATCACACTTGTGATTTTTTGTTTCTTTTCTTTTAAATTTTTTTCACCGTATGTCAATTATATCTCAATAAAACTGGAAGAAAGAAATTTTTAATGGAAAAACATTTTTTCACTAGGCTATATATTCACATAGTTCAAAGATCAGGAGGACAAAAAACTTGAAAAAGCAACTACACACCCCCCCTCACCCCATACAGTGAAAAGTCTCACCTCTGCCCATCCCACCCCATTTTTACAAATGCTATAAGTTAACATTTTAGGCATTGTTTAGCACCTTGCTTTTTTCACCTAGCAACTATTCTAGATCTTTCCCCATCGGCACAGAAATACTTTTATTATTCTTTTACTATAGCTGCATATTATTCCAGAATAGGAAAGCAAAAGTAATTTTTAAACCAACATATGTTGCATCCCTCTCTCCCCCAACTTGGGTTGTTTGCATGTTTTGTCATTATGTACAGTGCTACAGTGAATAACTTTACAAATGGCATTTCCTATGTGTATGACTACAGAAGAAATTCTCAGAAGTGAGATTGCTGGGTGACAGGATATATACATCTGTTAATTAGTCTCCATTAAAAAATAATAATAGGGCTTCCCTGGTGGCGCAGTGGTTGAGAGTCCGCCTGCCGATGCAGGGGACACGGGTTCGTGCCCCGGTCCGGGAGGATCCCACATGCCGCGGAGCGGCCTGGCCCGTGAGCCATGGCCGCTGAGCCTGCGCGTCCGGAGCCTGTGCTCCGTAACGGGAGAGGCAACAGCAGTGAGAGGCCCGCGTACCGCAAGAAAAAAAAAAAAACCATAATAATAATAATAGAGCAATAATTTAAGACATTTGCAAACCAGTCCATGTGCAGAATCCTACTTTTTTAATGCACTAATGCATCTTTTTTTTTTTTTCCATTTGTAACACATCTTTCTAGATAAGCAGTTCTCAAATTTTCTGATCCTAGGATTCCTTAATATTGTTTTTCATTTTTTGGCTATATCTATTATTTACCATGTTAAAAATGAAAACATATAAAATGTTGTTTATTCATTCACTATTTTAAATGAATAAAAGGTCATTACATGTTAACATAAAAAGCATATTTTTATGAAAAATAACTTTCCAAAATAAAAAAAAAGTCGAGGAAAAAGTGGCATTATTTTTACATTTTTGTGCATCTTCAGGATTTCAAAATAATGATTTCTTAGATAATAATGAGATAACAGGTTAAAATAGGTATAGCATACATTTGCTGGTAAATACTCGGTGGACAAACCGAGTTAATCTCTGAAAACAAACTGAGTTAATCTCTGAGAACACACGTATTCATACCCTAAACTTCTACCTTAGAAATTTTCAGAAAACTTAAGACTGCACAGGCACACATGCATCACGCTTCATGTAGCCTCAAAAATGAGCGTGAAAAAGCTTTTAACATCTTAATTTTATAATAAAACTAGTTTTTACCTTGCAGACCTGAAACAGTCTCAGTGACCCTAGGTGTCTTCTAAGACCACAATTTCAGAATTGCTCTTCTAGATCACTTAGTTTCATTTTTGTAGAAATAAAAACTTTTTCTCCGTTTATATTTCAGTTACTATTTAATTAAATTAGAATCATAAAAACAAACAACTGGCATAAAGAAGTTTGGGAATGGACTCCCCTGGTGGCGCAGTGGTTAAGAATCCGCCTGCCAATGCAGGGCACATGGGTTCGATCCCTGGTCCGGGAAGGTCCCACATGCCGCGAAGCAACTAAGCCCCGTGCAACACAACTACTGAGCCTGCGCTCTGGAGCCCACAAGCCATAACTACTGAAGCCTGTGTGCCTAGAGCCCGAGCTCTGCAACAAGAGAAGCCACCACAGTGAGAAGCCCGCCCACTGCAACGAAGAGTAGCACCTGCCGCAACTAGAGAAAGGCCGTGTGCAGCAACAAAGACCCAACACAGCCAAAAATAAATAAATAACTTTATTTTTAAAAAGAAAAAAGAAGAAGTGTGGGAAGAGACACAACAGACTCTTGGTCAGTGAATCCTGGACTGGTGACAGCAGAGGGAGCCTCTTTGCTGCAGGGATGGGCCCAGCCAGCAGAGCTCAGCTAAGAGAGCTCCCGCTCCACGAAGACAGGCCAACACTGCCTCTGTTCCAAAGAGGCTTGTAAAATATGTGTGGGGATGAGCTGAGTACGTATGGAAACGTAACATGCTATCTGTGGCATTCGTTAAGCTCCATTGAGTGGAACAGACGAGATACTTAAAGAGGCCGGTAGAAGGCAAGGCGATGGGGGGCAGGAGTGGTCTGGAAAGGCTTCCTAGAGGTGGAATTAAGCGAAGTTTTGAAAGTTAAGAAGAGAGGGAGGGCTCCTGGCCGGGAGAGTTGTGTGGATAATGGCACTGAGATGTATATTCCTGGGGCAGGGGTGGTCACCCTAGGTCAGAGTGGCTGATAGAAGAAAGAGCAAGTGACGTGGCTAGAAATTTAGGTTGGATCCAGTTATTTTGAAGGGCTCTGGGGTCTAAGGTACCAGTATTCTCTAAGTCTTAGCTGTTTCTCTATCGAAGACTTGCTGCTCGTTTCAGCAGTGGTGTCTTGGGGTCCAGCCTGCTCTTATCCAGAGCAACTCCAGTGGCCCCAAATCTACATCCTCTGCACCAGTCCACTTACTCCATCCAACCTCCTGCCCCTGATTATCGAGAGTAATGCATACTTACTGACAAGTATAAAGAAGTATGGGAGAAGTCTAATCCTGTGGCCCTGAGGCAACCTCTGTTTATCTGCTCAGTCATTTCCTTTCATTTTAAACCTTTTTTTAAAAACTCGTTTTAGACTTAAAAGTTGCAAAGAATATAGCAGAGTTCCTTTATATCCCTCACTCCATAGTATAATTATCACGAACAGGAAATCAACATTGGTGCAAAACTTTAAACTACAGGCCTTATTTAAATTTTACCAATATTTTCGCTGATGTCTTTCTTCTGTCCCAGGATCCAGTCTGCCATCCCATGTTGCATTTAGTTGTTATTTCTCTTTAGTCTCCTTCAATCTGTAACCATTCCTCTATCTTTCTTCCTTAGAACAAGGTCATGCATTTTTAGCAAGAATATCACAAAAATGATGTTGCATCCTTTTAAGAGCATCATGTCAAGGCATTCATGATGTTGATGTCTCATTACTAGTGATGTTTTCCTGGATCACTTGGTTAAATCGGGGTCTGCTGGACTTCCACCCTGGAAAAGTTACTGTCATGTTGAATCCTTCTCTGGTTCAAATCCCTTTTGCCAGGAGGAACCCATTACCTGATTAGTTCTGACCCATACAGGATCATTTATCTATCTTAAGGTCAACTAATTTGGTCAGCTGATACCAGCAAAATCCCTTTTGGAAGATAATGTAACCTAATAACAGGAATGATATCTCATTTTCAGGTCCTGCCCATACACAAAGACAAGGGTCATTGGGAACCATCTTGGAATTTTGCCAACCATAGCAAGAGAGTCTCAGATAAAAGTTATTGAGCCTTGGGCTTCCCGGGTGGCGCAGTGGTTGAGAGTCCGCCTGCTGATGCAGGGGACACGGGTTCGTGCCCCGGTCCAGGAAGATCCCACATGCCGCGGAGCGGCTGGGCCCGTGAGCCATGGCTGCTGAGCCTGTGCATCCAGAGCCTGTGCTCCCCAACTGGAGAGGCCACAACAACGAGAGGCTCACGTACCACACACACACAAAAAAGTTATCGAGCCTTAATTCCATCATCAAAGTATTAGTTTCCTAAGGCCACCCTAACAAATGACCACACTCTGTGGCTTAAAACAACAGGAATTTATTAGATCTGGAGGCCAGAAGGTTGAAATCAAGGGGTCATCAAGGCCACATTCACTCTGAAGGCTCTAGGGGGCATCCTTCCTTGCCTCTTCCAGCTTCTGGTGGCTCCAAGTGTTCCTTGGCTTGTGGCAGCATAACTCCCATCTCTGCCTCTGTCTGCACATGGACTTCTCTGTGTGTCTCTGTGTCCAAATCTCCCTCTCCTTTATCTTATAAACATAGTCATCATTGGATTTAGGGACTACCTTAAATCATTATATCTGCAAAGACCATATTTTTCAATAAGGTTCCCTTCTGGGGTTTTGGGTAGACCTGGATTTGGGGGGGGCGGTATTATTCAACCCACTACGCTCAGGATCGGGGGAACTGTGCTTTGTAAACTGTGGTTCACAGAGCTGCAAAAGAGAAGGGAGATTTGTTTTTCGACCAGAGTCAGAGAGCAGGCCTGGCTGTTCAGGAGGCAAGGGCCCAGCCTCAGGCTGCCTGCTCCCTCGTGTTGGCACAGATCTGGGAGCCAGGTGGGTATAAATGATTGAGGACTCTGGCTTCAGAGTCCCTACATGCTAGACACTTCGCAATGCCAACAGTTCGTCTCTGTGCAAGGAGTTCTCACTGAGTGTTGTTTCCCTGTAGGAAGGGCACGGCAGACATTGTAGTACCCATTTGGCAGAGAGGGGGAACTGACTTCAAAGAGTTTCTGTAAACCGCAGAGTGTCGGAGCTAGTCTGTGTCTAGTCCAGCAGTCCTGACTAGACTGAAATGTCAGACCAGTGCCCCAGACAAGAGCCAGGTTGATCTGTCAGAACTGCGCGTACAGATACCTGGATCTCACCCAGGAAGCTCTGATTCAGGAGAACTGAGGTGAGGCCCTGTCACCGGAGCAGGCAGGTTGGGGCACCAGGCACACATGAAGTCCAGCCCATGGCAGATTAGGACTGGAATCCACCTCCAGACTCTAAGTGAAGATCTTTAAAAAGGGGAGAGAAAAGCCTTCCACTTGGTCATCATTAAACCTTTCCCGGGCTTCCCTGGTGGCGCGGTGGTTGGGAGTCCGCCTGCCGATGCAGGGGGTGCGGGTTCGTGCCCTGGTCTGGGAGGATCCCACATGCCGCGGAACGGCTGGGCCCGTGAGCCATGGCCGCTGGGGCTGCGCGTCCGGAGCCTGTGCTCCGCAACGGAAGAGGCCACAACAGTGAGAGGCCCGCGTACCGCAAAAAAGAAAAAAAAAAATCCGCCTGCCAACGCAGGATACACGGGTTCGAGCCCTGGTCCGGGAAGATCCCACATGCCGTGGAGCAACTAAGCCCGTGCGCCACAGCTACTGAGCCTGCGCTCTAGAGCCCGTGCTCCGCAACAAGAGAAGCCACCGCAGTGAGAAGCCCGCGCACCGCAACAAAGAGTGGCCCCCGCTCTCTGCAACTAGAGGAAGCCCGTGTGCAGCGATGAAGGCCCAATGCAGCCAAAAATAAATAAATATTTTTGAAAAATCAAAAAAAAAAAAGCCTCCCCCATTTCCTAATTGAACTCTAAAATGAACTTTCTTCTTATTTTTTGGCTGCCCTGCCCGACTTGCAGGATCTCAGTTCCTCCAACCAGGGATTGAACCCTAGCCACAGCAGTGAAAGCACGCCAAATCCTAACCACTAGAGCACCAGGAAACTCCCTTAACCTTCTTCTTAAAGTAATGCAAGTTCATTGTAGAAACTGCAGACTAATAAAAAGATAACACAAGTTACCATTAAACCTACCACCAAGAAATAACAGTTTGTTATATATTTTTAATTTTTTCTATGAATGCATACATTTTAAGGAAAACTGGTCTGCTGTACATAGTTTGCAGTTTTACATTTACATTACATAGTTTTACATTTGGTAGTGTATATATGTCCATGCCACTCTCTCACTTTGTCCCACCTTACCCTTCCCTCTCCCCGTGTCCTCAAGTCCATTCTCTAGTAGGTCTAAGTCTTTATTCCTGTCCTGCCCCTAGGTTCTTCATGACCTTTTTTTTTTTTTTTTTTAGATTCCATATATCTGTGTTAGCATACGGTATTTGTTTTTCTCTTTCTGACTGACTTCACTCTGTATGACAGACTCTAGGTCCATCCACCTCGCTACAAATAACTCAATTTCGTTTCTTTTTATGGCTGAGTAATATTCCATTGTATATATGTGCCACGTCTTCTTTATCCATTCATCTGTCGATGGACACTTAGGTTGCTTCCATGTCCTGGCTATTGTAAATAGAGCTGCAGTGAACACTGTGGTACATGACTCTTTGAATTATGGTTTCCTCAGGGTATATGCCCAGTAGGGGGATTGCTGGGTCGTATGGTAGTTCTATTTGCAGTTTTTTTTTTTTTTTTTTTTTTTTTTTTTGCGGTAGGCGGGCCTCTCACTGTTGTGGCCTCTCCCCTTGCAGAGCACAGGCTCCGGATGCGCAGGCTCAGCAGCCATGGCTCACGGGCCTAGCCGCTCTGCGGCATGTGGGATCTTCCCAGACCGGGGCACGAACCCGTGTCCCCTGCATCGGCAGGCGGACTCTCAACCACTGCGCCACCAGGGAAGCCCATATTTGCAGTTTTTTAAGGAACCTCCATACTGTTCTCCATAGTGGCTGTAGCAATTTACATTCCCACCAACAGTGCAAGAGGGTTCCCTTTTCTCCACACCCTCTCCAGCATTTATAGTTTCTAGATTTTTTGATGTTGGACATTCTGACCGGTGTGAGGTGATACTTCATTGTAGTTTTGATTTGCATTTCTCTAATGATTAGTGATGTTGAGCATCCTTTCATGTGTTTGTTGGCACTCTGTATATCTTCTTTGGAGAAATGTCTATTTAGGTCTTCTGCCCATTTTTGGATTGGGTTGTTTGTTTTTTTGATATTGAGCTGCATGAGCTGCTTGTATATTTTAAAGATTAATCCTTTGTCAGTTGCTTCGTTTGCAAATATTTTCTCCCATTCTGAGGGTTGTCTTTTCATATAAGATGACTTTAAAAGTTTTCTTCTGAAAGAATGAATGTGTAAGAATAGCCAAGAACAATTTTTAAAAGAAAATAGTGGGCTTCCCTGGTGGCGCAGTGGTTGAGAGTCCGCCTGCCGATGCAGGGGACGCGGGTTCGTGCCCCGGTCTGGGAAGATCCCACATGCCGCAGAGCGGCTAGGCCGGTGAGCCATGGCTGCTGAGCCTGCGCATCCGGAGCCTGTGCTCTGCAAGGGGAGAGGCCACAACAGTGAGAGGCCCGCCTACCGCAAAAAAAAAAAAAAAAAAAAAAAAAAGAAAATAGTGAAGTTGAACTTGCTTTACCAGAAAAAATTAAAAATAAAAAATTAAATGTGACATTGACACAGGATAGATAAATAGAACAGACCAGAAACGTCCAAAAACAAACCTCAGTACATGTAGGAATTTAGCAAACAACAATGGTATTATTTATTACTAGTTATGGTGTGATTTTGAGCAAGTCTTTTTAGCCTCAGTATCTACATCTGTAAAATGGGGTTGATACCATATTTCCTCAATTTTAAAATGCTTTTTTGTTTTATTTTCATGTTTCTGAAATAGGGAGGTGTCTCAGTGATGTGTACATTTAATGCAGTATCTTTTTATGCTCTGAAAAGCTGTCATTGATACTTATAATTAGGGGAGTACTGTGGAATCTAAAATAAGGTTGTTGAGAAGAGTAAATGAGATAATGAAAACAAATTGCTTAGCACAGTGCCTGGCAGACACCAGTAAATCCTAGCAATTCTTATTATTATAAAATTAGAGAAGAAAGGATTGTGGATGAGTTACAGGAGTGTTCAGATGCAAATACCAGAGTCCAGTCAAGGCTGGTTTGGGCAAACAGCATGTAAAGCAAGAATGCAGGCTGTCTTCAATTGATCTTTCTGCTCTGCCATCCTTAGCACACAGGACTTCCTTCTCATGGTAGTCGAGCCTGTACCTCTGAGCAGGAGGAGGGAGGAAGAGAAAGAGATGGCACCACAGCCCTGCACTTAGGTTTCACCAACAGAACAGCCACCTGTGGCCTTTCTTTTTTTTTGCGGTATGCAGGCCTCTCACTGTTGTGGCCTCTCCCGTTGCGGAGCACAGGCTCCAGGATGCGCAGGCTCAGCGGCCATGGCTCACGGGCCCAGCCGCTCCGTGGCATGTGGGATCTTCCCGGACCGGGGCACGAACCCGTGTCCCCTGCATTGGCAGGCGGACTCTCAACCACTGTGCCACCTGGGAAGCCCCCTGTGGGCTTTCTTAGCACAAAGGATGTAGTTGACTTCACCTCTGGTTTTTCCCTTTTATAGACTCCACAGTTGAGGTTTACAAGGACAATAGACTGTTCATTTAAAAACATTGGGATAATTGGCTATTTTTTTTTAAGTTAGATTCTCTTTGTCACGCTATGTCAAATTAAATCGTAGATGACTTAGAGATTTAAATTTTTTTAATGCAAGAAAAAATGGGTATATATTTCTGTAATTTCAGGGTGAGAAAGGGTTTTCCAAGCATGATATTAAAAGCAGAAACCTTATAGGAAAAGTGGGATATATTTGACTTTACATAAAAATTTTGTAAGACCAGTTAATGAAATTAAAGGGCAAATGACTAATTAGGAAGAGTATTTGTAACATGTGACAAAAGGTTAATATTTTTACCATACGATGAACTCTAAGTACACCAATGAAAAAAAAAGGTAAATGGGGGTCAGCAAAAATGGGCAAAGGAGAGTGACAGGCAATTAACCACACTGGTAATCAAAGGAATGCAAATTAAAAGAATGATGAAAATGGTTTTTAACCTATTTGGCAAAGATGGAATCCTATTTTAATACTCAGCGTTGGTGAGAATCTTATGAAGCTGGCATCCTTACCCCCAGATAGTAGTAGTAGTAAATTGGTTAAATCTCAGAAGGGTAGTTTAACAAATTGTGTAGTAAGTTCTTTTTTTTTAAAATTTTTATTATTTATAATTATTTTTATTTTTTATTTTAAAAAGTTTTTGAATTTTATTTTATTTATTTTTTTATATAGCAGGTTCTTATTAGTTATCCATTTTATACATATTAGTGTATATATGTCAATCCCAATGTAGTAAGTTCTTAATAAATATTTGTTGACTGCAGCCCTGGGGGCAGGGACTGGCCCTGGGCCAACTTACTCCTGGCTCTCACTGATTCCTTTCCTTCTAGGCAGGTTCCCTTCTCCCCTTGCGGTCTTTCCCTATGCTCTGCTGTCAGGTTGGGCTGGGTGGGTGCAGGGAGGCAGCCAGCTCACCTGAAGGCCTTGCATTCTACCCCCTGGTTCCCAGGATTTCTGGGTTGTTCTCCCAAAGGCGGGGGTCGGCAGATCCGAACCCAGACCCAAACCCAAACCCACTGTTGTATCCTCACTTTTACTGGAAGCCTGAAAGTTTGGTTTGTATGGGAGAAAGTGAGGTGGGGCACATGTGTCCTGCTAATCAGGAGAGCCCTGCAAATCCCAGGGAGCAGGCTGTACTGCAGGCTACCCTCCTCCTTTCCTGGAAGCGAGAGGGCCCCGGCCAGCCCCCGGGACTCGCTTTTCTCAGAGCACAGAGTATGTGAGGCTTGGGGCGAGGTGGAGCCGTGCTGGCCTGCAGGGAAGCTGGCCCGGCTTTCTCTACCAGGGATGAGCCAGAGGCAGAAGGCCCTGGACTCCCTGCCTCTCCTCCTCTCCCCCTGCTTCCTGAAGGCCGGCCAGTGACATTGATTGGCGTATGTATATTTCAGGGCTGACCATTTCCCCTCTGAGAGGCTGGGCAAGTTCTCAGGATACCAGGTCCCTGGGGAGTTAACCGGGATAGCAAGCCACAACTGTTCTCATCACCTTTCCCAGAAAAGCGCAAAAAGTACAAAGTTGCCTGCTCCCCCAGACTAGGACCACCAGCCCAAGTGCCCTCTGGGGCAGTCTGACCAGCCCTAGGAACAGATTCTGTCCCCGTTCCTGTTCCTCCCGCCTCGGCCGCCCCCTGCCATCCACCAGACGCCATGGAGGTGCTTCCCACGGCAGAGGCCTTGACCATGGGTAAACCGTGGCATGCACCGCTCTGCTGGCCAGATTCTGCCTGTGACCTTGGCTACTCACACTGGTCCCTCTTTTTGGCAGCCACGAGCCCCCCCACCCCACCCCGCACTTCAGGATATGTACAGTTGGCACATTGAGAGAGATTGTGAGCAACGGGACCGGGACTCAGAGTTTCCATGACCAGCTGAGAAATTCTAGAAACAGCCTGTACTTGCGGGGTTTCCTTTCCTTTTCTCTCCCTGCCACAGGGAAAAGTTAACGTGGAATTTTCAGCAGGGCGATCAGATGGTTGCCTGTCCTCAGCACGTTTGCTTCCAGGATGGGGAAGGAAGGCTTCCTGTCTGTGCCTCTCCCACCACCTTACTGTTGGGTCTCCCACCCCACCTTATGTTCTACTTTATTTTATTTTATTTTATTTTATTTTATTTACCTTATGTTTTATATTCCAACTCCAGACAGACTTCTCTGGCTCTCTGGGGGTCTTCACCTCTCTTGAAGCTGCAGGAGAGGGTGTCCCTCCCCGTATAACTGCTAATAGTTCGACTGGGGGTTGAGATCAAAGAACAATAAGGTTCTAAACTCGGGGGCCCTGGACAAGGGGGTCGTGGGAAATTAATACATCATTCAGCAGATATCCTTTGGGGGCTCTCCCGGTGCCAGGCACTCACTCCTCCAGGCTCAGGGAAGAAGATAGGCGTGAGTCTCCACCATTGTGGAGTTTACAGTCAGTAGGAGGAGATAGATAATAAATATGTAAAAAAAAAACAAAACAAAAGAAAGAAGACTCTGTAAAATAGTGATATATGGTAAGAAGAAAATAAAACAGTGTTGGGATTCTGAATGACTTGTGAGTAGTTTTTTTTTTTTTTTGAAACCAGGTGGCCCTCCACTTTGAGAAGGTGACCTTTGAGCTGAGACTTGATATGAAATCTAGGGGAAGGGCATTCTCAGCAGAGGGAACAGCAAGTGCAAAGGCCCTGAGGTCAGAATGTGCTTGGTGTGCTAAAGGAACAGAAAGAAGGCCTGGGTGGCTGGATCCTGGTGAGGTCAGTGGGGTTAGCAAGGACCAGACCTCACAGTGACTTATAGGCCAGGAAAAGTGGTTTAGATTTGACTCATTTGTTGTTTTGTCATTTTGTTTTGTTTGGCTGCGGTACACAGGATCTTAGTTCCCCAACCAGGGATCGAACCCACGCCCCCTGTAGTGGAAGCTCAGAGTCTTAACCATGGACCGCCAGGGAAGTCCCAGATTTGATTCCACTTGTACTGAGAAGCCATCGTGGATTCAAAGCAAAGGAAGTGCTGTGATCAGATTTGTACTTTAAAAGAATGACTGTTTCATTGAGCTGTACACTTAAGACTTGGGCACTTCACGTGTATATATGTTACACTTAAAAAGAGAGAGAAGGGACTTAGAGAGTTTGGGGGTAAGTGCTCAGTGGAAGCTGGAAGCCTGGTTAAGAGATTTTATTTTATTTTAGTATTTTTACTTCAACCAGCATTTCAACATTTCCTTCACTCAGATTTCCTGTCTTCAGATTCAGACAATCCTTCCAGTCTTCTGGAGGAGAGGTCTTGAGGAATGAATTGGTCTTGTGAGTAGCACCCAAAAGGCAGTTACTGAAAACTTGTAATATACACTCAGTGCTAATGTTGCTGTAGTTCATTCACTTTGTTTTATACTATTCCGGTGTGAAAGTTGGTTAGTTTGTTTATCTGCTCTCCTGCTGATGGGCTTTTGGGTTGCTTCCAAAGTTTTTGTTATTGTGAATAGTGCTGCCGCAAGAATTCTTGTATCTGTCTTTTTTTTTTTTTCCTCTCTGTTTGGGGCTGAAAGTCATCCAAACTAGAGGATGTCTGAGTTGCAAGCTAAAAATCAGAAACCCTTTCCAGGGGGCATTCTGATTGCCCCTCGGAGTTGGTGTTGGCAGGAGAGTGTAAGCCTGTAAGTCTGGTTAGAATGTTGATCCCTTTTTAATAGGCAAGCAGTATGTGGGAGGGGGGGAGGGCAAGTGGAAATACATCGTGTTGTTAAGGGAAGTCACTTATGGCACCATGTTGTCTAGAGACTGCTGCCTTGAGGGGTATTTTAACCTGAGAAAGGGGAGCTTGTCCATGTGGGTCTTTTGCTGTCCCTGATCTGTATCTGAGGATGATAGCCAGAAACGTGGTTGCCTTTGCTCTGGAATCCATCTGAGTGTGCTCTTGACAGCCCCTCTCTAGAGCTCTGGCCGGGCAGAGATGGAGAAGCAGAAGGGCAAAGTATCGGGGTCCTTATGCTGTCCTTAGCACCTTTGGCAAGAGGGAGCTTTGAGAAGACACTGTGCGTTCCTGCCCTTGAGCCCTTGGCCCTAAATACTGCATCTCCAGTGCGGTGTATCCCAGCCATCCTGCACTCTCTGGAGAAGTGAAGGTATGTCTGTTTACATATGCATTTGTATTTACATATTCGAGCAGCAAGTATTCATTTAGATCCTACCAACTTCCTAGGATTGTTATGAAACAACCAAGAAAGTTAACTGAAAGTGTTAGGAGTGTCACTGTGAGACAGGACACCACTGAGACGGAGTGGTAGGATTGAGAGGAGGATGGGGTAGGACGTGTGCTGGGGAGGATTTGGGGTGGACCAGAGATGGTGCTTTTTCCTGCAGTTCATCCTTTTTTAAAAAAAAAAAAACCAACACGTCCAGGCCCTTCACACTTGCGGAGAGAGTGCTTGGAACACATTCGGACTACATTCAGCTTTCTGACTGATGTCTCTACCATATGTTAATCAGCCTGTCCAGTCCTGGTCCTGTGGGCCATGTGGAGACAGGAGGGTGCAGGGGTGAAAGGGAGCAGGGGCAGACGTCTCAGGCGGAGCCCAGGGTCCCAGCCAGAGAATAGTGGCAGCTGAGGGTGAACTATGGTGGGAGCCTAGTTGGAGGGACCCTTGCCTGCCAGGCAGAGGGACTAAACTTTGCTGTTGGGTAGGGGAAGTGATGGAAGGTAGGTATTTTAGCATGACCCTCGGAGGGGACAGGGTGGAATGGAGCGGGCGTGAGTGACTAGTGTGGGTGGCGCGCTGCACTGCTTTCTCCTCCTGAATCCCAGGAAGAGGGGCGCTCCTGTCACGTGGTGAGGCCCATGCTGAGGAAGCAGAGGGTGAGGGAAGGCCTTTCACCTCAGTAATCCCATGGTGACTGCCAGTGACCTTGGGCCAGGGAATGAACCATGTGGGAGGTTTGGGAAATGGGAGGGGAAATGGAGGAACTATGATTCAGGCATGTAATTGCTCAATCTCCCTCTGTTTCTTGCCACCTTCCTGTCTCTGGTTTGGAAATACGGGTTTCTTTCCTCTTTTTCCCAATAACCCTCTTTCTCCTGAGAGTAGGGCTCGTTTTATGACTCATGCTGGTAAATATAAGGCCCAAGATGCAGCCTGTGCCTTCCTACCCAGGCCCTGGCCACGTGCTCATGAGCAGTAACTCAGGGAAGGGGCCACCACCGCACAGTCGCGGTCCTTGCCCTCTCTGGTGAAGAAATCTGGTAATCTAACGACCTTCCCCTGAGAATAGTGGTCCTCAGACCTCCGTGTGCATCGTGATCACCTGGAGAGCTTCCTAAAACACAGATCGCTGGACCCCATCTGGAGTCTCTGATTCAGCAGATTCGGGTGGGGCTGAGAATTTGTGTTTCCAACAGGCTCCCAGGTGATGGTGATGCTGCTGGTCCGGGGACCACACTCTGAGAACTACTTTCCTGGAGAAATTATCACTCCCAATTCAGCATCTCAGCTGAAGAGATGGCGCGGTCAGAATCTTTGAGGAGGAGGTGGGGGGGGGTGTTGCGCTGGCTTAAGGATGGGAGGGTTTAAAGGGGGAGATAGTGGTGCAGCAGGACATGGAGGGAAGGGGATGGGTGGGCTGGCGTCAGGACAGGGAGAGTCTTTGCTGCAGGCAGAGCAGTGGTGCCGTCCTCCGGCCTGGCTTCTAGTAGAGAGAGGTTCCCTGCACCAGGAAAACCAAGTGTGCCTCTGCCTGCTGTAGCCCAGGGTCTTGTAAGGGGTCACTGTCTGGAAAGAGCCCACCTCCCTTCTCAGAGGACTCTTCTGAGCCATTTGGGGACTTCTTGTGAGAGGCCCTCGGTGGCACAGTCTGCCCACACAGTGTTGCTGCCCGGGAGTTGGAGTTGGAGTTGGCATTTATGAATGACCCTCCTGCTACAGCAAGAGAGTTGAGGTCTCAGCCTGATTGAGGAAATGATCAGGGGGGTGGAGGGCGGTCTTTTCCAACTCACTCTGATACTTGTGGTTAGCAGCACAGTGAGGTGGCTTGTTTCTCTCCTGGTAACCGCTAAAGAAGAGCCTCTGCAGGTCTTTAATGGAAAACTGCAGGACCAGCAGCCCCAAGGGGCAGGGAAGCACCCCAGGCTGGATCGAACCTGGGAAAAAGAAGCCTTGCTCTTTAGACCAGACCGGGTGCTGTGTTCTTCCACCTGGAACCCAGGGAACCTCCTACCTGGGCTCCTGGCTTCTGTTCTTGCCCACCTCCAGCCTGTTCTCCACACTGCAGCCAGACCAGTATACTAACAACACAGATCTGGTGGTACCTCTGCTGAAAATGATCCCCACTGCCCTCCAGATGGGGTCTAGCCACCTTCACGTGGCCTATAGGCCTGTGCCTGACCTGGCCCCTGCCACATCCTCTTGTGTACACCTGGGCTCTTAAGTTCTTAGATGCGGCATCTTGGCCGAGGCATGCCAAACGAAGCTGCATCTTTCTGGAACATTCTGCCCCATCCCCACCCTGTCACCTTCACCTGGCCCACTTTTACACGCCCTCGAGGTCTCAGCTAAAATAATGTCTCTTTCTGGAGGCCTCCCCCGACCCCCGACACTAGACTTGACCGCCTGCTGTGTTCTCTAAGCTTCCCGTGCTCCTTGCCGTGACCTATGGCAGACGGTTTGTTTGGCTTGTTCCCCACGCATCCACGCTGAGGCAACCCTGTGGTTTACTCTTGTTGTCCTGGTGTGTTTACTAATAGCGCCTCCTTTCACTAGCAGGTGTGTTACTTTGGATAATCAATTATGGTCCAAGCTACTAAAAGTAGAGAATCAAAAAACGACATTTTCCAGGCATCCTTTCACTGGAATTCCCAATGTGACATGCATTCTGCCAATTAGCTACACTCCATCTAGTCTTAAATATGTGGATATCCTCTTCCTCAGGATGGACCCTGGGACATCCATTTGCTGGTGTGGATCGTGGCCGTTGCGGCATAATCCTGGAGCAGGCAGTTTCCTTGTGCCATGGCTTCCTGATGGTGGCGGGGGCAGCCGCTCCTTGGCCGACTGGCTCTGCACTGTGATGTTGGGAGTAGCTCCTGGACACTCGGTCTAGAGTATGGTTTTTCAGCTCTTCCCATGATTCTCGGGGCCATTTAATATGTTACACAAAATCTCTTTCTGCTTAAATTGCCTAACTGAACCCGGATCAATACATAACCCTTGTCATCATTGTTCTTGTAAGTTGCTTGTTGAATTGTTTGCTTTCCCTGCTCTGTGAGGGCAGGTACTAGGCATTCCCTAGCATTATTCCCGGTATGAAACCGGTAGGCAATGAATATGTACTGAATGAGTGAACTCTTGGACTGAGTTTTTTAAAGTCCGGCAGGTGTAGCTAGCCTTTTGTTCAATGAATATAAACAAAATTGAAGGAATGGGGATTGTTTAGTCTAGGGTAATAAGTGGTCTGGACATCTGACTTTGGGGAATGTCTGAAGGCCCCGGGGGCAGGGTGGGGAGCTGTGGTAGTGGGTGGGTTAGAATGTCTGTGGAAGGAGGCACTGAGCTACCTGTTCCTCATCAAGCTGTAGGCGCGATGCCAGCAGACATCAGTTAGATGGGAGGTTGGATTTGGCATCTTCCAGCAGAAATTCTCTGCTTCTTCCCGCTCGTGTGCCCAGCACTGGTCCAGACACTATGCTATGGGGAAGCATAAGGGGAGGACCCCCTTGCCCTCAAGGAACAAAAATCTGTCTGGAAGGCTCCCTGGGAGACCAGGTCCATTAGGAGTCCAAAGTAGCTGGAGATGAGTGCTCAGAGCGTGGTCCCAGAAGGCTTCCTGGAAGAGGAGGTAATCCAAGAATAGGCAGGTTCAGGTCTAGGTGAGGGGATTGGCCTGAGAGCTTGGAGAACAAGGAACAGAAGGAACAGACCTAAGTACACGCTGTGCTATGACCTTTAAGCTCGCTCTCTCTTTTTATCAGAATGACCCTGAGAGCCTGGACATTTCATAGCCTAATTGTGCTGGGCGCACATGGTACGTTAGTGGCAGGCCCCAAGTTTGAACCCAAGCCTGCCCAGCTCATCATGCTGTCTGATTTAGCCACTAGATCCTACATTTTACTTACTTATTTGACCCTGAATAACAAGTTGGGAAGTTTTGCTTCAAATGGGTGATGTAAGTGGTGGATGTGAGTACCTTGTTTCCTAAGCTACATGCCGGGCCCCGTGGTCTGACAAACAGAAGTGGACTTAGAGGGACAATAGGTCAGAATTTTGCAATGGAGTGTCTGGGAAATGTTGATGGATGAATGAGAATAGAGGTGACTCTTGCCCTGGCCTCTGGTAGGGGGGAGTCCTGCAGACTCCTGCTTACCGGGCTTCCTGACTCAGTTAGTTGGTTTTGGAAGGTTTCCTTGCTCTGGCAAGCCCAGGCTCCGCTGGGACGGTAGAGTCTGGCAGATGCACAACTCTCCCCTGCTGGTCCAGCCCTCAAGGCTCAGCATGTGGCTAAATCAGCCGTCCCAGCCGCCCCGTGCTGGCTGCCCAGGGCCCTGACGCCGCTGGCCTCTGCCCTTCCCAACCTCCCTCCCCCGGGCAGTGACTCGCACAATGGGGGCTCAGTAAATATTGGTCCATGAACGGCAGGCTAGTGGTTCTAATTTTGTTCTCTGCTTCTGGGTCACCACTCTTTTTTTTTTTTTTTTTAAGTTTTCTCATCCTGCCTCTCCCAGCGGTGTGAGGTTTCATGGGGACAGTATAGTAAGTGGGTCACCAGTTCCAGGTACCCCCACTGCCCTCCTCCCTGCCAGCTCTCCTACACTGTCAGTGGAAATCTCCCACCCTGGGTGGCCTTTGGCTGAGCCAAAGCCTGAGGCTGAGGTTCTGGGAGTGCGAGCTGCAAGGGGAGAGAGCACGTCCTTTTAGGGAATGTGGGAGAGCAGTTAGGAGGGAGGGCCTACGGAAGCAGGAGAAGAACGGGCCCGTTGAGCCCTGGGCCCGTTGGGCCAGGCCGAGGACTTACTTTCAGGCCGTGGTATTTGCACTGTACTTGGGAGGGAGTTTCATCTTGCCCGAGAGGAGAGTGGCCTCTTGGACAATGTTCATTCGGTGGGCAGGGAGGACCACAGGCTCGGTAGTTTTTCTCAAAGCTTTTTGGACTCCAGGGAGCCTGTAGGGGGGTGTGTACTTGAGTACCATGCTGCGAGACTATTGGTTTTCTCATGGTGTCTATGGGGACTTACACAGAGAACTGTATCTTTGTTAGTTTGACCATGAGTTCTGGGAGTACACTAATTATTTATAGAACACTTGGCAGTTTGTGTCGTCACATTATTAATTTTACAGCTTCTAGGTTTTGTCCCATACTTAGAAAGTTCTCCCTAACTCCCTGATTATAAAAAAAATCACCCATGTTTTCTTATATTGTTGTACCTACACAACCCACTGGGACACATCAATGATGCATTTAAAAAGGTTAAAAACAAAACAAAACACTCCAAATCCCACCACTCAGAAATAGTCATCACTAATATTAGGTGAACATTATTCCAGACAACCTTCCAGACATGCTCACAGATACATGCATATAGAGAAATAGATATAAATACTCTAAAACGTGGGAGCACGTGACAAATTAGGAGATTGGGATAAACATATACATACTACTATATATAAAATAGATAACTAATAAAGACCTACTGTATAGCACAGGGAACTCTACTCAATATTCTGTAATAACGTATATGGGAAAAGAATCTGAAAAAGAATATATATACATATATATATATAACTGATTCACTTTGCTGTATACCTGAAAGTAACACAACATTGAAAATCAACTATACTTCAATAAAAATTAAAGAAAATACTCCTATAAAAAAGTATTAAAACTTCCCTGAATGTAACCAAAGCAAAACTGTAGTAAAATTAAAGGAATTATTAAACTATGAAGAAATGTGTCTTTCACAAGAGAGATGATTTCCTAAAAGACACCAAAAAGGCTAAAAAAAAAAAAAAAGCTTGTGAGTCATGTCTATAATTACTTGTTTCCATTTTAGATGGTATTTATTGACTCTGCTATGAAAAATGAGGACATTAGCTTTTTTTTCTTTTTTTGGCTGCGTTGGGTCTTCGTCGCGGTGTGCGGGCCTCTCATTGCGGTGGCTTCTCTTGCTGCGGAGCACGGGTTCTAGGTGTGCAGGCTTCAGTAGTTGCAGCACGCGGGCTCAATAGTTGTGGCACGCGGGCTTAGCTGCCCCGCGGCATGTGGGATCTTCCCGGACCAGGGCTCGAACCTGTGTCTCCTGCATTAGCAGGCGGATTCTTAACCACTGCACCACCAGGGAAGTCCCAGGACATTAGCATTTCCACATTTTTTTCTCATCTCCTTTCTTTCCATCTCTTGATTGTATTAATTATATTATTAAATTGTCCATGATTATAACATTTAGATTCTGTCCTATGACCGTAATCCCCATAGTTTTTAATTATTTCTTATTTGAAGGGTTTTAATGCTTACCCATGGTTTTTGCATTCCTGAGCCTTCATTTTATTTTTCTACTAATTAGCTGCATTTCATTATCATGTCATTTTCTTCCCCCCTAGAAAGGGGACTGAAGTCTCTGACTTATTTCATGCTTGAGAATTTCTGCCTGTTGTCTTTACCAATTTGTACGACATCACAGCTGGGAATAATATTCATTGGTTCATATTTTATTTCTCTCAGAATTATGTAAACACTGTTGCATTTCTTCTGATGCTAAATGTTGCTATAGGGAAGATGAAGGCAGTCTGAATTTTCTGCCACTTAAAAGAAGTTTTAGTACATTTCACAGTTTTTGGAAGAAAATATTATGGGATGGGGGAGTTACTTCTGGATTCCTGGTAAAGTTTTCTTTTTAAGTTTGGTAACTTCACTAGGCAGTGTCCCAGTGTTGAGCCTTCTGCATGAAATTTTTGTGGAGTACAGTGTATTATTGCAATCATCAGATTCTGTTTTTCCTTTCATTTCAGGGAAATCATGTGTTTTTTTATCTTTGAACATATTTTTTATTCCAGTCTCAGGTTCTCTACTTCAGGAACACCAGTTATCCTGGCATTGGTGTCATGTCGTCACTATGTGCTTTAATTTGTCTTTTCCATCCGCATTCACTGTGCTTATCTCAAACCTTCTTTTGTCAGTATCTCTATTTGAAATTTCTGGCAGAATTCTGTTCTCCGTTCATTATAATCTGTGTATTAGGTATTCAGTGATGTTTTGTTGGTCTTTTTTTGGTAAGCCTGCATCTCCTTTTGTTTTACAGCCCCACCTCTGAGCCCTGGTTTTATTGTGTGCATGTTCTAAATTGAGTTATTCCACAGAGTGGGCAGTTTTGAGGGATTTTTGTCTCTGGAGTGATGTTTTCCTTTCCATCGACATCTTTGTCTCTGCGTGGTTGGCCTGCTGTTTCTCCTCGTCATATTCATGCTAGTGCTTTTTGGCTCTTTTGGCTCTAAAATAAGGCAGTGACTTTCTTCCCACCCCTTTGAGGCTGGTTTGTCCCCCACCCCAGTGACAGCTGTGCCGAGTGCTGGGTATTTATGACGTGTCCTCTGTAGCCTGAGTTGGGGGTGGAGGGCATGGATTGGGCCTGTGTTCTGGGACTTTGGTGGTGGCCCCGGTGGCGGCCCTGGACTGGGGAGGTGCTGTTGGAGGGGGAGGAGGACCCACTGGAATTGGACAGCTTCCCCAGTTCAGCCTGCAGCCTTGCAGCCCTTATTTCCCTCAGGGAGAGTCAGCCCATTGTTCTTGTTCCCCTGCCACCTGTTTCTTTGTTTCCCAGCACCTTTTCCCACTACTCCGCAGCGGTAGGGGAGGAAGACTTGGCAGCAGTCTGCCTCTCTTCAGATCTGGGGCGGTTTAGTGAGAATCCTCCTGGGGCCGGGCCGGGCCAGGGCTGGGAGACCAGCACGTGTGGTGCCTCCTGCATTCCTTTCCTTGCCTCTGGTTTGGAAGTTATTATATCAGATTATGTCTCTTTCCTTGTTTGCTTGCTGTGGGTGACTTTTTTTTTTTTTTTGGCTTGCTTTTTACTATTTTTGTTTTTAACTCAAAAGTTAGTTATCAGTTGAAGGAAAAATACTGCCATTTCAGTTCTCCATCTTAATTCAGAAATCTTTATTTTTTATATAGTGTTTCAACATACCTTTCTTTCTTAGTACTCAAAGAAAGCTCTGTGGATTTGTTTTCCTCTTGCCAATATAAGGAAGGCGACCTGGTGAGATCAGTGAGGTACAGATTGGACTTCTCGCACCAAACCCAGTGGTCCTTCTGTTGCCAGAGCTGCACTTTTCCTAGTTACCAGCACCCACAGCAGGAAGACAAAGGCCAGAGTTTTTGAGTCCTCAGGGCCTCCACCTCCACCCTGAGGCCTGGCTTTGTCTTCGGTCTGCAAGTTTCGGGGATTTTTATACACCTCTCCTGAGGCAGGCTCTGGAAGTTGCCCCCTTGGCTCACCCAGACCATGTGTGTCTGTTTTACCCCTCACTGGTTAACCTTTCGTGGGGAGTGTCCACTGGGGAGACATTCCTGTTAGGCTGACGGGTCACAGCCTTAGAATGGGGAGGAGATGGGGACTGGAGGAAGACCAGTCTATTTGACAGTCTTCTGCAGCAGTGAGCTGTGGGGAGAGAGCCCCCAGGGGGATGGCAGCTGCCTTGTGGCTGTTAGTTGGGTATATGACGGCACAGGCACCTCAGAGACCCCCTGCTGTCTGTCCCCAAGAGGAATATAAGAGAACTTGATGCCTCCTTTTACATCCTTTGGATTTCAAGTGGGGAGGAGACAGCTGAGGAGAAGGCTTAAGATGATTCACTAAGGCCAGTCAGTAGTGCAGCCAAGGACCTCGGGAGCCATCATGCATGTCACTGTAGCCTCTCCTTCTCCCCTGCCCCCTCACCTGCACCTCCTTATCCACCCCTCTGACCCCCGTGGTCATTCTTTAGTGTGGACCATCACTCTTTTTTTTTTAAATTTATTTATTTTGGCTGCATTGGGTCTTTGTTGCTGCACGCAGGGTTTCCCTAGTTGCAGCGAGCGGGGGCTACTCCTCCTTGCAGTGCACAGGCTTCTCATTGCAGTGGCTTCTCTTGTTGTGGAGCATGGGCTCTAGGCACGTGGGCTTCAGTAGCTGTGGCATGTGGCCTCAGTAGTTGTGGCTCGCGGGCTCTAGAGCGCAGGCTCAGTAGTTGTGGCGCACGGGCTTAGTTGCTCCGCGGCATGTGGGATCTTCCCGGACCAGGGCTCGAACCTGTGTCCCCTGCATTGGCAGGCAGATTCTTAACCAGTGTGCCACCAGGGAAGCCCTGGACCATCGTCTTTTCTCAGTTTTAACTCAAGTGCTTTGCAAAAGCCCAATTCAGACTGCCCTTGCACACACGCCACGCCTTGGCCTGCCGCTGACTAGCATTGCAGCTGAAGCGTTCGAGTCTTCCAATTCACTGTGCTCCCACCTAGCCCATGCTTTGAGGGGGCTCAGAGTAGGCATAGGGTGCTGCACAGAGAAGGTAGGGTCCCAAACACATCCTTTGCCCATTTCCTGTGACTTAACCAGTTGGCCTTGGAAACCGCTGTGCCTTAGCCATGTTTGTCTCTGGAGCATTAGATCTTACCTTCCGCGTCCCATTCCTCAGCCCAGAGGAATCTGAGAGGGAGGACGGTGGGCTGTCTGGCCAGCTCGTGGTCAGGGAAGGGAGTGGGTGTTGGGAGGCCCAGCGGCTCCCAGGCCCCCCGGGTCTCTGTTGCCTGTTCTGCTCACATCAATGTCCAGTCCCTGGACCAAGCATCACGGAAAGTCACTACTCTGTCCCCACGAAGAGAAGTAAATGTTTGCTCATCTCTGAGATGGGGGGTGGGCATGGAAAAAATGCAGCACGGTAAATATAAGAGTAAAGTTATGTCCACGGGACAGAAGTGCCACTTCCAGGATGAGATATTTCTGAGCCAAGTGAAGGGACCTCAGGCAGGTGGAATCTGATTTAGGAGCCTCCAAGGTAGGAAGGCACTTCTGAAGCTCCACAGAGGGTCCAGAGCCAGAGCACCTCCTGTTGACTCTCACCTCACTCTGCACCCGCCCCCGCCCCGGGGAGGTTGGGTCTGGAGCCTTGAAGACAGACCTAAGGCACTAAAATAATTCACTTCTTGGAACCTGAGCCAGGTGAACAAAGGGGTGGAGAAGACTCCAGCTTCTCTTTAGTTGGGGAGCCTGGTCCTCTGAGCCAACAGCATACTCGAGCCTTTGTCTGCAGCTTGTTTTTTTAAATTTTTATTATTATTATTATTTTTTGCGGTACGCGGGCTTCTCAGTGTTGTGGCCTCTCCCGTTGCAGAGCACAGGCTCCGGACGCGCAGGCTCAGCGGCCATGGCTCACGGGCCCAGCCGCTCCGCGGCATGTGGGATCTTCCCGGACCGGGGCACGAACCCGCGTCCCCTGCATCGGCAGGCGGGCTCTCGACCACTGCACCGCCAGGGAAGCCCTGCAGCTTGTTTTTAATGCCTGGCCCCATGGCCTCTTCTTACTCCTCCTGGAAGGAAGGTGGCCTTGAGGGCGGCTGGCTCAGCTCCCCGGCGGGAACGGCCCACCCAGGGCCGCCCATTTCCATGGACTTAATAGAACGCGCTTGGGCTTCCTCCTGCAGCTGGAGCTGGAGGCGGGGACCCCTGCCCAGCCTCACCATCCCGCTGCTCCGGAGCTGTATGTGTCCTCTTCCTCTCTTCTTTCTTTCCTCCAAAGAATCTCTTATAAACTTTCTTTTTTTCCCTAAGAATAACTTACATCTCCTTTGGAGCAGAAAGCTCCCCTTTCATGTCTGCCAAAAAGCCAGGGTCACTTGGATTTGAAGTGTCTTTAACGAGTCCGGGATCCCTGGACCAGGACTCCTTACCGCCCTCCGGCTGTTTCTACATTCTCCTCTGACTTTCCGGCGTGGGCGTCGTGCCTGGAGTGCGGGCCAGGTGGGAGGGCTCCACCCCACCCACTCCCAGGGGCCCCTGGGTCACTGAAGAGCAAACGCTGAGTCGATGCTTACCTGACGTGAATGCCTGTCCAGGTACAGCTACAAGTAGCCCAGGTGTCTCGGCCTTGAAGTGTTTTTGCGTGTCTCCTGTTTGTGAGTGTTCTGAAGTTGCTGCAGATGAATTTGATTGCTTGTTTTCTTGAAGTGATTCTGCAGAGGGAACCCTGTAACACAGCCTGTCTGTGTTACACACCTGGGGGGTTTCCTCCACAGGTCTTCAGGGCATCTTACGCCTGGATTTGGGGTGCTTGCTGGGACTGGTAGAAACTGGGGTAGATCTGCCCAGAGACATGCAGGCTTTGGTGGCTTCTGCATGGGACCTGGGGCATGTATGAGTGTGTCTCCACACAGAGGGGACAGTGGCTAAGAGTGCCCTGACTTTAGTGTCGTTCAGACCTGTCTTTAGTTCATTAAAAATTCGATATCTGATCTACTTGCTGGTCATGGACCACGTTCCCTGATCCCCAAACCCCAGTTTCCTCATCTGTTATCTGGGGATAAATGTCCTGCCTTCTCTTAAAGGAATCAGTGAGTGTCAGGTGCTTCAAGTAAGGTCACACTGGGACTGCTAGCTGCTGTCCTCACCTCTTTGCCCCCCCTTTCCTAAACCCATGCAGCGCCCCCCCCTTTTTTTTGCGGTATGCGGGCCTCTCGCTGCTGTGGCCTCTCCCGTTGCGGAGCACAGGCTCCGGACGCGCAGGCTCAGCGGCCATGGCTCATGGGCCCAGCCGCTCCACGGCATGTGGGATCTTCCCAGACCGGGGCACGAACCCGTGTCCCCTGCATCAGCAGGCAGACTCTCAACCACTGCGCCACAGGGGAAGCCCCTCCCCTTTGTTTTAACAGTACAGCACACGCCTTAGACAAATCACAGTGTGGTCGGGCGGAGAACAGCTTTCTTTGTACAGTGGGGTTTAGCTGTTTTGGATAAGATCCACCCTGCTCACTGTAAGTTAACTTTTGGGTCTTGGTGGAGATTTGAGAGTTTTTAGTTTCAAAGTAGCACTTGTACAGACTATCGCTTTGGCTGATGCCTAATCCATTCATTTGTGTGACTCAAAGTATATTCACTGAAGAGTGATGGTTTATGTCTCCAGATTCTGTGCCTGCCCCATGTGTGGAACCTAAAGCCTGGAATGTCCCGGGTATGCTTGTGGTCGGGGACTTGTGCGATGTAGGCGTGGAGTAAAGTCGGCCACTGTGCTTCCATTGGCAGCTTAATATCTGAGAGGGAGTCAGAGTTGAGGAACCCTGCCAATTATAAGTCTTATGATAATCATAGCCATGTTTATCGAGTGCTTTCTTGAGTCTAGTCACTTGCCAAAGCTCATGTCGTTAAATCTTCACAAAAGTCCAATGAGGTGGGTACAAATTTTATAGATGAGAAAACTGAGGTGCGGAGAGAGAGGCCACGTAACTTGGCCAAGGTCACTGCTGGGAAGCAGCAGTGTGGAAATTCAAGCCAGGTCTTCCTGACCCTAAAGGCCATGGTACGCTCTATCACCGCTCTGGGTGATTGTAGAATGTTGACTCTGGTTAAATAACTTGCCCAAGATCACACAGCTGGTAAACGGCAGAGTCAGGATGCGGGTAAGCCTGCGCTTAACCACTTTGCTCTGGTTCCTCTGTCCTAAGCAAGGTCGGGGAGATGGAGTGATCCACGTGAGGCATCATGCCAGAGCCCCGGGTGCCCCGGGGAGGCATGGGAATAACTGCAGTGCCTGGGCTCCTAGGCCTGGATTAAATAGGAGGCTCATTTTCCCCTCCTGGTATTTGTTTATTTCACAAGTTAAATTATAACTATACTCAGGGAAATGATTAACAAAAGAAAAATCATCCATCCTGCTCCTGAAACCTTTCATTTTTTCTCTGTTCCTTCTCAGTTCTTAACTCTGATTACATAATTGTGTTCTGCTTCTTTATTTAACGTTAAACTCACGATTCTCCTTTTTATAGCTGCATACTATTACATGAAATGGATATAATCCACTTGAGCACAACACATCTTTCTGCCAGTAGCCTTTTTATTTTTGAATTGCTTCTCTTAGTGTAAGTTCTAGAAGTAGAGTTATTAAAGGATTTAAATACATTTATTATCATATAACTTTTCCAGAGTCATATTATGTATACAGCCCCCAGAAGTATGTTATTCTGTTGTTCAGCCTCACTAACATTTGGTTTTATATCATTTTTCTTTTTTTTCTTTTTTTTTTTTGCGGTACGCGGGCCTCTCACTGCTGTGGCCTCTCCCGTTGCGGAGCACAGGCTCAGCGGCCATGGCTCACGGGCCCAGCCGCTCCGCGGCATGTGGGATCTTCCCGGACCGGGGCACGAACCCGCGTCCCCTGCATCGGCAGGCAGACTCTCAACCACTGTGCCACCAAGGAAGCCCGGTTTTATATCTTTTTTAAAAAGTGTGTTTTGCTATTTTAATAAGTAGCAAAGTAGCACCCTCCATCTTTTAAATTTGTATTCTTAACAAGCCAGGGAGACTGAGTATTTTTCATGTTGGTTCCCTAATTTAGGTAGTATAGAAATAATCCTTTGGCATGTTTGATGGTGTATATTTTTCCCAGTCTGTTTTTTATCCCCCCTCTTTAAGTGGTAGTGTTTATTTTTTATTTTTTTAGATTTTCCTTTGGAGAATTTCAAACATATACAGAATTAGAGAGAATAGTATCATGGATTCCCACCTACCCATCACTCAGTTCCAACAATTATCAACTCATGCCCAGTCTTGTCTCATCTATACTCTAATGCAAATAGCCACTCCTTGGTTATTTTGAAGCAAATCCCAAGTAAGATATTTAATCCATGATGATTTCAGTATCTCTAAAAAGATAAGGACTTTAAACACCCATAGTTTTTCTATACCTTTTTCTTTTCAAATTTGGTCAAACCTATTGATTTTGTTTTTTTATCTTCTGTTTCAAAAGAAGGATTTTTCTCAAAAGCTAGGCAGAGGCCTTAGAGAAGGGGTGAAGAGTCAGTTTTGATACCAACTGGATTCAGAGTCTGAAGAGAGACCCTCCTGTTTGGAGTGCAGCTGACTGGGTCTGGTGTGGAAGGAGAGGATGGGTGTCCTAAGCCTTGCCCTCACCTGGCCTTCTCCTCTTGCAGCCTCACCTGCCACCATGAAGCTGCTGCACCCAGCCCTCCCCAGCTGCCTCCTGCTGGCTCTGCTCGCCGTGTGGACAGCTGCTCCTGAGGCTCATGCTGTGTCCGTGGGGACACCCGCCGTCAGCGCAGCCTCTTTCTTGCAGAACCTCATGCATCGCTACGGGGAGGGCGACAGCCTCACCCTGCAGCAGCTGAAGGCCCTGCTCAACCACCTGGACGTGGGAGTGGGCCGGGACAACGTCTCCCAGTCCGGGCAGGGACCGAGGAACCTGTCGACGGTAAGGCTCCCGGCTCTGCCCAGCACCGTCTCTGTCCTTTCAAGGTTCCCAATCTAGTTGGGGGCAGGCGAGCCTTGATGACAGAGCAGAGGGGCCACTTCTTCCCCTGCGGTCGGGATCAGCTAGTCTGAGGCTCCAGCAGCGCCTCCCAGCCTCCTACATGGGTGTTTTGAAGCCCTTAGCAAAGGGCAGCCATGAAGTAGGGGCTCTCAGTCCTCCAGACCCTTCCTCAGAGCCGCACTGGGATCTCCTGGAACTGCTGGTAAGCTGGAGCTCCCGGGTCAGCTAATATTTCTAATAGAGTTTCTGCAAAGCCCTTTGCCCATTCTCTTAGGTGAGCCTCAAAGTACCTCTACATGCAGGTGGCAGATCTTCATTATATCCTGTATATACTGAGATACTAAGGGACCCACAGTGAGCTCTGGAGGGACCAGGATTAAGACTCAGGTCTTTTTTTTTTTTTTTTTGTGGTACGCGGGCCTCTCACTGTTGTGGCCTCTCCCGTTGCGGAGCACAGGCTCCGGACGCGCAGGCTCAGCGGCCATGGCTCACGGGCCCAGCCGCTCCGCGGCATGTGGGATCTTCCCGGACCGGGGCACGAACCCGCGTCCCCTGCATCGGCAGGTGGACTCTCAACCACTGCGCTACCAGGGAAGCCCAAGACTCAGGTCTTTTGGCTCCTGGTTCTCTGTTCTGTCTTCCGTATCATCTTGGCTAATCAGAGTCTGAGGCTGTGTGTGGCAGCCAAGTATAAGTCAGCCAGCAACGTCTTTACATATCTACTTCGTTCCCTGTGCCGAGTGTTGTGAGAAATAGAGAAAAATGAGTCACGTTTAGGGAGTTTACTGTTCAGTGGGGAGCTCAGCCAACCAAGAACGGAGTTAACTGATATTCAAATGAAGTGCTAGATGCTGTGGCTTGGATAGTCATTATAGGATTCAGAAACGAGAGAGGCGGGTGAGTGTGCACGAGATGGTCAAGGAAGCTTCTGTGTGGGGTGTCCTGGAGCTTCGCCTTGCAGGAGAGCAGAGTTTGGAGAGACCGAGTCGCCAGGCTGGGGGAGCCACGTGGCGTGTATGCAGAACCACGGGGGCGTGGTGCACGTCTGAGTCGGAGGGGCAGCTGCCTTGGGGGGCTCATGCAGCCTGACCCCAGAGGCCTCCTGGCTCAGCAGCAGGTTCTTGGGGTCACCGAGTCCAGCCCCCAGCATTTTTTTTTAAAGATTTTTTTGATGTGGACCATTTTTAAAGTCTTTATTGAATTTGTTACAATATTGCTTCAGTTTTGGTTTTTGGTTTTCTGGCCGCGAGGCATGTGGGATCCCAGCCTCCCTGACCAGGGATTGAACCCGCACCCCCTGCATTGGAAGGCGAAGTCTTAACCTCTGGACCCCATGGAAGTACCAGCCCCCAGCTTTGTAGGCCCAGAAACCCTCACTCGTCGGCACTCCCAGAGGGCTGGCGCCCTCAGAGACAGAGCCACGTAAAAGCAAACTCAGCGAAAGACTGACGTGTAACTGTCTAATTAGAAGTAAAATGGCAGTGTTTCATGGGAACGGTGTGTGAGAACCACTTAACCTGATGCTTCCCAAGGGAACTGAGAGCTCATGCCCACTGGGCAGCCCACACTTGCTCCATGGCAGACCCTGAGTCTTCAGATTTCCCCCGCTTCCTTTCCCAATCTCTGCCAACACATCCTGGGGACATTACTGTATATGGTCCAGGAGACTACTGTTCCTCTTAGACACCTGTGCTCAGTAACTCTGGAGAAGTACGTGAAATCTGCGTTTTACTGTAATAGCTCCCTGGGCTATCGTAATGTGGCCAGATTTGGTATCTGGGAGAAGCTGTATCTTCAGGTATGCACATAGAGGCATGTTTCCCAGAAGCCACACCCTGGTCATAATGATTGGAATTCGGTTGTTCCCAGAACTTCTGGGTAGCCATTTACAGATGGGTGAGTGGAGGTATGTATGGGTGGCTGATCTCTAAGATTACTTATCAGTCTTTCAAGTTTAGGGACCACTTTGCTCTCATCCTTGGAAATTAGCCTGCAGGTTCCGTGAAATTTGGACGGTTGCATCTTCTATTTTCCGTCTTGGAAGGCTCCTCAGGGGCAAGGTGTGCCTTTGGGTCCTAAGAGGCTTTCTGCCCCTCCCACTTGGTTTCAGTGCTTCAGTTCTGGAGACCTCTTTGCTGCCCACAACCTCAGCGACCAGTTGCGGATTGGGGGGCGTGAGTTCCAGGAGTTCTGCCCCACCATCCTCCAGCAGCTGGATTCCCGGGCCTGCTCCTCCGAGAACCAGGAGAACGAGGAGAACGAGCAGACAGAAGAGGGGAGGCCCAGCTCGGTTGAAGGTGAGCCGGCACGGGAAGGCAGGGCCTGGTGTCTGTGCTTATCTGCATGAGGACCTCGCTGGGCTGATCAGATAGAGCTGCCTGCTGAATGTCTGACCGGTTATCATCCTCTTATCATCGTCGGGAGGGGCGAGTTGGAGTCATGACTATACCGGTATCTCGTGGGCTCCCAAGACCGGTCCAGCACATTGCAGGCCAGGCAGCGTGGCTGGTGAGCGTTCCGTCGTGGGGCTTTTGGACCAGCCTCGAGGTGCTCTTTCTGGTCACTTTTCCGTTTTGGTTTTCATTAAACTACCAGGGGGCCAACACCTTGATTTTTGAGCTTAACATTTAAGGCCTTTCACAGTCTGCCCTCGGCCCACTTCATCCTCCTCCCCCTCCCCTGCCCGGTACCCCTGCTCCAGCCGCAGTGGTTCACCGTGGCCTGTGTGTGCACACGGCTCCCTTGGGCCTGGATCGACCTTCTGCAATCCTGTCGTGCTGGTGTGAGCGGCCTGGCACTTGGTACCTAGCATGTGCCGCCTGTGTCACACCCCACGTCGTTTCCTGCTGTCGTTATTTAACTCCTAGGGCCTATAGCCTTTCATGTTTTCGTCTGCCCCTCCATCTGAAAGGTAAGCTGCTTTTGGATAGCAGCGTTGGTGTATATTTTTAGGCTTCTCCACAGCACCCAGCAAGAGGTAGACTCAAGCATTTACTGATGGGTTGGCGGATCTCTGTCTGCCCCGATTGCTGCCGAGTTCAGAACGGGCTGCCCCCCGGCAGCAAGAGTACCTCCACCCTCAGTAATGGAGGCCCTCGTCTGTTCTTGTTCCTCCACAGTGTGGGGCTTTGGTTTCCTCAGTGTCTCACTGATTAACCTGGCCTCTCTCCTGGGAGTCCTTGTCCTGCCGTGCACGGAGAAAGCGTTTTTCAGCCGTGTGCTCACTTACTTCATCGCCCTGTCCATTGGAACGCTGCTCTCTAACGCGCTCTTCCAGCTCATCCCAGAGGTGCAGTAGAAAAGAAACGTGCGCGTCCTGTCTCCCTGGGGCGTCCCCGCCCCGCCCCTGTGCTCCAAGGCACCTGACAGCCGCCACCTGAAACATTAACTTCTTCCTCATGTCAAGGGATGCAAATGACTTCTGCCTCTGGATCTTCAAGGGCCTCCTCTCACTCCTGGGGCACCCAGGTTTGCCTCTGGCCTCTTCAGGGGATGTCAGATGCAAGGCTCTCAGCACTTGTCCCCCATGCTGTGGACCTGTCAGCCTTCTTCCCCCGTCAGTGCCTTTCCTAAGCCCTGTCGGCAGGACTGGAAAGGAAAGCAGCCGGTGGTGGCTGTCCCTGCCCTTGGTCCTCCGGACCCCCCTCTGTTCTAAGTAGAGGACCTGGCCATACTCAGGTGTGGCCACCAAGAGATGATCCACCTGGAATGAGGTGGAAAGAAAGAGGTTACTGACTGAAAAGTTGTATTGACCTAAAAAGTACATGATCCTTTTTATTTAAGCAGGCCCTAATCCACAGTATAGAGGGCCAAACATAGAATCAAGACTATTTAATGAAAAAAGCAAAATCAAAATTACCAAATAAAGGAAAGGGACCCACCGTCCTTCACACCTTGCATCTTGACGTTTTCCTGATAGGACTGACTTCCTGGCACCCCTACTTGACTGTTCTGAAATGTTTGTTGATTTGGTTCTTTAATTGTAACCACTGAGGAGCTAAAAAAAAATAAGACCCAAGGTGACAGTCTGCCCACCTGTCAGCTCAGGCAAGGACGTGCAGTGGTGCGATGGGTGATGTGTGGACCTTCTTTGGGAATGTTGATGGCCGCCTTCCATAGGCAGCTGCCTGGCCTTTCCCAATCAAAAGACTCTATGGGATGCCCAGCCTTGCCTTGCCTGTTCCCTCTTCATGATGAGGAGAGAAATCTGGTTTAAGGTGAACCATCTTGATGCTATGTCAGAATTCCACATGAATCTAGCAAGCACTTCTCAGGGCAGGCCTCATCTTGGGCTACTTTTTTTTCAGCTCCAGAAATTAAATTTATTAATTTTTTCCCAAGATTGGAAGTGAAATGCTGTGTTGCCTGTTGAATGGGAATACAATAATGGTACATACTCTGCCCCTGGGCTCACAGGGGAGGCCTCATCCTGGCTCACTTTTGTCCTGCCCGGAGTGTGTGACACTGGGAAATGGTAGAGGAAATATTTTTCGATGGGGTGATCTTGGAACTCTGTTCTCCACACTGCAGCCCTCTCAGAGCAAATGGAAACAAACAAATAAAGCAAAACCTGAGGGAGTTCCCTGGTGGCCTAGTGGTTAGGATTCCAGGTTTCCTGTGCCATGGCCCAGGTTCAGTCCCTGGTCGGGGAACTGAGATCCTGCAAGTTTCGGGGCATAGCCGAAAACAAAAACAAAAAACAAAACAAGGTCATAGGAAAGAAAAAAAAAAAAAAAGGCAACAAAACCTGAGATGTTAAGAGAATGGATTTTGTGGCCGTCCGGCCTTACTTGTCCGTCCCTTCTGCCCTGCACGTCCGACTTCGTTGCGTCCTGCACAGAGCGGACCAGGCGCGGGAAGTGTCCCATGTGCCTGCATAGCCAGGGTCAGATATGCCAACACGGCAGCCCAACGATCTGTCGGTCTCTTCCCCTTGCTCTGGTTTCCTGTTCCATAGAGCTCTCGAGTCCAGAGTCTGCTGGGCAGCCCCTGGCTAGGCCTGAGCACACCTCGGCTACAGGCCAAGGCAGGACCTGCCCGGCCGGGCGCAGCAGCTAGCAGGTGGGACTCAGCCACCAGGCAGCAGGGGCGAGAGACGCGGGGTTCCAAGGCCACCGCGAGTTCCTCCCCATTTCTCCTGAGCCGATGGAAGGAAATTTCATTGGACTTGAATCACTAACAAATGTTCTGTTTCTCTCTCCCTCCCTGCTTGTCTCTCTGATTTTTCTTGTTTTGCCTCCTTCGTTAATCTCCACCAAAACCCCCTCCCACTGTACCTCCCGCCCTTTCCACCTCTCTCCCTGAATGGTGGCTGCCGTGCCATGGGGCGTTCGCCCTTGTCCCTGTCCTGGGTGGGGCTGGCTCCCCCTCCCCGGCAGTCTGGGGGTACGGTCTCCTCTGTGTGACCGTCATCTCCCTCTGCTCCCTGATGGGGGCCAGCGTGGTGCCCTTCATGAAGAAGACTTTTTACAAGCGGCTGCTGCTGTACTTCATAGCTCTGGCGATTGGAACACTCTACTCCAACGCCCTCTTCCAGCTCATCCCCGAGGTATGGCCAGCCTTGCACAGGAGCACGCCGCCTCCTGGGGGATGGCGGGACACAGTGGGAGGGCCCTCCGTCTCCACAGCAGGCCTAGAGAGGAGGTCCTCTCCTTTTGGAAAGTGAAGCCAGGATGTAGGCAAGAGTGAGGAGAGGCAGCTTAGAGAAGGTTTTGAGAGCTGGTTCACATCCCAGCTCCACCGGCCACACGGTCTGTGCCCTTGGGCAAGTCACCTGACCTCTCTGTCCTTCCAAGAATAATACGGGCGGACCTCAGGGTGATGCCGAGAGGGTTATGTGAGTGAATGTTTCTTAAACACCTGGTGCTATCTGTTGGGTGAACAGAGGTAGGGTAGTTAGGTCACGTTATGGCTCCCAATTTGGAGCTTTTGGCACCAAAAACAGGATCCATAGGTCTCAATGAAAAGCTCACTTCTCCTCAGTAGGATGTTAAATTCTAAAGACAACCTGTCTCACCGTTGTAGCCTCTCCCGTTGCGGAGCACAGGCTCCGGACGTGCAGGCTCAGCGGCATGGCTCACGGGCCCAGCCACTCCGCGGCATGTGAGATCTTCCCAGACCGGGGCACGAACCCGTGTCCCCTGCATCGGCAGGTGGACTCTCAACCACTGTGCCGCCAGGGAAGCCCGACAACCTGTCTTTTGCATCAAAAAATAAGCTAGAGAGTTACGAGGATTAAATAATGAGCTCCTAATCCATGGAAGGGCCTTTATATAATAGGTGCACAGTAAAATTTTGCTGTTGGCAAAAAAAAAAGAAGAAAAGAAAGAAAATAAGCTGGAGAGAACCCACCAGTCTGGCCTCACGCATGCTGATGGCACCTTTGCCCCTTCGCCTGGGCTAACCAGGAAACCCTTCATGAGAGAGGAGGAGCCCAGTGTTTGTAAGGCTTAGCAGGGCCTTGGAGGAGTGGTCTCTGCGTAGACCTGCTGATGGCAGGAATCCTGAGGCGCTTCACTTTGGGTAGTCTGACGGGCCTGGATGAGCTGGAGGTGAAGCAGAAAGATGACGCCCCGGGCTCCTTAGAGCACTTTGTTTTCCAAGACGCAGTTTTGTGTTTTCTGAGTTGATCCTTAGATCACCTCTGTGATGTGTAGGAAACAAGGAATGTTGTACCCATGTAACAGATACAGAATCTAACCTGTACAAGAGCTCATATCTTAGTGCTTTTTGTGGACAACTGTTAGTTGCCTCTATCCACTCCACTTTTCCTTAAGATGATTTGACTCTCCTGGAAAGTTGGCCGGATTGAGTAATTTCTATTCTAGAACTTGACCTTTAATGTCTCTTAGAAAACTACACTAAGAGATTGCATTTCGTCCCTTTAAAATAGAAAAGAAAAACACTTAGCTTTTAAGCAGCCCGGAGTTCCTGGTACTGATGGTCTTTTATCTGGGACCTATTCACGAGAAGGCTGGCGTTTATTCGAGAGGCCCATTTCCTATCAGAAAACTTACGAGCAGGTCAGCAGACACTTTCCCAAGGCCCCCCTGCACAAGTCAGGAGCATCACTGAGAATGCAATTCTCCTGATTTCTACTCCTATCTGCTTCCCAATGGATTCTTTTTTTTTTTTTTCTTTCTTTCTTTTGGCCATAATTAGTGAAGTTTCCAGAAACCAAGACAAAACCCCCAAAATTGACACGTGCAGTCACACAGTCTGCTTTCTTGGCTTTGTGGTCACTGGGAGGTCTGCAGTCAGGAAGATGCCGCAATTCTTGCTATTTAACTGGAGAAAGGATTTCCCATTTTAGAAAGTATAACTGTACCATCTCCCTGTGTGTTTACAGGCAGATCAGCCAGGAACGCTATATAACGATGAAAACAAACACGAGTGTCTCCTCCTTAAAGATGGAATCTGCCGGCAGAGTCTTGTAGCAAAGCTCCAGGAGAAATGAAGACAGAGTCCTCATTAAAAGTAGAAAGTCACATCCAAGGCTGTTCTTCCTGAGAGTAAAATTCTAAAGACAGTCTGTCTTTTGCATCAGAAAATAAGCTAGAGAGAACCTAGCAGGTCTGGTGATGTGACATTAGGAAAACATCAAGGGTTAGATTTTTGCTAGAAAGGGATTGAGTACATGGCAGGGTTGTCCCGGTCTCTTCCTTTCCTAGAGTCAAGTGGTTAAAGAGATGAGAGGGGGACCAGTGAAGATCTTCTATATTCTTAAACTCATTTTGTTTTCTTGCGTCCACAGGCTTTTGGTTTCAACCCTCTGGAAGATTATTATGTCTCCAAGTCTGCAGTGGTGTTTGGGGGCTTTTATCTCTTCTTTTTCACAGAGAAGGTCTTGAAGATGCTTCTTAAGCAGAAAAATGAGGTGAGGCCTAATCATTGGTAAAAGAAGCGCTCTAGGGAGAGGATCCATCTCAGAAATGTGTCCGGTAGTGGTGTTACCTCAGTGCCAATCCAGTGAGCTTACCTGGATCCTCCGGCCATGGATTCAAACCCACAAACTATTTCATGAGTAGATATCTCACTTCACCTCAGGAGGGTATTAGCAGTAGGTGAGGGCGAATCATCAGCCATTGCAAGGAGCACCTCTAAACGTTCTTTGCTGTGCCTCCTGGCAGGAGTGAGTGTTGGCCCTGAGGTCACTCCTCTGAGATCCGTCCCACGGCAGCACCACATGCCCTTCAATTCAGCTTTCTCCAACACCTTGCCCTAGGTTTCTGTCCTATTGCCTGCTTATGTTTTCTTGGATGGTGGGAGTGAGGTCTTCCCGGTGCTGGGAGCTCCTGCCGGGTGGGTGGTTTTGCACTGACCCGACCCCTCCCTGTGGTCCCTCCAGCATCATCACGGACACAGCCATTATGCTTCTGAGACGCTCCCTTCCCCGAAGGACCAGGAGGAGGGGGTGACGGAGAAGCTGCAGAACGGGGATCTGGACCACATGATTCCTCAGCGCTGCAGTGGCGAGCTGGATGGGAAGGCCCCTGTGATGGACGAGAAGGTCATCGTGGGCTCCCTCTCCGTCCAGGTCAGTGGGCCATCCACTGCCAGGGGGGGAAGGGGCCCTTAAGCGGTAATGGCCTTGATGACTTGGGCCTACCTTGAAGGTCCGTCGTCCACCCTTTGACAGGGGGGCTTTCTTGCAGGACCTGCAGGCTTCCCAGAGCGCCTGCTACTGGCTGAAAGGTGTCCGCTACTCTGACATCGGCACACTGGCCTGGATGATCACCCTGAGCGACGGCCTCCATAATTTCATCGACGGCTTGGCTATTGGCGCCTCCTTCACCGTGTCTGTCTTCCAAGGCATCAGCACCTCGGTGGCCATCCTCTGCGAGGAGTTCCCACACGAGCTAGGTAAGTGGGCTCAAACCCCGCTCCCCAGCCCCTTCCGCCTGTGCCGACTCCTCCCCCCACTCCAGAACACACATTATGATTAATTAACACATTCTCTATGCTATGTGCAATCAAACCACTAATTCTCAACAGCTGAGTTAATAATTGAAAATTGATCATTGGACGGGACTTCCCTGGCTTTCTAATGGTTAAGACTCCACGCTTCCGCTGCAGGGGCACAGATTTGACCCCTGGTCAGGGAGCTAAGATCCCGCATGCCGTGCAGCATGGCCAAGAAAAGAAGGAAGGAAGGAAACCGATCATTGGAAATGATGGCATTTTTTCCTGGGACGGTGGTTTCCCCCACAGTCCCATAACCTGTGGCTGTTTCCTCACCTCTACACTGGGCTTAATACTGGTACCTACCTCATTGATTTATCGTAAGAAACAAAAGGCAAAAATAGTGAAAAGGACTTACTGCGTGCCATACGCTATTCTAAGTGCTCAATATAGGTTATCTCTTACATCCTATTAATCTTCCAACGGCTGAGATGTATGTTAGGACACTGGTGGGTAGAAGAAATAGATGAACCAGGGGTTGGAAGGTCCTTGGTTTTATCAGAGGGAGAGTGTAAAAAGCCTAGACTTTTTGGAAGCTCAGACACTCAGAGTCATGTCCTGGCTTTGCCATTTATTGGCCTGTGACTTTGGGCAAATTACTTTAATTTTTCTCAGTGTCAATTTTGTTTTCGAAAAATACCACTCATTGCAGTTTTGAGGAAGGAAGCTCCTTCTGTTTCACCATCAATCAGAAGAGAAATGAGGGGCTTCCCTGGTGGCACTGTGGTTGAGAGTCCGCCTGCCGATGCAGGGGACACGGGTTCGTGTCCCGGTCTGGGAGGATCCCACATGCCGCGGAGCAGCTGGGCCTGTGAGCCATGGCCGCTGAGCCTGCGCGTCCGGAGCCTGTGCTCCACAACTGGAGAGGCCACAACAGTGAGAGGCCCACATACCGCCAAAAAAAAAAAGAAAAGAAATGAGGCCATTGCTAGGTGGTTTTCTCTTTTGAAAATCCTGTGCATTGTTTTCAGCCTCTAGGCTGGTTGTACACTCCCAGCCTCACAGATGGAGACAGCTGCTCGGCGTGGTGGTGAAGGGGGCCCTAGTCTTGTCACCGTGATCTCCAGTCTGGGGCCATCTTGATTTTCACCCACACTCCCTCCAGCGTGTAAGCATGTCCTCATCAAGTTGTGTGTCCCACGACCTAGTATGAATCTTCTGTCCACACCCTCCCCTCTTGTTGTCCCCACCATAGGAGACTTTGTCATCCTGCTCAATGCCGGCATGAGTATCCAGCAGGCTCTCTTCTTCAACTTCCTCTCTGCCTGCTGCTGTTACGTGGGCCTGGCCTTCGGCATCTTAGCTGGCAGCCACTTCTCTGCCAACTGGATCTTTGCCCTGGCTGGAGGAATGTTCTTGTATATTTCTCTGGCTGATATGGTAAGTCTTCCATAGTTTTAATGCCTTGTAGGCAAAACTGGATCGGGTTATGAAATTCATTGGATTGGGAGGACAGCTAAGGGGCATTAGTTAGTTTTTTCGTTTTGGTTTTTTAAATACATTTATTTATTTATTTATTTTGGGCTGCATTGGGTCTTTGTTGCTGTGTGCAGGCTTTCTCTAGTTCCGGCGAGCGGGAGCTACTCTTTGTTGCGGTGCGCGGGCTTCTCGTTGCAGTGGCTTCTCCTGTTGTGGAGCACGGGCTCTAGGCACGCGGGCCCTAGAGCGTGTGGGCTCAGTAGTTGTGGCTCATGGGCTGTAGAACTCAGGCTCAGTAGTTGTGGCACACGGGTTTAGTTGCTCCGCGGCACGTGGATCTTCCCGGACCAGGGATCGAACCTGTGTCTGCTGCATTGGCAGGCAGATTCTTAACCGCTGCGCCACCAGTAATAACTTTATTGAGAAATCAAGTCACATGCCACACGATTTATAAATAAAAGTGTACTGTTCAATGCCTTTTAAGGGGACATTAGATTTTAAAGGATGAAAGGCCTATGTTCCTTTAGCATATGTCGTTAAAGAAATTGTTGTATCTCAACTCCAGGGTCCTTACTTTAAGTATTGCAGAATAGAGACTTATAGGTAAAGAATGGGGGAGGGAGGGAAGGAAGGAGAGGAAAATACCCATAATTATTCTCCCCAAAAACAACACTTGGGTTTGTTTCTTTTTCATCTCAATGCATTGTGTTTGTTTTTAAATAACTCTAATCACATGGAGTACACAATTTTATATCCTGGTTTCTTTTTTTACTTAATACATCCTAGACATTTTTCATGTTGCATACTCTTTAAAAGCATCCTTTTCTCATTAGCAGTAGTATTTGGTGAGAGGATTTACCTTCTCCAGAACAAGAATTGCTGGTTCAGAAGGGATGCGTGGTTTGAGGTTTTAATATGTATCGCCAAATTGCTTTTTAAAAAGCTTACCCTTCTTTAATTTACATCATTAGCAGTGTCTGAAAGTGTACATCGTACCCGCTAACGTTTGGTATAACCATTTAAGTAGTTTTGCGTTTGCTGGTTTAATACCTGATTTGTTGCATCTTTATAACTAACAAGGTTGACTTCCTTCCTTGTTGGCATGATGGTTCTTTGACAGGTTTGCATGAATTATTTTCCATATCTTCGGAAAGCAGTTATTTGTTTTTGTTTTTGTTTAATATTTATTTATTTATTTCGTCATGCTGAGTCTTAGTTGCAGCAGGTGGGCTCCTTAGTTGTGACATGTGGGATCTAGTTCCCTGACCAGGGAACGAACCTGGGCCCCCTGCATTGGGAGCGCGGAGTCTTAACCACTGCACCAGCAGAGCAGTCCCGGAAAGTAGTATTTTTGATGAGATGATGAGAGCACTGACCACCATGGTCCATCCTCAGCCCATGGAAACATCTTAGATTCTCTCCTCCGGTGGGTGGCCCTCCCTGGGGTTAGGGTATTTTTGTCACCTGCCTTGCCGGCCAGCAGCAAGAGGCCTTGAGTCACGGCAATGCTTAGTTCCATTCTCTGGCCCCTTACATGGTTGCTGAGTTTCCCAAACAAGTGACAACATTCTGATAGCAAAAAGACCTTTTGAAGTGTTTTTAAAGATCACAATAATTTTAATCAAAGTGGTTATTTTTAGTCCGCATCTAAACACATCCAGGGTTACATGCATGTGTAGTACTTTGTTTCACTTCCATAGCTGTAAAGTAGTGGTAACCACCTTGGAGAAAGGCTCTAACGTTGAAGTTCTAGAAGCTATTGCTGTTGATTTTCTTTGTAAACCAATCGTCGTATACTATATATCTTAATTATAACTATTATAATCATATATTTATACTAATGATTGTGGTGGCCTTATAATGTAAAAATATAATAATAGTAAATGCTGTAATAATTGTTAGGTAATATACATATGACTGAATTATCCTGCACTTAAAGGTTAAGAAAGGAACTGCAGCTCTCGTGTTTTTTTCTTCTTCCTCAGTTCCCTGAGATGAACGAGGTCTGCCAAGAAGATGAAAGGAATGGCAGCGTCTTGATCCCCTTTGTCATCCAGAACCTGGGCCTCTTGACTGGTTTCAGCATCATGCTGGTCCTCACTATGTATTCGGGACAGATCCAGATCGGGTAGGGCCCTGCCAGGAGCCGGCGGGGTTGGCAGTCTGGCCCTTGGCTGCCGATCCCTGGCCCGAGGACTCCTCATCCAGGAAGCACCTCGGAAGAGGCAGTTCTATTAAAAACCGTGACATGGAGACTGTATTCCTGCATTCAAATGTCAGCTGTTTTTAAAATACTGTATCCTAGGAATAAGCTGCCCTGGTAACCAGCCTCTAGGTAGTGCCTCTCTCCCTTTCCTCTTCTTTCTCAGAGTGATTCTGGAACTGAATGCAGCTTAAAAGACAAGACTAACTTTTTTCTCTGGTTGCCCTGGCCTCTTTCTCTTCCAACCAGCACTGAGACATTTTGAATCCTTTGCCCGACAATGCAAAAAGATAGCCAGGGCTCACAACTTGGTTAGAAATATCAGGAGGTGAATCTACAGTTTGGGGCCCATAAATCTAAATGTGTTTCCTCGGCCTCAAGGTGACCCATTTTTAAGCGAATCCACCTATTTTTACAGAAAAGGTATAGAAGACAGGAATCCCTCTTATTTTTTCAAAACCCGTTCAGTTGCCTTTTCTTTCAAAGAGAACTGAAAGCTGGAAACAGATGAGTAGGGCGGGAGGGAGAGGCAAGGATCACCCTGAGATGGGGGTGTGTGTCTTGTCAGGATGGTTACCTGTTCCCACTCGGATGCTTGGCACTGGTTCTGCACCTGGTGTTCCGTGGCCATCCAGGTGAGCCAGCAGGTAGGTTCTGTTGCCTGAACCTCCCCTCCTTTTGGATGAACACTGGCAGACTGGAGGGCAGAGAAGAGAGACCTGTGAGAAATCCGTTGGCTTTGCTGGGATTTCCACCCCCCCTTTCCCCACCCCCATCTCCTGGGAGACTCCCTGGAAGCACATTCTAAGCACATTGACAGTGCCCGTGTTCAGAGGGCAGACTGCACAGATTTACCTCCCTGGTCAACAGTCGTGCTGACAGGTGGCAAGCTGACTTACAGAATTGGAGTGCAGCTTGTGGTCTTGACAAGGGTAATCAGAAATGGAATCAGTGCAGGCAACGTTTAGGGTTTACTCATTCCATAAGTAACAGTGATAGAACTCTGAGATGGAAGGTCCAGAACTTGGATGGGGGCATCCCTGGGGTTTGCAGAATAGAGGACCCGTGGGTTCTGCTGCACCGTCTGGGGTTCCCCCTTCCTCCCTCACCCCAAACAAGCAAGGGCGAATCCTGTATTGAACTGAATAGGAATTGCTCTAACTCTCTTCAGAAAAACGGATCGATAGACTTGTGTGTGAGACCGTAGGCCAGCCGCCGGCCCTGTGGAGCCCTCTCCTCAGAGCTCTGGCTTCTAGGGGAGCTAATCTCCAGGTTCACTAGGTGAATTGCTTTATTATTATCATATTGATAATGTGAGATTCTTTAGCCACTCTGGGGAGCCGACCTCTCCAGAAGCCTTCCTCAGTGGTGCCCACAGTCGCAGCCCAGGAGCTGTGTTCGCAAACTGACTTGTGCACGTGGCTGACGAGTCCTGGTCCGTCACCACCACCCGTTAGTTTTTCCGTTCTGACAGGAAAACTTTCCATTCTATGGTAGTTAAAAGCAGCATCTACTCTGGCTTTTTCCCCCACCCCGCCTCCCCCCACCCCTTGGGAAACATCCGTCAAACCAGGACTATTCTTGAAAAGAACACGAGTGGGAAAACCGCTGGTGATGCTTTATAAGTTTTTCTCATCTTGCCTATTGACTTTGATAGATTTGAGAATGGGCAGAAGAAGAAGGAAAACTCAGTTCTCATGATTCTAGATGAACTATCAGGACAGACTCCTGGTAGGATTATGGTCCAGTTTTTACCAAAGAACCAATTCCTTGAATGTTGGAATCTAACTTTTTATATTGTCATTATTATTGTCATTGTTACTGTTTTAAAACGATTCTTTGTCTTTTCTGTTTGATTCCCCTCAAACTGCTTTCAGGAGCTAGCAGGAAATAACACTCAAACCTTAGGACTTCAGAAGATTTTGCTTCCCTTAATTCACATGGATGTATTAAATTTATAATTTTAGCATCCCCTATAGATCTGTCATTCCTTACAAATACTGTTATCCTTGGAGTAGAATCCTAAGTAAGAGTTAGTGGGTTTCTAGTTTTAGGAGAAGAGCTCAAAAATGTAACCTTGAGCAAATTAAAAGATAAAATACGAAGTAGCAGGGTGCCTTCCCTTCTCACGCACACCTATATTAAGAACTAACTTTCCTTTCACAGACAGCTGCCTCAAAGGGAAATTCTCTTCAAACTAATTGGTCCAGGGGCCAGTCCTAGTTTGAGCTTAGGGGTGGAGACACTGAAATCGTGCAACTGATTATGTGTTGCCATTGGCAACAGATTTTCCTCAAATTGAAAATGTGGCCATTTCTTTTTGAAGTGTTGGATTTGCTGTTTTAAGCATTTGTACATATTAGAAGTCTGAGGAGTATCGAGTTCTGAGGACCTTTTTCACCTCTGGCATTAGCATCTTCACCCTCCCTTTCCCTGCGTGGACCGGCTCCCGTTAAGGATAACAAGGAAAGTATGTGTCACATGCAGGAGCGGTGACCCAGGAGCAGGGCTTCTGCTGCTTCTCACCCTCCCCCTGGCTTGCAGGTTGCCTTCTGTCCTTGCCCCAAAGGTTTTTTGTGTCTAGTGTCAACTTAGGTCTTTCCTTCATTGGTCCTTCACCCTGGATTTTAAAAAGAAGGCTTCTCTGTTCGGGTATCCTAAGACCCGTTTTTAGTAAGTCCTCTTCCACATGGTAATGTGGAGATGGTAATACGTTGGAAATCTGCTTAAAAAACGAAAAGTTGGGCTTCCCTGGTGGCGCAGTGGTTGGGAGTCCGCCTGCCGATGCAGGGGGCGCGGGTTCGTGCCCCAGTCCGGGAGGATCCCACATGCCGCGGAGCGGCTGGGCCCATGGGCCATGGCCGCTGAGCCTACGCATCCGGAGCCTGTGCTCCGCAATGGGAGAGGCCACAACAGTGAGAGGCCCAGGTACCGCAAAAAAATGAAAAGTTGTCTGATTTTTGCAAAAGAGAGGTTAGATTTTTATTATTCATATTTCCTTTTACAGTTCTGCAATTCCATCACAGTATTTTTTAAATAACTCAGGTGTTATGAGGATAAATTAGGAAAAATAACTTAAGTTATGTGGACTGTCAATGTTTTTATTTGTAAGATTCTATAAATAAAGCTATATTCTGTAACTGTTGAATCGCAAGTGTCATCTTTGGCAACATCGTGGGTGTAATGAAGACTCTTGAACACAAGATGGGGCTGGTGTCTTGCTAACTTATAAAGCTTCATTTTACTGGTTCAGCTTACATTTGGAGAGGGGTTTTAGAAGGAACCTCAGATAACATAACATACTCACTTTAAATGATTAAGTTATCTTTTAATGGAGCCCATGACTTCATCAGTGATGGAAGAACTGTGGTGTTTCCTAAGAAGAGCTTTTGGAGAGTACACTTGGTTCATTTAAACCACATCTCCTGTATGTCTTACAGGGAAACGTTCTCTCCTGAGACTTAAAATTCTAAACCTGTTCTTATTCCAATTCATTCAAAGGGCCAGGGATCTGTTGTTTATCTTCGACCACAAAAACGAGCAGTGGTGTAAAAAAATTGATGCCATCTTATTCATACATACATTAGAGATTCCCAAATGCCTGTTGCTCAGTCCTCCCATTTTTTTAAAACTCAAGAATAATATATTAAGTGGCTCCTGTTGGCATTTTAAATTTCATTAAGTAGCTGCTATATTGGACTAATGTCTGCTACAGCTGTTCAAAATGATAGTCACTCTGTCCTTCGGCTTGTGCCACCTCTGGAGAGCCTACCCAGGCTGGGATTAGTGCCTCCCTGTTGACACCTCAGTTACTGGACTTGCACTGTAATCTCTCTTGTTCTTTATAAACTGAGTTCCTTCTGGGTAGAGGCTATATACCTGGTTTCTTTCTGTGATACCAGCACCTGCCACACAGAAAGAATGAATGAAAAGACGAAATGAAATGCCTGCAAGTTCTGTGTTGATGGAAGGGCTCCTTTTCCACTGGAAGCAGTTCCTGTTGTGTTTTCCTGTCTTTGGTGTTGGTTTTGCGAATGCCTTGTTTCCTGATCCTTCTTTATTTAGAAACAGAAATTTGAGAGGTGAGTTTGTGGCCAGTATAGAACAGAGCTAAGCAGAGTAAACAGGTCCCTAAGAAGATTAAAACTTTGATCTCAGCCATCTCTTTGTGATACTGCTAACCAGCTAAGCCATTCAGGACATTTTTGGTAGAAGGTGAATGCCCTTCTCCTATCACGTTGCTTCAGCACACTCGTCTTGACCATTCAGTGATGCTGAGATCTGATTTGAGCAAAATCCATTTCGAGAAATCATGAAGACACCAAACGTGGACACAGGGTTTTTGATTCGTGGGAAAACAAAATGCTCATCTATTTTAAAGATTTTTGTACTCTTAATGATCTAGTGCGATACATGTGGACTTCTCAAGGATGATAGGTTTGAATCCCAGCAGAAGTGAATCCTTTTCATCCTTCTGGAATAAACTGAATTATATTCCATTTAAATATTTTTTTAAAAAATGGTGGTTGGAAAAGATCCATAGGTCCTTATCATCTCACAGCTAAGTATGTTTAGATCTGTCAGCCAAAAAAATACTTTTCAACATCACAATTCTTGCCAGATGTTTCTTCAAGGTTTATTTTAAATGAAGGAAGGGAGTTAGACTACCCTTCCTGTATAACAGCAATCTTTGACCCTAGCAGTGGATGGGATCCTGAAACAGTGGCATCAGTTATCGTTAAGGAATAATCTAAAAGTGTTCTTATTCTGGCAATCAGAAGCCAAGAAGTAGTTCTTTCTTCCATTAAGCTCTGGATTTCTTTTTTTTTTTCTCCATCTGTGGTTTGCTTCTCTATTGAGGTTGCCTAAGAATGAACTTAGGCAGTAATCCACAGGTTGTCATAAATACACATATGTAATAGAAAACCATCAGGAAATTCCTAGCAGAGGCCCCTGGAAAGAACTTTTTTGATGAGGTAATTCTAAATGTGAAATGTGCTCTTAAAATACACGTCGTCCTACATTTGGCTTTTTGTGTGAACTCATTTCATAAGAGAGATGGGGTATTGCTGTCTTTGTGTGAAGGGTGGCAAACAGACCAGCAGAGGGCCTTGTGCTGTTCCACCCCAGGCTGGGGGAGTGGGGAGCAGATTGAGGGGACGGGGGAGGTGTGTAAAAAGGGTAGGGGGGCGCTTTGCAGACATCACTGAGACCACAGTCTAGGCCCACCCAGTTAAAAGCAAGAAACGAGGGCTTTCCTGGTGGCGCAGTGGTTGAGAGTCCGCCTGCCGATGCAGGGGATACGGGTTCGTGCCCCGGTCTGGGAAGATCCCATGTGCTGGGAAGATCCCATGTGCCGCGGAGCGGCTGGGCCCGTGAGCCATGGCCGCTGAGCCTTCGCATCCCGAGCCTGTGCTCCGCAACGGGAGAGGCCACAACAGTGAGAGGCCTGCATACCGCAAAAAAATAAAAAAAGTAAAAGCAAGAAACGAGTAAATAAAGAGCAACCCTGGGGTTGGGAGATGGGGAAGAGGAAGGCACCAGGGCACCCATGCCCACAACCCACGTTCAGGGCTGCCAGATTCTGGCCAGAGCCTCTCGTCCAGTGACCCCTAGGTACATCCTTGCGTGAGCTAGGCCGGGCCTCCATGCAGCTACTGGTGTAACATAGGCCTCATCTACTTTAATTATTAAGAAAAGGGTACATTGGCCTAAAGTAAAGAATGTCCATGTTAAAAGTAAAGATTAGATGTCTCCCTTCCTGGGACGCCAATGCTGATACTCTTTCAATGATAAGACTCCTTTCCCAGATGCCAAGGTCACACTGACTCGCTGTGTAGTGCTGATCCTTTTTTTAACCTTCAAGGAATGTATCCCTGACTTGTTTAATGTTCTTTGTTCTGACAACATATAAAACTGCTGAAAACCATGCTTCTCTGGAGCAGTTCCTCAGAGTTATCTGAGATGCTCTCTTGAAGCTGTAGTCGTCAGTTTGGCTCAAAAAAAACCCTCTTCTATTCCTATCATAAATTGTTAATTGATTATTTTCGTTGACACCAGCATAGGCCGCCACCACGACGAGGGCATTGGAGGTCAGTGCCAGGCTCCATGGGTGCTACGGTGGCTCTGCAGACTTGATATGAGGACAGGAATAACCCAGAGCCATGCAACGCCTGGGTGCCACGCTGCCCTGGTCAGCCACAAGGATGCTGCTGCTGGAATCCACAGCTACTCCCGTGGGGGCGTTGAACTGCCCGTTGCCCTCCTGTGGGAGCCAAACCTGAAGAGGAACTCTAACAGCCCCGTCCACCTTCATGGAATGGTTATGGAAATCTGTCGCTACAATCTCATACTTGTTCACAAGATGGGGCCCTGCAAAGTGTTGGTCAGTGGCCTCATGGCCCCCAAAATGGCCAACCAGCTTGCCACTGGGCCAGAAGGTAGAGATGCAGCAACTTCTCGAACACAATGATATGTCCATTCACTTCTATGGCTACTCCCTTGGGGCCTATGAGGCAACCAGCTCCAATCTTGGTCTTGAACTTGCCCTCAGAAGAAAAGATGCTGACCCCATGGTTGTCATAGTCTGCCTTGAAAATGTCTCCATCGGTGTCCACTGCCACACCTATGGGCACTGCAGCTGCTCAGGGGAGGCCCTCGAACCCCATAGTGGAACTTGAACTGAACTTGAACTTGATTTCTCCTCATTGGAGAAATCCTGGATACCATGGTTACCGCTGCCTGCACCTAGCTGTGGACACACCCTGTAAGTGGATGGATTCATGCTTCTCCCTTCCAGGCTGTCCTTCCTTTTGCTGCCCTTGCTGTGCGTGAAGCTGGGCCTCTGCAGGCGGTGGGGATTGGGTGCTGGGCTTCACATTGTCCAGGGAAGGTGGCAGGTCCCAAGATGCCAGGCAGACATGCTGCTAGGCTAACATTTTTATATACATAAAAATCTAAGAATGACACCCAGACCGGTTAAAAGGAAATTCCTTCCAAAACATGACGTTAACCTTGTGGGTTTTAAGGAGAAGAAAACAACTAATTCAATAAAGGACACATTTTTTTCTTCCTTAAAATAAAGGATTAGGTCTTTAATTATAGATGCTCATAAGGAAGGAAAAAAGTCTCTTTGATCTACTGGATCCTCCCAGAATAGGAAATTCTTTCAAGTGACATGTTCCCTTTAAGTTCTTGAGATTAATGAAGCAAGCTCTTTTGAAGCTGGTGTCTGGTTGTATCCTACAGGTATGCCCTCCCCTTTTTCCTTTGATTGGAGTATAGTCGATTTACAATGTTGTGTTAGTTTCTGCTGTACAGCAAAGTGAATCAGTTGTACATATATCCACTCTTTTTTAGATTATTTTCCCATATAGGTCATTACACAAGCATGGCCCTTGAGATGAAATATCTTTGCTGCCAAATTCACATGGTTTAAATATTTTGTGGTAATTCTCCAATAATGTAGATTCCCCCCCCCCACCATCCCATTTCTTTTGAAAACTGCATGAGCAGGAGAAAGAGATTAAATTTAGATTTTTCTTTTCTGGGAAAACTAACTAACTTTAAAAAAAAACTAGATTAAATTGATTTTTCAGGATAGATGGTTCAGTTGTGTATGCTAACTAAAAGGGTAGGCAAAATCTAAACATTAGAGATCTCAACATTATTTTCATTCGGTTTTAAGGAGTGTTAAATTTATTCCTGCAAAGCTGTTTCCCCAATTATGCTCTACTTAGCTTAATAGAAAACTCTTTTGCATCCCTTTGTTCATACATTAAATTTTTGCTTGAAAACTGCCTTGATCTAGCTGATGATAAAACTTTTTTCATTGAAAATTTTAATGCAGACTTATAAGCTAGTTTAAATAAGAAAGCCCTTAGAAAAGTGTTTAACTTTGATGTTTTTGAAGCAAATGAAGATAAGCAAGAATGGACTCTGTCTTGGTCTTCAGCCAAAAGGGCACAGGAGGGCTTCCCTGGTGGCGCAGTGGTTGAGAATCTGCCTGCCGATGCAGGGGACGCGGGTTCGTGCCCCGGTCCGGGAAGATCCCACATGCCGTGGAGCGGCTGGGCCCGTGAGCCATGGCCGCTGAGCCTGCACATCCGGAGCTTGTGCTCCACAACGGGAGAGGCCACAACAGTGAGAGGCCCACGTACCGAAAAAAAAAAAAAAAAAAGGGCACAGGATTTTGAGTCCAAAAGAATGGATTTGTGTCAATTCCATCGCTGACTGGCTGTGTGAACTCTGATATGTTTAACCTCTTCACACCTCAATGTCTATCTACGAGGTAGAAATGATCATTTCTATACTATCTACCTGCATAAACATAATGAGAAGTAAATGTATAAGAAAGCGCTTTATAAATTAAAACTCTATACCAGTGGTCATTAACATTTTATTGTCTGGATTCCTTTGAGAAACTGAAAAATATATGCTTTCCTACATATTTCTCACCCATACCCCAAAGCACTTAAAAATATACTCAAAACCTTTATTTCATTTATAGTTGGGACCTGGATGAGGAGGGAATGATTTGAAACCCTGTGGTACAGCAAATGCAAGAGCTCTGGGACAGAAATGAGCTTGGTCTGTTTGAGGTTATTTGTATAAATTGCAGTATATACAGTATAAACAAGGCCACTTTGTCTGAATTGTAGTGGACGTAAAGGAAGAGGTTTGAGCTGAGTTCAAAGAAGTAGACAGAAGTCTACTAAGAAGTAGATCACTTTCAGGAAAAAAGGAGACACTTGAGGGTTTTAAGCAGAGGAATGATAAAAATCAGACTTAAGTTGAGAAAGATCTGTTGCATGGAAAAATGGACTGTAGGGGGAGTAGGTTTACAGGATATGGTGTGTGAGGGATTGAGCCTCCCTCTCTGCCTGGCCCCCAACTCTAAATTTGTGGCCCAAGCAACTTGATGAATGCCTGTGACGTTTACCTATGGCATCTTACCGGTGGAATGCTGGAGCCCAGGTATGAGAGAGGTATTAAATTCTATTCTCCTAGACTGTACTGTGTTATGTAGCCAGTAATGACTGCCACCATTTTCTCTCCTACTTCGTAAGGATTTAAACAAAAATAATAGGGGGTGATGGCAGCTTTGGGGCTCCCCAGTCCTTGTCACAGTTATAGTATTGGGTTCTCCCAGGAAGACCAAGGGATAACACACTGTTAAGAGGTTTGCATATTACCCCCCAAATGGCCTGAATATCAACCTGTAAATATATATTTACCAGTCAGCAAAACTTTCATTCGCATTTTCTACTTACAAGAGTCTAAAGGGGGGAATTCCCTGGCAGCCCAGTGGTTAGGACTCCACACTTTCACTGCAGAGGGCCCGGTTTCAATCTCTGGTCAGGGAACTGAGATCCCATAAGCCACACGGCAAAGCCAAAACAAAACAAAAAAAGGCTAAAGAGATTATAAATTTGATATCAGGCTATGATTGGTAGAATGTTGCTTTAGGCCATGTTTTTCCAATTGCAAAAAATATTTTCTTAATATGGAGTCGCTAATTTTTTTTAGACCTCAACTGTGGTGGGAGGAGTCCATTCTGAGGTAATTTAATCAAAATTAAATGCACTCATAGGAAGATATGAGTAAAATATAGTATACAATGTCCATACAATATGTATTACTAATAAAAACATTTATGTAGTGCTTTTTCATATAAAATGAGAGATTATACACTATAAAATACCTTTTGCTATTTTATTGCAGTTTTAAAAATATTCTGCAGTTCTCTGCATTTAACACAGAAGTTTAATATTTAATGGCTTCATACACGCAGAAACTGAAGCCAGGTTACTTTTGTACAACAGTGGAAACTAGGATTCCCTGTGCTTTTGTTAAATTAAAAGCATTCGTAATTACTTCTCAGAAGAGTTAGTCATTAATTAAGGTTTATGAAGTGCTTAGGGAGTGTCATAAGGAAATATACCAAGTCTCACAAGCCCTGTAACATGGAAACCTAGATTTGAAGAAATTAGTAGAATTGCCAACTTAGCATGAATCTTGATAGTTTTAAGTAGTCAATTCTGACCAATGCAGAAAGTAAAAGGAAAGAGAATCAAATTCATCAGTTAAATGAAAATGCAGCCGACCCAGGCCAGGTGGATATGTGTACAAGCTGAGTGAAATAGAACCCTCCAGTTGTTGCCAGGAGCTATTGATGTGATGACGAAAAACATTGCCACTACCACCAGTACATTTAAGCCTTATCCATTTAAAAAAATTTTCTGGGAAGGGAGCTTAATGAGAGTTTTCTTCTGTTTATATTTTCATTGAGTGGTTCTAGATGTTTTGTTTTGATCAGAGAAGTCTCTCAGAAAGTTCCCCAAATGAATATTTAATGCTACTGGAAATAGGCGTGGACAACAGGCCTTTGAAAGAAAAGAGCGTTTAAATACTTTTTTCTCCTAGTTATAAAGTAATACTTTCTCACCATAGAAAATCTGTAAAATACAGAAAATTAATTTTTTTTTATAAGTGACTTTTAATCATACCACCAAGAGATGGCTACTGTTAAGTTTTTTCCTCATCAGCTAATGCTCCATGGTGGTATGATCTGTGTTGATTTTAGTTCATCACTGTAACCCTACTACCTAGCACAGTGCCTGGAACAGTTGGCACCTAATTAATATTTATTCAATGAGTGAACATATTAATATTTCCTTCTAGTATTTTTATGCATACGTTAGCTTGTCTGTTAATAATATGGGGTCCATACTGTACTTTTTCACTTTTCGTTATCTCCTGAGGCTTTTCTCATGATAGCCAATATCTTTCCATCTAAAGTATGATTTTGCATAATGCATAATGTTGCATCCAATTTCATACTTCATTTAACCATTTTCCTATGCAAATGAAATCATATAGTATGTACTATTTTTTGTCTTGTTTCTTTTGTTCACCATAATGTTTTTGAGATTCATCCATACTGTTGCATGCATCAGTCATTATTTCCTTTTTATTAGCTGAGTAGTATTCTACTGTTTGGGTAATTATTGCTGTTGGGTAAAATACCCAAGAGTAGAATTACTGAATCACAGAGTAGGTGTATATTTAACTTTACAAGAAACTTCCCAAGTAGTTGTAGCATTTTCCTCTCCCACCAGCGATGTAGGAGAGTTGCCCCCATCCTTGCCAACACTTCCGTGTTGAGTCATTTTCTAAAATTAATTAATTAATTATTTTTGGCTGCGTTGGGTCTTCGTTGCTGCGCACGGGCTTTCTCTAGTTGCGGCGAGTGGGGGCTACTCTTCATTGCGTCTGCGCGGTTTTCTCATTGCGGTGGCTTCTCTTGTTGCGGAGCACAGGCTCTAGGTGGGTGGGCTTCAGTAGTTGTGGCACGTGGGCTCAGTAGTTGTAGCACACGGGCTTAGTTGCTCCGCGGCATGTGGGATCTTCCCGGACCACAGCTCGAAACCGTGTCCCCTGCATTCTTAACCACTGCGCCATCAGGGAAGCCCGAGAGTCTTTAATTTTAGCTCTTCTACTAGGCCAGTAAAGTGGTATCTCAGTATGGTTTATTTTGCATTTCCCTGGTGACTAACAATGTTGAGAATCTTTTCATTGGCCATACATATATCTTCTTTGATTGATACTGCCAAATCCCTTTCCAGAGAGATTGTGCTAATTTATAATTCTACCAAGAGTGTCACCTTTTAAAAATGTTTTCCATTTTGCTATGTGAAAAATACCATCTTGTTTTAATTCTCATATTTTATTACTTATGAAGTTTGGTGTTAAGGAGTGGCTCCAATTTGAGACCCAGGGACTTCCCTGGCGGTGCAGTGGTTAAGACTGTGCTTCCACTGCAGGGGGCATAGCTTCGATCCCTGGTTGGGGAACTAAGATCCTGCATGCTGCCCAGTGTGGCCAAAAGAAGAAAGATATATCTGAGATCCAGATCGTTGGTTACTTCTTCCACAACTATTATTGGATAATCCATCTCTTCACATTGGTTTGCAATGTTTTCCTAAACTCTTTGTTTTTAGCCATCCTGTTTATTTTCTTCCAGATGACTTTTAGCCTCTACTACGCTGCAGGGACCAATTTATTTCTGACCACTAGAAATTTGCTCTGTTTGATAGATGTGTGGAGCTCTGATTACTTCCTAAGTGAAGAACTTCCTCAGGATATCTGAACAATTCTCTTGGGTGGAAGCCTGAAGTCAAGACCCAAGAAAACAGAACCAAAATCTATTCAGCTCCTTCAGGTGCTCCTGCCTTGCTGGGATTGCTATGAATGGCCTTAGGTCAAAACTGCAGGGCATAATTCAGGGTCTGACTCCAGTGTGTATCCCCAGATCTCCTCCCAATACATAAATCTATATTAAAGGAGATTTGGTTTAACTCCTATAATCTTTTACCTGGAAGCTGTACAAAAGAACTTTCTGCGGTGATGGAAGTGTCCTATTCTACCACATCCAATTAGTTAGCCACTAGCCACAGGTAGCTATCGAGCACTTATGTGGCTAGTGCACTTAAAGAAACGAATATTTATATTTTATTTAATTTAAATGTACAGGGCCAACTATGACTACTCATTGGCCGCCACAGTGACTGTTAAGACCGGTTTGCCTGTAATTTGCATATACTTCCTTGGATCTCAGTTTCAATATTTCACTATCATGGCTAAAATCAAAATACTTTTGACTTTACCAGGCACTATACTCGATGAAGGAAGACAGTTTCTATTCTAGGCTTACAATTTAAGGAGAGAAAAGGTCAGTTTTTAACCTGGAGAGGAGCCAGATTGCTGACTCTACGGAGACTTGCCCGTCGTGTTCCACAGTAAGGATGACCGGGGGAGGCAGGTACTGTGTCACTGCGTCAAAGGGGAAGAAGGGATTGCTTCTAGCTGTGTAGGTGACACGCAGAACTTATGAAAAGGTCAGTTCCTTGCACAGAGGAGGTCTGGCCCAGGGGCTCCATGGAGCCGGCTGCCGTCCCCTTTCTGACAAGTGCAAAGGCAGAGAGGAGGCCACGGCGCCTAGCGGAGGGTCTTATCCACCCACTCGGAAACCGCCCCTCCCCGCGCACTACTGCATTAGAACTAGGATGGACGCGATCGTCCTTCTTACTATACTAACCGCCCTCGACAAATGTGACAACTTAAACCAGGGGCTTAAATGGGTTTTCTGACTGGGGGGAGGGTAAACTGCGGGAAGGAGCCTGATCAAATTGATAACGACTCCTAGACAGACTGGGGGGGAGACCCCGAGGAAAGGGAGGGAGGTCACCCGTGGGGAAGGTCTGGGAGGACAAGGGCTCCCTGCAAGGTGGCCCCAAGCGGACAGGAGGTGCACTGCTCCGCCGAGAGGCTGCTGGGTCGCTCGGGCCGGGTCACAAGATGGCCGCTGCTCCACTGGGGCTTTTGGTGCAGGACCGAGGGGCCGCTGTTAGGTGCTCCAGGCCCGGGCGGCGCAGGCAGCCGAGAAGGAGTCAGCTGCAGGAGGGGCAGGCAGAAAAGGGAAAACTACTGTCGGAAGCTAAAGCGGAAGGAAGCGTGCGTGCGCGGAGGGCGGCCGCGCGGGCCGAGAGCCTCCGCGCGAAGGGTAAAGCCGGGGTCGCCGACTGCCCGGGAGTAGGAGGTCAGGCGGCCGAGCCGGCTGAGGCAGCGGGGCCGCGCGCTGGGCCTCGGCGCGGCGGCGGCGGCGGCGGCGCGCGGGCCGCCGGGAAGTTAGGAGGGCGTCGAGCGGGAACGCGCGCGCGCGCACGCGGGGCCGGGCCGCGCGCAGCCGCGGCCGCTGGGGTTGCCTCCCTCAACTGCGGTCGCGGGCGGTCGCGACTCCGCGCCTCAGGAGGGAGCGGCCGGTGGGCCTGCATCCTGTCCGTGGGGGTCGAGGCCGGGCTGCCGCGGCCGCCTCCTTCTGGTGCCTGGGCCGCCCTGAGGAGCCGGGCCGGGGCACGGCTGACTGACCGGCCCCGAGGAGCCGAGACCGCTGGAGGCGAAGGCGGAGGCGCACGTCTGGCGGTCTCCTGGACCGGGAGGAGGCCGAGGGGACCATGTCCGGGAGGAACCTCCACCTCTCCACCACCGAACGCGTCATCAAAGGTGCCAAGCGGGCCGGGCCTTCCAGTCGACCAGCGGGAAACGGCCCTCGGCCAGGCGAAGGCTCGGGGCCGGAGGGAGGGAGCCGAGGACAGGAGGCGGGAGGGCGGCGGGGTCCCTGGCGGCGCCCATCCCGGAGGAGGACCTGGAGGGGGTGTGGGAGACGGGAGGCCGGGATCCCCACCGGGGCTCCCCCGCGGGGGCGCCGGGCGTTTTCTGTTGCACCTGGACCAGTAGCTAGCTGGAGGTTGCTTATTTATCTCCCGTAGTGTCGGATTTCCAGGCAGGGTGGCGATTTCTTCTCCCACCACCCTCAAAGAGTCTGGATCCACATATTTTTAAAAAGAAATGATTCCTCTTTTCTAGGCTCTTACCTGGGGGAAGCCATCTAGGGTGATGTGGGTAGGGAGTCGAGTAGACCCTTCCAAGTCAGATCTTTCTGCCGCTCCTCTTCTGTAGGATCAGATCTTTCTTGCCTCTTCCCCACCCTTTTTTTAAGGATGGATACCACGTACCTTTTAGCCCACTTTCTTCAGATCATCACAATTCACGGCTGTTAGTAAAAGAAACAATATAGTGAAATAAATGCAAATAAATTCATATTGTGATATTTGAAAGGGATCTCCAGATCTCTTGACACGATTTTTGGTGTTTTATTTTCCTTTTGGCCATAGAGACTTGGAGAATGATGTTCTCTGTTTCTGTTGTCCAAAATAAACTAAAGTGTTCCTTACTAATACATACAGGGTTTTATATTGTAGTCGTTTCTGCCCTTAAACTAAGAATAGTGGTTTAAACATAACCACTAATTTATGTGCCTCTTTTGTTCAGACATAAGACAAGTACAACTCTTCTTTCTGAGTTTTAATACTCGGTTTGAAAGCACTATTTTGTAAGAAGGAAATATACCGAGACCAGGTGTGTTAGTGACCTCTGAATAAAGGGGTTAGCTGTAAGTGGGGAAAACTATTAAAATACTTTTATTTTTTCATTCTGGTAATTAGAAGGAGAAAGGAAACCAGGATTGGTGACAAGAAAACTTTTTTTTTAAGTGGAGAAAAATTATTGAATGTTCAATGAAGGGAGAGAATTTTAGTGTATAACTTAGGTGGTTTTTTTTCCCCCTTAAAAATTAAGCATCATAAATGTTGATTGTCTGCAGTATGTAATTTTAGTGTGTAATGTAGTTTTCCCCCCCAAAAAAGTCATCATCATCAGTGTTGATCATAAATGTTAATTATCTACACTATATAATATTTACTAAATGTAATGAGGTTTTTGAGATTCATCTACTCAGCATTTGTGTGGTATCATTAGGGATTTAAGAGAATTGTTCATAGAACTGACAGCCCCTTAACTGCTAAATTCTTTTGACCATTTTAATGTCAGTCTTTATAGTATATAACCCATGAAGAGTATATAACCCTCTCTTAAGATTCAGAATCTACTAAACATAATCTTTTTTGATAAATCAAGGTCATCATTATGTACATTAATTTCTGTCCTATGCAGTTAATATGGCCGGTGCATTCTGCTGTATAAGGGTGTTGGCAGTTTCCTCCTGTGCTAAAATGACTTCTCACTGCTATACCAGTTTAGTGCTTTTGTCCGTTCTTAGTTTATCTGCTGCAGTACTGCTCTCTATCTGTCAAAATATGCCCTTCTAATCTGCCACTTCTAAGCTGAAGTAGGCAGGGAAACCAGATAAACCAGAATAGTGTGTGAAGTCAGAATAAATAGGATCTGAGTGAAGCTTAGTGGTAGTCCTCAGACCTTCATGAATCTCAAATTCTGATCGCCATTGTAGTATGTAATTTCTACCATAACGTGCTGTAAGATATCAAGGAAATTTTTAAATGACCCTTTCAGACCCTTAAATATAGAAGTAAAGTAAAACAAAATGTAGCTAAAATGCAGGTGCTGGCTTATTGCTAGGCATGCCCACAGTTAAGTGAATACCCTCATAGTCTTTATGATTCAAATTTGTTTTTTGGTGAAATTTTATAAATTACTGCATGTTATTATAAGATTACCCTTAAAAAAATGAAACATAAATGATTTCAAGCCCTTAGAATGTGTGGATTTGTCTCGTATATAAAATCTTTAGTATAAGAACTTGAACACAGCAATTTTGGCTTCCTGGTGACTTACGTTGCTTTTTTTCTGGGTTTTCCTGAGTTTGAAATATTGAGGTTTATTCTAAGAAAGTAAGGTGTCACTGTATATATAGCTAAGGTCCGGTTGTACTGTACTGGGTTCTAAATCCTGATCTAATATTATCTTTTCTGGCCAGAGTTGTTTGCATTTATTCACAGCTGGAAATCTTTTTCAGAGGTGAGACCACACCCCAGTTATTCTTGGTTTTGTCATTTCCTGTTAACTTTAAATTCTGCTTAATTGTTTTGCTTGAGCAAATCTTGGAGAAGCGTGGGTGGGTGGGAGTGATTTGTATTTTGTGTCTTTTAAATAGCAACCTTCCTAAAAGGAAGGACTAGACTGGAGGTTTTACTCCTACTTCTCGGGCTTACTTGTGACCTTGCCTTTCTTTTTTAACCTTGCCTTTTTACTTAAACTCTCTCTTTTTTTGCTTCAATAATCTCATCTGCAAAATAGGGTTAATAATACCTTCTTTGTCAAGCATCTCAGCCACGCAAATGACATAACGGATGTGAAAAGCTTAAGACAAGGTAGTATTATGAAACATGATAGTAGTGTGAGAATAGATCAGCTACTTCATAAGTGGATAATAGAGAAATCATTAATATTCAAAAAATATCAGAATCGGAAAGCATATGAAATTATAAGTTAGGAAACTGTTCCCAGTCAGGAAAATACTTCTTCTACAATATAAAGGATATCTGGGTGGAATCCCATGGATAACAGCGTACAAGCCAATAATACAGTCTGTCTAGTACTTCCCTGGCAGCTGGTTTCTCCTCTAGCAGTTGAAGGTATTTATTTTGTGTTTAAAAATATAAACATTCTTATGATTTCACTCATTCATTAAATGTTTATGGAGAGCCATCTGTAATGTACTCCCAATTGGTGCTCATTTGCTTCTTCTTTGTTTTAAAAATTAAAATTTGTGTGAGCCTCTAGAACAGTCCATATACACTGGGGGCAACACTACTCGTATCTGGAGCAGAAAACGAGAAACCCAAATAACTGCATTTTGAAAATCTTTCAGCTTGGTTATTTTTCTGGTTTCCAAGTTTCTTTTCTTATTTGAAGGAATTTTTTTTCTTTGACAGTGATTTTTATAAAAAGTTTATTCCTGTAGGCTGAATCTTTTCAGAAGCAACAAGGAAATTTCACTAGGCATTACATAACAAATATAGAGAATCCATTGTCTGAGTTTGCTCTTTGGTGGCCGAATGGGTTTTAACAGAAGTCAGACTTCTTTTTTTTTTAATCATTGAATTGTGCACTTTATTTATTTATTTATTTTTACTATTTAAAAATCTTTATTCAAATCAGATCTATGCTTATTATTTACATTATCTTTCATTTAGGATTAAAATATAATATCCATCTGTAGTTTAAATCATACTTTTAGCCCTTTACATAATATGAAGTTAAAGTTGTTATAGTTTAAAACTGAATAGAATTGGGGACATTAGATTTTTAAATGAAAATGAAAAATTATGATACATTAGAACATACATGTACACATACTACTAGACAAAGAGTGGTAGAACAAGATAAAATATAGTAATTTTCTATTTTTTCCTGTGGCTATTTTCTATATATTATAAGTCACATACTTTTAATAAGTATTTACATAAAACTTTCAATTAATAAATCAAATGCCAAATGAAGGATTACAAGAAAAAAATTTTCCTGAACTTTTCACTTACTTAAACTGCATGTTTTCCTAGGTTAGAAATTATCCATGTTTAGAATATCTTAAAGTATAGATACATTTGATCCCCATATGTTAAACACTGTACAACTGGAAGTTCTCAAAAAAGAGGTAAAGAAAAAGAAAGAAATGGTACTCTCAATTTAGCTTCCCAAGAGTTAGAAGGATGCCCACAGTCTGTGCTTAGTTGTCTATATATGAAACAACAGTGTTCACACCCCTCTTACTCTTTGTTTATATCCTTGACTTTTTTATGATTTATATTACCTTTCTGTTTTCTTTCAAGGATGGAAACATCTGACTGCGATCTATCTTCTTTATTAAAATATAAATATTTTCTAGAATATGGACAGATAAGTTTTAATGACAAACAGCAAAATACAGCAACCAATATTCAATAGGTATTCTGCCACTTAGTGGAGTTTTTCAAGAAAGCAGTTCAGTACACCTTCTCAACTTACAAATGTATGTGCACTTTATTTTTATTTATTTTTCAAACAAATTTATTTATTTATTTTTGGCTGTGTTGGGTCTTTGTTGCTGTGCGTGGGCTTTCTCTAGTTGTGGTGAGTGGGGGCTACTCTTTGTTGCAGTGCGCGGGCATCTCATTGCGGTGGCTTCTCTTGTTGCGGAGCACGGGCTCTAGGCACGCGGGCTCAGTAGTTGTGGCTCGCGGGCTCTAGAGCGCAGGCTTGGTAGTTGTGGCGCACGGGCTTAGTCGCTCTGCGGCATGTGGGAACTTCCCGGACCAGGGCTCGAACCGGTGTTCCCTGCACTGGCAGGGGGATTCTTAACCACTGCACCACTAGGGAAGCTCCAGACTTCTTTTCAGGAGGATGCTGATAGAGTTCTCCCATTCTCTTGGAATTCAAGTGTACAATGTACTGCCATTTGTAGCACACATTGAAGGCTGCTGGTTCTTTGATATCCTGGCACTGGGAATACTGTGGCTATAGCTTTCTTTAAAAATTTTAGGAAGAGTAGTATGGACAGAAATGGCTATTTCCACAAGTATATCCTGAACCCCATTTCAGTCCCTGGTACCTGTACCTCATTTATTTCCCCTCTGTCCCCCTTATGAGAATGGATTTACCAAGGATTAAAATTTTTTTTCTTTTAAATGTAAGCTTAACCCTGCTAATTATAAAATTTGAAAGGCAAAAGGGAAGAAAACAAAGGCTTCATATTCTTTCCTTCCAGAAACTACTACTCTTAATACTTTTCATTACTATACTTTCATTAATACTTTTCAATACAGTTGACCCTTGAACAATACAGGTTTGAACTGTGGGCCCACTTATACGTGGATATTTTTTCAATAGTAAATACTACAGTGCTACATGATCCGAGGATGGTTGAATCTAAGGATGTGGAACCACGGATAGGGAGGAACTTTGGGTATGGGGGAACCACCCGTGTATATACAGAGGGCTGATTGTAGGATGTACTTGGATTTTCTATTGTGTGGAAGGTTAGCACCTCTAACCACCTCTTATTCAAGGGTCAACTGTATTTCCATCTACTGGTATATTTTTAATTAAAAGGAAAATGGATGACATATATTAAACCTTTTATTATGCAAATATCTCATATTATTTTAACATAAATATTGTAATTTTACCTAAATTCTTTCATAGTGGTTTCAATCAGCATGAAAATGATTTGAAAGTGCTTGTATTCTTTTTTTTTTTTCTTTTTTTCGGTACGCGGGCCACTCACTGTTGCGGCCTCTCCCGTTGCGGAGCACAGTCTCCGGCCGCGCAGGCTCAGCGGCCATGGCTCACGGGCCCAGCCACTCCGCGGCATGTGGGATCTTCCCGGACCGGGGCACGAACCCGTGTCCCCTGCATTGGCAGGCGGACTCTCAACCACTGCGCCACCAGGGAAGCCCTGTATTAATATTTTGGTCCTTTATATTTTCGGTCATTTGATACAATGCCAACCCAGAAGAAACATTTTCAAGTATAAATATTCGATGTGAGCAAGTCATATAGCACACATCTGTTGAATTTGTCAACATTATTTAAGTTATACTTAGTTTACCATTGTAATTAACAACTGCCAAACTATAATATTTATTTTTTAATTTTTTTTGGTGTATACATTTTTTTTACATCTTTATTGGAGTATAATTGCTTTACAATGGTGTGTTAGTTTCTGCTTTATAAGAAAGTGAATCAGCTATACATGTACATATATCCCTGTATCTCTTCCCTCTTGCATCTCCCTCCCTCCCACCCTCCCTATCCCACCCCTCTAGGTGGTCACAAAGCACCGAGCTGATCTTCCTGTGCTATGCGGCTGCTTCCCACTAGCTATCTATTTTACATTTGGTAGTGTATATATGTCCATGCCACTCTCTCACTTTGTCCCACCTTACCCTTCCCTCTCCCCGTGTCCTCAAGTCCATTCTCTAGTAGGTCTAAGTCTTTATTCCCGTCCTGCCCCTGGGTTCTTCATGACCTTTTTTTTTTTTTTTTTTTTTTTAGATTCCATATATATGTGTTAGCATACAGTATTTGTTTTTCTCTTTCTGACTTACTTCACTCTGTATGACAGACTCTAGGTCCATCCACCTCACTACAAATAACTCAATTTTGTTTCTTTTTATGGCTAAGTAATATTCCATTGTATATATGTGCCACATCTTCTTTATCCATTCATCTGTCGATGGACACTTAGGTTGCTTCCATGTCCTGGCTATTGTAAATAGAGCTGCAGTGAACATTGTGGTGCATGACTCTTTTTGAATTATGGTTTTCACAGGGTATATGCCCAGCAGTGGGATTGCTGGGTCGTATGGTAGTTCTGTTTGCAGTTTTTTTAAGGAACCTCCATACTGTTCTCCATAGTGGCTGTATCAATTTACATTCCCACCAACAGTGCAAGAGGGTTCCCTTTTCTCCACACCCTCTCCAACATTTATTGTTTCTAGATTTTTGATGATGGCCATTCTGACTGGTGTGAGATGATATCTCATTGTACAAACTATAATATTTAAACACTGGAAATTGATGCTCTTTGAGATTCACACCTCTGAGTGAAAGTCTCAAACCTCAGAAAGGACATCTTAATTTAAACACTTAATTATTTCCAAGCAGGAATAAGATGTTCTTTTTTACCCGTATGATAATGGTTGTGATTGAAGCCTTATGTATATCAGACATTTGGTAATAACGCTTTCTTAAGTAAAGTAACATTATCACATTTTACTGTAAAATTTTTAAAAAAAGCTATCGGATTATTGGAGAGACAAGTGCTAAGGACTCATTACTTAAAGTGAATTAAAGAATTAGTTAACACGGGACTATATTCAATATCCTGTGATAAACTATAATGGAAAAGAATATGAAAAAGAATATATATATGTATAACTGAGTCACTTCGCTGTACAGCAGAATTTAAACACAACATTGTAAATCAACTGTACTTCAATACAATTTTTTAAAAAAAGAATTAATTAAAACACTTTTCCTAAGCAGTATTTGATAATAGAGTATTTTTCCATTAAAGTGACATTTTGAGGAAAAGCTAATTTTTAGACATATGTCTATGAGAGACAGAATTATTCAGCTAATTCTCATATTTGTGGTCATTTCAGAGCTTTGCTGCTACTAATGGCAATAAAGAGGTGTCTTTTAATCTTTTCATCCTTTGGTGCAATCATTAATAGAATATAACACTCTGTTTTAAAGTTTTCATGTTAAATTTTAGCTTCATTTGAAATTGCAAAACTGAGGTCTAAAAATTTCAACCTAACCTAAGTGATGTCTGACTTAGTTATCTTTATAGTCTACCTAATTATTCAGATGTATGCAGAGAGAACTTTTAGTTTCCTATATTCAGTTTTATTTTGTTGGCGAACTAGATTTTTATCATGAAATCTTTTAGTTTCTTGAGTCTTTGTCTATTATTAGAAGAGGGTATAACTTGGTAATTAGGCTCTCTAGACTGGGTGACAGAAAAATATGCTATATTAGCTGGCCAAGGGAATGTGTATCTTTGATGATCATTATTAGATTTATTGAATACTAAGAATTCATGATGTTTTTGTGCAGTGTCTAGACAATATCAGCCCAAGAGAGTGAAATTCTGAATGAAGTAAACACTAGGAGATAATTTAAGAATTCATTCAAGAATTGCCAATGTAATCCTTGCTAAAAATGTTTAACCTGTATCTAGTTATAGTAAATGATCAGACAAATCCAGGTTATGGGACTTTCTACAAGACAAATGGTCTGAACTCTTCAAAAGTGTCAAAATGATAACGGTAAACATCAATTTTAATGGTAGAATTCTGTGGCTGTCCAGTAGATCTTATTACAATGGCAACAGTGTTCTCCACACTGTCCAATAGAGTAGGCACTAGTCAAATGTGGCTATTGATCAGTTGAAATGTGGCTAATGGTATTGCAGAGCTACATTTTAAATTTTATTTAAAAAAATGTCAAAGTGATGAAAAATTAAAAAGGCAAGAGGACTATTCTAGATGAGAGAAGATGAAAGAGAAATGACAGTCAAGTACAGTGCCAAGCCTGGATTGGGAAAATGAAAAAAGTCATAGAGGACATTTTGGGGACAACTGGGGAAGTTTGAATATGGAGTATATATTAGATATAGTATATCAATGGGAAATGTCTTGGGTGTGTGATATGGTATTGTGGTTATAAAGGAGAATGTTCTCATTCTTAGGTAATACCTGACGAAGTATTTAGGTTGAAATGTCATGATGTCTGCAATTTGTTTTCAAATGGTTCAGGAAAAAAAAATGTACTTGTTAAGAGAGAAAGCACAAGTGGCAAAATGTTTACCATGGTGAATATGGGTAAAGAGCAAATGGATATTCATTTTACTATTCTTTCACTTTTTGATAGGATTTCAGTTTTTCAAAATATGAAGTTGAGAGAAAAAAGAGTACAGTTAAGAAATGCCTCACATAACTAGACTCAGGAAAGGCACTATCATATTTGAGGATTCAGTTTTGGCTTAGTGAAGGCAAGCTAAAGAGAAGAACATGAGTTTTAAAGTATATTATAGCTGGGGTTCCCTGGTGGCGCAGTGGTTGGGAGTCCGCCTGCCGATGCAGGGGACATGGGTTCGTGCCCCGGTCCGGGAAGATCCCACATGCCGCGTAGCGGCTGGGCCCGTGAGCCATGGCCGCTGAGCCTGCGCGTCCGGAGCCTGTGCTCCGCAACGGGAGAGGCCACAACAGTGAGAGGCCTGCATACCGCAAAAACAAACAAACAAACAAAAGTATATTATAGCTGATGTGGCGTGGGGGCAACTTGCTTAGTAGGAAAAGAGGTTGTTGCAGCTACATGGTGGGTCTTGGAAGAACATGCAGAAGTAAGGATGGAGAAAGCAAGTATACTTGACTAAGGACTTGAGAGGGTGGGTAAACTCGAAGTGTCAGAGAATGGGAAGAGGTTAAATGAAGAAAAGGAGAAGGAAGAGGAATAGCTGAAATCTATCAGTGATCAGTTGACAGTGATCCCATTAAGGAGACAGCAAGATTATTTTGATGGTTATGTGTTAAAAACAAACAAACAACTGAGGCTTAATTGGCTTATAAATGTAATCCAAAATTATGGAAAATGCAAACATTACCCAAAAAGATATGGTGACAGACTTGTTCTTGTTTTTTAGAGAGATTCAAGTGAGTAAGGCGGTAGACGGATAAAATAAATATTAAAAAGCACTAATAAGGAGAGAAGATGGAAAGGATTTCCTAAGTATATTTCCCATCCCTGTTAATCATACCACTTACCCATTTAGTCACTGGCTCACATGACAAGCCTGGGAGTCAGGCCAGACTCTCCTATCCCTTTCACTTCATATCCCTTTCTACCAGAATCAGTTCTGTGGACTTCTGGTTTCTGCATAAACTTCTGCTTCATCTCCCTCTCTTACTTCTTGCTTGTACTACTGCAGTAGCCACTTGCTAGGGCTATTTAATCTAATCTCCATGCTGCCATCATGATCTTTGGATAATGTAAAGGATCATTCTTGTGCTTGAAATCCTTCATGAATGTTTCCAGACCGTAGGATAAACTCTTAAGTTTGTTGATGTAGAAGTTCCTTCGTGCTAAACCTCTAACCTTGTGTTAGTTCCTCCTCGTTTCACACCCCCATTGCCAAACCTACTTTCCTACTCCTTGTGGTTCCCTAGAATGCCATGTCGTGTTGTATCTGTGAATGGTCTCTTTGCATTACTTCTCTGAAGAATCTTGTCCCCCAGCTTGACTAGCTCCTATCTGTCTTTCAAGATTTAGCCAAGAGGACATCTGAGAAGCTTTTTCTCCTTTACTCGGAGGTTGTATGAGTAATGGTTTTAGAACATGGGTTTTGAAGTCAGGTGAACCTGGATTCAAATTCTGCCTCGTTTGGTATCTGTGTGACCTTGGACAAATCACTTAACTTTGTTTTACCTCCGTTTCCCTATTTGAGGGAGAGGGATAATAAAACTTCGCTTGCAGGATAGTTGTGAGGATGAAATAGACAACACAAAGTACAGTGACAGGCACATAGTAAGCGCTCAGTACATGTTAGCTGCTATCATCATCAGAAGAAGAATTAGATATTGCCTCCCATGTGCTCCCATGAGCAGTCTCATTGCTTTACAAATTTCTTTAAATATTTTTATTTTATTTTATTTATTTATCTGGCCGCACCGTGGGGTGTGTAGGATCTTAGTTCCCCGACCAGGGATCAAACCCACGCCTCCTGCATTGGAAGCGTGGAGTGTTAACCACTGGACCTCCAAGAAGTCCAAGAACTGTGTGTTCTTAATGTTGAATACAGTGCCTAGCACATAGGCGCTTAGTAATTGTTTAAGTGAAAGCATAAGAAGCTTATTTTATTGAAGACGGTGTAGGAAAGAACACAGGCGCTGCTAATTACTAGTTGTGTGACTTTTGTCATTTGTTCTCCTTGCTTCAAGTTTAAAATGGGAGATAACAGTACCTACCTCAGAATTTAAAGATTGTATTTCATATTGTACAATATTATGTAGAGTGCTTAGCATAGTGCCCATAGTGGGTGCTTAATAAATGTTAGCTGTTCTTTATTAAGTGAATTCTTCTTGAATCTTGGTGAGGTCTGACAGCAGGTCTGTTTGACTTTAAGTGGCATATGTGCAATGATAGTTTAGCAGTGTTATATTTTATATTTTCCAGCCTTAATCTCCTTAGCTTTTGAAAGGACTTAAACGTAAAATCCTTAATAAAAATGGTAAAAATTTCCTTTTCTATAGTATAGATAGAATTTTGGAAATCATGTATTCAGAAACAGATATTTGATGAATTCCTACTACAAGCAACACATTCTGGTTATACTCAGAAGCTTAAATACTGTCTTGAAAAGTACTCAGTATAGCATATGATAACTTCCCAAAAATGTGACAGAAAATTAGAACTCTGGAGCTTCCTATGACTAATAACCACCGGGAAGAGCAGATGACTAAACCGTAGACTATATCTCGTAAGAAATGTTTGCTCCTTCACTCTATAAATTGATAATCCTTTCAGGTTTAAACTTTAATGGTTGATCAGTGGCCTAACGAGGTAAGACTTAATTTGTGGTTTTTTGTGTGTATGCCTAGGTACATTTTATTCTTGTGACCTTTAAGGCTTTGTGGAAGTTTAAAAATAAAGTAAGATCGTTTTAATGAATGGCCAGAGTAATAATGGTAATTGGTGGATTTATTCATGAAAGCAAGTTAGTTGTTTTTTACTATTGTGCATTGTTTTATTGAACACATATGATCACTATAAAGATATTGTTTCTGTCAGACTAGTGAGTTCTGTGACTATCAAAGAACAGAGGGAATAATCTGAAAGAGCTATTTCAGATGATTGAAATAAAAGTATTTGTTCTGATTAGTTATGAAAGGACCTGAAAGGTACATATGACTTTCACTAATAATATCTAATATAACCTCTTAAGCAGTGTTTAACTGGTTCATGATTGGACACGCAGGTGAGTAGATTAGGAAATAAGTCTGCAGAAGTAGGGCAGGCTTGCTGGCTTAAAATAGGAATGAAAGCAGGGTTATTTGCAGTGAACAGAGATAGCTATTTAGGTAAATCCTAGTGTCCCGTGAGGATAAGACCACACAGTAATCTAAAAATAATAGCTTATAGGCCAATAACTTTTAAGGGTTAGCTTTTATACTTACTGTAGGATTAAAGTGGTTGTCACCAATGCGGTCTTTCTCTTTAATGCAGTTCTGCATCAGATGTTGGGCATATGAAAATATGTGTCATTTATGTATTGGATGTATATTGAAGCAATATACTGAATTGAATTGAATTTGACCATGGAAAGGCTGAAGAATTTCTTCAGTGTAGTTTAGGAACTTAGTTTTAAAAATTTATTACATTTTTATTTTGATAATTATAGATTCACAGGATATTGCAAAGAAAGGTACAGGAAAGTCCTATACATCCTCCCCTAGGTCTGTTCCACAATGTCAGTATCCCACACTACCACAGTACTATACCAAAATAGAAATTGACATTGGCACAACCCAGATAGCTTATTCAAGTTTCACCAGTTATACATGGACTTGTGTGTGTGTGTGTGTAGCTCTGTGCAATTTCACGTGTGTATAACCACCACCACAATCAAGATACTCAACTGTATCATCACCACAAGACTCTTGTGTTACTACCCCTTTGTAGCCACACCCATCCCCTTCAGAAACTCATTTTTATAGTTTGCTTATTGTTTTGAATCATGTGCAAACCTGATTTGATTAGGGCTTTTGCTTCTGAGTTGGAAGCATTGTAAAATAATCTTTATTGCAATACAGGTAGTCTAACAGCAACTGACTCATGGTAAAAACTAGGTTAAAATGTGTTAGCAGTTTGGGAGCACTGAAAACTTTCTTGGCTAAATATGTATAGACTTAGAATGAAGATTCTGAACTCTGGTTACCAACCAGAATCACCTGTGGAGCTTAAAAAAACATGAAGAAAACATGGGTACCTTGGCCTCACTCCAGATAAATCTGGAAAGCAATGTTGAATATAAAAATGCAAGTTACAAAAGGATACACAGGGACTTCCCTGGTGGTGCAGAGGTTAAGAATCTGCCTGCCAATGCTGGTGACGTGGTTTCGAGCCCTGGTCCGGGAAGATCCCACATGCCACAGAGCAACTAAGCCCGTGCGCCACAACTACTGAAGCCTGCGCGCCTAGAGCCCGCGCTCTGCAACAAGAGAAGCCACTGCAATGAGAAGCCTGCACACTGCAACGAAGAGTAGCCCCCGCTCCCTGCAACTAGAGAAAGCCCGCGCGCAGCAACGAAGACCCAACGCAGCCAAAAATAAATAAATAAAAATTAAAAAACAAAAGCACAGTGAACTACTGCTACACACCCATTAGAATGGCTGAAATTAAAAAGACAATTACCAAGTTTTAACAAGGATGTGGAGTGACTGGAACTCTCAGGCACTGCTGGTGGGAATGTAAAGTTGTAAAACTACTCGGGAAAATTGCTTGACAGTCTCCTCATATGTTAATTATACACCTGTCATACATCCCTGGCATTCCACCCCTAGGTATTTACCCAAGAGAAATGAAAATAAGATTTATCCACAAATGTTTATAGCAGCTTTAGTCATAATAGTCAAAACCAGGAAATATTCAGCAGGTAAATGGATAACCATATGGTATATCCTCACAATGGAGTACTACTCAGCAATAAAAAGATACAAACTACTGATATATGCAATAGCACAGGTGAATCACGAAATCATTATGCTTATGAAAAATACCAGACACAAAAGACTATACACTGGACAGTTCCATTCATATAAAACTAGGAAGTGCAAATTTATGTGTAGTGACAGATCAGTGGTTGCCTGGTGCTGGAGGCAGAGGACAGGATTCTTCAGGAGTAATAGAAATGTTTTATATCTTGATCGTGGTTGTGGTTTGACAAATAGAGACATGTCACATTTTATCGAATTGTATACTTCAGTGGATACAGTTTATTGTACCTAAGTACACCTCAATAAAGCTTATTTTTAAAAAAGAAGTTATGGAAACTGTACCCTAAAATTAACACAGGATTTAGTGCAGATGACTTACTTTGGCTAAAACAAGATTGCAGGTTGATAGACTACTGCAAAATTGAATTGAAAACCTGAAAGAAGGAAATAAATAGAGACTCCCTCTGAACTAGGGATTAGTAGTTTGCTTTAGAAGGATACACTTTACTTTGAAACATTGCCTAGAGTTGAAATGCCTCCTTTTAAAAGTATGCTTTAGGGATAAAATATTTGCACTTTATGGCTAGCTTCAATACATGGGTGTATTTTTCATCATCTTTTATACTTATTAAAGAACTGCAAATCACACAGAAGGACAAAAGAAATGAACAAAGGATATGATGTGTATAGATAGTTTATAAATGAATAAATTCAAATGGCCAATGAACATGTGAGATTATAGATGTATGGACAAAGATATTTGTTCCCACATTATTCATAATAGCAAAAATAAATAAGAATAACTGCAGTGTTTAATAATAGCAGATTAATTAGGTGAATTATATTATTTCCATGATGCAAACTTTGAGAATTATATTGTAGAAGAATGTTTGTTGGTGTGAGAAAATTTTAGTAGTGTAATACAAAATTCAAAAGACAGATTACCAGTGAAGGATTCTGGAATATTTTCCAAAAGACAGATTACTAGATTGTATACTACAGATGATTATAATATAATATATTTCAATATTAAAAATATTAAGATACACACCAGAATTTTAACAGTGGTTATCTTTGGTTGATGGCATTCTAAGAAATTTGTTTTTGTTTTTATGGTAGTTATTGTTTTTTGTGCTCGTTAGTTTTTTTTTTTTGTGTGTGTGTGTGTGTGTGTGTGTAGTACACAGGCCTCTCAGTGCTGTGGCCTCTCCCGTTGCGGAGCACAGGCTCCGGACGCGCAGGCTCAGCAGCCATGGCTCACGGGCCCAGCCGCTCCGCAGCATGTGGGATCTTCCCGGCCCAGGGCATGAACCCGTGTCCCCTGCATCGGCAGGCGGACTCTCAACCACTGCGCCACCAGGGAAGCCCTGTGCTCGTTAGTTTTTAAAAATTTTTTAAATTGAAGTATAGTTGATTTACAATATTTTGTTAGTTTTAGGTGTCTAGCAAAGTGATTCAGTTATATATAATATATTTATATTTTTATATTGTTTTCCATTATAGGTTATTATAAGATATTAAATATAGTTTCCTGTGCTATACAGTAAATCCTTATTTTTTTAAAAAATTTTATTTGTTTTATTTTTTGCTGTGTTGGGTCTTCATTGCTGTGCGCGGGCTTTCTCTAGTTGCGGCGAGCAGGGCTACTCTTCGTTGCAGTGCAAGGGCTTCTCATTGCGGTGGCTCCTCGTTGCAGAGCACGGGCTGTAGGCGTGCGGGCTTCAGTAGCTGTGGCACGTGGGCTCAGTAGTTGTGGCTCGTGGGCTCTAGAGCGCAGGCTCAGTAGTTGTGGCGCATGGGCTTAGTTGCTCCGCAGCATGTGGGATCTTCCTGGACCAGGGATCAAGCCCGTGTCCCCTGCATTGGCAGGTGGATTCTTAACCGCTGCACCACCAGGGAAGCCCTACAGTAAATCCTTATTGCTTATCTATTTTATGTATAGTAGTTTGTATCTGCTATTTAAAAAATTCTTCTGCATTGAGTATATAGTTTCTTCGATGTAGAGAAATAAATAGTAGCTTGAAGATTAGCAGAAGGTTGAACATTAATACTATAGTATTCATTATACTGTTCTTTCTATTTTTGTAAATTCTTTGAGAATTTCAAAAAAGTTTTAAAATAGCTTGAAAACCTTCACTTTATTTATAGCACTGTATGAGCCATATTTATCAAGCATAGCTCCATTTATGAGGCTATTTAATGGCAGGTTAAAGGGTCTTTAAGCTTGATTTTAATAAATGCATAGTATAATAAAAATTTATTCACATTAAATACAAAGCAAATTATCACCTCTGACTGCTGGCTGATTTAGATTTAACTTCCAAACAGGAAGAGATTTTCAGTTTTGACACAAAGATCTGTTGATGATGTATTGATGATCCATTAATGGTCAGTAATCTTTGGGAATGCCCTGGCAACCAGTGGTTAGGGCTCGGCGCTTTCACTGCCTGGGCCTGGGTTCAATCCCTGGTCGGGGAACTAAGATCCCGCAAGCCGTGCGGCATGGCACCCACACCCCCCCACAAATAAAAAATCGGTGATCTTTCTAGCCTTGTAGAAACAGGTGGTGAATTTTCCTCTTTGACATCCAGCAATACTCTGATTCCTAGGTGAGTTGCAGCCAAATTGGATATTGGTAGTATTTCTCTTAATTAATTCATTTATAATGAGTTATATACATTTCTAAATTCTGATTTTATTTATTTTTTGGATAAATAATACGGTATAAAATTTTAAAAGGTGTGTAGCAAAAAGTCGTCTTCTATTCCCTGACTCTGAGCCACCAGTTCTCTGCCTTGGGGATGTTAAGGCCTACCACCGAAGACCACCAGGAACACATCTGCATCGTAACAAAAATAAGTTACATTTAGCTTGCTGCAGCAAGGAATAACATATACTACAATAACTGTGGGGCATCTCAGAATGAAGGAGTTGGAAAGGAGGGTATACAGGGTTTTAGGAACTGAGACTGGTCATAGAGTGATTTTAGGGTGGGAGTTAGTAGTCTGGGCAGGGACTGGCTGGAATATGTAATTTAGGTGAGTTGCTGGAATGGTCAATGGTTTTTTCTTTAGTGTCCCTGAGGAGTTACTATCAGATCAGTTTGTCTGTGGTACTAGAACATAATGAGCCGGTGTTAAAAGAAAAAGGGCTTCCCTGGGGGCGCAGTGGTTGGGAGTCCGCCTGCCGATGCAGGGGACGCGGGTTCGTGTCCCGGTCCGGGAAGATCCCACATGCCGCGGAGCGGCTGGGCCCGTGAGCCATGGCTGCTGAGCCTGCGCGTCCGGAGCCTGTGCTCCGCAACGGGAGAGGCCACGACAGTGAGAGGCCCGCGTACCGCAAAAAAAAAAAAAAAAAAAGTTAGAACTTAGATCATCTGTAATGCATACTGTGGTTTGGTTTGGTTCGCTTTATCTGACTTTTTTTTTTTTTTTTTTTTTTGGCTGTGCTGGGTCTTCGTTGCTGCGGGCTCTCTTTAGTTGCGGCGTGAGGGCTTCTCACTGCAGTGGCTTCTCTTGTGGAGCATGGGCTCTAGACACGTGGGCTTCAGTAGTTGTGGCTCGCGGGCTCTAGAGCGCAGGCTCCAGTAGGTGCGGTGCACGGGCTTAGTTGCTCCGCGGCATGTGGGACCTTCCTGGACCAGGGCTCAAACCCGTGTCCCCTGCATTGGCAGGCAGATTCTTAAGCCCTGTGCCACCAGGGAAGCCCTATCTGACTTTTAAGTCAGTGTTTTTCTGAGCGTTTGGGAGCAATTTGTAGTTTCTGTTTCAATTTTTACTCTTTGCTTCTGATCATTTGTTAACTAAGCCAGAGGATTTACCATTTAGGGTAAGTGATCAATCAAGATCTGTATCTTTGTTAGATAGGCTGTGAGTGTTTATCAAGCTTTTGATGGTAGTAATTTTGACCTCTGTAAGCATCAAGCCATTTTTTTCTTTTTCTTAGATGATTGTTTTTTGAATCACCTGGCATGATAGTGGCTGACTGCAGCATTTAAGACTCGAGATCACACACATGGCATCTGTAGCAGACAAAACCTCAAACAAGAATTATTATTAAAGTTTGAAATAATGTCCCATATATCCCATATCTATTTGGATCTTCCTTTGGTAACCAAATCATTTTTTCCCCTTTAATTTGGATATGGATTATTCACCTTTGCCTGTGTCTAAAGAATTAGTCTTGCATTTGGTGATTATCAAGGATAAAGGTCTTGGTAGTACTAGGAATAAAGGTCAGGGTGTTTATTGACAGTCTAGAATCTTGAACCAACAGAGAGAGAAGAAATAGCCAAGAGAATAAAGGGCAAAATCATGGAAACTGCACGGTAATCAGTGGCTTCTGGCGTCTGAGAGATTGTGTTCTGTTGATCTTGGCCTTGGCCGTAAATGGTCTATTCACATTATCTTCTGCTTTTGGACCAAAACAATTCTGGAAATCCTAACTCAGACGCAGTGTCTGGCCATAGCAATGATGTCAGTAATACACATAATTAATTTGTTCTCTGTAGTGTTAATAGTTACAAGTACATGATACATACCTTAACAGAAGTTCTTTTGACATGTCTCCACAAGGCTCAATTCTTGGTCTTTAGATTGATTATCACTGGGAGCTTTAGGTGAATGTAAGGAAGAAGCAGAAACTACTGTTGATGTTGAATCTGTAGGTTTTAGTCAATTTATTATTATTAACCAGCCTTATCAGAATGGAAGAGAGTGGAATCTTCTGTTAAAGTACATAATCAGTTTTATAAGGAGTCAGTCATTGATTATTCTGAAAGTAAGAATATGTTCTGAACAGAGAGGACACTGACACATCTCCAGGCCTTTGATTTATCCTATAAAATGTATTAAGAATTTCACCAATCCAAGCTTATTTAAACCTAGAGATAAAATCTTTTTGTAGACAGCTATTGTGTCATTCTTGGTAAATCAATATATCTTTAACCTGAAAGTTGTACAAACATTGAAGCATATCTACTTTTAACACATTTTACTTACACATGATTAACTTAGGAAGGCTGTACTCTTTTCATTCATTAGTTTTTATTTTTCTTTTTACCCTATTTTAATAAAGCAAAGAGCTCTCACAATAGTTTGAGTTAGTTAAAAGTTGGAGAATGCCCAACAGAGCTAGTAATTTCTGTAATCCTTCAAAAATATTTTTAATAAGGTAAAGGACCAAGTCTTTGTGTAACTTAGTGTAAACCCAAAGATGTTGTAGGTGTGAGAAACATCTTCACAGTTTTATTATTCTGAATTTGGAGAAGAACAAAATCAAAGAGAAGTGTTATGTGACAAAATATTAGCTGTGACTATCCAAAGGTGAGAAGTAGTCACAGGCAGTATCTTGAAAAGCACAACAATAAGTGACAGTGTTTATTAGGAATGTCAACTTGTTTCCAAAAGTAATGAACTTAAAAAAAAAAGATTTATGAGTTTGTCAAAAAGCACAGAGTTAATAGAATATTTTGATGATTGAAGGAGTGTCTTCCCTGGGCACAGAATAACTTTGCTCTTTGAGCAGAAAGAAAACAGTTTTACTCTGTTTATTATTCATGAAAGAATTTGCATGAAAAGGATTTATATTATTCCTTGCGAAAACCCCCTCACCTCTGACCAGTTTTGTCAGAAATTTTAACGTATTTTCTTTCTCCCCTCAAAGGTTTTTTTTGTCGGGTTTGGTCTGGTTTGGTTTTGGTAGCTACTACAAACCCAGACAAATACAGTCTCCTAATTCCCATGCTGTCTGCCCTTACGGTATGCCGTCTCATTTGTCTATCACTGTATTCTGTCACAGTTTGGCACGACCAGAAATGTCTCTTTCTTCCCCCAGCTCTATTGAGATATAATTGACATATAACACTGTGTGAGTTTAAGGTGTACAACGTGTTCATTTGATATATTTCGCAAAATGATTACCACAACAGCATTCGTGTAACACCATATAATTACTGTTTCTTTTTTGTGGTGAGACAGACATTTCTTATTTTAAGACAAAATTATTCTCTTTATTTCTAGTTAAGCAAAAGCACATCTGATACCATACATTCACATTCCCCTGTCTTCACACACATTCTTTTACCTTCATTCAAAATCAATAACGGAAGACATTGTTAAGAGTTAAAGGTTGAGGGACTTCCCCGTGGTCCAGTGGTTAGGCATCCGCTTTCCAATGCAGGCGACACAGGTTCAATCCCTGGTCGGAGAACTGGGATCCCACATGCCACAGGGCAACTGTGCCCGCGAACTGCAACTACTGAGCCTGTGCACCACAAGTACGGAGAAGCCCGCATGCCTCAACGAAAAACCCCACATGCTGCAATGAAGGTCCCGCCTGCCGCAACTAAGATCTGACGCAGCCAAATAAATAAATAAATAAGTATTAAAAATATATATATAAAAAAAGAGTTAAAGGTTGAATGAGAGGGTAATTCTGAGGGCGTTAGAAATGAGTAATCTTATAACTTCCAAAGAGTTACAAATTGTAAGGGCTTTCCTTGTTTCTTAAGGATTAATTAATCTCTAAATTCTCTTTAGGGTGAGGCCAATTAGTCTTTTCCAGGTTTTGTATCTCCTAGGCACATCAAAATCGGGACTAATTGCTAGAGATCGGGGAAGACTACATAAGCCTGATTTCTTCAATAAATGTTCTTTTTTCATGGGGTTTGGGAAGTCTTTCAGGGAGGCACTTTTAGAATTTGAATTGCATTTGGAAGCCTCCTCATATTAAAGAATGCAGACCACTGGGTATTTAGAATTCTGTTTCCTATCTTGTTTTAAGGTGCCTCTCAAATAAACAATTTTGTTCATGTTAAAATTTCCCCAAGAGGACTTCCCTGGTGGCGCAGTGGTTAAGAATCCACCTGCCAATGCAGGGAACATGGGTTCAAGCCCTGGTGTGAGAAGATCCCACATGCTGCGGAGCAACTAAGCCCGTGTGCCACAACTACTGAGCCTGTGCTCTAGAGCCCACGAGACACAACTACTGAGCCCTGGTGCCACTACGGAGCCTGCACTCTAGAGCCCGTGAGCCCCAACTACTGAAGCCCATGCACCTAGAGCCCGTGCTCCGCATCAAGAGAAGCCCGTGAACCGCAATGAAGAGTAGCCCCCCACTTGCCACAACTAGAGAAAGCCCGCGTGCAGCAACAAAGACCCAACGCAGCCAAAAATAAATTTTTTAAAAAAAGGTCTCCAAGAGGCCATTTGTAATTTGAAATTTTTCCTTGGTGAAATTATGGCGTTTATTGAGTATATTCATAATCTGAAAATGTGAAGGAAGCAGATAGAGGAGGCACAGAGGAGGCAAAGATTCAGGCTGAGAAAACACCATGTGACCTGCAACGATTGTTAAGGATGGCACTTTTGCAACCATATGTCTCCAGAAGACATGAAGTGATACCAAAGATAAGCCGTCATCAACTGAGGGCCGATCAGAGCCTCAGCCCCAGACAGAACTAAGCAAAACACTTCTCAGGATTGTAAGGACTAACGAAGGTCCTTAGGAAGTTTTAGAAAAATTGACCCAATGCAGAGTTTGCCTAAAGATACTGGTCTAATGAGACCTTCTGAACTTGTCAGCCTTTGGGGCTGGCTGGAAAATACACTTATTAGGTCCTAGTCTGTCCTCTGCCTATGGGCTTCCTCTTATAGATGAATGACACTCAAGATACTGAACAAGCAGACAGATGATAGGAATGCTGTTAATTAGGTAGAAGCCAGATTTCACTCCTGAACAGAACAATCTGATAAGACTGAAAGTCAGAGGACCCACGTATCACCTTAACCCTGAAGTGCTTGGGAAAATTATTGAAGATCAGGTAGCTCACTCTAGTAGGCAGGGTGGCCTTGAGCAGGTGGAAATCAAGTGGCCTCATATGTGCACACTGTTACAAAGTCATGGGTCTCCCCAGAAACAAGGTCAGCTGAAGGATTTATTTATAGTTAAAGAAAAAAAAGTTAGGTTTATTTAACTTGCTGCAACAAGCAGAGAGAACTAGAGGAAATAGGGATCTTCTCTATAGGGGGAGGCAGTCAGGAAAGGCTACTCATTGGATACTGTTGTTAGATGAAGGACTATTGTTGGATTTTAGGGTGGAAGTTTGTAATCTGGGCAAGGACTAGTTAGAATTTGTAGACTAGATGAGTTGCTAGAACTCATGAAGTTCTAGTGTTAGATCAGATCTAGTGTCTATGCAGAGTTACCGTTAAATTAGTTTGCCTGAGGTCTTATCTTGAAACATATGGATCTGAAGCATCTGGTATTAAAAAGAATTTGAGGGCTTCCCTGGTGGCGCAGTGGTTGAGAGTCCGCCTGTCGATGCAGGGGACATGGGTTCGTGCCCCTGTCCGGGAAGATGCCACGTGCCGCGGAGCGGCTGGGCCCGTGAGCCATGGCCGCTGAGCCTGCGCGTCCGGAGCCTGTGCTCTGCAACGGGAGAGGCCACAACAGTGAGAGGCCCGCGTGCCGCAAAAAAAAAAAAAAAAAATAGAATTTGAGTCTGTGATGCATGTTGTGGTTTGGTTTGGTTCACTTCATCTGTTTTATGAGTCATAGTGCAGTTATAAGTTGGGACTTCTGTTTTGATTCTGAGAGGCTGCTGGTGTTAGTTTCTATGTGTATAAAAGTATATTTGTAATTGTTGAAAGGCTTTAGGAAAAAACTTTGACTTCAAGAGTTCAGTATTAGTTTTCTATTGCTGTGTAACAAATTACCACAAACTTTAGTGGCTTAAAACAACGTTTTTTTAGCTCCTAGTTCTGTGGGTCAGAGGTACGTTCGTGGCGTAGACTTCTCAGGGCTCAAAGGCTGAAATCGAAGTGCCTACCAGGCTGAGTTTACATGTGGAGGCTGGGGGAAGAATCTGATCTTTAGCGCATTCAGGTTGCTGGCAGTTCCTTGTGGTGGTAGGAGTGAAGCCCTTATTTTCAGCTGGGGGCCACTCCCAGCTCCTGGAGTCTGCCTTCATTCCTGCTCTGTGGCCTGCTCTATCTTCAAGCTAACAATGGAGAAATTGCACATCAAATCCCCCTCATGCTTCAGCTCTCTGAACTCCTATATCTGACCTCTAAATCCAGATTAAAAGGTCTTCTGTGATTAGGTCAGGTGCACCTGGACAGTCTCCCTGTTTTAAGGTCATCTGATATGGGACCTTAATTATGCTTGCAGACTTCCTTCCAGCAGTACCTAGATGATTGTTTGATGGAGTAACTGGGAGAAGGTGTGTGTATACCATGGACCAGGCATCTGGTGGGGTCTGCCTTCTGCTCACCACAGTGCCTCTGTGTGTTTTGAAGCATAAGCCACAGAATTTCCTCTTTGTCATCTTAGTAACTCTTGGTTGTTTATAGGTGTAACTTAAATTTTAATGTTGCTGGTAAGAGTCAGTTTGGGGTATAGCTCTGCTCATTTGAGAAAAGTCTTATTTATGTATAAAACGGATTAACATAAGGAAAGTTATTGCCAGTGGGATTGCCTTTCTTTTTGCCCTTGGCATCTGTTACTTTTCTTTTAATAAAGTTTTTTATAAAAACATGGAAAAATGTAGGGCAGAGCAGATAGGAAAAAAAAAACTGTCTGTAGTCCAAACACTCTTGTTTATATTTTCATCCTTTTCTTCCAATTTTTTTCTTTTTCTTTTTTTTTTTGCGGGCCTCTCACTGTGTGGCCTCTCCCGTTGCGGAGCACAGGCTCCGGACGCGCAGGCCCAGCGGCCATGGCTCACGGGCCTAGCTGGGATGTGGGATCCTCCCGGACCGGGGCACGAACCCGTGTCCCCTGCATCGGCAGGCGGACTCTCAACCACTGCGCCACCAGGGAAGCCCCCTTTTCTTCCAATTTTTATTGTTCAATTAAAAGAATATCATTATGACCATATAGTGTACAAAATAATTGTATACTGACTTCTTATATACATTTTTTTCTGATTATAAAAGTGATATAGGGTAATCGGAGAAAGTTTAAAAATAGGCAAGTTGGAAGAATAAGATAATTTGGAATCTTGTTACCTAGCACTAATACTTGGGTATATTTCCTTATTGCCTTTTCTAATGCATTATTTAGTCACAATTTAGATCATATTGTATGGATTTATTTTTAAACAGAGTTAAACACTGGACCACTTGTTAATTTTAAATAAAAGGTATTTGGCATATTACTTATCACCTATGAGTTTTTTGTATCCTAACCTTTAAAAGTGACTTCTTTAATTCTGTGTGAGTTTTAGATTCATAAATATGCCTTTTATCTTTAAACTTTTACGTGTGTATGTACATATACGTATATTTATGATCAGTATCTTATGGGGGAAAAAAATAGAGAAAGCATTCCATTGTCAGTTCAAATTGACTCACTCCCTCAGGATCCCTGACAGCTGAGTTTTCACTATACCTTATGTTTTAATAACATCAGTGGACCAAGGACATCAGCGTTTCCATTGGCTCTTCTTCCCTCTTGCTTTTTGAGACAAGATACCATGGCTCTGGCCTCCCTGTGGGGAATAGCAGCTCAGGAGAAGAAAATGCTTTGAAAAGAGGTCTTTAAAGAACATTCCAGACTTAGAGAGTGAAAGAGAGCACCATGTGCCTCCTTTCCCCTCTTCTCTTGGCTTCTCATACTGACTAGAATGCCAAAATGTCTCAGCTGAAGGTGCAGCCTGGTATCGGGCAGTATTTCCCTGCTGAAACATTGATAGACTGGGCACTCGCTATATGAATTTTTAAAGAATATAGAAAATCATTATTTGAGTTACTTGTTAATGAAAGTAGTTTGTTTTATTACTTACTATCCTTCTGTTTTTGAGGAGAGAGGTGAGGTAAAGACAAATATTTTGTTTTGTAAATTTGTATTTTGTTTTGCAAAGTGTCCAAAATGTGATTTGGATGTGGTCATCAACCATGTCAAGAATGACTCTATTTTAACAGTGGCATGAAAAAAATCATTCTAGAAACACATTTCTTAGGATTGGGAAGGAACTGAAACATAGAATTTGCACATGAGTGGAAGTTTGATCTCTGAGTTACATAATCTTCCTGAAATCAACCTAGACTTCTGAATCTGGGGTTCAAAATGAATAAAGCTAGACTTGAAAATCTTTGGTATCATGACTTCTGCAGTATATACCTCAAAGTACTTAATTAGAAATTGATGAAGAACCAAACCTTTTCTGCTGGCCTTAATTTTAATTCAACTCTGGCTGGGGTCAGCTAGGCTCAAGTGTTTTTGCATTAAAAAGGTTTTTAAAAAAAATTATTGACGTATAATATACAAAAGTGCACAGATCCTAAGTGTACAGCTTGATAAATTTTCACAAAGGAAACATACTTGTGTAGCCAGTATTCAAATCAAGAAAATAGAACATTACCTACAGTAAGTGTTGAGGTAATTTTCTTTCAAGAAGGCTATGTAGGTGATATATTTTCTGAGTCCCTTTGACTTTGTGAATGTCTTTCTATGACCTTCACATATAATATAAAGTATTTGGCTGAGTACAAAACTTACCAGTTACAACCTTTTCTCCTTAGAGTTCTACACATATTCCAGTAATGTTAGAAATCTAATATTCTAGAAAAAAAACTGTAGACCTTCATGATTTAAGTTTTTTCTTTATCCTTATAATTCAAAATTTTTTCAAGAATGTGCCTCCTGATTAGTTTTTCCTGAAATGCAGCAATTCAGTGTGTTTAAACAAACCTTTCTATATAGCTCAGAAAAGTTTTCTAATTTATTTTGAGTATTTTTCCTGTTACATTTGTTCTAGTTTAGTTTTTCAGGAATATCATTAACCTCTTATTTGGGCTCTCCATCCTCTATTCTTTGTATGTCATTGTCTCTCACCATTTTCATATTTGTCCTTTTCCTTTGTATTCCAAAAGAACTTCTCTAGTTTGTTTTACATATTATATACTTCATTTTTATCAGTTTCATTTCTGTTCTTTGCTCTCTCCTAGCGTTCTCCTAGAATTGTTACACAGTCAGTTCTGTTGTAATGATTGTCAAAATTCATTGAATTCTATGCTGTGTAAAGATGATTAAGCAAAAAAGCATATATCTGATAAAGGACATACTCAGAATATATAAGAACTTTTATCAGTCAATGGAAAAAATATATTGAATAAATTTTTAAATGGACAAAAGAATTGGTTGATTAGACGTGTCCCAAAAGAAAGATAGCCAGATAGCCAGTAAACAAGTGGAAGCGTGCTCAGCATCACTATTCACCAATGAAATGTAAATTAGAACCACAAAGAGGTAGAAGTAGACACTCACTATAATGGAGTAAAATTTAAAAGTGACCAATACTAAGTGTTGACAAGGAGTAATTGGAACCCTCACACCTTGCTGGTGTGAGTAAAATGGTATAAGACTTTGATGAACTGTTTGATGAAACCTGTGCCTACCCCCCTAACCTTGCATTCCCAATCCTGGGTGAAAGGGGTGCTTACATCCACCATAAGACAGATAGAAGAATGTTCATAGCAACATTATTCATAGTAGCTCAGAATTGGAAAGGTTATCTAACACATTTTGCTGCCCCTAGCCTTATTAATGCAGTCGTGCTTAACATGTAGCCATCTGCTTTTAGTTTAATATGTGCTATTAATGAAAATTTACGTAGGGTATCCCCCCCAATTTTCTAATTTTTGAAATGTTTTTCAAATTTCTTATAACTTTTTTCTTTAAACTAGTTTGATTTTGGAGCACTAAAAGAAAGAATTTGTTGCACAGATAGCCTAGAGCACCAATTATAAAAATGCCAACTTTTGGTCTGCATTTAGCCTAAATACTCTTATTCTTGGATCATTCTTAAGTTTCATTAATTTTAACTGCTCTTAGAATCTTACACGTTACTTTCCTAGTTGAATGGTGCATTTATATATTTATTTATTACTCACTGCACTAGTTGTTTGCTCAGATTAACTTGTTAATGCTGTTTCATTTTTTGAATAAATATTATAGAGCAGTGCTGTTCAATATAACTTTCTGAACTGATAGAAATGTGTATTTATGCTCTCCAATATGGCAGTCACTGAGCACATGAGGTTACTGAGCATTGAAATGTGGTCAGTGCAACTGAGGAACTAAATTTTAAATTTTATTTAATTTTAATTAATTTAAATTTAAGTCTAAATGGCTAGTAGCTACCTTATTAGACAGTGTAGCTCTAGAGTTAAGAAGGATGAATTGAGAAAAATACAAGAATTTAGAATGATATGAAATTAGGAAAAAATGCATTTATCATTTAACTTAGAACATTGGTTCTCAATCTGCACATTAGGCTGCACATTAGGATTACTTGGAGAGCTTTTTGAAACTACCAGTTTCTGGGACACTAATCTAAAACCAATTGAATCCAGATTTCTAGAAATGGATGAGGGCATTATATTTTCAGAAACTCCCTAGGTTATTCTAATGTACAATTGGAGTTAAAAATCAGTAAATTATAGTAGTGCTTCTTAATGTGTACCTGAGCATCTTGTTAAAATGAAGATTCTGGGGCTTCCCTGGTGGCGCAGTGGTTGAGAGTCCGCCTGCCGATGCAGGAGACACGGGTTCATGCCCCGGTCCGGGAAGATCCCACATGCCGCGGAGCGGCTAGGCCCGTGAGCCATGGCCGCTGAGCCTGCGCGTCTGGAGCCTGTGCTCTGCAAGGGGAGAGGCCACAACAGTGAGAGGCCCACGTACCGCAAAAAAAAAAAAAAAAAAAAAAAAATGAAGATTCTGATTTCAGTATATCTGAGCTAGGCCAGATATCCTGCACTTCTAACAAGCTCCTGGGTGATTTTGATATTTTTGATCCCCAGACTACACTTTGAGGAGGAAAGAATTTTAGGATGAAAGGTTGATCAGGAGTTTACCATATCTGAAATGAACATTTGGTGGCATAATTGTAGAATTCAACAGTTGATATCTGGCTCAGACTTAGTTTCTATATGTCTCAACAGTAGTGTGCACAGAATATATACCTCAAAGTACTTAATTAGAAATTGATGAAGAACCAAACCTTTTCTGCTGGCCAGTGTCTAGGGAAGAGGTTTTGTTTTGTTTTGTTTTATTTGGATAAAATAGGGAAGAGATCTCTGAAGAAGTAACATTTAAGCAGAGAATTGAGTAGAATGAAGGGGCTGCCATGGCAGGTATGCAGTGGGAGTGATTGAGGTTCATGGCAACCAGCTCAACAGATAACCCAGCAGCTTTCACCACTGAAATAACAAAGATAAGAGTAGAAGTAAGTGAAATAGGACCAGGAAAACAATAGAAAAGATTAACAGAATTAAGAATTGGTTTTTGAAATGATTAACATAATTGACAGACTTTAGACTGAGAAAAAAAGAGAAAAGACAAATAAATAAATTAAGAAATGAAAAAAGGAGACATTACAACTGATACCACAGAAATATAAAGGATTATAAGAGACTACTGTGAACAGTTATCCACTAAAAATTGGGTAACCTAGAAGAAATAGATAAATTTCTAGACACATTTAACCTATGAAGACTGAATTATGAAGAAGTGGAAAGCTCTGAACAAACCAATAACAAATAAGGAGACTGAATCAGTAATCTAAAACCTCCCAACAAAGAAAAGCCCAAGACCAGATGGTTTCATTGGTGAAATCTGTCAAACATTTTTAAAAAGAATTCATACCAATCCTTCTCAAACTCTTCCAAAAAATTGAGGGGGAGGGAATGCTCCCAAACTCTTTTTTTTTTTTTTTGTGGTATGCGGGCCTCTCACTGTTGTGGCCTCTCCCGTTGCAGAGCACAGGCTCCAGACGCGCAGGCTCAGTGGCCAGGGCTCACGGGCCCAGCTGCTCCGCGGCATGTGGGATCTTCCCGGACCGGGGCACGAACCCGTGTCCCCTGCATCGGCAGGCGGACTCTCAACCACTGCGCCACCAGGGAAGCCCCAAACTCATTTTTTTTGAGGCCAGCATTACTCTGATACAAAGGCCAGATAAGGAAACTATAAGAAACGAAAACTGCAGACCAATATCCCTGATGAATAGAGATGCAAAACTTCTCAACAAAATATTAGCAAACCTAATTAACAGCATGTTAGAAAGATCATTCACCACAATCAAGTGATATTTATCCCTAGGATGCAAGGGTAGTTCAACATATGCAAATCAACAAATGTGACATACATCACATTAATGGGATAAAAGGTAAAAATCATATGATCATCTCAATAGATGCAAAGAAAGCATTTGACAAAATACAGCATCTTTTCTTGATAAATACACCCAACAAATTGCATATAGAAGGAACACCTCAACTTAATAAAAGCCATATATGACCAGCCTACAGCCAATATCATATTTATCAATGAAAGGTTGAAAGCTTTTCCTCTAAGATCAGGAGTAAGACAAGGGTGCTTACTCTCATCTTTCTTATTCAACACAGTACTGGAAGTCCTAGCCAGAGCAAGCAGGTAAGAAAATCAATCAATCCAGATCAGAAAGTAAGATGTAAAATTGTCTTAGTTTGCAGATGACATGGTCTTACATAGAGAAAATCCTAAAGACTCCACCAAAACAAAAAACAAACAAAAAAACTTTTAGAACTAATAAACAAATTCAGTTGTTTCAGGATACATAATCAACATACAGAAATAACTTGTGTTACTATACACTAACAATGCAATATCTGAAAAAGAAGTAAAACAATTCCATTTACAATAACATCAAAAACAATAAAATACTTAGGAATAAATTTAATCAAGGAGGTGAAAGATCTGTACACTGAAAACTACAAGATTTTGATGAAATTGAAGAAGACATAAACAAATGGAAAGACATCCTATATTCATAGATCAGAAGAATTAATTATTTTTTTTTTTTTGCGGTACGTGGGCCTCTCACTGTTGTGGCCTCTCGCATTGCGGAGCGCAGGCTCCGGACGCGCAGGCTCAGTGGCCCTGGCTCACGGGCCTAGCTGCTCTGCGGTATGTGGGATCCTCCCAGACTGGGGCACAAACCCGTGTCCCCTGCATTGGCAGGCAGACTCTCAACCACTGCGCCACCAGGGAAGCCCGAGAAGAATTTAATATTATTAAAATGTCTATACTACCCAAAGTTGTCTGGAGATTCAATGCAATTCCTATCAAAATGCCAATGGTTTTTTTCACAGAAATAGAAAAAACAATCCTAAAGTTTGTGTGGAGCCACAAAAGACCCTGAATAACCAAAGCAATCTGGAGAAAGAAGAACAAAGTTTGAGGCATATGTCCTGATTTCAAACTATACTGCAAACCTCTAATAGAACGGTATGGTATTGGCATAAAATAAAAACAGACACACAGGCCAATGGAACAGAACCAAGAGCTCAGAAATAAACCCTCACATATACAGTCAACTAATATTTGACAGGGGAGCCAAGAATACTCAGTGGGGGAAAGGATAATCTCTTCAATAAATGGTGTTGGGAAAACTGTATAACTACAATGCAGAGGAATGAAATTAGACCACTCACAAAAATTAACTCAAAATGGATTAAAGACTTAAACATAAGACCTGAAACTGTAAAGCTCCTAGAAGGAAACATAGGGAAAAGCCTGTTTGACATAGGTCTTGGTGACAATTTTGGGGGTATGACATCAAAAGCACAAGCAACAAAAGCAAAAATAAGTGGGACTACATCAAACTAAAAAACTTCTGCAGAGAAAAAGAAACCATCAACCAAGTGAAAAGGCAACCTACAGAATGGGAGAAAGTATTTATAAATCATATGTCTGATAAGAGGTTAATATCCAAAGTATATAATAAACCCATACAACTCAATAGCGAAAAACCCAAACAATCCAATTTAAAAATGGAAAGAAGAACTGAGTAGACATTTTCCCAAAGGAGACATTACAGATGGCCAACAGGTACATGAAAAGGTGCTCAACATCACTAATCATCAGGGAAATGCAAATTAAAATCATAGCAAGATATCACCTCAGACCTGTTAGAATGACTGTTTTTTTTTTTTTTTTTCAATGTGGATACACTTTAGGTGGCCTTTTCTAGCACCAATCATCTTTGAGTGACAAGAACCTCCTCTACTCTTAAAAAAAAGCACTGTAGTTTTATTACCCCTAAATTATCACATTTCTGGATAAATGGCCTTTTGATTCATAGTCAAAAAATATTTTTAACTCTATGCTCGTGTTTTGAGACCGTTTAATCCCTCTGTTAACCCTACTTTCTTGTTGGTAATGATTATAGTTTATAAAATAACATGCCTGTATTAAAAATGAAGGAACCAGGAACCCCAAGTGACAATACGAAGAAACCAATAAAGCAGTAACTTGAGCGCTGACACTACTGACATTTTGATTCTTTTATTTAAAAATGCCTATTTAATTTTTTGAACAAATAAAATGTCTGGAATTACTTATTAGCCTTGTAATCACTTGAGTACCTTTTCTTTGAAATTTGAAAAATTGTGCTAAGACATGATTTTGGAAGGATGACAGCTTTATAAATGGAATATTTAAAGAGGCAACACACAGCCACAGAAACGAAGGGAAACTTCCATGTGTGGTGGTGAGCAGTTTATTTATAATTTGAAGGGATGCAAGAATTGAACCTCTGTGTTACAGTTCAGGTACTTCATAGTTTAAAGCATGGGTAAGATGTTAGAAGCTACAACCTCAGAGTCCAAGTGTTTAAGTTGTATTTCTTATTAATGAAATCCTGTGTGCCATTAAAGGCAGTTTGAAATGAACTTGTCAGAGATTTGGGTTTAGATTATCATCCACTGTGAAGTGAGTAGTGAAGCCAGTTGAATATCATCTTTTGTATACATTAGACATAAGACATAATAAAATCTCCAAACTTGGGCTTAGAGACATGTATATGCGTAGTATTTAAGTTTTGATTCTAGTATTATTCTTGTTCGCCCAAATCCACATTTATCCAAACCAGTGTTACTCAAAAGTGTGGTCCGTGGACCAATGTCTGTCCACGAATTGTTACCAACTGCAGTAAATACAGAGAGTGAGCATTTAAAAACTTTTATAGCAGCTTGACATTGGCACAACATCTATGCATGTGATCATTTTTCTAGTAATTTATTTTTATTGCATTTTACAAAGTATAGTTTTCCACTTGTTGATGCTGGGGTGGGGGCAGTTCCAACAGACAGTTTACAAAGCACTACTCTAGATCCTCTATTTTTCACTCAGAAATTCTGAACTCCATGTATTCATATGGCCACATAGGGGCTGGGGCAAGGGACATGAAGACCAGTAAACTATGACTGTGTGATGACTGGGAATGCAGGTGCTGATTATCTGAGATTAGTGGGCATGAGAATTGCCTTGGGTACTTGTTAACCATGCGGATGCCTGTGTAGATCTCCAAAGATCTTGATTCCACACGTATGAGACCTAAGAATCTATGTTCTAAACAAATGCCTCTGATCAGTTGATTCTGATTAATTTTGTTCCTTGATAGGTTGTTTAAATCAGGATACTTGAGAGTAAAAGGAAGCATTATTAATAATTACATCAGGACAAAATAAATAAACCAGGATACTCAGACATATGGTCACTCTGTGCCTGGGGCATATTTTTTTAAACAGAGGTTTAAAGTTTACTTGGAAAGTTTCTACTGTTTCCTTTCATTAGCAAACTTAGCTCGATTTCCTTTAGTCTTCTGTGGATTGTGGCTCTTCCCAGTCTTCTGTGAATCAATCTCAACTATAGTATGTATAGAACTATCCAGTACAAGAAGGGAAATGGAATTCAGGGCTCTAAACATAGCTAGGGGTAACTTGGAGGGTGGTACGACCCACTCCTTTAAAGTTGAAGATTCTTTTTTTCTGACTTGAAGGATATTGATTTTTAAAATAACCCTTATCATTTATGATAAAAACTCTCAAGAAAATGGGCATAGAGGGAACCTACCTCAACATAATAAAGGCCATATACGACAAACCCACAGCAAACATCATTCTCAATGGTGAAAAACTGAAAGCATTTTCTCTAAGATCAGGAACAAGACAAGGATGTTCACTCTCACCACTATTATTCAACATAGTTTTGGAAGTCTTAGCCACGGCAATCAGAGAAGAAAAAGAAATGAAATGAATACAGATTGGAAAAGAAGAAGTAAAACTGTCACTGTTTGCAGATGACATGATACTATACATAGAGAATCCTAAAGATGACACCAGAAAACCACTAGAGCTAATCAATGAATTTGGTAAAGTTGCAGGATACAAAATTAATGCATAGAAATCTCTTGCATTCCTATACGCTAATGATGAAAAATCTGAAAGAGAAATTAAGGAAACACTCCCATTTATCATTGCAACAAAAAGAATAAAATACCTAGGAATAAACCTACCTAGGGAGACAAAAGACCTGTATGCAGAAAACTATGAGACACTGATGAAAGAAATTAAAGATGATACCAACAGATGGAGAGATATACCATGTTCTTGGATTGGAAGAATCAATATTGTGAAAATGACTGTACTGCCCAAAGCAATCTACAGATTCAATGCAATCCCTATCAAATTACCAATGGCATTTTTTATAGAACTAGAACAAAAAATCTTAAAATTTATATGGAGGCACAAAAGACCCTGAATAGCCAAAGCAGTCTTGAGGGAAAAAAACAGAGCTGGAGGAATCAGACTCCCTGAATTCAGACTATACTACAAAGCTACAGTAATCAAGACAATATGGTACTGGCACAGAAACAGAAACATAGATCAATGGAACAAGATAGAAAGCCCAGAGATAAACCCACGCACCTATGGTCAACTAATCTATGACAAAGGAGGCAAGGATATACAATGGAGAAAAGACAGTCTCTTCAATAAGTGGTGCTGGGAAAACTGGACAGCTACATGTAAAAGAATGAAATTAGAACATTCCGTAACACCATACACAAAAATAAACTCAGAATGGAGTTGAGACCTAAATGTAAGACCGGGCACTATAAAACTCTTAGAGGAAAACATAGGAAGAACACCGTTTGACATAAATCACAGCAAGATCTTTTTTGATCCACCTCCTAGAGTAATGGAAATAAAAACAAAAATAAACAAAGGGACCTAATGAAACTTAAAAGCTTTTGCACAGCATAGGAAACCATAAACAAGACGAAAAGACAACCCTCAGAATGGGAGAAAATATTTGCAAACTAATCAACGGACAAAGGATTAATCTCCAAAGTATATAAACAGCTCATGCAGCTCAATATTAAAGAAACAAACAAGCCAATCCAAAAATGGGCAGAAGACCTAAATAGACATTTCTCCAAAGAAGACATACAGATGGCCAAGAAGCACATGAAAAGCTGCTCAACATCACTAATTATTAGAGAAATGCAAATCAAAACTACAATGAGGTATCACCTCACATCAGTTAGAAAGGGCATCATCAGAAAATCTACAAACAACAAATGCTGGAGAGGGTGTGGAGAAAAGGGAACCCTGTTGCATTGTTGGTGGGAATGTAAATTGATACAGCCACTATGGAGAACAGTATGGAGGTTCCTTAAAAAACTAAAAATAGAATTACCATATGATCCAGCAATCCCACTACTGGGCGTATACCCAGAGAAAACCATAATTCAAAAAGACACATGCACCCCAATGTTCATTGCAGCACTGTTTACAATAGCCAGGTCATGGAAGCAACCTAAATGCCCATCGACATACGAATGGATAAAGAAGATGTGGTACATATATACAATGGAATATTACTCAGCCATAAAAAGGAATGAAATTGAGTCATTTGTTGAGACATGGATGGATCTAGAGACTGTCATACAGAGTGAAGTAAGTCAGAAAGAGAAAAACAAATGTCGTATATTAACGCATGTATGTGGAACCTAGAAAAATGGGACAGATGAACCAGTTTGCAGGGCAGAAGTTGAGACACAGATGTAGAGAACAAACGTATGGACACCAAGGGGGGAAAGCCACGGTGGGGTGGGTGTGGGGGTGTGCTGAATTGGGCTATTGGGATTGACATGTGTATATACTGATGTGTATAAAATTGATGACTAATAAGAACCTGCTGTATAAAAAAAATAAAATAAAATTCAAAAAATAATAATAATAACCCTTACCTAAAAACTTAGGACTCTCCTGGAACTTTCTTTTATGCATGTTGTCCCAAGCCAATCTTAATTCCTCTTAGTGTTCCTGGCTCAGCTGTGTCCCATTTCTCTTAGCTAGGCATAATCCCCTTGATCCATTTCATCCTTACTTTCATTTAACTGACTTGTTTACTTGTTTTAAATAAATTACAACTGAAGAATTTGAGAGAAAGAAAAAATATCTTTCAAATTTCCTCCTCAGGAGCTCTTTAGGTTGTTGTCACCTCTACTTAAGTAACTTTTATGATATATAAGAAAAACGGGTTTCCTGTTTTGTAAACTGTTCTCTGATTACAACTGAGATTGGAGGAGAATGATTTTTATTAGTAAGTAATAATACTACTGGTAGAGGTCAAATAATATCTGTGGATCTCTTGTCTCTCATACTACCTCTGTTATGATACGTTTTTGTCAATTCCAACATATTTGATTTTGTATTATTTCATCTTGTTTTTAGTTTTTTGACCAATTTCTTTGATTTACAAAGTGGGCAATTAAAAACAATTTAGTAAAAATTTAAGTAAACTTGTTCAGGACTAACCTTCACCGTGTCTTATAGACTCACCAGATGAATGAATTAAAGACTCATCATAATATTTTATTTTTGTCTTATTTTAGATTTAGATTATCCTACTAAAATAGTATATTGATATTCCATACGAATTACACAAATTAAGACTAATTTGTCCTTTAAATTGAGATAGTTTTAAGAGGGAAAGGGGATGCTATTAGCAGTTATACTAGGAGAGCAGCTGAAATCTAGGACTGTCCTGAGTAAACTGGGATGTATATGGTCCCCTATCTCAGGAAAATATTTGCTGGTTGGATAGCTACTATGATATTTTCAATGGGCTTTGAATAGTCAAAATGAGTCAAATTATAGCTAAGAGCATTACAAAACTTACCATAGGACTTTCTTTACTTGTAAAAAATACAAAATGGAATGGCTAGATCAAGTCTAAAATTGTTTAAGTGCCTGTAGATTTCAACTCGGTTCTTAATAATACTTCCATAAAGCTAGAAGTGGAATAACCAGACAGTAACCACAAATTGAAATGAATCCCTCCTTTAAAACTTCTGGTTTATAGACTTGTGGCTCTTAGGTCACAGGGAATCTAAAGTAGACTACATTATAAGATAGGTAAAAGAAGAGGTGATAGCCAATTTTAAAAGGTCAAAAAACTTTTTCTGTTCAAGTTGCTAATTTACCATGATGTTGTATATAAACTCTATATCCAGTGTAGACTGAAGTTAGTTGTTAGCATTTCGAGATTAGAAAACACAGCTAGACCTCCCATACCTAGTTATTCTGTGGAAGAGTTCCATCCTGTTAGTTGTGTTCTTGTTATCAGTAACATTTTAAGCAACTACCTCTTAATAATACATAGGTACATACATAAAAAACATCTGATTCCCCTGATCAGGAACTGAAGTCAAACTTCCAAGACATGGTTTCATTAGGTCTGTTCTTTGGAAGAAATAAATGCCCTTTTAGTGTTGTGATTTCTTTTCCTTCATTTTTTTAAACCATAGTTTCATTTTTAACACGTTTTCCATAGATAAAAGATACTCATATCATCTAGTCCCTTGTCTCACTTTTAGCTTATCTACTAAATCAACTTCAAGTCTTTCATCTTTATATGTATAACATAATTTATACACGCACACACACGTATATCTTTTAAGTGACTTTGACTTTAACTGTGGCCTTTTAAAAAATTAAAATCGATCATCTATAATATATAGTATCTTCGATTTTTTTTCCCATGTAGTTCTGGTGCTGTGGATGTGAAATCTTGGTGATGCATTAGGTTTAATTTGTTACATAAAAGTAATGTGTTATGGTTTTTCTCTATACCTTTAACTGTTAAAAAATTTTTTTTTTCTCTCTTCCTAGCTGTCCCCTTTCCTCCAACACAGCGGCTTACTTTGAAGGAAGTATTTGAGAATGGGAAACCTAAAATTGATATTTTGAAAAACCATTTGGTGAAGGAAGGGCGACTGGAAGAGGAAGTAGCCTTAAAGATAATCAATGATGGGGCTGCCATCCTGAGACAAGAGAAGACTATGATAGAAGTAGATGCTCCAATCACAGGTATGAGAAGTATTCGCATGGTGGTACATAGATTTGAGCTAATTTGAGAAGTGATTACAAATAACCAACTAAAATGTGTGATAATTATTCTAGGAATTGTGAGCAGTCTTAGGGTTGTTTAGTATGTTTCTTATTCATTGAAGAAATACAATTTAAAATGTCTAATATTTCCAGTAGGACTATTTCGTATTGATAGATTGCCTGCAATTATCGAGCAGTCCAGTCAAAAGCTAGACTGATTTAAGTTAAAAGTTAAACTGTGGTCCTATTGGTGTAATGCCCTTTCTCTTCTAAGACATAATTTTTCACCTCACCCTAGGTCTGTTTTCTTTCCTAGTATGTGGTGACATTCATGGACAGTTTTTTGACCTGATGAAGTTGTTTGAAGTTGGAGGATCACCTAGTAATACACGCTACCTCTTTCTGGGTGACTATGTGGACAGAGGCTATTTCAGTATAGAGGTAAATATTAAACTGGATGTGTTGAAACTATCATATTATCTTTTTTTAAAAATTTCTTTCCATTCTTCAGTAGAAGAAATTAAAATGAGAACACTGGCAGAATTTATAAACTTTGTTTCTTTCAATAATTAAAGTGATAGAAATACGTTTTAATTGATATAAAAAGAACTATTCCTTTTACTAGCCAGTAAAAATCTGACATATAGAAGGCTATGTTAACCCTCCTTTGCAAATAACTTAAGTGTTTACCAACCTTTCCTCTTTGTAGATAGTGTATATAAATGACATAAATTGCTATTCATCCTAAGTGGGGTTTGGATTAGCTCACCTTAATTATAAAACTATAAGATGCTGAGCTACATTGAACGCTTAGACTAACTGCCAATGCTGAATAATCAGGCACTCAGCCTCTTGTAGGAATAATT